>NC_138132.1:20615125-21215125 GCF_964188305.1 Podarcis bocagei | reverse complement strand
TATTTAAATGTGCATTGCCGATGATGCCTAAGAGGTTTGTTAATATAATCAGCTGATCTGAGAAGACACGTCCATTGTGGCCTAATCTTGCAAAACATAATTCTTACTAACATTAATTCTTATTTTTAATATAATTTTTATTAGTTTTCAATTGCAATCCAATAATAGCCTCATTATAACAATACCAATTTATAATACAATTATTAATACAGTGGTACCTCTGGATGCGTTCCGGAGCCCTGTTCACATCCTGAGCAGATCGCAACCTACATTTGCGGGTCACGATTCGCCGCTTCTGCGCATGACTGTACCAATATTTCAAATACCGAATTATATAATTTAGAAAAGGCGCCCCCCCCATGTGCTAGAATTGATGGCTTGATTATTTCTGCATTCCAATATCTTTTTAATTTCCATGACATGCCGGTCATAATAATAATAATCCCTTATAGAACTGTAATATTAATAACTTCTATTTGTGTTGACACATTAATTGATTTATAAAACTACAAGTGAGCAACTCAAACTATCTCCTTGTTCTTCCTTGTTCTGTGTCAATTACAGTGGTACCTCGGGTTACAGATGCTTCAGGTTGCAGACTTCGCTAACCCAGAAACAGTATCTCGGGTTAAGAACTTTGCTTCAGGATGAGAACAGAAATCGTACGGTGGCGCGGCAGCAGTGGGAGGCCCCATTAGCTAAAGTGGTACCTCAGGTTAAGAACAGTTTCAGGTTAAGAACGGACCTCCAGAACAAATTAAGTTCTTAACCCGAGGTACCGCTGTATCCTGTTCGTGATGCTTCTTCCTGTCCTTGTAAGATGTTATGTCTTCCTTTCCCCCGGTTGTTATTAACATTAATTCTTAATAACATTTGTAACTCTTTAATATGGCATCATCTATTATGAGCTAACAAAACAAAAAAAGGTATTTTACCAGAACACCTCTTATTTGATTAAATTTGAAGCTCTTAAAGTGGAGTGTGTCCATTTCTGCTTAAATACATTTTGATCCAATGTGCATAAAAAAGGCTGCAAAACTTATCAAATGACAAAAAACTAACAAGTGTCTAAATTGGAGGACCCTTTGAGCTTAAGATCCCAGACCAAATGGCCCTCGTGGTCCTCTCTCTGATTGGCCCTGCTTGGGTAACCATCTGTTGGAATGGTATCACTCTGGATTTTCTGCCTGGAGCAGAAGGATGGGCTACATGGCCCACTTCAGTTCTGTGACTCAGAATACTTGCTTGGGTGTGGGTATATTCAGTTTTCTGCACAATTTATCCCTTCCTATCTCTCTACTGGTCAGGAGCTGTTGGGGCTACAACCAAGAACTCAACAGCCCTATGCACAGCTGTCTAGTGTGGTGAACCAACCAGGACTACAGCTTGGCACGTTGCTGGCCTAAGCAGTACTGCAGGGAAAGGGAATCTGGTCCTCCAGACATCATTGGACTCCAACTCCCATGAGCCCCAGGGAGGATAAATCAGGAGTGATGGGATGTCAAGAGTCCAACAGTGTCTTGAATTTCCAGGCCACCCACCCATTTTACAAAGGGAAAAGTTGTGGCCAGAAGGCAGACCCTGGCAAACCATTGGCCTGTTTCTATTGGGTCCACAAGCAGCTGCTCATTATTGCCACCTTTTCACCAAGAATTACAAAACAGGTGCATCTTGGTCTTAATCAGGAAAGCCAGAGTATACAGACAGAATCATTACAGAGATCGGTTACTCTGTTAACAGTTAAAGAAACATGAGCATACACTATTTTTTTTGTAAATTTTGTTTATTTGTTTATACCCTGGCTTTCAGCCAAAAATATAATAATAATAATAATAATAATAATAATAATAATAATAATAATAATAATAATAATGTCGCCCCTGCTCTTAGACCAGTAGATTGCTGTCGGTCATGGGCTCCTTTTCATTGGCATCAGAGCATCTGACCCTTCCTCTTCACCCCGTCCTCCATTTTTGCATGATTGTTGGAACGGAAGACGGAGTTTTCGCTTCTTGACAGGTTGTTTTCTCAGCGATCTTTCCCTTTACTTAATTTTGTCATTTTCCTCCCTAAAAAAAGCTCAACAACCACAAAAATGGGGTAGATCACTGCCAGTTTTTTATTCTGTGAGTAGATCGCACTCTCTTGGGAGTTGGATTCCCCTGATATTGAATATAATTTGATTTTAAATAAAACCCTCCAGTTGTTGTTGAGACAACTGCTGCAGCCAGAATGGCTAACTGTCAGGGATGATGGGAACCATGGGTAGGGACAGGCTCAGAAGTCTATGGCCCTCGGGCCTCGCTTTGCTTGCCGAGGGCCGCCTTCTTCCTGTAAGCTGGTCTCTGGCTTCTCACTGCCCAGCAAAGCTTTCTGCAGCCGGCTGGGCTTGCCGATGCCCAGCCGAGGGAGGCCACGATTGAGCCCTTCCAGCAGCAAGCAAGCTTTGCAGAGGGGCTGGCTGGAGAGGTAGCCGCACCGCTGGCAGGTGCCCTGGGTGGGCATGCGGACATCCTCGCGTACCGCCAGCCGCTCGCCTGAGTGCACCAGGTCAGCCACCGTGCTGGGCCGCGTGGCTTCGAGGTCTTTGAGCAGGGAACGGGTGTGTCCGCGGTAGGCGTTGGGGGAGTACACGCACTCGGTGCTGAAGTAGTCCAAGCCTTGGAAGTAAGCGTACAGCACAATCTCCTTCTCGTAGGCGTGCTTCAGCGGCTTGCAGCGCGGCAGCTGCCCCTCGCTTCCCGTCAGTATATCCGCACAGCGCCGGAGGCGCCCAACGTCCCCCCGCAGGAAGTTCATCAGCACCGTCTCAGCGATGTCATCTGCGTTATGACCTAAAGAATGAATCAGACAGCAATAGAACGAGTCAACAGGACACGCACCTTCCTGGCTATCCTTGATATAGGCGGAATGAAGATCAAGATCTGCCAGTCGATTTCTAAGTACAATTAGCAGCAGATTCACAAGGGATGTGGATTTCCAATTATTTAACTATAGCAATAGCTAAAAAGTTTCCTTCTTCTTCTTCATTGCACTTAGATCCCACCTTTTTATCCAAGGAGTTAAAAGGGCCATAAACAGTTCTCCTCGCTCCTCATTTATTCCCCACAACAACCCGGCAAGGTAGGTGTCAGGGAACTGCCATCAGAGGCAAGAGGAGAGGTAAGACTCTCCAATGATGCAGGGGAGGGAACTAGCAAGGAGAGAGAGAGAGCTTCCGCTGGGGAAGGAAATCCAGGGGACACCAGGGAGAAAGGGGAGGCTGAGAGTACTGCGGAGGGGAGGCTTCGAGACTCTTCCAGTGAGATCAGCGGAGAGAGCACAGGACCTCCGCTTGGCACGCCTACGCTGCGCAGAAAGCTTCCGCGCAGAGAATCTAGGAGGAGACTTGGAGTCAAGGAATTTTTATTTTGGAAGAAGTTTAGGAAACGCCCACTGACGGATTCTGCCAGTGACTGAGACAGTCGCGTTGTAAGGGCTGTCAAACCAGGGAAAGGTTTAGCTATACAACCAGCTTGGAGCAGTTTGCAGTTTACGCACAAGCAACCCCAATTCCCATTACAGCAGGATAGGATGAGAAGCATCATGGGTTGGCGAGGATTTGAACCCTTGTTTCCCAGGTTCTACTGTAGCACTCCAAGCACTATATTGCAGTAGCTCTGTTATATTCCTCCCCCGCCCAAAAAAGTAGGCAGATGGAGCTTAGGGAAAAACCAGGAGTGAATTCCCCCTTCTTTATTTTTCTTTTCTTTTAAACCATCTCAATAAGCCAACAACAATAACCATTCAACAATATACAAATAATTATAAGTTACAATCTATCCTTAATATTTATAAGCACCAATTAGGAATTCCAGATGGAGGCATACTGCGTTGGTGGTTCTCTGGTTGCCTTTCTTGTTAACATAATCGAGTGAATTTTCCCCCTCTTAATTAAATGCACCCAGGAGCCCCCAGATCCTTAATTCTAAGTGGATGTAGGGTTGTTGCTAGGTATTTAAAAGGAGTTGGGGTGCAGGCCTGCAGTGGAAATGGGCATAGTGTTTGGATATGCTACTTTACATGCACAGATCAATTGTGTGTATGCGCTTATCTGGCCTCCTGGCACAAGCATCACTATAGTTTACAGAGAGGGAGAAGCATGAAGCGCTTGGCAGGTAAGCATTGCGCTGATGCACCCGCAGAGCCAACCTGGTGCATCTCCACAGTGTTGAACGCTCCATCACCTCACTGTTTCTGCTTCCAGTAACCTGCAGCAACAAGGGCGCCAGGAAACCAGGCAAATGCCACCCCATCTCCCTGTAAAGGTGGCCTTTGGGCAAATTAAGCTGGTGGGTTGTACTGTGCTTTGCAATGAGCCCAGCCTCCCTGCAAGCAAAATTTCAATGAAAAAGAATCAGGGAGGGAAGGGTCAGCGATCTAGGGCCCACCACAAGAGACCACCTTCTAACACCACCTGCATATGTCTGCGCCCCTGAGCTACTCTTTTCTGCATCAGGCACTGGATGGTAGACCTCAGGATTTGAGTAAATTAAAATGCACTAAGTAGATCCTGCCACCCTGAAGTTTGCCTATAGATCCAGAGTCAACAACATAAGGCAGACAAGGGGCTGTGCCTTCAGCAATGCCTGATGAGTGTGGAATAAGACCTAACTCGGAAGGGCAGTTACAGCTCCTGAAAACCAAGCAGGAAGAAGCTGGTCATCAGTCTTCTGCCTCATTGAGGCTAACTTTAGTCGTTTTTTGCTCCCTGGAGGTTTCCTTCAGCCGCCTTGACTGTCCCAATTTCTTTCCCAGCATGCCCATCAGTTGGGCCCCTAACCAAAGGCCACAAATTGTGGCCAAGCACCCCTTTTGCTTTGTGCTGGCTGTGGGTTTCCAGCAAGCACTTGGTTGGTCAGTGCGAGAACAGGACGCCGGACTAGATGGGCCTTTGGTCTGATCTAGTAGGGCTATTGGTCATATGGAGCAGCATGCAAAGCAAAGTCTTTCCTTACCTCAAAAATCACATTGGGCTTAGAAGCAGGGATGGGGAGGTTTGCATGGTCTCACCATGCAAAGAGAGTAAGGAAGACAGAGTGGTTTGGCCTTACTCAAGGGAGAAATGAAAAGCACATGGGTAGCTGTGTTGCTTATAGATAATATTTAATATATTATATATTTAATGTGTGTTTATGTGTACATTTATTGCACCAGGGAACAGTCGCAGCAGCAGCAATCTCTAAATAGGGCAATTGTGGGGAACATGTGACCCTCCAAACTCCAAAACCCATCAGGGTCTGCCAGTATGACCAATGGCCTGATGGAATACGCAGAGATGGCAAAACGTACCAGAAGATTAAGAGATCAAGATGATAGACTCTTTGTAATAGAATGGGGGAAATTTATTGAATATATAAAAATAAACTGCAAACAATTTAAAACGTTAGGACTGATATAAGCATGAGCAGTAAGAAATCTAAGGGAATTAAAAAGGATAAATTAAGATATGTAGTGAGAATCTGATAGAAAAATAAGAAACCGCAGAAGGAGAGGTAGGGAAGTTGCAGAAAATATTATTGGATTTGTGTGGATTTATATTTATTGTTGAATATTGTAAAATGGAAGAACAGAAAATAAAATATTAGAAAGGGGGGAAGAATATATTATTATTGTTATTATACTAATAATATTTGCAACTGGTTCTGGGACCCTTTTTCTCAAATATCTAAAGGGCTTCTCACAAGGAGGATGGGGCAAGCTTGTTTTCTCATGCCCTGGACGGTAGAACCTGTACCAATGAATTCAAGTTACAAGAAAGGAGATTTTGACATCAGGTAGAACTGTCTGATGGTAAGAGCTGTCCTGACAATGGAATGGACTCTGCTGGAAGGTGGTGAACTTTCCTTCCTTGGAGGTTTTTAAGCAGAGGTTGAACAACCATCTGTCATGGATGCTTTTAGTGGGGATTCCTGCATTTTCAGGGGGCTGGACCAGATGACCCCGGAAGTCCCTTCCAACTCTACAATTCTATGACTTTAAAAGTCTCTAACTTGAAACAGGGAAGTAAAAGTGCTCCCAATAAATAGTTATGTATTCTTGAGTTAAGGTTGTGGCCCCACAAGAGCGTCGTTGTTTTCGTGCCCTCTGCAGTTGCTCAGAAGCTCTTTAGACGGAGATGAGTAAGCCGTGGCCCTCCGGGTGCTGTTGGGCGACAGACCCCATCACCCCAGACGGCTGAGCACACCGGCCGGCGCTGATGGACGTCGGGAGCCCCACCGCACCCGGAGCGCCCCAACCCGGCCGCCCCCTTCACCCCCGTCCCCGCACCTGTGGCGATCTTGTCAGCCCCGAGCAAGGCGGCGCCTCGGTCCAGCGCCTGCCGCCGGAAGACCCCGCAGAAGGTGCAGTTGTTCTTGAGGCCGACGTGGCGGACGATGCGGTCCATGCTCCAGCCGTAGAGCTCCTGGTAGGAGACCACGTGCAGCGGCAGCCCCAGGCGGCCCTGGTTGCGGCGCACGGCGGCCAGCGAGTCGTCCCGGTAGCCGGCGATGCCCTCGTCCACCGAGAGCAGCAGCAGGCGCAGGCCGTAGCCGTGGCGCTCGTTGAGCAGCCGCAGCACGTGCGCCAGCACCGTGGAGTCCTTGCCCCCCGACGCCCCGATGGCCACCGTCTCGCCCGGCTGGAAGAGCCGCGCCGACACCACGGTGCCGTGCACCTCCGCCTCGAAGGCCGCCACGAAGCACTCCCGGCACAGCGCCTGGCCCGTCTTGGGGCGGCGGAGCGCGGCGCGCCGGGACCCGCAACTCGCGCAGAGCACGGGCGCCGGCATCCCGGGCCAGCGAGGAGGGCCTCGTCCGCTTCCTGGTGGGGAAAAAAAAAAACAGCGGCTCGGACGCTGCCTTGCAAACCCCTCCGGTCGCCTTAGGCGAGGAAAGCGTGCGTCTGAAACTACAACTCCCAGCATGCACCGCCACAGACCGGCTGTCGGGATCTGGGCCCTGCCTTCCTCTACGGTGTACCCAGCGGTGCTTGCGAATGCGGGGCAGGTCGCGCTCGCCTGGAAGTGCGCTGTTCAGAGCATCCCGCTTGGCGCAGCGGGCAGCCGGATGGCGCGCAGTGGCCGCTCCTGGACGGAGGAGGTTCCCGCTTGGAGAGAAAGTTCCAGTGTGAAATTGCAACCCGTTCAATGAGCCCAAGCTAGCCCACCATAAATAAATAAATCCCAAACCCACAGTTGGGCATAGGGTTGCCACCTGTCCTGTATAATACAGGGTTGTCCAGCATTTCAATGCAAAATGCTATGTCCTGTATTGATAACAGCTTTGGCCTGTATTTCAGGTCTCTCTCTCTCTCTCTCTCTCTCTCTCTCTCTCTTTGCCAAGTTGGGGATTCTCTCCAAATGCATGTGTTTGAAAAGGAGTGTGAAAGGTCATGTATTTAAGCTCTGGGTAGCCAAGCACAGAAAGATATACAAATTCATGTGTGTGTGTGAGTGTGAGATTAATTCCAAAGGGGACATCCTGTTTGGCTGCAATAGATTGCAATGGATTGCTTTGAAGTCACTGATCTTGAATTGAATTTGTTAAATTGTATAATAATAATAATAATTATAATAATATTTTTTTATTTATACCCCGCCCTCCCCAGCCAAGGCCGGGCTCAGAGCGGCTTACAAGCAATAATAAAAACAAGATGAGTGATTACAACTTAAAAACAAAAATAAAATACAACATTAAAATAATGGAACATTAAAATATTAAAATGAAGCCTCATTGCAGGAGAAGGAAAAGAAAAAAGAAAAAGGGGGCGGAGGGAATCAAATTGGCTCCAATCCAAAGGCCAGGCGGAACAACTCTGTCTTACAGGCCCTGCGGAAAGAGATCAGATCCTGCAGGGCCCTGGTCTCATGAGACAGAGCGTTCCACCAAGTTGGGGCCAGTGCTGAAAAGGCCCTGGCTCTGGTTGAAGCCAATCTAACTTCCTTAGGGCCTGGGACCACTAGGGTGTTGTTATTTATGGACCTTGAGGCTCTCCGTGGGGCATACCAGGCGAGGCGGTCCCGTAGGTACGAGGGTCCAAGGCCGTGAAGGGCTTTAAAGGTCAAAAGCAGCACCTTAAATCTGACCCTGTACTCCACTGGGAGCCAGTGCAGCTTGAAAAGCACTGGATGAATATGCTCCCATGGCAGAGACCCCGTGAGGAGCCTCGCTGCAGCATTCTGTACCCGCTGGAGTTTCTGGGACAGCTTCAAGGGCAGCCCCGCGTAGAGCGAGTTACAGTAGTCAAGCCTGGAGATGACTGTCGCATGGATCACTGTGGCCAGGTCGGGGCGGGAAAGGTAAGGGACCAACTGCTTGATGCGGCGAAGGTGGAAAAATGTTGCCTTGGCTGTTGCTGTGACTTGCGCCTCCATGGAAAGGGAGGCGTCAAGGATTACACCCAAACTCTTAACGGAAGGCAATGGCACTAATTGGGCCCCCGCAAGAGAAGGGAGTTGGTCTCTCATCCCCATGCTATCCCGACCTAGCCATAGGACCTCTGTCTTCGAAGGATTTAGTTTCAATCGGCTCCCACGAAACCATCCAGCCACAGCTTCCAAGCATCTGGTCAGTGTGTAAGGGGCCGAGTTGGTGTGGCCATCCATCAGTAGATAGAGCTGAGTGTCATCAGCATATTGATGACAGCCCAGCCCAAAGCTCCGGATAATCTGGGCAAGGGGGCGCATAAAGATGTTAAAAAGCATTGGGGAGAGAATTGCGCCCTGCGGCACTCCACACACCAAGGAGTGGCGTGACGACATTTCCCTCCCTAGTGCCACCCTCTGTCCCCGACCAGAGATAAAAGAGCACAACCAGTTACGGGCTATGCCCTGTATCCCCACGTCTGCAAGGCGATGGTCCAGAAGATCATGATCGACCATGTCAAAGGCTGCTGACAAATCTAAAAGGATCAGCAGTCCTGACCCGCCTCGATCCAGTTGTCTACGGATATCATCTGTTAGGGCAACCAGAGCCGTCTCCGTCCCAAAACCAGGACGGAAACCGGACTGAAATGGATCTAATGCCGATGTTTCCTCCAGAAACCTACCAAGCTGTTCAGCAACCGCTCTCTCAATTACCTTACCCAGGTATGGAAGATTTGAAATTGGGCGGTAATTGGATAGGTCTAAGGGATCTAATGAAGTTTTCTTTAAGAGTGGACGCACCACTGTTTCCTTCAGTTCCCCTGGGAATGTCCCCGTGTCAAGGGACAAATTGATAATTTCAACCAGGGGGGTCCGCGCAACATCTGGACACTCCCTAATCAGCCAAGACGGGCACGGATCAAGGAGGCAGGTGGTGGGCCTACCAACTTGGAGGAATCTATGAAAATCAATTAAAAGTATGGGGGGGGGGAGTCACTTTAACGCGAGATGGAAAAATTGCCGCCAACTGCCCTTCCCGGCCCTGTATTTTGCCAGAACAAAAGTGGCAACCCTAGTTGGGCAATACTTTTATTAGGCTAACCTTTCTATATGGCATTTATGTCTCATCTATCTATCTATATCTTTGGCTCAAGCAAAGAACCATGAGAAAAGACCATCCCACCTTGACAATATGCATAGTCTTATAGTTTGATTTCTCTATGCTTTACCTTCTTACCAGTGAGGTCATGAGGAACCAGAAATTTCCTTGATTTACTCACCAGGAAGCTAGATTGGTAAAAAGGTAAAATGAAGGGTAAACAAAAGGTCACCATATGCAGGATTTTTGCATCTAAAAGTCCCTTCATGGAGCTATGGAGGTAGGCTTCAAAAGAAATCCAACCAGAAATTCTATAGAAATGTAGATGCAGACCAGATAGAACCATAGAATCAGGAAGTCACTCCTTCTGATAGATAAAGCTATTCAGGAGGACCAGCCTTCAGGATGAGTGATCCTTGTTTATTTGTGTGGCCCAACAGACTTCTTATCAGAAACACCTGTATTACATTACTGTGGTCTTCTCTCTAGAACAGTGTTTCCCAACCACTGTTCCGCGGCACACTAGTGTGCCGCGAGATGTTGCCTGGAGGGAGGCGGGCGAGTCGGGCGGCGAGAGGCGGGGCGGCGGCGGCGAGGAGAGGCCGCCCAGCGCGGGGCTCTCGCCGTCTGCCTGCCTGGCTGCCTGCGAGCTCGGCGGGCAGCGCCTCCGTCCGCAGCACCCGCCTCGCGGCTCTCATTCCCTGCCCCTGCCAAAGCTCACCCAGCCAAGCCGCGCTCTCCTTCCTGCCTCGCTTTGCTGCCTCCTCCCCCCCCCACCCCCAAAGCTTGGAGGTTCCCCGGCAAGGGGGAGGGGGAAAAATTGAAACTTACACTTTCGTGCGTCCCTCCCAGCGTGACGCTGCGCGCTGACGTCACGGGGCTGTAATGGTGGTGTGCCTCGAGATTTTTTTCATCAAACAAGTGTGCCTTTGCCCAAAAAAGGTTGGGAAACACTGCTCTAGAAACTATGCCTAAGCACACCTACATTCTCTCATTTTGACCCCTTCTCATTGGCCAGCATGCCAACTTGTCTAGACACACTTTTGGAACCCCTGAAAACCTATTTAAGGTTTTAGCATTGTTCATCTCTCCTTGAGCTCCCCCTACATGACTCTCTGAAGGTAGTCTCTATTCTCTGGCCCTCCAAGCAATCTTTCTGCAAACTCCAGGGACTTTTAAACTTGCCTCTGGACTTCTTAGGCTTGGGGAAGGGTCTATGCCTGTGATCCTGTTTTACTAATAAAGATGTAAAATCACTTTGGGCATCACCAAGCCTTATGAAGAATGGTTGATGGAGTTGGGTATTTTTATAGTTTTTGTTGTGGGAGGGGGGGCTGTCCTAAATTCCTAGAATCAGTATAGGGTTAGAATTTAATCAAGCCCTCTGAATCCTCAACCCAGTAGCCTTTTCAACCTGATAATGGCAAGTAAGCATGAGTTGTTAATTGAACAAAGGAAGGTGGTGAGCCATTAAGAAATCTGTGCCAGATGCAAATGGTATTGAGCTCCCAGTTCTCCCCATTTTTCATACTTCTATCTTATCCTCCACACAAACTGCCAACTTATTTTATCCCTACTTCTTATTTTACCTCCTATTATCCCATTTCTTTATACAGTACAGTGGTACCTCGGGTTACATACGCTTTCAGGTTACATACGCTTCAGGTTACAGACTCCGCTAACCCAGAAATAGTGTTTCAGGTTAAGAACTTTGCTTCAGGATGAGAACAGAAATCGTGCTCTGGCGGCACGGCATCAGCAGGAGGCCCCATTAGCTAAAGTGGTGCTTCAGGTTAAGAACAGTTTCAGGTTAAGAATGGACCTCCGGAACAAATTAAGTACTTAACCTGAGGTACTACTGTATTCCCAGTTTATTATTTTAAATATATTAACCTTTATCTTTCTAATTTTCCTTGTCACCTCCTCTGGCCTGTTCAGGCCAGATTGAATTCTCCCCTGACTGTCAGTAGCCTTTACTCACCATTCAGGAAAATGGTATTTTTAACACTATGAGGAGCCCAGGAGCAAATTGGTCACAGGATCTCCTGGCAATGTCATCTCTTGCCAACTAAATAAATAAAAAACAGTAAATACATATATAATGCTTAAAAAAATACCCCACTTATATCTCAAGAGTTTAAGGTCAGTACAACAATTCACATTCATATGTGTCCACTTCAGCCCACCTCCTCTTCACCTTCCACCAAGAAATATAAACTTTATAACACTTTTTATTTTCTAATAAGCATTAACATCAGTAACAATGCAGGGCTACGTTTGAATACCCCTCTGACTGAAGGAAACTGAAGCAGGAGCCGGGTCTTCCACAAACACTGGAAGAGGGAACGGCTGAGGGCGTCGGCATGGTCCATTGATTTCCCCGGGCGATGGACGAGCTGGTAATGGTAGGCAGCCAGGAAAACAGTCCATTGCAGCATGCGCGGCAAGAGGACCGGTGGAGTTGGACGATCACCGGCGAGGAGGCCCACGAGTGGCTTGTGGTCAGTGATGAGGTCAAAAGTTCTGCCGTAGAGGTATTCATGGAACCTCTTCACTCCAGCCACAAGTGCCAGTGCCTCCTTGTCGAGCTGGCTGTAATTCCGTTCGGTCGGAGATAGCGTCCTGCAAAAATAAGTGAGCAGTGCTTCTCTTCTGTCTGGAAAACGGTGACTGAGGACAGCGCAGATGCCAAAAGGTGAGGCATCGCAGGCAAGGACCAGCAGCCTGGCTTCACTGTACTGTACCAGCACACTGTCCGATGAAAGGAGAGCCTTGACCACGTTGAAGGCTGCCATCTCCCGATGACCCCAGGACCAAGGTGTCTTCGTGCTGAGGAGTCGGTGAAGAGGCTCGGCTACCATCGCTTTGTGGGGCAGGAACATGTTATAAAAGTTCAGCAGTCCCAGTAACGCCTGCAACTCCATCTTGTTCTTTGGGATGGGGGCCTGCTGGATAGCGTGGATCTTGGATGTTGCCAGGTGAAGGCCGGAGGTGTTGATAAGATAGCCCAGGAGCTCCACCTGTGGAACAGCGATCTGGCACTTCTCCTTCTTTACCTTGAGCCCAGCCTCCTGAAACCTGGTCAGCATGGTGCGGAGGCACTCGAACAGTTGCTGGTGCAAGTCTGTGGACACCAAGATGTCATTAAAATACAGCACCACGCCCGGAAGCCCTTGCAGGAGACGCTCCATAAGGCTTTGGAAGATGCCAGGAGCCACACTCTCCCTGAACTGCAAACGGTGGCAATGGAATGCCCCTCGGTGGGTAACGATTGCCTGGGCTTCAGCGGTGGCATTGTCAACAGGCAGTTGTTGATAGGCTTGGGCAAGGTCCAGCTTAGCGAAGACCTTACCCTCACCCAGGGAATGCAGCAGGTGGTGGACAACAGGAACCGGGTAAGCGTGCTGCTGAAGTGCTTTGTTGATCATGCACTTGTAGTCGGCACAGATTCTTACCGACCCGTCTGGCTTGACAGGCGTGACGATGGGGGTTTCCCACTTGGCGTGGTCAGCCAGCTCCAAAACTCCTTGGGCAATCAGCTTGTCCAGTTGTTCGTGCACCTTAGCCTTGAGAGCAAACAGAACCTGGTGTGGCTTTAGCTTGATGGGGGTGACTTGTGGATCAAGGCTAAAGGAGATGGGCGTACCTGTATATTGACCCAAAGTGCCGTCAAAAACATCAGCAAATTCTTTGATCAGACCCTCAGTCTCTGTGTTAGAGATGGAGTTGATACCGGTGACTTCCAGGCCGAGGGCATCAAACCAGTCTAGCCCTAGGAGGCTTGGCCGCTGACCACCACCAGTCGGAGCAGGCCCGAAAAATCATTGAAAGTGATCCGGAACCGGCCAACGCCTACCACGGGAATGTCGTTTCCCTGGTAGTCTCTCAGGTGTATGTGGTGAGAGTCAAGTTGCCTTTTGGACACTCTGTGTACGAGTCTTTTGATGGTGCTCCAAGACACGATGGACAGGGCAGACCCGGTGTTGATCTCCATGTCACACAGAGCTCCTTCAATGAGCACAGTGACGTTCAGCTTGCGTCACATAGGCGAGTCTGTTTGGCCAATCGTGGTTCCGGACAGGCAGTGGCAGTTGGTGAGAGCGAAACAGCTTTCCTTGGCGGACTGGAGCTTTCCTTGGCGGACTGAAGTGAAGACTTGGACTTGTGAGTCGGTGAAGGGCGGGTGTCGGACAGAGCCGATCGGCAGACCTTAGCGATGTGGCCCCTTCTGGAACATTTACGACAGATGGCGTCTCTGAATTGACACTTGGCACGGGAATGGTTGCCTCCACAGCCGGCACATTCTGACTGGCCCTTGGACTTCTGTTTGAACTTCTCGCGCTCCCGCTTTGTTTGGTGCACGTCATCGTCTTCACTGGAGGATGCCTCGTCACTGCTGGCCTCTTCATGATGCACTGGAACTGGCTTCCTAGCAAGAAGCGGCCTGCTGGCCTTGAGGATCTCCTGGGCGGAGCGTTCAGCAGCTTCCGAGGCCACGGCCTCCTCAATGGCTTTCTGCAGCGTGAGGTCTGGCTTGGCGAGGAGACGCCGTTGCAGACGGATGTCCCGGACCCCGCAGACGATGCGATCCATCAGGGCATCGTCTAAGTCTCGGAACTCACAGTGCATTGCGGCCTGTCGGAGGGCGGCGGTGTAGTTGTTAATTGATTCCCCCTCTGCCTGGTTCCGGTGGTAGAATGCATGGCGGGCAGCAATCTTGTTGTGGGTGAACATGTCAGACGACACAGCAATCCTTCAAACAGCTCTTGTTTATTCACAGGCCCAGAATAGAACTAGGCTGAAAAAACTTATATACATCTATCTATCTATCTATCTATCTATCTATATATTTATAGATATAAAGAGTATAAGATATCTATCTATCTATCTATCTATCTATCTATCTATCTATCTATCTATCTATCTTATACTCTTTATATCTATAAAACTTTCCGCGATGCGCTGTGTGGCTGGGACGCTGATCTGACTGCCTCCCTCTCTTCCCGCCTTCCCTCTTCATTACTTTATTCCCCCCGCCCCTCGGCTTCTGTCCTAGCCCCGCTCCCCTTTTTCCCCGCGGCCGCCAATCAACTCCCGCTGGCCGTACGGGACGTCACGAGAGCCCCAGCTCCGGTTGGCTGGTATCCTTCCTATTCCTTTTTATGTATGGGTTGTGGAGGGAGAGCGCAAATACGCACGCGCATATTCGGTTTGTTCTTTTTAAAGCCGACCCGCCCCCGGGCGGCGCGCGATTGTCTCAGCTTTCAATGGGGGGACTCGGAGCTCTGCTTTTTCTTCCTCCTCCTCCCTTCCCATTCCGCCTCCGCCTCTCTCTCCCTCGGCAGGCAGCCCAACAGACCGACCAGGAACGGTGAGTGACTGACTGGCAGACAAGCCTGGGCAGGTTTCCTCGGAAGCAAGTTCCGTTGTGCCCACCGGGGGCGGGCTGGGGGGCTTCCCCCTCTCGGCAGCCTGAGGGGCTCCCGTGGCCCCAGGGGTGGTTGTTGCATGGCAGCCAAGTTTTTCCAGTGGTGGGATAGGGTTTTCCCGTCCCTCTTGTCTTCCAAAAGAAAAGAGGTGCGCAGGGCTGAGAAGGGAAGGCAGCTCTCCTTTTCATTGGGACTTTTTTGGGAGGTGGGGAGAGTGCCTTCCGTTTCTTCCTTTTCCCACTTACGTCCTCCCTCCCAGACAGACCCTCTTGAACCCAGCCTCGTGAGAAACCGGGGCCGCTGGTGGGGAAGGGTCCCAACCCTGCAGGAAGTCGGCTTTCTTTTAAAACAGGAGGGAGGGTCGCTTTATAACAAAAGTAAACTCTGATCCCAGGATGAGGGCCCCTGCAATCTTGTGGGACGCGCGTCTCTCCCATCAGGAGGAATGTGGGCTTCCTTTAAATCGGAAGTGAACTTTTCTTTGAGGCTGGGGGCCACGGGTGGGCTGGTTGAGTGTATAAGAGAGTGAGTGAGTGAGTGAGTGTGAATGAATGAATGAATGAATGAATGAATCAGTCAGTCCATGCTTAGTTTAGGAGAAATTAATCTTTCTTAGTGTTTTTCCTTTTTAAACCAATATGCCTGGATCGGATGTTAGGGGGCATGGGGGAACTTTGGTAGGTCCCTGTAGCCTTTTGTTAGGTCTGTTCTAATAGCATCAAGATATGAAGAGGCCCTTGTTTCCTGTGTGCAGGGGACAGGGGTGTTGCATCAAAACTTCTATGGCTGAGAATATGCAGGATGGGTTGGAAACCTTTTGCCGTTTTGTAAATACAGTTAGGAAGGTTGCACACCCCAGCACAATCTCTGCTAAAATGTGCACTGAGATTCCAGGGGGTTCTAGGCGCTCACCAAGGGTTGTTGGGAAGATCGAGGTACAACAGAGACTAGTGCCTTTGAAGGTTCATTTAACATATTTACACCTGGAAGTCTGCAGTGAAGGAGTGCAGAGCATTATATCCCAAGAGTATCTCTCATGGCTCTTGCCATAGCTTAAGCCTAAAGCAGCAGTTGGCCATTTGCTCTGCCCAGCAGCTCATGGAGGTCCACCCTTTGTTGCCCACCCTTCTTCCAACACACCTCACTAAACCCTTCTATCCTCTGCCCCCCCTTCCTCAAACCTGCACATCTTTTACTGTGACATCACTCCCCTACCTGATCACCTTGGCAACCCCTGCTTTGCACAGATCCAGGAGTCTCTCTCTTTGTTGTGCTAATGACCCGCAATCAGTACCTTTGTTAATGGCTTATTCTTGGCTAGCTATATGAACTAGCTGGGCTTGTGATCCCAAACTTTAAAGCAACAGTGCTGTACTTGCCTTGCATTTGTTATGTGACTTTTAAAATCTGCCTTCTCAGCCTTGTGCTGTCCTGATTTTTTGGACTACAACTCCCACCACACCTGACTGCTGGTCATTCTGGTTGGGGATGAATTGGAGCAAAGCTGGGGGAAAGGCTGTAATGATCAAATTCTACAGTTCAATTCTGCAAGTCCTGCCCCTAGGCAAAGTGTACAGGGCACCTGTGACTAATAGAAATATGAAAAATAGGAGAAGAACACTAAAAAACGTATACTAACATGACTTAGTCGGTATGAAGGGACAGGATACCCAAATCCTGTCTGTGAAGTCACCCCGAAGTCACCCCAGGCCTCAAGACTTCACACCAGGCCTCAAAACCAAATTTCCCCTTTCTCTCTTCTAAAAATCCACAGCTTCAGATTTTCTCTGCTTTCTCACAAGATGCTGCTGCATAAGCAAAACGTTATTTTTATCAGTACAAGAAAGCTTCAAAAAGCTAATGAATAGGCTCTGTCAGTGCCAAGCATAAGCAGGCCTGGAAACTGAGTCTTTTCTTACCCAGTTGCAACAAATATTGGGCACGCTGAAACGAAAGACTTCTCAACCCCCTTGGCTTCTCAACCCCCTTTTTCCTGGGAAGGGCGCCAAGAGTCTCCAGACAGGAGCTTTCTGTTCATGCTCAGGGAAACTCATGAGGCAAGACTCCTGAGGAGGGGGAGAAGGGGGAGGGAACTGGAAGGAATATATGCTCTGTGCAAATGACTGTAAAATTTGTGCTAAAGCTTGTGAGTTATCACACTTGCTCCTTCTACCAGCCCGGATGGTAGCAATAAAGCTCTTTCTCTGAATCAACCCTTGAGTGTCTGCTTGACTCCTACTTCCCTCTCCCGGGCGCAATGCTCTTCCAATCCATGGGCAAAGCCTGAAAAGGCTACAGGTAGACACTTAATTTCATGGTTGTGGGTTCAAGCCTTACATTGGGCAAAAGATTCCTGCATTGCAAGGGGTTGGACTAGATGACCCTCATGGTCCCTTCCAACTCTACTATGATTCTTTGATTTAACACATGCACGGGAAATTGCTGTAAAAGAGCACCTTAGACACATGACAATTAGTCACAGTTTACTTAGTGACATATGATGGTGTTAAGCTGCTGTACTTAAAATAGCAGCCTTTCTCTTCAAAATGAATGATGTGTGTGCATTGTTGCTGTGAGGTTGTTGCTCAATTGCTGTGGTTTAAGAAGTGATTGTTGGAGGTTTGGGAATAACCCAAACAGAAATTCCTAGGTGTCAGAAAAAATTATTTATTTATGCAACAACTGTGCCCATGTTTTGTTAGCCCCCAAATGGAAAGTGAACGAGGTCCCAGCTAAAGAGGAGTGGTAGATTTAACAAATAGAATAAGAGAGCAAGAAGAACATATATTTAAAGAAGAGTGGAAAACATTTGTTGAATATATGGAAAATAACTATAAAGCTGAAAACACTGGCAGCACTAAGATAAATACAACAGAGTAAATAATTTTTGATTGATGTAAAAGTGGAAAACTTATTTGCATGGAAAATATGTGGGAATGCATGATATGTAAAATGAAGCAGAAGAAGGGAAGTCATTGGATATTTAAAAGTTTGTAAAATGTTTGTTTTGAAATGTAAAATTTGAAAATTTAACAGAAATTATTATAAAATAGAAGTGATGGTTGGAAGTGCTCCAGTCCATAGAAGTTGTGCAACATGTCATTGTGAAGATCAGAAGAGGGGTTAGCCTAGGTGACTTTAGAGACCGCATCCTGTTCTTAGATTTTAATACAACTGTGAGAGACACTCCTTGAAGCTTACAGCAATTCATGGTTCAGCTGTGTTAGTGCATTATATCATAATCTACAGGTAGGGTATCATCTTTCTTTTTAAAATCATGGGAAGGTTGTGTATGCAAAAGGCAGGGGATTGGAAACTGAGTGCCAGAGCTTGCTTTCCCCAGTGAGCACTTATTAAGAACATCTAGCCCTTTAAGAAAAAATAGGTACTAACAGTTGCAACTTAGCAACCTATGGGTTGTCTAAGCAACAGAATACTTCTTAGTCTCTGGTTCGCTAGGGAAGCGTAGAGCTGAATCACAGGGAATCTACCACTGCATGACATATAGCAAGACATCTGTGCCTCTCCCTGTGGGTTAATGAATAAACTAAGGAGCAAAGAGTCACCTTTTTGAATAGAAGATACAAAAGAAGGTATAAAATTTGTCTATAATATTTTTTTTTTGCAAAGTGTCATTGACTGACTACTCCATATGCTAGAAGCAATCTGTAGGTTGTTGTTGTTGGCACCCATCTATCTCCAGAGTCAGTGCAGTGTGCTTCCAGGGGTGAAATCCAACCATTGCATTAGCAACACCCCCTTCTCTGCCTTGCTGATGTGCTCCAAAGGAAAGCAGAGCAATAAGTGGCACCAGCTTGGATGGCTCCATCCAACTGTCTTAGGGACTCCACTCCGGATTTGTGTAGGGTTTACTCCTTAGCATTTTCTTCGTCCAAAGATATTCCTCAAAGCAGCAGAGGTTTAGGATCAGGGTTTTCCTTCTAGGGTTATTCATTCTGTAAAATGAATGTTAATCATGTGTTCATCATTGAGAAAACAATTAAAGAGAGGTTTCAGTGAAAACAGGATACTGAACTTGATAAGCCTTGGATCTGACTCAGCAGATTATGCTTTTATCTCTCCATTTTATCTCTAGAAGACCTGGCTTGGCTTAGAACATTAAGTGGATGGTGCAGAAATTGAAATAAGATTGAAATAAGAAATGCCAGAGTATGTATCTATATATAACCCTCTAATCCAGGCATGGGGAACATGTGGCCATTCTGATGTTTCTGAATTACAACTCTCACCATCCCTGGCCATAGGCCATGCTTGCTGGGGTTAATGGGAACTGGGAGTCCAGCAACATTTGAAGGGCCACGGGTTCCCCAAATCTGCTGCAATCGCTTCTGGATTGAGAGGAATAGCTCTGTCGGTGGAGCATGAGACTCTTAGGGTTGTGGGTTCAAGCCTCACATTGGGCAAAGGATTCCTGCATTGCAGGGGGTTGGACTAGATGACCCTCAGGGTCCCTTCCAACTCTACAATTCTATGAAATGTCTAGAAATCTGAAGAAAGAGCATCTTACCCAGATATCCTGTCCAGTCTTTTCATTTTTCTCCCTTTTGTCTTTAAGATAGATCTCTGGGGGCTAAATTAAGATCTGACTTGCGCTCTCTTCTTTCCTATAGGCAGAAGAATCAGGCCTTATTGTGTCTGTTTTGTTATGTGTGAGAGCCCTGCAGCTCCGATCAAATGAAAATGATGACATGAAGACCTCTGTATGCAAAACAATTGCATGCCTTCTGCCGGAAGACCTCGAAGTAAGAAGAGCATGCCAGCTCACTGAATACATACTTGAGCCAAGCAAGGAAAGATACAGTCTACTAGAAGAGCTCTACCTGCAACAAGATAAAAAATTGGATGGAAAAAACTCCCTGTGTTTTGAGCTGCTGTTGGCTTTAAAGGCGTATTGGCCATTTGATCCAGAATTTTGGGACTGGAAAACTCTGAAGCGACACTGTCTCAAGTTGTTAGGAAAAGAAGTTTCTGAGTCAGAGGATGATCTGAGTTGCAGGAAGATGTCTTTCAATGAAACTGCTATGCTAGATGTTTTCCTAAGTGATAGTGAAGATAATAATTCTGAAGGTCAAGATACAATAAATCAGCCTAAAGTGAGAGTTAAAAAGCCCATTGGGTCCTCGGAAAGGTACCAGAGGTGGCTTCAGTACAAATTTTTCTGTGCTATTTGCAAAAAGGAATGTATAGAGGCCAGAATACTTCACCATTCTAAGATGCATATGGAAGATGGCACTTATACATGCCCAGTGTGTATAAAAAAGTTCAAGAGGAAGGATGTCTTTGTGACGCATGTGATGGAACATGTAAAAATGCCTCCTAGTAGGAAATACCGTGGTAAGAAGAAGTTGCTGTTGAAGAAAGAGAGGCTGGCGATGAGCAGTCTAGCCAGAATTGCTTCTGTGGCTCTTGGAGAACAACCCAGAACTGAGACGCAGGATTACATCACGTTTAGTAAGCTAGAAAACTGTCACTTGCAGGACAGGGACCAGTACCCATGCCCAGGCACGGATTGCTCCAAGGTGTATAAGCAGTTCAAGTACTTAAGTGTTCACTTGAAAGCAGAACACGAAAATGATCAAAATGCAATGCACTACATGGACATGAAAAACAGGAGAGAGCGGTGTTCATACTGCAGGCGGCATTTTGTTTCGGCTTTCCATCTACAGGAGCATGAACATGTTCACAGTGGCCCTCAGCCGTACATGTGTGTGTCAGTGGGCTGCTATGCTAGGTTTGGATCAGTGAATGAGTTGCTCCATCACAAACAGCAACACGACAATCTGTGTTATAAATGTGAGCTCAGTGGCTGTAACATTGTTTTCAGTGACTTGGGGCAGCTCTACCACCACGAAGCCCAGCATTTTAGGGATGCTTCCTACGCATGCAACTTTAGTGGCTGTAAAAAATTCTACTATTTTGAAACGGAGTTTACGGATCACATGTCAATGCATATTACAAATGGTCAAATTAAGAAGGTACAGATTAAGCAGGAGGAAAATGTTTCTGGGGACAGTCTTACCTGCCTTTCAGATTTGGAAGTGTTTGAACAAAAAGACCCCGCCTGCCTACATGAGAGTCTTAATTTGCCTTCAGGATCTACAAATTCAGAGGCAATCCAGCAGGTTAAGCAAGAATCTACAAACTCAGAGGGAATCCTGCAAGTTAAACAAGAAGCTATGTTTGATGGAGAGGTAGATGTTAAAGTAATGACAGTTTAAGAAGCAATATTGGACCCCCTAGCCAGTGAGATGCAGTTGGTGCCATTGCCTGAAGCAGTTAGGTTTGGCCAGGCAACTCCTTTCTCTTAAACTCCCGTTAAAACGTTTTGATCTGGGTTAAGCAGCTATATAGTTATTTTAGTCTAACATAGTGTTTTATTGTCCAACATAGAATTTTAAAATTCATCTCTGGTTATTTTTGTGCTTTTTAAAACTGTTTTTAGTTGTTTTTATTATACTTTGTACATCACATTGAGATAAATATATTTGGAACGCAACGTCTTAAAGACTTAACCAATTTATTCTGGCAAAAGCTTTTGATTGCCTCAGTCCCACTTCATGATGCGTAATCGTAAAGTGGTAAGCATATAAATACATTATTCTGGCAGTGTCTTTCTGTATCATGGTCTAACATAAACAGACCTTTTCAGGGCTGTTCTGAGACAGATCCCAAGGTATTGGCTGCTATTAGAATACACTTCCTTGGATCTCCAGGTTCTGATTGATTTCAGTACATTTCAGTGGAAGGAAAATGTCAGGAAATAATGCAGTTTTTTCTGTGATGTTTGCAGACTAAAATAAAGATAACAAATATGACTCCAATTGGCTTGCATGGTTTTTGTTCCAGGTCTCTGACAATTCTGTGAAATACAGCAACTTCTCCTATTTTCATTTCTCACTGGATTCTCTTGACACCCTAAACCACAACTCCCATCTTCCCTTGCTGTGATACCATCCAGCAACATGCAGGTTCACCATCCTGCTTTGTATGAAGAGCTGTGCATCTAAATGTGGTTACAAGAATATGTGTCTTGAAATTGCACCACCACAATCTCTGGACAGCAGACTGAACAGGCACACAGATCACCTGCTCAAAATCATCTTTGTTATGGTAGGGCACTGAAACATCTGAAAGTTGTACTCGTATTTTACATGGCCGAAAAAGATCTTACAGCACTTTGCAAAGGATGGGAACCCATTCAAATAAAAGCAAGTAATTCTTTAGGGAGTCATTGTGCTCTGCTGAGTTAAATTAACATTGTATTGCAATGGGTCATTAGGTGTTTAATGCAACACAAAAATAAAACACTTTATGCTTCACCTATATATGAATTGTAGCCTTTTTAGGCCTTTTTCACGGGTGGAAAGAGCATTGCGCCCGGGGAAGGGAAGAAGGAGTCAACAGACACCGAAGGGTTAAACCAGAGAAAGAGCTATTTATTCTACCTTCCAGGTAGCAGAAGGAGCAAGTGTGATAACTCACAAGCAAGCACAAACTGAAAACATTTTTACATGCAGTTTTTTATCCATTCTTTCAAGTCCCCCTTCCCTCCCAATCTCCTGAGCTTGCATAGAATTGTTTCTCTCTCTCGTACTACTGGTGCTGTTCCCGGAGAAAGTTGCAAGTTGGATGTGCTGCTGGCAAGGTCAACTAAAGCCTGGGAAGCACAACACATTGTTCTTCTCGGCTACCTTTGTTACAGCAGAGCAAAAGCTTAGCTAATGCTTTTAGCTACTGAGAAAGTAATTTTGAAAAGTCTTGAGGCTTGAGGCCTGGTTGGGAGGGGGTGACTACACAGGTTTTAGGGTATCCTAACCTGTCCTCTCCTCTCCTTCAGAATGACATATGAATGGTTAGCTCACTGCACATAAGCACACATTATCCGCACATGTGTAAGCCACAGCTCTCTTACCTGCCAAGGTCAGAAATAGCACCATGCCTAGAACTCACTCCATGATAAATGAGGTGAGAAGGACAAAGGATGTACATTTCCCGCCCTCCTGTCTATTGTTTGGATTGGTGATCAAAGTAAAAGGTATTTTGTATGAACAACAATTAGCACTTATAGGAAGGGGAGGGAGGGAATGAAACGTATACTTTATATACGCCAAAGTGTGCTGTAAACTGGGTGCTGATGTATCACGTGCTTCAACAAGACTGCGTACAAATTGTGGCGTCTCTCTTCCTACTCTTAATTTCTGTGTCATTGCTACTCTTAATTTTTGTGTCAGTTTCCCCCCAAAATGCTGCTGCTCCTAGAACCTGCTAGGTTGGCAGCTAGGTTAGCATATAAAGGGGCAGTAATAACACAAAGCTCAGAACGACTCTGGTCAGAGTCTCTTCTGAGCCTACACAAGATGATGTGAAGGTATTTGTTGTTTATTCACTCCATTTCTAAACTGCCCTTCCCCTAATGTATGTTTATAATGAAGGTACATAGAAGTGGTTAGAAAAGAATATGAAACACAAAATCCAAATAGTTAAAACTAGGTAGAAAAAGAGAAAGGTCTGAATGCTGTAATGTACCAAAATTTTAAAGCTTGCTTTTTAACTGAAAAGCAAAACATTTCCAATTTTCTATGACAAAAACTTATTTTTTTAAAATCTCTAAATAGGAAGGAAAACCAACATTAATCCTATAACGAGCGAATAAACAAGTCTCTCCAGAGTACTGTAAAATCTGCGGATCACATTCGCCCTTGCTGCAGCTCCACGCCGAAAGCTTCCCTTCCTCCCCCGCCTCTCCGAAGTAGCCCCGCCCCTCCTCCCCATTGGGCAGCGCTGGGAAATGGGGCGGGAGGGAAGAGCCCAGCTCCAGCAGCGCGATGCATTTGCGTCATCGCCCCGCGTGAGGGCCGAGCGCCCAATGGGAACCTGTCTTTGGCGGCCTCCTTCCCGCCCCGTCGAAGGGCGGCAGCATGAGCAGGAGCCGGCAGTGGGCGGGGCCGTCGAGTCACGTGGGCCCGTCCCCCGCCGATGTGGTCAGCGGCTGCGGGGTCACGTGATTCGTTGCCCACGCGCGGTGGGGCCGGGTGCAGATGGCGGACGCCGAGGCTGACGCGGCCCTGCAGCTCTCGGCTCCGGCAGCTGCAGGCGGAGCTCAGCGAGCAGGGGGTGGGCGAGGGCTCGTCGGGCGCCTATTGCCGGGACTTCTGTCAGGTGAGCGGGGCGGGCCTGGAGCGAGGGCGGTTATTGGGGGGGGAGCGGAGGAGGGCCCGCGCGCGGGACGGTTGGCGGCGGCGGAGGGGGGAGGGCCAGGCTGGGCCGCTGGAGGAGGTTTGGGGCGCCGGGGCCCCGCGGAGGAGGAGGAGGTTGAGGCGCAGGGGGCGGCGGCGGCGAGCCGTTGCCTGGCGCTGGGGAGGCGGGGCCGAGGGACCGACGCCGCTTCCCGTTTCTTCTGCTGTCGGGCTTCGCGGGAGGTTCGGGCTCCGGGACCCGATGGCCGTCGCTCTTCTCGGGGGGCTCCCTCCCTTCTCCACCCAGCCCAGCGCGCTCGGGCTTTCTCCGCGCCCGCTGCCGGATGCTCTCCCGGCCCCGCCGCCTCTTTTTGTGGCAGCGCCGGAATTGAAGGAGGAAGAGGAGCAGTCGGTTAAGCGGGGGGGGGGGGGCTTCGTTTAACGAAATCCATGACCCCCCTCCCTCCTTCCGCGGACTCTTTTCTCTTTTCCTTGCCTCAGTTTTCACCCACATTATGTCCCCTTTGGCCGTAGCTTTCTAACAGCTGTAGTTGAGGGTATCAGTTGTCCAGTTCTCCCGCCTCTTCATCTCCCTCCCCCAGTTTACTTTAAATCCTTACAACAATCTGGTGTGATCTAGTCCTGCTTTGGCTACCTGTCCAGCTTCTTACCGCTAGTTGTTTACATAGCTCTTTCGCCCCCAATCTTACATAATTAAGATTTTTGTGCGTACTGTACTTTGCATCTACTGGATATCTTCACGTTATTTGTTTCCAATCTGTTTCTAATAATAAATTCACCATCTCTTCTTCTGTTGGGATATTATGCATAGTATCTTGGATGAGGCTGCCCAAATGTGTGTTTTGGCCCTGCTTCAGGAGCTTCCAGCAATTAATTGGGTGGCTGCAACAGAAATGGCCTGTTTTCTGAATAAATAGTCTCAGCGGTATGACTTTATTTGAAAATGAATTTTTTATTCTTTCTCCATCTGATATTGCCATAGTTTTTCTGTGTTATATATCATATTGGGTTGAAAGTTTCAACCAAGCGTTGTTGAATGTAGTGTGCATGCAAACATGAAAATGTCACATCACATATAACCACTGCTTTGAAGTTTCTGCAAAGAACTTCTGTTGGGTTGAAATAAGCGACAGACGAATGGCAAGGTGTCATATGGGAGGCATCTCTCGAGCATGTCTCGGAGAGTCCCTTTTATTGAATATTACAGCATTACCACATATGTGCTTGTTGCTGATTGGTTAACATGAATACAATGCAAAGGTTGAATATAGGTATTAATCATCAATAGATTAAAGGTTGGGAAAGGGAACACAGAATTGGACAGGCGTGAAACCTACTTATTAAACTATTAACTAGTGATTGAGTATTAAGACTTAAACTATTACTAATGATTGATATAGCATGACATGAAAGAACATAACAATCGCGTTCCGTAGATGTGGTCAACAATGTGTTAAGAACAGGTCAGGGTACTGAACTCAATGTGAACTGATCACAATGTGAAACTTCCTCCAGCAACATGCATTCCAGCCACTTCCTCCAGTTCTCTCTGCTGCACTAGGGAGTTCCCAGTGCAGCTAATCCCATAGTGCAAGCACAGACTGATCAGCTGGTGGTTGGGTCCTCAAAGTGCCTACAGTTCCCCGTTTGACCTGAGAACGACTTTATATCATGTCAGATATTATTATATAGAGAGCATATTTAATTAGGCCTATGAATGGAAGTTTTCACAGTCCTGGTTTAGGCCATGAGTTCTTAGTGAAATTTAGAAAATAATTTAGACAGAATGTTGAGGTGGTTCACATGTCACGTGTCTGGGGTGGCTCAAAACTCCAAGATTGCCGTGACGACCATGGGGCTGTCATAGAATATTGCTGGCTCAACACATGTGGCAGGCCACACTTTGGATCTTGTTTTCTCAACTGCACAGGAAGAAGTTGATCTGAAAATTTGGAATGTTGACACCAGCTCCTTATCATGGTCCAATCGCTTCCTGTTGAAATTTAGGCTTTCAGCACCTTTCCTCCTATGCAGAGATAGGGGGACCTATTAAGATAGTCTGTCCTCAGATGCTAATGGATCCTGTGTGTTTTCGGACGGCTCTTGGTTGCCCTTTATGTTGATGACCTCTGTTGGGAGACAGAGAAAATTTGTCCTTGTTAATTCTTCTTCACCTATCAGTGGCTTTTTATACCATCGACCATGGTATCCTTCTGGAGCAAATGTCTGAGTTAGAGGTGGGTGGCACCGCTTTGCATTGGTTTAGGTCCTACTTGGATGATCGTTTCCAGAGGGTGATGGTTGGGGACTGCTCTTTGGCCCTTCAATGTGGTGTTCCTCAGGGTTTTATTTAATCCCCTATGCTATTTAACACCAACATGGTTATCTGGAATTTTGGAGTACGCTGTTAGCAATATACTGATGACACATAGTTCTGCTTCTTCTTTATACTTGCAGGTGCAGCAGTGGATGTGCTGGACCATTGTCTTTCCTCAGTAAAAGACTGGATGGGAGCCAACAACGGAAGCTCAATCAAGAGAAGACTGAGGCACTGTTAGTGGGTGGTTTCCTAGACCAGATGGATGGGAGGTGACCTGCTCTTATGGGGTTACACTCCCTCTGAAGGAGCAGGTACATCACTTGGGGGTACTTCTAGATGCTTTGCTGTTGCTTGAGGCTTAGGTCACCTCAGTTGCGCGAAATGCCTTCCCTCAGTTTCAGCTGGTGGCCGAACTGTGCCCCTATCTGGACAGGGATAGCCCAGCTTCTATCATCTATGCTGTGGTAACTTCTAGCAATGCATTATACATGTAGCAGCTTCTGATGATGGTTCAGAAAATTCAGCTAGTGTAGAATTCCTCTGCTAGGTTGCTCACCAGGGCATGACCGTTTGAACATATTACACTGATCCTGGCCTAACTGCACTGGCTTCCAAATGGTTTCCTGGCCCAGTTCAAAGTGCTGGTCTTGTCCTATAAAGTCTTAAACTGTTCATGACTGCAATACCTCAAAGACTGTGTATCCCCATGTGAACCAACCCAGAACCTGCAATCCTCATTGGAGGCCCTTTGTGTGCCTCCTCAATGAGAGGTCAGGAGGATGGCAACAGGAGAACAGGCCTCTATTGCAGTAACTCCCCATTTGTGGAATGCTCTCCCCAGGGAGGATCGCCTAGCACCTTCATTATACATCTTTAAGTGTCAGGTGAAAATGTTCCTATTCAATCAGGCCTTCAGCTGATTAACATTCTATGTCCTCTTAAATGTTTTTGTGGGAGGTGGGGTCATGGGTTTGTCTTGTTCTTATTTTTATTTTTATTTTGTATTTTTATGCTGTCAACCACCCTGAGATCTTGGATGAAGGGAGGTAAATAAATAAGTAACTTAAATATTTAATCATGATTGATGAGGAAAACACAGCAATATTAAAACTCCACAATATATGCAGCATTAAAAAACTTCCAAGGGAGTGAAACTGTTAAAGGGTTTGCAAAAAATAATAATAGGCATTTTGCTTGATGTCAAAAAGGCCACAGCCGCACCATAATTTTTAAGCACCATTATACCACTCAGTGTGGGGAACAGTGATCTCGTAAGAATTCTCAGCACCCTTAACAATCTATGCTTCCCAGGATATTTTTTGGAAAGTCATTTCTGCTTAAAGTGGTAAAATGCTGCTTTAAATGTATGGTGCAGATGTAGCAAAAGATAGCAAAGTGAGCAAGAACTCAACAGCTGGGGCACTACCACCAATAAGGCCCTCTTGTTCTGTTACATTTAAGCTGGTGGGGACTTCCAGAGGCGGCTCCTCAGAGCTCTTAATGTATGACACAAGGCTGATAATGGAGGCAGGTGTTTCCCTGTTCTAAGATGTCAACCTGGTTAGCTCAGTTGGTTAGAGAGCATGGTGCTGATAATGCCAAGGTGGCAGGTTCAATCCCCCTTTGGGGCAGCTGCATTTTCCTGCATTGCAGGGGGGTTGGAGTAGATGATAATCCTCAGGATTCCTTCCAACTCTACAATTCTATGTTTCTGCTCCCTGAGGAAAAAAATAAATGTGTGGAAGAGATGGGGAGAAAGAAAAAAGGGATAAGAAGTATATGGCTAGCCCACTGTTAGCTCTGGCCCCACTGTCTTTTGGATTGGGGCCTGCCCATTGTTAATTGCAGCCCCACCCACTCACTCTGATACAGCCTCCGAGATGTTTCCTGTCTTAAAGTCATCCAAAGTGGCCATCAGTGCTTCCTATAGGAGTGAGTTTCATAGTTGAACTATGCACTGTGTGAATAAGTACTCCGCCCGCCCCCAATCCTAAATCTTCCAAAATTCAGCTTCAGTTGCTTTCCTAGTGATCTCTAGATGGGAATTTGCATTTTTTTCACAGCTGCCACATCCTGGGTCAACACCTTCATTGAGCTATCCACTGCAACTCCAAGGTCTCATTCCTGGTCATTTCCTGCCAGTTCAGGCCCAGTGAGTGTATATGTGAAATAAGGATGGTGATTCTGTCACTAGGGGGCAGCCTCACCCTATAGCCACTTCTGGAACATGATCTACAGTATAAAGCTGAGATGTTAGGAGACTTCACACCTTCAATTGACCATTATATGGCCTTTATGCCCCTTAGTGAAGCTGAGTGATGGACTTTCACGTGGCTGGAATTGGGTGGATCTGTTGTAATCCAAGGCTCCACTTTGCATTTAAAGGACTGACTTGCCCAACTATGGTCATGCCTTTCACAGCCCTCATTAATGCATTTTGACGTAGTAGAACAGGAAGCCCACAGGTCCAAAACCTGTTTCCTGTTATTCATTCTTCATCTTTTGCCTCCAGCTGGAACCTAATTTCCTGCAACCACTGGAAGCTGCAGATGCAAACAGGGCCATGGAAAGGCTTTGACACGCAATAATGCCCGGAAAAGGGAGTCAAGGCCCAGAACAGGTAGAAACTAGAGTGCAAAGAGCCACCTGTTCACACCACTAATCAATGTACTAGCAGAAATGTGAGAAACGGGGAATGAATAAGAGGCTGGGCTTTTCTAGATAACCATTTTATTGTGTAATAAATGTAAAATTGTTACATAGGATCTAAACACCCCTCCACCACTAACAGTACATTTGTTGCAGACAAATGAATTATCCTAGTACTCATACAGCAATATTTTATTATTTGCTAGTAAAAAGTCAGCATTCCCCCAGCAACATGCATCTCCTTTATTAAGAAAAATGTATCATAGAAATGTCAGAATCAGACCTTGAGTGTGGTGAGACCTACACTTTGGAATGCCCTCCAATTATATATTAGATAAATGCCATCTCTATCGACTTTTAGGCACTTGCTGAAGACTTTCCTCTTTTGATAAACCTTCCAAATGGAGATTGTGATCCCAATTGGTATCTGCAATGCACGAAAGCTGTAGGAGCATGTGGCCTGGGCTGGATGTCTCTACTGGGTCAGCCAGCCGATGGCCTTTCCCATCTGCACTGTCTGTCACACTTTGGAAGAAAAGAACAAGCTGAGATAAGCAAGCTTTGCTGGCATCAGGGCCCTGTTATGAGGCTTTCCCTGTTAGCCTCCATTTCATGTTCAGCAGTGAACCAAAGATGGCTTTGGCTCAAGCAAAGGACTGTGGGTAATGACCTTCCCACCTTGACCATATGCACAGTCTTGTAGTTTGATTTCTCTATGTTTTACTTTCTTACCAATGAGGTCATGAGGATCCGGAAAGTTCCTTGATTGACTCACCAGGAAGCTAGGTTGCCAAATGCAGATTATTTGCATCTAAAAGTTCCTTCATGGAGCTATGGAAACAAGCTTGTGCACCAGCCATAAATTCTATGGAAATGCAGAGGCATACCAGATAGAACAATAAGATCTGCAGGCAAGGTAGCATAACTCACCAGGAAGCCACTCCTTCTGACAGGTTAAATCTCCAAGATAAACCTTTTGGATAAGTGACCCTTGTTTGTTTGTGTGTCCCAATCTATGTCTTACGAAAAATGTCCATATTACATTACATGCCTCACCCCAGCTACGCCCCTGTCTGGAAGGGTCCAGATCACACACAGGACAGGCTAAATGATCTTTTTGGGCCAGTGTATTTTTGAGTCCATGTAGGCGGTAATTTCACAAAGGGTCCCCCAATACACATGTCCATCAGCCACCATGTTAACAGCCCCAGCACAGGAGGACGGAGACAGCTGGGAAGTGATGGATTGCTATCTCCACCACCCACCTTCTTAATTAGAGCCAGTTGAGGAAGTAGCCCTGGCTGTCAGTTTCCTCCTCCTCAGTTTTGGTATTGCACTTGCAGAGTGCCAATCGAGATAATTGAGTTAATATATTTTTTAAAGGAATGGCCATGAGCATTTGTCGTCTCATCACTGAGATAGGACAACCAATCCCCACCCATTTGAATTTAGAGCCAAGAGTGAACAGGTTAATGTAACGTGGCACATGCATTTCTTATTTACACTTTTGCTTGCAGAAGAACATTGTAGGGTGTGGAAGCTTGCCACTTTTTACACCCCAAAGATAAACATGTTTACTCAGACATCTCACTGTTTCCTGCCTATTAAACAGAGTTTAACTGCAGCCTTAATTATTGTAGATCCAATAATCCTTTTACTTGTAACCTTCGTTTGAGCAAGTTGTCACACCCTGTCCTAGTGGCATTTAAAGAATAGATGTTGCAGAACAGATATATTTATTATATTTGACTTTCCTTCACGTTGGCATATTGAGATTTGCCGGGGATCAAACCCAGGACCTTGGACATGCAAGGCACATGCTCTGCTATTGAGGTACTTCTTCAAATGCTGATCCTTTTAAATATTAACTTTCCGAATGCTGAAGCCAGGGCAGTGAATCAGTAAAGGAAGTGGGTTTTAATGTGCAAATAATCTCATCTTTAATGTAAATGAATAAAACCTGTGGTTTTAAAACAAATAAACGTGTGTAGACTTTTATTGACTAGAGAAGCTGCCACACCTGCCTCTGTATTGGGACATAGGCAGTTACATTGGCTGTGTACACACTTCAACTCTGAAGCACATTTGGAGCGCGTTGTTTCCCTCAATAATTCTGAGTACTGCAGTTTATCCACGAGAGAGTAACGACTCCCAGCAACCCTTCACAAACTAGAGTACCCAGAATTATTTGATAAAAAGAAGGTGCTTTGAATTTGCTTCAAAAGTGTTGTGTATAAATAGCCATGAATTAGAGTATTTTCCCTATGATGATAAGCCCGCACTGAACCACTGCAGCCCAAGACACACTTTAGTGTTCAGCCTACAAAACACTATATGACTTCGTTCTGAGTAAACCAGCATCGGAGCTGGTTACAAGTTTAAGAGGGTAGTTCAGTATGTTAAGGAGCTATATCCAGGGTGCATTAGATGTTTTCAAACAGGCTATATATCAGGGGTATAGCATATGCTTTGCACATCAGTATATGTTTTTCTCCCTCGTAATAACAGACCCTGGGGTCATATAGTGAAGCTCAGTGGACTTGGGAACATGGCATACTGCCTTATACTTTGCAAGAACATTGGATTGGTCTATCAAATTTGTTATAATCTACACTGACACTTACTGAATCAGACCATTTGTCTGTCTAGCTTAATATTTTCTTCCTTGTTTCTCAGACCTAAGTCCTCAGCTGTTGTTGGGACTTGAACTTTCATCATCTCTGACCACTGATCCTGTGCTGAAGGGCAATTGTTCTCCAGGGTTTCATAAGTTGATGATGATAATTTTATTATTTATAACCCACCCAACTGGCTGGATTTCCCTAGCCACTCTGGGCAGTTTACGATATATATCAAACATAATAAAATATCAAACTTTTTTTTAACATTCCCAGCTTAAATGAACTGCTGCATTGCAGGGGTTAGACTAAATTACTCTCGGGGTCCACATTTCTCTTGATTCTATGCTGGGGATCCAACCTAGAATCTTCTGCCTTGAGTCCCAGGCTATGGCTGTGGCTATGGCAAAAGCAAGACCCTATTGGGGTGTTAATGCTGTGAACCCCTCCAATATAGTCTCAGGTTGAATATATTTGTAAATAAACCATAAAGACACCACAGTCTCTGCTGTGTTCCATTTCCAAAGGAAACATGAACCCTGGGTAACCCCCTGGAATCTCACACCACTTAAGAGATTGGGATGGATATGCAACTATGGATGAATAAATGTGTATATAGCTTATGTATTCATACACATACTTGCATTGCTCTTTCCTGCTTCCTTTTACTTCCTCTTGTTTTGTTAGCTCGTTATTATAATTTAAGGTATTGTAAACTGCATTGAATGGGCATTTTGCCCAGAAAGGATGGCGTTCCACTACAATGTACCAATGTTATACACAAACTAATTATCCAAGTGGTGAAAAATGCTTACTCTGGGTTTGTTTTTTCCAATGAGGTCACAGGAAGCTTAGGAGTAATTTTGTATTTGTTTACAAATATGCAGGCTTATGCTTAGGTGAAGCTCACGGTTTTGCATGTCCCAAAAGTTTACTTCTCCCTCCCCATCAGATTTCTGGGGGAGCACCACCAGAACTAAACAAAAATAAGCTCTGCCTTGCTCGCAGGCTGACCCACAGTACTCTACAGACACGGATTACCACATTCCTTAGTAGACAGGAAAAAAACTGCTCCCTCACAGAACAGTCACTGGACATTGTTAGAGTTGGCTAATTTCCTTAACCGGGGTGGGGAAACTAGTGCTTAAGATTTTGTTGGTCTCCAATTCCCATCAGCCCCAGCTAGCATGGCTTAATGGGCAGGGATGATAAGAGTTGAACCCCCACAAAACATCTGAAGGGTCACAGTCTCCTCACCCATTTTTAACAAAGGAGTGGACAACTTTGACAGGGTTATTTCCAAGTCCAAGGCTCTGGCCATGAGTCAAACCATCTCTTGAAGTTGTAAGGGACTCCAGGAGGAGTCTTGCCAATCCCCCAACAATATAACCCCCACCGAAACCACCACAGTAGTAGTAGTAATGTACCTGTGGCTAAGATCATGTAGTTGTAGTATTCAATTACACCCTGATAAATACTGTAAGTTCTTCTTGTATACCTGATCATTTTGACTGGGAAATAGGTGGCACAGCCTTCACTCTGCTGATAAACATTAACCATAACCACAAAAATAGGGGTGGGAAGCCTGTGTTTCTCCAGATGCTGTCCCCAGAATAAATACCTTTGTGCTATTTTTGAGCTCCCCAAGGCAACTGACACTTCCATTCTCTGGAAGCTGCTCTTTGTTTAGTGATTTAGTGATGGCCTAAATGCATATCCTTGCCCTTAAGTATTGGCTAACATTAAAAAGGAGGATAAGGTCAATTTTAGTACTTGCAGCTTTCAAAGAGGTACTGAGTGACTTCATCTTGGAATCAAGTCATTGATAAGTATGGCCTTTCTTTGGACATTCTGGGTTCATTAGACTTGTAGATGGCATCTCACCACATGTAATCTCATGCTTTAAAACATTGTCTTTGTGCTGGTTGCACTTCTAGTTGTCTGTCCAAATGTGCCCCTTTGTATGCCAAACTACTGATTCAGATTCCTCGCCCTCACTATGTAACCAGCAGCACAAATATCAAATGAAGAGAAACCCTTACAGCTCTGCGGCTCCAGTTTATTATGTGCTCTGCCATAGTTGAAGAATGCTATTGCTGGATCTCCTATGAAGAGAGATTACTTCCTGGTTTGCCCAATCTAGGTAAAGGGACCCCTGACCATTAGGTCCAGTCGTGTCCGACTCTGGGGTTGCAGCGCTCATCTCGCTTTATTGGCCGAGGGAGCCGGCGTACAGCTTCTGGGTCATGTGGCCAGCATGACTAAGCTGCTTCTGGCGAACCAGAGCAGCGCACGGAAATGCCATTTACCTTCCCGCCAGAGTGGTACCTATTTATCTACTTGCACTTTAACGTGCTTTCAGACTGTTAGGTTGGCAGGAGCAGGGACCGAGCCACGGGAGCTCACCCCATTGCGGGGATTCAAATCGCCGACCTTCTGATCAGCAAGTCTTAGGCTTTGGTTTAACCCACACCACCACCCGCGTCCCTCCCTTTACACCTCTGAAAAAATGGCCTGTTTTGCCTTTAGAGTGACAATTTTAAGGAGAAATGTTTGTAGGGATGTTAAGTTAAATTCTGAAGGGGAGCAAACTTTTATTTTAAAAAATGTCTGGTTTGAAAAATTATTTTGACCCTTCAACTTTTTTAATTCTGTTTTTATTCTGTTTTATGTGTTTTATCTCTCGTAATGGTTTTGGCTTAACAAATAAATAATAACAGATGTTGGACTACCCCACCCATCATCCACAGCACAGCCAATAGTCAGGAATGTAGTCCAACAACATCTGGAAGGGAACAGGTCCCGCACCCCTGCAATAAAGGTTTTTTTTTTTTAACATTACAAGCTTTGGTATACAGTACTGCTTACTGTCAGAAGTCACCCCGAAGCACTTTACACATATCAATCAAAACTCTATGACACAGAATCGTAAAATACAACTGAAACATCAGTCACAATACCATTATAATTAACACAAGATTATCAAAGGAGACGAAGACTGAAAATAACCTAGATATGTTGACCTCCAAGAGCTTGGGAAAACAAGAACGTCTTCACCCTGTGGCAAAATTCCATCAGTGTTCTATCCATCCCTCTGGGGGAAGGGAGTTCCGTAACTGGGTGCACCTACAGAGGTTATGTACTTTAACAACCAAATTAGTGTAAAGTTACATGGCTGTCAAGGGCATCCAGCCAAGCCCAGTGCACATTTTATTTGGAATATTTTATTATTCCAGTGGGGCTTACTCTTAAGTAGGGATGGGTGAAGATGTCAGTTTTTGTTTGTGGCTCATTTTTCCACTCTTAATTCAGTTTTAATTTCACATCACTTTGTGACTTTTGAAAAATAGTCCTTATGAAAATTCATCAGCATTTTAGTGATGATTTTTCCAATTTTTAGTATTAATATTATTATTATTATATTACATTTGTATACCGTCCTTCATCCGTACATCTCAGGGCAGTTCACAACATAAAATAAGATACAGAGGATTGCTTCATGGGATCAGTAAGAAACTAAGTAGCAGTGTTTTCTCAACATTTCCCCCCTAAGTCAGAGGAAGACTCGCCTACTGAATTTTAGGATACAGTAAAAGCTATGCCTTTGAGAACATTTTTGAAAATGTTAATATGCAATTTTGCCAAATATACACATTTCTGCAAAGCAATTTCTCCTAATACAATGCACCTTTGTGCACATTACATTACTTGCCTAGGGAAGTGTGAATTTCGAAAGCTAACAGTGTTTTGGTTTGCGTCTTATTTTGGAAAGTGAGAATTAGGCAGGTTCACCTTTAAATGCAGACTGAATTGAATTTCCCACCACCACTACTCCTGATAAAGTTTGCATGTAGAAGGTGCTGCTTGACACAGTTACACAATTCCATATATTTGAATCAGCCAGTTCTACCTGTTTGTTCACTGACTAATCCTATAGCAACTTCCTACCATCACCGCACAGTCAAAAGGACACACAGGAACATATACATTCCGTTCCCAGGCTGTCACTGAAAGGTTGTCTAAACAGCAAAACATATACTTCCTTCCTTTTCCTGTAGACCAAAGGTTCTCAAAGTTTCTATCGGGGTGTGTGTGTGTGTGCTGCTTGAGGGGCTTGCAAACTACCAAGGTTCACCAGTCACAAAGAAAATGGTGTGGGGTGGAGCCAATCACCAAATGTTGGAAGACAGTGCAATCTTGGTGCAACTGGCAGATACCAAAATAATCTAATGATATCTAACCCCACTTTGCAAATTGCTAAAAACATTGCCACAGCAATTTCCTTGTGGCAAACGGCTTGATAGGGCAGTTTCCTATACAGCTATTAGCTCTGGAAGTATTGTGACTCAGCTCCACATTTTAGCAAGAATTTGCTCCCTGCCCTGCCTCTCATACTGTATTTTGTAATTTCATCTCCCCCTTTTCCATCTTCTCCCTCCCACATACTGCCAATTTCTTTCATCCCTCCTTATTCATTTTCCTCCTACTATTATGCCATTTCTTTATATTCCCAATTTCTTGCTTTAAAAATATTAATATTTTATATATTTTCCCTAATTGTTGTTGGCACCTCCTCTCCAGCCCTTCTCTGACTCTCAGCGGCCTTTACTCACCATGCAGGGAGACAGTTTCCCTCACGGTATTTTTAAGACTCTGAGGAACCGAGGGACAAAATAATAGAATTCTAAAGTTGGAAGGGACCATGAGGGTCATCTAGTCCAAACGCCTGCAATGCAGGAATATGCAGGTGACCCCTTATAGGGATAAAACCTGTAACCTTGGCATTATGAGTACTGTACCAGGCTCTAAGCAACAGCTATCCTCACTGGAACTTGTGTCAATATCATCCCTTCCCCAGCTAAAAAAACAACCACCGAAAAGTGAATACACATATAGTAGCTTAAAAAACCTATATCTTAAGATTTTGAGGTCAGTACAATTCACATTTGTGTGTGTCCACTTGCAATGTATAGCCCTCCTTCAGTCCATCTGCATATGGGGCTCCTCTTCATGTTCTGTGAAGCAATATAAAATTTAAGACTTTCCATTTTCTACAAAGCAACTGCTAAACGTTACAGTACAGGATGGGGCCACTAAAACTCCCGGGAGAAACTTTCGCTTTTGTTTGTTTACTGTTTTTCACCTCAATTTGCTTTTAACCTGCTTTTTAACTCCTCGCGATTTTACTGTCTGGCTCAGGGACAGATTTAGGCTTGATTAGGTCCTAAGCTACTGAAGGTAATGAGGCCCTTTATATGTCCAGCTGTCCTTTATCAACAACAAATGGCCGTTGTTTCTGTGTTGAATATATGCTATATGGTAATTTATGGACCTAATAGGTATCTAAAGCCATTTGCCACTGTTGCTGTATGTGGGTTTTATTTTGTGTGTGTTTTTATCTTATATTTTGGAAATGTACATCCAGTTCCCCCCCCCCTTTAAATTATTTGAGGGCCCCCAAGGGCTATAAATCTCTCCGCGGCAGCAGCGGCATATAAATATTTCTATTAGGCGGACAAGCAAGATTCATCTCCCGCTGCCAAGGGGTTGGACTTGCCTCCCTCTCTCTCAGCGCAGCCCTGGTCGCGTCCAGACAGAGGCCAAGAGCGCAACAGGTTCGCACCGGAGAGCCTGGTTCTTTTAACTCCGAGTAATCCCCCTGCCCGAGGCGGCCGCGCTCATTCACTTCCCAAGGCTGCGCTCCGAGGGACACTGACGAGCGTTGGGGGCGGATGGAACTCGCAGGCTCCCTTCTCTCCTCCTCCCCTCCCCTCTTCATTATGTACTTCTCCCCTCGGCTTCTGTTCTTCTCCCCGTTCTCTTTCCTCCCCCCCATCCCTCTCCGCCAATCAGCGCCCGGCGACGTCGCGAGCTCCCCGGCTCCGGTTGGCTGGCGTTGCGCGCGCCGCCTGCCCATTCCTTTTGTGTATATCCTGAGGGGAAAAGAGAGGAACGCGAATGCGCGTGTCTGTCTTTCGCCCTCCCTCCCTGCCGGCGCGCGATTGGCCCGGCTTTCAATTGGGGGGATTCGGAGCGCCGCTGCGTGACGCGCGCGCGCCCGCTTTCTCTCCCGCTTCCCTCCCCGCCCCCTAACAACCCACTTCTCTATCTCTCTCTCTCTCTCTCTTTCCCCCTCGGCGCGTGGGGCGGGCGGGGACTCGGGGAGGCGGGCGACCCTGCACAGCCCAGAGCAGAAGCCCCACCAAGGCTTCCCGACCCCAACCCCGGGGGCTGGAGGAAGGTCGCCAGGCAGCCCAACAGACCGACCAGGAACGGTGAGTGACCGACTGACTGGCAGACAAGCCTGGGCAGGTTTCCTCGGAAGCCAGTCCCGTTGTGTCCACCGGGGGTTGGGCTGGGGGGCTTCCCCCTCTCGGCAGCCTGAGGGGCTCCCCTGGCCCCGGGGGTGGTTCTTGCATAGCAGGCGAGTTTCCCGCTTGTGGGTCGGTGGGTAGGGTTTTCCAAAAGAAAAGAGGTGTGCAGGGCTGAGGAGGGAAGGCAGCTCTCCTTTTCATTGGGACTTTTTTTTGGGGGGGGAGGGATGAGAGGAGTTTCTTTTCTTCGCCTTTGTTTCTTCACTTCCCCACTCCCCCCTTACACCCTCCCCTCCCTCTCCAAAGAATTCAGACCCGATTCTGCGTTCTGAGAAACTCTGGTGGGGAAGGGTCCCTACTCTGCAGGAAGTCGGCTTTCTTTGGAAACCGGGGGGGGGGGGGAGGTTGGCTTTGAAACAAAAGTAAACTCGGATCCCAGGATAAGCCCCCCCCCCTCCTGGAGGAATGTGGGTTTGCTTTAAGTCGGAAATGAACTTGGCTTTGAGGCTGGGGGGCCAGTGGTGGGCTGCTTAAGTATGTTTGTGTGTGAGAGAGAGGGCTGTGTTTTAGTGTTTTTCCTTTTAAAACCAGTATGCCTTGATCTGATGTTAGGGGTGCGGGTGAGCTTTGCTGCTAGGTCTCTGTAGTCTCTTGTTAGGTCTCAGTTCTAATAGCATCAAGATATGAAGAGGCCCACGTTTTCTGTGTGCAGGGGACAGGGGTGGTATGGCATCAAAAGTTCTGTTTCCTTGGTAATGACAGAGAGGCTGTGAAAATGCAGGGTGGGTTGGAAACCTTTCACAATTTTGTAAATACTCTGTGCCTGGACTCTCGTGGGAGGTGGGGGTTCCGTTCATGCTGAAGCTTGTATCTAAATTCAATTGCTTAATTGACACCATGACATCTGAAGCTGTATACAGTATTTCCCTCCTCTATGCAAGGAGATCAGTGGGCCATTCCCTCTTCCCCCAATGCATATGGCCCTTCCTCAGGTATGGCTCATGCGTGTTGCTGGGGGGGGGGCAAGTTGAAGATCCTATTTATATGTGGCAGCCTGAAGCAGGCTCTAGATGTTGTGCTGAAACAATACTGGTTTGTGTTTGGTTGGGGACAGATCAGTGTTGTTGGAATCTACAGGTGTGGTGGCAGATCTTCTTGGTCTCTTGAGTTTTCCTTCTGCCCAGCAAATGTTTTAGAAACACTGCAATTTTATTTGTAGCTGTAGAGCATTTTTGGTCATCCAGAACCTCCAAAGGACTTACTGTATTTAAGTAAGTAGACCTTTTCCTAGAGTCTGACAGTAGATTAAAATATGACATTTTGAAGTCTCTGTTTCTCTTTGCAGCAAAAGTATTTTTGGCTAAGAGATGGTCAGTTTTATGTCTAGACTTAAGATCAGAACCTGGAAAGTTAGCACCTTGCTTACAACTAAAACCAATTTAAATTTATTGGACAAAGGATATTGGATTGCGTCATGTTAGCTTGTGTCTATAGAAGCACTGCCTGGAGACTTCCTTCCTTCCTTTTGGTCTTGGTGTTTTGTGCTTATGTAGTGCACAGCATGGAATCTAGGGGGTCAGCTGCTCTTGTTCCATCCATTCCTTTGTTATGGTGTCTCTGGGTTGAACTTCTGCTAATTTAATAACTTTGAGACAAATCCAGATTAGTGTCATTCTGGAATTCACTGTGGGCCTTTCTGTCTTCTCCCTTCTCATTTTAGTAGGTTGTTGACTCTGCAGACACAGGCTACAGCCAAACTAGTTTGTCTTGAAGGCAAGTTGTGCAAGACCCCAGCAAGGGGAGCGGCAATGCAAAGTGTTGCACATGTTGTTGGCACTAGGCCTAAAGATGGGTAGAAGTGTGGATCATAATCCTTCTGAGATACATAGAGTAGCATCATACTCTGTGTCCACTTTGGGTTCACTTGCCTAAGATCAAGTGCTGTGAAAATATGGGATGGATAGGTATTGGGGGAAAGCAGTTGAGAGATGTAGAAAAGCTAGCCAAGTGACAAAGGAGCAGCACAGGGCGGTGGGCAAGCTAGTGTGTCCAGTTAGATTTCTGGGTGTTTGTGCACCAAATATTGGGTAATATTAGGACATGGGTCACCAGTGCCTACAGAGACCTTGCTTTGCATCTGTGGAGTATTTATCCCACTCCTCCCCCTGCTGAATTTATGCTTGAAAGAAGGTAGTAAAAGTTTTTTTATGCCTAATTGTGGCATGGAGATGATAGGTCGGCGGTTACAGATGGGGGAGAGAGAGAGAGAAAGAGAGACTTTTTCTGTTTTCAAATGTGCTTATTGGCCCTAAAGGGTTAACAACCCCTGTTTTAGGAAGACAACTTGATTTTGCTAAAGTCAAGGAAATGTTGCTCTAGAAAAGGGTGGTCCAGTGTGCAGCCCATGAGGCCTTTTTTGGTGTCCCTCAGCAACATTTGACGCCCCCCTCAGCCCTTGCACTGCCTTCACAAAGTCAGGTAAGCGAGGCCATGCACACAAGGCAGTGTGTGGCCCGTGGGTTCTGTTTCGAAGTATCCTTGCGGCCCACTTGTTATGAAAAGTTGGGCAACCCTGCTCTAGAATCCCATCATTCTTTTGGCTTGTATTTTGTTTCACTCCCCACCCCCAGAGCTTAAAACGAGCTCCTGGTTCCTTTGCTGCAGCAAGGGACATTTTCACTGTTGATGGCCAGTGGAAGCATGCAATCCTCCAGGAAAAAGGAAGCAGCTTCCAATGAATCCACTGCTAAAATGGATGTGTGGTGCTCCTTGCAAATGGACTGCAGTTTGAACTAACACTCTGGATTTCGAAGTGTAGTGCTGTAGTCACCCTGGCTCACCTATCAGATTTGGCCCACCAGCTGGAAGAGGTTCCCAACCCATTTGTTGCACCATAATGGTGACTTTCATTTTTAGTTCCTGCCATGCTTCCTGTAAGGGGAAGAAGATAGCATATGGGCAAGAAAGTGGTGATTCATGCATGCTGTCTATAGTCTGGGTATCCCTACTGGTGGTGAATTGTAACAGGTTTAGATATGCGATTCAATAATGATGTGAAAGAAGCTTGTCTAGTTTTCTGATTTTAAGGAAGTTCTTGAGGGCAGGTGTCTAAATTAGAGGAATTAATGGATATGCAGTTAGCCTCCCTCCCTCAAGGAAGGACTTCACATTAATGTAAAATGCATATTTGCAATTGATTTATAGCTTTGCCTTGGTCACACATCTGTTTACACTGGTGCAGTTAGTTCTATGACTTTGGGAATATAACTTTCGTGGGGCTGCTCTGACAAGGTAAAAGGTAAAGGTAAAGGTACCCCTGCCCGTACGGGCCAGTCTTGACAGACTCTAGGGTTGTGCGCTCATCTCACTCTAGAGGCCGGGAGTCAGTGCTGTCCGCAGACACTTCTGGGTCACGTGGCCAGCGTGACGAAGCTGCTCTGGCGAACCGGCACCAGAGCAACACACGGAAACACCGTTTACCTTCCCGCTATAAAGCGGTACCTATTTATCTACTTGCACTTAAGGGTGCTTCAGAACTGCTAGGTGGGCAGGAGCTGGGACCGAACGACGGGAGCTCACCCCGCCACAGGGATTCGAACCGCCGACCATGCGGTCGGCAAGTCCTAGGCGCTGAGGTTTTACCCACAGCGCCACCCGCATCCCACACGCGTACCTTGCGCTGACAAGGTACTTGTTCACAATTGGGAGTTGTAGGGGTGCCCTGATAAGATATCAGTTCACAATTGTGTAGGTGTACTCTACAAGCCAACTTTATTCAAGGATGCAGTCAAGTGCTACAGCAGCATGGCTGGGGTAAGACAAAGGGCTGCAAGTTAGACTGGAGACATGTTCAGGGATTTAAGAAAATCTCACATGCCTGGCTGTTGTACACAGTATTGGGAACTAAGATATATTAGCTAAGTGCCAAATGGTTCCTTAAACCAAGGTTACAGTCACCAAAACGGAATGTTTAGTTGCCATTTTTGGGCAAGATGGCTCTAAAGTCTTATTTTTCAAACATTAGAGCCATCTTGCCCAAAAATGGCAACTGTAACATTGGTTTAAGGAGGTATTTGGCACCTAGCTTATATATCTGAGTTTCTAACACTGGTTCTGGCAACCATAACCTAGGTTTAAAGTGCATTTGGCTCCTAGTTTTTGTATCTCTGTTTCTAACACTAGCTAGGAATTGGTAATATGTTTGCCGCTGATATTCTTGGATCACCTACAACACCCTAATAGTCACAGTATTTTCTGTCAGAACGGAACAGAAACAGTTACAAGAAAGCATTTATTTGTCTCCAATCTGTACCTCGATGTTCTTTCCTGATGAACTTTTGTAACTTGCAAACCTGCTCTCTCTCCCCCCCCCCCCCGCCAACAGACTACCAGAAGTTTGTCTGGATGAATATGTTACCTTGCCTTTTACTCTTCTGATAGTAGACAGAATCTTCCTTGGGTTTTGTCTTTCTCACAAATAATTTTCTCACTACACTTTGTCCCTTGGCTGGAGCAAGTGCCCTCCAGTTCATGGCTTTGCAAACAGGCTGAGTTTCCCACCTCAGATCTGATAACAGCCAAGTCTTCTAAGGCTGGGGAGCACAGAGAACGTAATCACTACTTCTGTAACCACTGCTGCTATGTTTTCATTTTTGGGGATTCCACGGGATTATTGCCAACCCTCATATTTTCTTTTGAATCCTTGTGCTGTGTGAATTTCATGTTTTGGGGTTGTTTTCCTCTTCTTCTTTACTTTTCAATAGACTTACTTTTGGCCTTGGTTATGTATGTGTCTGTAGAAGGACGGGGTGTGTTGGGAAAGGCTGGCCTATCAACCCTCAAAGAGAGATTTCTTTTGAGGTGCAGCTTCTAGCGTCTGGCCTCTTTAACGGCCTCCAGACAGAGCGTGGTTACAAGCGGCAGCCAAGGATAATTTCAAAGCTGTGTTCCCTTGGCACTCATCCATCCCGCTGAAGTGACTTCTGCACACAGAGTGCTTGTGCTAATGCTGATGAGTACCCGGTCTGTTTGTGGGGAGTTAATGGGGAACCACCTAATAGGCACACTGAGAAAAATTGTCTCCCTTAGAAATGTCAGGACTTGACATGGCTGACTGTTTCTGAAAGAATTCGGACACTTCCCTTTTGTTTCCTTTCCTTTCTTTTTTTGGCATATATTGCCACATGATAGGAACCACATGGGTTGATCTTTTTCTCTCTCTTTTTTGGTTTTTCAAAATATAGATCGTGAGCCTGTGTGCACCGAGAATTTTTCTCAATTGTTTTGCGCGGTGACTAATTTTAGATGTTTGATAAATAAATCAAGATGGTTCGGAATAGATTTAATGGACCTTTGGTCTGATCCAGCAAGGCTCTTAATTCCAGCCCAATTCAGCAGAGAACTGTGGAGCTTTCAGGGAGAGGCAACACGGGGGGGAAATAGAGTGTTCTTCTATGAATTGCCTAGCCTTGGAGGTTGTGCAGCAGCTGAGATACCCCTCTACCCCATTATCCTGATTGCCACAGTGGCCAAAAAGATACCTCTGTGGAGCCCAGAGGCAACGCATGGGTGCAATGGCCCTTCCTATCCTTTTCTGCTGGTAGTCTGTGGCATGCTGCCTCTGAACCGTGAGGTTCCATTAAGCTACAATGACCAATAACTGCAGAGAACCTCTCCCTGAGTTTGTCTGATCCTCTTTTAAAGCCATCTTGAACCACTGGCCATTGTCCTGCCTGGTAGAAGCAAATTGCACAAGTTAGGCTGTGTGAACTGTACTTTCTTTTGTATATCCTCAATTGCCTGGATGATCCTGAGTGTATTGTGAGGGAGGGGAAAAAATATATCTCTCATTTTCCTTACCATGCATAACGCAGTAAGCTTCAAGCATATTCTTCCTCTTGTCTCATTATAAAAAAATGTCTTCAGATTTGTTAGCCTTTTCTTGTCGGAACAGTATCCCAACCCTTTGATTATTTTGGGTACCCTTTCCCACATATTTTGCAGCTCTTGGGTTGGTGTAACTGAGACAGAGAGATGACATCACAATTGCCTCCGTGTGTGCATGTGTAGATACAGATAAAACCCTGCTGAATCAGGCCAGATGTGATTATTCCCTGCAGCTGGTTCACAGAGGCATGGCTCTGGCAGTGGAGGTAGGGCATGCTCATCATGACTAGTAACCATTGATAGCCTTGTCCTCCGTGAATGAGTCCAGTTCTAAATCATCCAAGTTGGCGGCCATTACTACATATTGTACGAGCAAATTCATAGTTTAACTATACGTAGTAAGTCAATTAGATTTTTATAGTGTTCACTGTTCTGCGAACTCTGAACACACAAACGTGTGTGCACACACACAAACATGCACATGGACATCATCAAGGGTGTCATCATCTTAACAGATTAAAGGGCTTGAGGGATCAGAGGCCAAATTAATAAAATTATTTTTAAAAAAAGATTAGTGTCCCGCCCCCTTGGGGGAAAGGGGATAGGGACTCTGCAATTCTATGATTTTAACTCATTGAAGACTGCATGGGAAACTACAATAAAAAAGGCACCTTAGGCACATTGTCGCCAGTCACTGTTGACTTAGTGGCTTATATGAGGGTGTTAAGATGCTGTCTTTATAATAGCAGCCTTTCTGTATGAGTGGCATGTGTTCATTGTTGCCATGTGATTGTTGCTGAATTGTTTAAGAAGTGATTGTTGGCAGTGATCCACTCCATAGAAGTTGTACAACATGTCCTTGTAAATATTTGAAGAGGGATTAGCCTAGGTGACTTTGGAGGCTGTTCTTTGACTTTAAGACTACGGCGACAGACACTCCTTGAAGCTTATAGCAATTCTTGGTTCAGTTGTGTTAGATCATAATCTACAGGTAGGGCACCATATTTCTTTTTAATATGGTGGGAAGGCTGCATATGCAAAAGGCAGGGGGGTTGAAACCCGAGTGCCAGAGCTTCCTTTCCCCAGTCAGCACTTATTCCAGAATTTCTAGCCCTTTAAGAAAAATTAGGCACTAACAGTTGCATCTTGGCAACCTGTGGGTTGTCTAAGCAACAGAACGCTAAGTCTCCTGTTCACTAGGGAAGTGTGGAGCTGAATCACAGGGAATATACCACTGCCTAACCTACAGCAAGACTTCTGTGCCTCCCCCTGTGGGATAATGAATAAACTAAGCAGCAAAGAATTGACTTCTTGAATAGAAAGTATAAAAGACTCTGAGTAGTGATTTGGTTCTGGAAGGGGGTTCTTTTAGTGCCATTTCTGTTGTTCCGGGGTGTGCTGTGTGCCATAGGTGCAATTGAATTATTCTTAATTATTCGGTCAGTTTTGTCTCTGTGCAGTGCATTAATTTGAAGAAAGAAATCCGGTATGGAAAACTGTTCTGTTCCCTGTTGGAAGTACTGACTGCTGGTAGTGATTAACTCCCATTCCCGTTCTGTACACGTTGCACATTCCTGACCCCATTCTCTCTGTCTCTCTCCCCCCCCCCCCGTTTCCTCATCCTACTTTTCACTAGCAGCTCTCCACTTTCTGTTTAAATTGGCTGCGTGCTGTTGGGTTTCATGTGGCGATGTTGCATTGCTGTGTGAAAATGCCAGGTTCTGCCTCTATGCTTTTTCCTTCTGCCCTGTCATATGCGCTATTTCTAAGTTGACCTCTCTCTTCATCCTCCCCGATTCATTGCAGAAACTCCATGGAGATTGGGACCAAAAAAGTGCTGGACTCCAAGAATTAAGGACGACCTCTCTGATCTAGCTGAGGAAACAGAACTGCACAGGTGGGCACCCTTAAATTCACATTTGCTTGCATTTTCCAATATCTTTCCAATCGCAGTTCATACAGTTATAGATCCCCTCCTTCTTTGGGCATGGCAGTTGTAGGTGACCATTTCTCTGCACTGCCCATGGTCTCCCATTATGAGGCACTCCCTTTTCCCAGATGAACTGGGGGAGAACCCAGAAGCCAACTCTGGACAAGGGAATGGCTATGGTCTCAAGGGAGGACAGGAGTTCTTCTGATGCAGGCTACAAGCTCCCTTTGCTTCTGTTGTCTTTCCCAACAGTCAACTCCTCTAATGTGAAGTGTAATGTGAAGCATTTCTGTATGCCAGGAAGCCCATGTCAGAGAATGCAGATGTCCTTGTGTGTAGGTGTAGACCTGAGTTTGGGGATTTGAGCCCTTATGCATTCAGCTGGAGGGGAAGCAGGGCCAACCTAGGTGCTGTGATACCCTTACAAGTCTTGTAGCTTTTTGTGGTGATGCTAGCAATCATGCCAGCTTGCTTAAGATATCTAAGCAGCTCACTTCTCCAGATATTCAAGACGTTGTTTTGCACTGAACACTAATCGCTAGGGAACATCACAGCCTTGTAAATAATTATTCAGGAGCATTCATCCATCCCTGGCTCAGTTTGCCTGTGTTTGTTCAGCTGACACAGTGCTGTCTCGGGTGTCAGTCTCTGCACTTTAAAGCTGGGATTGTCCAGTAACACAGCCCAAGGCATGTAGTAATTTCTGTCTTCTGGCCTTTAAGTGCCAATGCTGTGGGAGGATTGGCACTGTTTAGTTAGAACAGATGTGCTTCCTTCTCATGTTTTATTGTTGGTGACATTTGTACATGTCTTATATGCATGATGTATATAAAAGGTGTTTGCGTTTGGAGCTGAATGTTTACATACTTTGGAACGTATTGTTCAAGGAAAGTACTTTAGTAGGTGAACTGCTCCCATATGTATGGACATTATAGGAACGTCCACGTTCAGTAAAGGTATGTGGTGTCCAGGCAAGGCTGCTGCAACTTTCTATCTCCATAATTTTTGCAAGATATCATTGACTCGTTGTACTCTGTATGCCAGAAGCAACTTCTAGTGCGCGCGCGCGCGCACACACACACATATATACAGTGGTACCTCGCAAGACGAATGCCTCGCAAGACGAAAAACGCGCAAGACGAAAGAGTTTTCCGTTTTTTGAGTCGTTCCGCAAGACGAATTTCCCTATGGGCTTGCATCGCAAGACGAAACGTCTTGCGAGTTCTTGCAAGTTTGTTTCCTTTTTCTTAAAGCCGCTAAGCCGCTAATAGCCGTGCTTCGCAAGACGAAAAAACTGCAAGACGAAGAGACTCGCGGAACGGATTAATTTCGTCTTGCGAGGCACCACTGTGTATACACACACACACACAGTGTTCATTCTTCTTGTTCCACCTGGCCTTTGACTTGGAGTCAATTTGATTCCCTCCCCCTCTTTCTTTTTTCCTTTCTCCTCCTGTGATAAGGCTGCATTTTAATGTTTTAATGTTGTATTTTAATCTTGTTTTTAAGTTGTATTCATTCAACTTGTTTTCATTATTGGTTGTTAGCCGCCCTGAGCGCAGCCTTGGCTGGGGAGAGCAGGGTATAAATAATATTTATTATTATTGTTATTATTATTATTATTATTATTATTATTATTATTATTATTACATCATTGACAAAATAGCTAATTAGAGGTGGGGCAGGTTTGTTAAACAGAAAAAATTGCCACCTATTCTTGTCCTATATGCAGATGTCTTCTTGAAAAGATGATCTTTGTTCTTCACCATATGCACTCCATTCATAATAAGCTGTGCGGAATGCCTTTACCCTTCTGAATTTTATTCAGGAAGAGTCATCAATTTATTTTATGTGACAAATTTATAGGCTGCCTCGTAGGCCATGCCCTCACAAAGTGGTAAGCACAGAAACAATAAGAAACACAACAAATGAGATAAATTATTATGAAGCAGCACCTAGGCCCAATGAAGCCTAAGTATTTCACTCTCTTTCCGTGTGTGTGTGTGTGTGAGAGAGAGAGAGAGAGAGAGAGACAGAGAGAGAGAACGAACTTGAAAGTACAGCTGAAGAACACATTAAGAAAAGGCAGCCTGGAAAAGAGATGTTAAGTCCCACTTGAAAGCCTGTACTGAAGGCAGTGTGTGTAACTCACTCAGAAGGGAATTCCGTAACCATGGGGCCACCACTGAAAAGACCCCATTTTTTGTGCCTGGCAACCTAATTGCTCATACTGGTGGGCATATGACCAGGACCTCCATAGCTGATTTTAGTGAATGAGCAGGGTCATATAACCAGGTCTCAAGTTGTTAAGGGCTTGAAAAGGTCGGCACCAGTACTTTGAATTAGGGCCCATAAATGCTCTGAGGGGAGTTTTAAAAATGGATTTTAACATAGGAATTATAATCATTGTGAACCTTGCGACGGTAGGTGCAATTACATTTATCCAGCACTGAAAGCCTGGTGGTTTTGACCTACCAATGCAGCCTTGGATCAAATTAGACTGGAAGCTTATAAGGAAAACCAGAGATTTAGCTGTTGCCTCTTTAGTACAGGCATCTCACACCTTTGGAGAGTTGAGAGGTGCTGCTCTTGATGAAATAAGTGAGTAGCCTAGCATCTAAACTGTTCCAGCTCATTGAGGAATTGAAAAGGCTCTTAGACATGCCTGGGTAAACATTATGAACTGGCACAGCAGCAGCTAATATTTCCCCCACTTCAGATTTCCAGCCTGAGGAAGAGTTCTCTGCAGTAAGTAATGCTGTCCAGCATTTTAAATAACTAGTTTTATTTATATATAAATAAAGTTGGGCCAACTTAAGACCGCATCATGTTTGCCTTGGAGGGAAACACTGAATCTTTGGGGTGACATCGTCTTTACCTCCTGAGGCAAGGTTAATCTTGGTCTGAACTCAATAAGGAGGCTTCGGCATCTGCACCCTCCGCAGAATTTCAGTCTGTGCCAGAAATTGCGACTCTGTGGTTTTTGTGCTTTCTGTGTAATGGAATTGCACAGATTCAGTGAAAGGAAGAAGCCTTGTAAGATCGCATGAAGTGTCATATAATGGAATTGCTGTTGAGGATGCATGGTGCTTTACAGAGCTGCAGTAAACCAGATTCTCTTGCTCCGGTTGTGTACAGTTCAAAGGTGGGCAAGAGAGGGGAGGAAGAGGACTGGAATTAGCAGCAAGTTTGTGAATAAACAGAGTTATGCATGTGCCTGATTGCTAGTGTTAGAGACTCGGTGGCAGGAAGAACATAAATGTTCTCCGAATCTTGTGGACATGAGTGGGTTGAGTGCTTTTGGCACTCGTGTTTCGCTTGTGGGCTTCCCATAAGCATCTGGCCTGTGAGAACAAGGATGCTGAACCAAATGGGAATTACCAGAGTTCCTTCTTAAGCTTTTATCTCTCTGTGTCATCTCTAGAAGGCCTGGCTTGGCTTAGAACATAAAGGTGGATGGTGCAGATACTCAGCATAGTTTCGCTTCTACCCTCCCCTTCGAGGAAGCCTTGCCTAGTGGAAGAAAAATACCTTCCTTACTGACAAAGCTGATAAGATCTCATTCCTGTGGAGGATTAAAAACCTCCCATGTGGCCCAGCTTTTCACACCCTGGTCAGAAATGTGCAGTGTGATTCCTGATAGAACAAGATCACCAAGGAAGTTGTGAGGTCAGAACCTGTTTCTTTAGTAGTAGTCCTGGGAGTGGAGGGTGGTCAGTACTCAAGTTTCAAGTTGCCAGCTGGAAAATTGCTTTATTTGGCAATGTCCTGTGCATTCCACAGTGAGGATGTGTTTGATGCGCAGACTTTTGAAAGAGGCAGCTCTGTGCTGAGCTGTTTCAGTTTCGGTGCTTCAGGCCCTCCCCTCTTCCAGTTACTGACTGAAGCAAATTGGCTATGTGTTCTTATTTTAGTCTCGGCCCATTCTTTGCCAAATTCAGCCAGGTTTTGAAAAGATGGCCAAAGCACATACTTCAGTTGCTGCCCTTCATCTTTTCCCTTAAACGTGACGTTTCCTTCTGAAGTCTAGCCAGTTTCTGAACTTGCCTTCATTTCAGTTGAGAGAGTGAAGTACCCCATACTTGAAAAATGCAGACTGTGAGTGTGGAGGATAAAGAAAGTTCTTTTCTCATGCAGGGCTTTGTTTTTCCCTTCTCGTGGTTCCCTAGGCAGGTTTGGCCAATAAGTTCAACAGGAAAAGAGGCGCATCCATTGCTCAGTACTAGCTATGAGCTTGTGAGTATGCTGCTTGTGATGGTTGGACTAATCTGCAGAGATCCCAATGAGGGTTTGACAGGGAAGGGGCGGGGGAAGTGTAGTTGGACAAGGTGAGCCATAAGGATGGTGTGAAATGGAGCTGATAAGTTACGGGAAAGAACTCTGTAAGCATCTCTGGAAAGTTCGCTCATCTTATGCGGGAGCTACTGAAGTCAAAAAAGGAAGAGGGTAACACCAGTGTGAATTTTAAAGAGGTGAAACTCCCAAGGTGCAGAAAGCAATTTATTGAGAGTGCTTTCCAGTTTGACCAAGCCGTGGCTCTATTTTAATGGCTCTTTCATTATTAATGTACTGGTTAATGAGCAGCCCATAACTTGTTCGTCAGGTTGGTTGCTTCTATAATGTGACTTCTGGTTCCTAGAACTTCAGTCTAACATGGGTTGGCTACAGATTCCAGGAGGAAATAGTTCCTGGTGAAGAGATGGCCTGATTGTGTGGGGAGAGGCCCTTTGAGGGTAGTTTATTTAGATTGGAGTTGAAGTGTCCTTTTGCACTTGATGTAGAAGCCTAGCTCATTATCATTACCTTCAAATCAATGACCTCTTGTTTTGTTTAAAGCTCTCTGAAGGAAGACGCAGTAGAAATGCATTTCCCAGGACCTGGAGCTTCTCCTATGTCTTGATCTCTGAGTCCTAAACCTCTTTCCCACCCCCCACCCCCGAGAACTGACACTGGTAGCTGGATCAGGATCCTGATGAGATAAAGGGCTTTTTGGCCCCACGCTTTATAGGCACAGCCCTGCGTTCTAAAGTTCAATGTCCATGTCAGAAAGTTCCATTCTGATTTTATTCCAATAACTGCCCTGAGATATATATCAATAAATAACTGCAGGTACATATTCAATAAATAATATATATACACATATAAGCACTCTTTTTTTCTCTTTGGAGCTTTCCCCATGAAAACCTGCTTTTTAAAGCTGAAGCACAACAAATGGCAATTCAGGTTTTCTGCAGATTGCTGCTTGCTCCGATTCAGCTTTAAAGAGTGGGTTTTCACAGGGAAATCTCTGGGGCAAAAAGACAAAGGCACAGAGCTTTAAAGTATGGACCATGCCTGGAAAGCACAGAGGAAAGGTAAGTGTGGATAAGCCCAAGGATAATATTTGATTCTGGATCAGTTACTCTTAATTGCCTTCACTACCCTTCTCTAACTAGCAATTTCACAAGCCAGGGTTGTATAGCAGGAGGTTAGGTAGCCACAGCTGCTCCCACTGGTTCCTCCCTGTTGTCCAGCCCCTTACCTCAACTGCTGTGCGGCATACCACTTGCTAGCCAGCGGCAGCCTTACTTTGAATCAAGGCATGACTTTAACCTTGCCTACCGTTTGTGGTTTGGAGCCCAGGTCACATGGCATGGCAAGGCAGAGACTCTAGCTTGTTGGCAGCCATGGGGAAAGGAGCATTGCAGTAACTTTTGAATAACATGCTATATACTTATTCGTGTTAAACCGTATTTCCAGAATACAATAATGTGCATTGGGAAAGGGGACTGTAGAGCTGATCAGGCAGCTTTTAAAACTTTGGCTCCATTGCTACATTGTCACACCAGCCTTCCACTCTTTCTTTTATTTGCGAGGGCTGCAGGGTAGGACGAATCCTCCATGCTGGTGTCAGGCTTGAGAAGCGTCTCCAGATTGCAGTGTTCTTGTACTACCCTGTTTGCCTCCGCTTAGGCTACTGAAACGGCTCCAATTCACTGCACTGCTTTAGATGGTAAAATGTTCAGGTCCCAAGAAGGCTGCCTAGGAAAGGCCCCAGTGAATTCATCTCTGCTGCATTTGTTTTGCAACGACAAACTGCGTCATTCATATTGAATGACCTGACGTAGGCATCCTAACGGTGATCCAAAGTCTGTAAGGAGTCAGAAATGCTATGGTGCACCTGTAGCAGCAAAACCAGATGCCTTCGTCTGCTGCAGCTGCAACAAAACATGTCTCTCCCACATTGGTCTCTGTAGCCACAGCGGGCGCTGTAACTCTCCATCGGTTTGACGCTATCCTTGAAGGTGCACTCTTTCTTTGTCTCCCAAGACAGACGGATGCCAAGAAATGGAGTTGGTGGTTTTGCTAAAAGCTATTATTTGCTGATTGGAAATCATGGCAGCTGCTCCCGTAAAAGCCATTGTGTAAAATATATGCCTTTTGTTACCAGCAAGCGCACTACTTGTCTGTGTTTGCGCACTGGCTTTGAGCCACTTGGATACTTTTCTACCAGTTGTGCAGTACCTCCTACCTTCACATATTAATAGTTGGGTTAGAAAGGAGAGCCAAAGTTTTAAGTTTTCTCATACCCAAACCTTCCTATCAAAATGCTGGTCTATACCTTTTTTAAAAAAGGTATAGAACAATATCACGGCAACAAAGAAGGAAGTTTTCCAACTTGGTTGCAGGCTGCATTACGACAGAGCTTGTTTGCCTTTTCTGTGAAGTTTTTCACGTCAAAGTGTGTTGGGAATGAACATACACACATAGAGGCAAAACCAGCTACACACCTAATCCCATTTCCTAATCTGTTGAGTTTGACTAAGTGATGTAATAATGCTCCTCTTTCTTCCCAAATGAAGCAAGATGCCCTCGACTGAGCCTCTTGCTTTGGGCAGTGGAACAGCTCAGTGAATCTGGAAGGGTCAGCTCTTCCCTGAAGGTTTTAATTAGGGTTGCCTATATGTGACATCTATGTGGGACGTGGGTGGCTCTGTGATCTAAACCACTGAGCCTAGGGCTTGCCGATCGGAAGGTCGATGGTTCGAATCCCTGAGACGGGGTGAGCTCCCATTGCTCGGTCCCAGCTCCTGCCAACCTAGCAGCTCCAGAGCATGTCAGAGTGCAAGTAGATAAATAGGTACCGCTCCGGTGGGAAGGTAAATGGTGTTTCTGTGCACTGCTCTGGTTTCGCCAGAAGCAGCTTAGTCATGCTGGCCACATGACCCAGAAAAACTGCCTGCGGGCAAACGTCGGCTCCCTTGGCCAGTAAAGCCAGATGAGCACCGCAACCCCTGAGTCGTTCATGAGTGGACTTAACTTTCAGGGGTCCTTTACCTTTATGTGTGATTCATTTCCTTATTTCTTATATCACCCTGGAACATCTCTTACAGGAATCATTTGGGCCATTTCCTTGTTCCTCCTTAGCTGTTGCCAGTTGGCACTGCTCCGAGACACCTGTTGCGCTGCACAGGGTGTGGGCAGATAGCAAAATAGGTAACCAAAGCAGGCTACTTCTCTCACTTATAGGTATGGAATGTGCTGCTCCACGTTGCACTCCCCCAAGCCCTTTCCTGCCACGTTACCCGAGATTCTGCAATCAGGTAGATTATTACAGTATAATAATTTATTAGCCTTCACCCTTGGGTGTCGGGACAGCTTGCAACAATTAACACACGTTAAAAACAGTTTAAACAACTTGCAGTCACGGAAATAAGGTGGGTGCTAAAAGCATACCTTGCAAGTGTCAAAAGCCAGGGTGAAGAGGATCTATACAACCCAAACGCTGAGATATGTGAAGTGGCTGGCAGCTGGAGGCCCAAGGGCCGAATATTGGAAACCAAAGAGTGGACAAGGTGCATGGAAAGGGCTGCGGCAAGGGGACTTGCGCCTGTTCCCATCCCTCCCTCCTCCCTCAAGTGTTGCAGATAGCAACAGCTGTGGACTAAGGTTATATGTACATGCAAAACATGGCTTTTGACACTTTAAATGAAGCAGCTCCGGGGTATGGAGAAAGGAGGCTCTGGCAACATTATTCTAAGAATAACTGTGTTGTGGTCAGAGCATCATAGTATCTGGGAGAACCCAGATTCAAGTCACCATTCAACTATGGAGTTCCATGGGAGGAGAGGCAGTTTCCCAGGAATGTAGGAAACTGCCTTATGCCTTAGTCAAGACCTTGCTCAGAATTGTCTCCTTGGACTGGAAGCAGTTCTCTAGCATTTCTGTCAGGGGGCATTCCCAGCCCTTCCTGCAGATTCTGGGGATTGATCTGCAACTGAGCTTAACATATTTTTTTCCTTTTTTTACTTGAAAGCTGCCAAGCTTAATCCTTCTGTGTTTCCTTGGTTTTTTGGGGGAGGGAGGGAGTGTAAGCAAAAAATAATTCTGCTATCCTATTTTTTTCTGTCTGCCACTTGTCCTAACTTCTTTCCCCTCCCTGGTGCATATGTTTGCCATGTTATGTTGCTATGCCTACCACCCACTCCCACGTTCTCCTTTCCTGTGGGCACCTCTCATTTGGCAGGTGTGCGGTTTGCTTTTTGCTGCACTGAGACTTCTCATGCAGCTGCAGAGACAGGAAGATGCTATTACTGTTAGTTGCTTTGTCTCGCGGTGCCACGTCTGTCCATACTTGTGCTTGCTGAGAGCAGATCGCCTTGTGTGTAACAAATGGCTGGGCTGGGCTCTGGATGTGAACTTCCCCCCGCTTTCAGAACCTTACCCCTGCATATGTAGACATGAAACGTTTGGGGGCAGGAAATGCATTTTCTTGTAAGCATCCAAGCGAAAGCTGAGCGTTGTGAACGTCAGGAGGCTGATCAGATAATCAAATCGGCATTAAATGGTTTTCGAGCGAAGATGATGCTTGCTTTTCGGCGATGCATGCACGGGTTGTAAATGGCTATTCTCTCCCCAAAGACACGGAATGCCTCTCAAAATGGTGCTTCTGTGCTACAGTTTGTACTTGCATTAAAATTAGTTTCTTCCCCACCCCCCACCCCAAAACCTGCTGGTAGTTTAACTGGGGCACCTTTTTTGGCCCATCAAAATGTTTGTGCATAAAAATAAATGTTAACCTGACGAATGAGCATTGCCTGTACTCATTCTACCTTCTGCTGCTTCCAACAGGTCACTGTCTTCTGTTTCCCTTGCTGCTGCTGCTGCCGCCGCCACCCTTCAGCCCAGCTGCACCATGGATAGATGATCCTGGCCCTGCCTCAGCCATGCTGCAGTTGCGTGGCCGCTACCTGCTGCTCTTCCTAGGGGTGCAGCTGGTGGTGATGGCTCTGCTGTACCACGATGGCTACCGCAAGCGTGTTGCCTATTTCCTGGGCATCTTCTACAAGGGGGGCACATTGACTATATTGTCCAGCCTACACAATGTTTCGCTGCCAGGGGACGTCTACGCCAACCTCAGCCTGATTGCCCGGCCCCCTCTGCCCCCAGAGGAACTTCCTTACTGTCCAGAGGCATCTCCTTTCCTTGGTAAGGGCTTCTCTGTTCTTGATCCTGGTTCTGGTTAGGAACTGGGGATTTGGAGTCAGCCCTAAGGTTTGAATGGTGTTGGGCGGGAGTGGTTGTTCTGAAATTAAGAGTCACAGAAGCTCTAATGTATTGTTTCATTGAACCAGCTAGGCATCTGGAAAGGTTTTGGGTGGCACGTGAAAGGCAAAAATGAGCATGAAACAGTGAAGTAAATTCTGAGCAAGCTTTTGGGTCAATTTTCTCTCTTTGTGTGTAGCATACTAGTTCTGAGACTAAAGAGTTCAGTGTAATTCAAAAGCTTGCTTCCTGTTTACACCGCTCTTTGGCCCTGGGAAAGAAGACACAAATTCTGGAAGTAGAGTACAGCAATAGTGATTTTTAAATGGAGATGCCTAGTGATGAGAGACCCCCGCAAAAAGAGGCTTGAGGATTGTAGGCCCATCGTAGAAGTGATCTTCCATTAAGCCATGAAGTGCTCTGTGAAATGAGAGAAGTGGTTCTCTCTCCTCGACCCATGCACCTTTTCTTGTCCAGTGTGACTAGTGAAAGCATAGTGATAACTCAGTTCATAGAGCATGAGACTCAGTCTCAGAGTCGTGGGTTCGAGCCCCATCTTGGGCAAAAAAAAAATCCTGCATTGCAGGTGGCTGGACTAGATGACTCACATGGTCCCTTCCAACTCTACAATCCTACGGTTCTTTAAAGTTTGCAGGGATGACCAGGGATGGAGCAGGTGGAAAGAGAAAAGAACCCTGGAACTGACTAGGAGGCTAATGCTCATTTTAATCTAAAATGAAAATGTTTCGAGGTGTTCTCCTCTTGAGGACTCTGGGTCACGTTGGCTCTTAGCCTGCAGTCTGCTGACTACCTAGCTAGGCGGTGGAGATTGTTTCCCTTACCCCCGTCTCTGCTCGCCTGCAGGAGGCCCCATTCGGGTGACTTTCCCCGCAGGGCTGTCTCTGGATGATATTGTGCGGAAGAATCCCCTTGTGACCAAAGGGGGGCGCTACCGTCCGCCAGACTGCGATGCAGTCCACAAAACAGCTGTCATCATCCCCCACCGCAACCGAGAGCAACACCTCAAGTACCTGCTCTACTACCTGCACCCTTTCCTGCAGCGGCAGCAGCTCACCTATGGCATCTACATCATCCATCAGGTGCGTTGCCACAGCCGTGTGTGAGCTGGGCAGGGCAGGAGGTTTGAATAATAATAATAATTATAATTAATAATTTTATTATTTATACCCCACCCATCTCGCTGGGTTTCCCCAGCCACTCTGGGCGGCTCCCAGCAGAAGAGTCTCCATGGCTGCTGCCTGTCCCTGCATTAATGTGTGGCCTCTCTCTCTCTCCTTAGGAGAGGAGGGAATAGAGGCAATAGCTCTCTTTATTGTTAATGGAGGAGTGCCCAGTGAAGGCAGGTGGGCAGGCAAAGCTTTTTTCAGCACTAGGCCTCAGTAGGGGGCAGTGGGTTGCGCTGATTGCTGCAGAGAGGGAAAGCTGTAGTTCCTTCCAAAAAGTGCAGTGAATCATGATTTCTGCTGTGCTGAGTCTGATCTCTGGAGAGGTGGGGAAGAGTCAGGCACAGGGAAAGGAACCCTAGCAAGAGTACTACGGGGTGGGGTGGAGCTGAGACTGGGTATGGGGAGTGGGCAGGGACTAACCAGCACCCAGTGGTTTGAGCTCACCGAATTCCTTGGAGGGGGAAGAGATAAGGTAAGGAATCTCGGGTGTAGATGAATGAGTCCCCCCTGGAGCATGCCCAAGCCAAGATAGAAATGGAGTAGGTGGTTCTGGAGGAGCTGTCAAATGTGAGAATGCCAGAAGTCAGCGTGGAGGAAGGATACTATTTTAATGTAGCGCCTAGTGGTGACTGTCCTGGATGTGAGAGTTTAGCACTTTAGGGGAGCTAGTTTTTACGCACGCACGCGCACACACACACACAGAGAGAGAGAGAGAGAGAGAGTGTAAATTGTGCTCTGGTGTAAATGCCACCCATCTCTTTCTCAGGCTGAGAACTACACTTTTAACCGGGCCAAACTCTTGAATGTGGGCTTCAAGGAAGCTATGAAAGACGAGGACTGGGACTGTATGTTCTTCCATGATGTGGACCTCATCCCTGAAGATGACCGCAATGTGTACACCTGTGACCGTTTCCCCAAGCACGTGGCTGTTGCCATGGACAAGTTTGGCTACAAGTAAGCTTCTTGGATTTGGGTCTGTTTCCATAGGAATGCTTCTCTAACCCTCCCAACACCCTTTCCTTCTTAAAATAGAGATGCCCAGTCTCCCTTCTGAAAACAAAATCACACTGAAAACAACTGCTTTCTTGTGTGTTTCTAGGCTGTTTTCTAGATGCAGATATGGGGAGGAATGTGGAGTGTGCTGGAAGAGTTAGAATGTCAGACTAGAACCAGAGAAACTTAGGTTCAAATATTCACTCAGCCATAAGGCTTACTGACGGGACCTTGAAGCAGTCATCCTCCCTCAGTCTACTTTGCAAGATTGATGTGAGGATAAAGCAGGGGAAGAGTCAAATGATGCTGTTTTGAGCTTGGCAGAAGGGCAGCCTTCTTGAGTGCAGCTGCATTACAGGTGGGAGTTGATAGAGAAAAGCTTTCTGCATACAGCAGCTCAGCTGTAGGGGAAGGTTGGTGCTAAAGAACTGGAAGCCTAGGCAGACCAGTGTTAGAAGCTCAGATCTATAAGCTAGGTGCCAAATGGCTCCTTAAACCAAGGTTGCAGTCGCCAAAATGGAATGTCTAGTTGCCATTTTAGGGCAAGACAGCTCTGAAGTCTTATTTTTCAAATGATGGGTTGACTGTGATTATCAGTTTAGCATCTGGCTTGTTCAGATGACAACCTTGAGCTAGGTTAAGAACTTTGAGGACTTAAAGAAGACAAGTCATTTTATCCAGGGACAGTCTACATAAATACTGGCTTACTCCTACCACTTTTTCTTAATGGCGACATGGACTGTTCACAACTTAAGAATATTCTTCACAACTGTGAGCAGGGGTAAGTGAAGACAAGTGACAACAATTACTTAACTATAACGTTTTTCACCGCTCCTGCTCAGGCTACACAGAAAAAGCATTTTGGTTCCCAACATTCATTCTGACTATGCAGATAAAATATAACTGATAGAATTGTACAGGATAATGATATTAGGGTGTGAAAGCAGTCAAGATCCAATGATCCCCAGTCATGCACCTCCAGATGCTGGAGGTATCAGGCGCCATCCTGGTGCCCAGGCACCTTCACTTGGTCACAAGTGGCCAATAGCCAGGTGCGAAATGCGCCTGGAACCTGTCTAATTTTGATCACTGGATAGGACCCTGCTCTAGAAATGGTTCTCCTGAAATGCAGTGTACTGCTGCCCTTAAAAATCCTAAAATGACATGCATGCTTCATGCAGTGAAGAGAGTGAGGTCCTCTCTAGTAGCTGCCATTTGATACCTCTTCCAGAACTCTCCCTCAGGTCATTCCATGTGAATTGGTACCCGAATTTATTGCTTTTCCTTTCCCTCCCACATTCCTTTTTCCTTTCATGTTAGATCTATTGGTCTGTAAGCCTGTGGGCAGAACCTGTGCTTGTGAACGTAATATTCGCATAGTAATATTGGATGCCCATATCTCTGTGCCAGCTGAGGTCCTATGTGTTTCCTCTAGAGATTCCTATATGCATGGTAGTAGCAGGTGGGCTACATGTAAATAAATGTCCCCTTAAATTCTTGCAGGCTTCCATACAAGTCCTACTTTGGAGGGGTTTCTGCACTCAGTCCAGAGCAATACATGAAGATGAATGGCTTTCCCAACAACTATTGGGGCTGGGGCGGTGAAGATGACGACATTGCAGTCAGGTAAAGATGGTCCTTGGTGCTAGGAAAGGAGGCGGCTCCAGTTCCATCCCTTCAGCATAAAGCCCAGCAGCTTTAGGGGGATTAGGCAACTCTATTCACAAAGGTTTAAGGTGGCATGGCTGAGGATGGGACCCTAGGAGTCCTGGCTCTCAAACTTTCCCCCATGTATTGCCCTAGGGTTTGTGTCAGAGCATAGGAAATATTGGCAAGGAGGGATTGGGCAAGCTCGGGTAGGAATCCAGGGTTGTTTTATTCTGTTCTTGCTGTTGCCCAGGGGTGGGGCAAAGGAGAGGAGCCATGAGTGGCATGGTGCAGATTTGAAGGCACTGAAGCACTGCATTGCTTGGATGTGTAATCGTAGCACTTGTGCCCCTGCTGAAACCCCATGTTCACTCCCGCTAATGCTGCATTGCCATTCACCTTCTCTGCAGGGTTGCGCTGAGTGGGATGGTTATCTCTCGCCCATCTACTCAGTACGGCCGCTACCGTATGATCAAGCATGGACACGACAAGGGCAATGAGCAGAACCCTAAGAGGTGAGTAGAGGAGGGGACTACTTGGGGCAGAAATGTGGCCTGAACAATTGCAGATGGACTGCTGTCTTGTAAACTAGGTGGTTAAGTGTGATTGTATGTAGCTACTCTGCATCCTCCTTAATGCACCCTGCCAAATCCTCTGGGCCAGGGTGAATGTCCACTGCAGATAATATAACTCCCAGAGCATAGTCATATTTAGATATTTTGTGCTTGAGGGAGTGAAGCCTCCAGCAGTGGCCAAGCTGGAGTGGGAGCATGGAATGTTCAGTTGTTTTAACAGTTTGCAGTCCAGTTTCTGTGAGAGAAAGGAAGGTTGCCATTATGGCTGGCCTGAAGACATCACACAAGGGTAAACAGAGAACTGGTGAGAAGTCCTGGGATGTGGAGATTCTAAAGAACTGAGAGCCCAGACAGATGTTTTTGTTTTTGTGCTGTGATTTTCCCTTAATGCTATTTCTGGTGTGGCAGAGCTTGCCAACACTCTGTTGTGGTGGTGCAAAATAACCTGGACTGGAAATTTTGTAGTAAAAGAGAACTGGATAGTTGTTTCCAATCCATTTGTAAAACCCAGGCCCCCACCATTACCAACCAGGGCTGTTGGTCCTCACTGCCTACTCTGAGTTGCCATATCACAAGGATAGAGGGAGAGTAGAAACTGTACAATTGGTAGAAATTGTATGTTGGACTCAAAACGTAAAAACCTTATGCGCCGTTGGAGCTTTGGCTCAGTCCTCAAACCTTCCTTGCTTGCTAGTTATACACATCCACTCCTGCTTGTAGGCTGTATGTGTAGTCTTGCCGCTTTCCTATTTCCTGCTTGGTGTGGTTTTTTCAACTTGGTCCGTCTGCCATCTATTATCCTCCAGTCCCTGCTTTTTCAAGCATTCTCCTTCCTTCCTTTTCTCCTCCCCACCTGCCACGTATAGCTGCTCCTGATCTTAAGCTGTGAAGTTTCTTCAGAGCACCCACTTCATCATTGTGAGTGGTTTGTATTTTTTCGGCAGGTATAGGCATGGGTATTTGCAACTGTTTTTCCCGTTATTGACAAACATGACACTGTCCTCCTCACCTTGTTACAAAACATTGACCACACCATACCATTTCATTACTGGAAATCTGTGTAAAAAGAATACGTAAGCTTCTCCTAACCTGCAAATCCAAGGAGCTGCATTTTGGGCGGGGAGGTGGTAGGAGAAGGGCTTGAGTTCTCACGCTTGACTCTGTGAATTTTCCTTACAGATTTAACTTGCTGGCCAAGACGAGGAGAACATGGAAGCAGGATGGCATGAACACACTGGAGTACCAGCTGCTCTCCAAGAAACTCCACCCCCTCTACACAAATATCACTGTCTTCATTGGCACTGAGAAGGGAATGCACCATTCCATGTGATGCACTAGCCACAGAGTGGCCTGGGGACAGGAGCCCCACCCTGCCACTTCTCTGGGACCAAGGAAACCAAAGAATCCACAGGGAGATGGACAGCCCTGAGCATTGTGGTCATCATGCGCTGACTGTCGTGTCTAGCAAGGTGCTAGGGGTACTGCATTACCAGGGACTGGATGGGGACTCCACACAAAGACTTCCTCCCCCTCCCCTGGAGCGTTTCTCTCTTGAGGGCTGGATGTAGTCTGACTTTACAGGACTCCGTTTGTGGGATGCCTTTCATACCTTGGTTGAAGGAGCGGCACGGTAGCTTGAGCAGAAAACCAGGACTGTCCTTTGCAAGTCTGAACCTCTGCAGCTGCTGTGCCATGGTTTGTCTTTCTTATTAAAGTGCAATTTATTTTAAAGCATGTGGCCAAGTAGCAGTTTCTCTTCTGGAGCAAGAGCCTAAGAGGGAAGCTGTTAGCAGCCATCTCTCCTGGGCCAGTTGTGCTCTTCGCCAGGAAGGCAAGAGAGGAGCTGTATGAGGGCCAGAGCTGATTGGCAGGTCAACACACTAGCGCTGGGATGGCCCAGGCAGGTAGCAATGAGTTGTGCTGGAAGACATGGTGGGCGTATAGGCGTACTATCAGCAGTGTCTAAGGAGATGTGATAAAATGCCAAGCTAGCTTGTTTCTCGCTCTTGCAAAGGCAGTTATTCTGAAGATGTCCCTTCTGTTCACCCTCTTCCTGTGCTTCAGAAAGGATTGTAGCTGGATTTCCACCCCCACCCCCTTTTCTTGGATGAGTAGATCTCAAGGATCTCTGCTTCTACAGCTGTGCGAGCTCAGCTGGTTCACTGAATTGGTATATACAAGATGACCCCTTCTGTAACAGTATTGGTCTCTCCAGAGCAGGTCCTACCTGCTGCTGTTATCATTCCAATTCTATGACACTGGGATTTGTAACAGCCATATAATAATAATAGCAATAGCAATAGAGCTGAAATTAGGATTGGAACTTATTTTTAGCTCTTGTGATTTGAAAATGTCTTCACTGTCAGCCTTGGAAGACAGATGAGTTGACCATTCACTATACAGTGGTACCTCGGTTTTCGAACGTAATCCATTCCGGAAGATGGTTCCAAGTTCTGAAACATTCAAAAATCGAAACTCAATAGTTGACAGGGTCTTGCACTCAGTGGAAGCCGCATTTCCTGTTCGTCATCCGTGGCGTGTTCGAAAACCAAAGAATTTACAGTTTATGGCGTTCAAGCTCCGAAACATTCGTCAATGGAGACGTTCGAAAACTGAGGTACCACTGTAGTTTGTATTGATTAGACTAGGTGGTGACAATTTTGCTTTGCAATTTCTCAGGTGTTGTTCTTTCACAGCTATCTCCAAACTCTTAAAGAGTTCAGCCAAATCCCTTCAACATCTGAAGGAATCAAGACAATGCAATGAACATGGCTGCAGCCATGCTTTTTCCAAAGGTACCTTAAGTAATCCTCAGAACTGTGGAATCAGCCATGCCAATGCATAAGCTGAAGGAGTTGTGATAAAATGTGCAAATCTGGCTTGAACCTCTGGATCAATCGTTTATATGAAAAGGAAGTAAAATGTGCCCTAAAAGAGAACAGTGATATTGCAAAGAAACTAAATGAATTATTTGTATCCATTGTGAAAGATGCTGGGCTGATACCTGATCCTCAGCGGCCTTTTTGAAGGAGGAGTCTGAATAATTGAGACAAATGGCTGTGACAAATAGAAGCCCTAGTGCTTATTATCAGATGGCTGGGTCTGAATCAGATCCATTCAAAGTTATTAAAGGAACAAGTGCAAAACTGCTGATCTTCTAACAGAGATATGCAACTTATCCCAAAAATCAGTTTCTGTACCAGAGGATTGGAAAGTAACCATATATATAGAGAGAGAGTGGTTCAGGTGTGAACCCAGGAAATGAAAAAGCTAGTAAGCTTAATAAAATTCTATCAAGTATATAGAAGTTACAAACCTTTCTGAAGAAGAATCAGCATGGCTTCTGCAAAAGAAAGCTCTGTCTCACATCTTTTAACTTTAGTCTGTCAACAGGAATGTGGATGGGATGATCCTGGAGGATCGTGGGCCTTTGGACTTTTGGCCAATACCTCACTAAAGGCTGCTGCATAAACTGTTAGTCACAGCATAGGACCTCTAATGGATCGGTAACTGACTAAACAACAGAAAGAAGAGAGCAGGAATAAATGGACAGTTTCACAATGAAAGGAAGAAAGAGAAAATATATTGTAGTCGTTTATAAATGAGATGGCCAAACACTAAATTATTCAAGATTATCAAACCCTAAATGGATTAGGAAGTTAAAAAAAAAGATCCCCAAATTCGCAAATGAGGTTCAATATAATGGGGGCAAAACCTCCTAACTTTCGATATACTCTGATGGGGTTTTAGCTAGTGCTGATTAACAAAGATGATCTCAGGGTTGTGGAAGAAATCTCACTAAAAATCTTGGCATATAACTACAAACAAATAATTCATTGCTAATGATTATTAGGTAAGAGAATGAGAAGGAAACTGTCAGTGGTAAAAAGCCCTTGGCATAATGACATTAGTTGCTGCTGCTAAAATAATGCTGGATAATAATGGACCCATTGTGTGGCTCAGAATAGGTAGCTTTCTGAGGTCTTGCAAATATTGTTCGCTGTTTCTAGGTGTCTGATCTCAAAAATGATACTGTACATCTGGAAGTGGTACTGGCAAGGACAACTAAAATTATCTCTAAATGAAAGGCTACAGTGGTTGCGGGTGAAAAAAAGGAAGAAATGATTGTTTTTGATGGTTGTAAAATTATGTAGGGTATGGAGAAAATGGTTAAAAATATTTTTCTCCTTTTCAGTACTGTAACTCATCACCCGATGAATGTGGCATAAGATTCAGGACAGATGAAAAGTAATTATAGTACTGTATATTATTTCTTAGTGGAATTTCCTGCCACAAAATGTGGTGACCACTAGCTTATTACATGACTTTAAAAGATCTGATAAATCCATGGGATGGTTATATGCAACCCAGGCTCCGAGGCCGTGTCCTATATACAGTGGGAGGGTTGTTTCCTTCCAGAGACATCTTATTTGCCAGTGGCCCCAAGGCCTCCCACTTTTCCCATGAGCAAAGCGCTCCAATACCCCAAACATTTTGGACACATCACTGATTTGAATAAAAATCTGCATTGTAAAGATGTGTGTTAGACTGGCAGTTTCAATCTGTTTTCTGGCAATACCCAGGGCCGACACGCTAGTTTCTGAATGAGAGACTGAGTAAGTTGAGGCTTCCACTGTCTACCTTTGGCAATGTGCTGGTAGAACAGGAGTAACACAAAAGTGTCCCAAATTTCAGCAGCTGTGCTGTGCACCTTCCTGTTCCACTTCTTGAAAGCCATCTGTTCTCTTGCTCACGAATAGTGAAATGGTTCACTATTGCTGCAAGCCAGGTTAACATGTAACCGCTGTACGACAGAGATGGGGAAGCGGTGGGCCCACCAACTGATGTTGGACACAACTCCCATTGACCATGGATGCTGAGACTGCAAAGAGCTGGTGTCCTACAGCATCTGGAGGGCTACAGGTTCCCCGACATTGTGGAACAGACATTTATAGAATAGCCTTCTTGGCCAAGCTCCTTCAACATGTCTGCTGATTCGTATGGTTCCATTACATGAACTAAGCTTGGACATCTCTCCCATAGCTTTGCTGTTATGCTACCCACATTTCGGACTGGGGGAGGTTGTCATGACTGCAGAGATTTTTAAAAATATTATCATCAACCAGATTCATTCTGCCTTCCTAGAGTGTGGGATATAAATATGAAGGAATAAAGCTGCATGCTGAATGAGTAGTATGAACCCCATGCTACATGATTAGTCCAGCATTCTGCTCCCACCCGCCCAAGCAGGACATGAAAACAATAGCTTTGTTTGCATAATTTGTCTAAAGGAAACAGGTGAATGCATTTCAGGGGTAATGGGTATTTGAAGTGACAGGTCTTATTACCCTATTTTCCTTTGAGGGAGGCTGCTACATAAAGCCTAAAAGCTGGGCCAGGGTATGTGCAGGAAACTACTTGTTAGGACAATTTGGGCGCAGGGTGAGGCGATACAATTTTAGACTCTCCACTGAATAATGTAAGTGTAACTAAACTATCACATCCTTCCCCGCCCCACCCCCAATCTGTTTAATATTTGTGAGCAACTCTGATGAAATGAGAGCAGAGTCTGACATGTGGCATTCTATTTCACATTGTATATGACTGGAAAAGCCCAGAAGTCCTAAATGAAAACACCAAACTAATAGAGCTCAGAATAGTAGCTTAAATCAAACACATACACTCTAAAATGCCCATCACATTAATTAAAAACAAAGGGATAGTACCGAGGTAGAGTTGTGTACCTCGATACTACTCCTTATTCTCTCCTGTATAAATGTTATGCATTTGATCATTTCCAATAATTTCTTAATTTACAAAGAGGTACAAAAGGCTGAGGAAGGGATCCATGAATTTTAGCTGTGCAGTTTGTTACCAACTGAACTGTGGCCTCATCTGAGACCTAGCCCTCCTGCCATTTTGAAAAGATTGCTCTGCCTCAATTTATTGTGAGATGTGTTTTAAAAAATAATAGTGGTGACATACAATGAAGGCTTTCCATGTTGCCTGCCAGAATTAAATTTGTGGGTGATGCCATGACCATATTTGTGAACCTTTGTCCAGTATCCCCAAGCCCCACTAAAGACAGAGACAGAAGTTCTAAAAACACTACCCTACCCTGTTCTTTTAAGGCCCCAATCCTTAAAAACCCTAATTCCCCATTATAGCCAATGGGACATGGGAATCAAAACTGCCTTTAGTCTGTTAATTTAAATTAAACTTGGGCTTGATCATTTTTGCAGTCACACAAGCTAGAGACCTCCTTTTGGAGAAGGAAAAAACTGGGATTCTAAAAATGATTGATGTTAAACTGAATACTAGAGTTTTTTTGTCTTCTCTTTTGCATGTGCACAATTACAACCTGCATACAAGACTTAACAGGCTATAAGATTTAACAGGAGCTTTTAGTCTCAAATCAGGCATTTTTAAAAACAGAAAGAACTGTGCCCAGAGTGGAGTTTACTGTGGAAGAGAGAAAAAGAAAAGAATAAAAGCAGGTGGTAATCTGGTAATTTATGCCAGAGAATATACTCTAGCCCAGGTGTGGGGAAACTCTGGTCCATCAGGCCTTCTCATTCAGCCCACAAGACTGTTTTGCTCACCTGCCGCCATACATGACATCAGGTGTGAGGCTAAATAGAGACATTGGTAGCAGAAAACACACCAAATCACATACACTTGTGCATTAGCTGATGCACAGGGAGTTCAGTACTGCTTAGGTGTACCAGCTGATTCCCACTGGAAACTGCACAAAGCAGGCCAACTTTGGCAGGTGGGCATGACAATCATCAGATGTCAATAAGACACCAGGTGGTTGACAGGTCGGTAGTCCTGTCCCTGTAAGAGTTAGCCCGCGGGAAAGTAAAGATTGGCCTACTGCCCCAAAAAGGTTCCTCACCACTGCTGTAGACAGCAGGGATGGGGAACCTGTGACCCTCCAGATGTTGCAATTTATACTGCCTTTCACCCTTGACCGTTGGTGGAGCTAGGAGTCCCAACATCACACCGAGGGCCATGGGTTCCCTATGCCTACCTCTGAGGAAATGTGACAAGTCAGTAGAGAACTGAACAACATAAGAGCATGACCTTGATGTGCACTTCTACCAGAACTCTAGCCTAGCTTGAAACCTTTCCCAAGCAAGGCTCCTTGGAAGTACAGAACCCAGGTGTGACAGCAGAAAGAACAACAGCCACTGCTCTTTTTAGTAGGCTCAGTTATTATTCCCAGTTTGGGCATGTATTTCGTAAAGGAGGCAAGTTTCAGGTGATACAGCTATCTGCCTTCATTTTAACTGTGAATTCACTCTTAAAAGGCATGAATGGCAGTGGGTAGTGCAGGTGGGGTAGGGGTTAAGAGGAAGCTGGTCTGGCAGGGAGCTAAGAATACAGAACCCTCTGATGATCACTTTTAAGCATTTATCATTTAAGTGGGAGCAGATAATTAATGGAATACATTCCCAAGTTGAACAACTGTCTGCAAGAGCTTGTTTGTTCAAGTGTAACAGACTCATTTATTCTATTCAGAATAAAGGCTAGGACCAGCACCCAAAACCTGCAGAACTTCAACTTTGTGGTACTTACGAGCTATTGGATGGCCTTGGTTGAGGTTATTTTGTGTTCAAGCAGCAAGTTCTTCTTTCCACAAGCACCACCAAATGTCTAATTTGATTTCCCATCTGCAGTGGAGTTTGCTCATGCGCGCAGCCATCTTTCTTCATTAGCTCTTCTACAGCCGACACTGCCTAGCCTAGCTGGGCCCAAGCCTCTCAACCGGCCTCCTTTCTTTCAGTTGGTAGCATTGGGCGCAAAACTGTGCACATTTTGTTCTAAATAACAAAAAAGCCTGCACTGCATAATCTGCATAAATTACACAAACACGCTGTGTTCCAAACAACTGCTTCTTGGGGCAGAAGGAAGAGGGCATGGAGTGCAACAGAGAATTTGAACACCAGGCCATCGGAAGGCCTATCCAAGTCATCTTCTGGTTTCAGAAGTTGGAATTGCCCCCACGCCTTTCAAACCCATCTTTACAACCAAGAAACATATCAAAAGGCTGAGATTTTTAGGATGCTGAATCCCAATATCTAATGCCATGATACTGTAGACATGGGCCTGAGTGTACTAGGACTGCTGAGGACATAGCACATATCCATGGAACAAATTCTTGGTCTAAAAAACTGACACAGGCAACACCCAACTACTCTGCACTTCCATTGAAGCATCACATTTTGCCAGTAGCAGCTGAGTCTGGAACCATGTGCCCTGCTTTCAGAGAACAATGGACAAAACTAACATCTTGTTCAAAAGCCCAAAGCAGCAAGACCACGCTTGCCCTTGTGTTGACTGTATGGTAATTACAATGAAATGCTCTGTGACTGAAATGCTCCTTTTCTGAGAGGCTCCCTTCATGTGTAAGGCCCAGCCGAATCTCATCCAGCTGAAAGGGACAGCAGCCTGCCAAAACTGGAAAAGGACAGTGCTAACTCAAGCACCTCCAAGTCTGGTCAGGTATAAGCCCCGATCTGCCTGGCTGTGCAGCACAGCAGAACTAAGTGCCTAGTGAGCAACAAGAAGCCACTGGAATAGGGAAACAGGCTCCTTGGGTCACCTCTGGCCTTGTTGCTTCAATTTCTTGCCAATCTAACAGCACACTTGCTATTTATACTACAGCAGCATTTTATGGTGTGGGTGTGTTAAGGGCCAACTCCCTGTTATTAGGAAAAATAATATTGGTTGCATCCCTCTTTCTCTGCTAAGCTTCCACATTTCCTACTCGCGAAAAAGAAGAAAAGAATCTTAAGGAAATAGCCTGAGCTCAGACGACCGAATCCTGTGCAGGTGCATGAGCTCAAGTAAGGCAGAGGTACAAGTTCACAACCCAGCTCAGCACCCCTCTCCCTCCTTTGCCACCTTCCTAATTGTGCCCTGCACTAGTATACTTCAATGATGCCAGAGCAAAGATCTAAGCACTCCCCCCCCCCACTTTCCATCATGTACACACAACAAGAGGCAGGTCCAAGATGGCTGCACACGAGTCAGCATAAACATTCGCTGGTTGGGGCAACCCTTTATTTCCAAGCAGGGGGAAAATTTTTTAGCAGCAATTCCCATGGGACCACATAGGCCACCAAGCCCATCAGTCCACGCAGTGCACAGAAGTCTGACTGTCCATCCAAGCACAGAATGTTGAAATCTCTTGCACCAAGGAAGGGAATGGCTGGCAGGCCACATGCCGCTGAATGATTCAAGAGGGGCTGTGGCCAGGAAAGACCACACAAGTCAGAGAAAGCACTGACCGAAAGGGGGAAGGCGGCATCCAGGCTGCAAGGGCGGTAGGATGCTGGCTCCACATGCTTCCCCCTGTCCTATTCCCCCCTCCCCCCTCCCCTCCCCCCCCCCAACAATGCTTACCAGTTGCAGCAAGGTCCTAGGTAGCAACAGGACCTGGTCTCTAGACTGGCCACAGCCAGGCAACCTGACCCATCCCACCGCAAGTCCTGGCCCACTCAGACTCTCACCTATGGAGAAGTGCTCTCTGGGCACTGGTTCCCTGCCCTACAGTCAGTCCTGGCCCGTCCAGGCTCTGGTGCAACAAGGGAGTGCTCTCGCTGGGCACTGGCTCCTAGCCTGCCGGGCCAGTCCATCATCAGGAGCTGGCAGCCGTGCCCTGGGGCACGCAGACACCCATCAGTGCAGTCTCGTCAGTGTCTCGGTGCCCACGCCCGCGGAGAGGATAGTTGAGGCCAAGTCCCTCAGGGCGCGAGCCGCCAGCAGTCCTAGTCCGGAAGGCCGAGGTGCCCAAGTGCAAGGAGGAAGAGCCCAGCCCGGGGGGGTTGCAGTCCAGATGGCGAGGGCCCAGAGAAACCTCCATGGCCTCGGGAAGCGGGGGGGAGAGTGGGAGTGGAGGGCGCTGGTACGGAGGGTGCCCGCTCGGGGGGAAACATGGCATGGCCTGGCTGGGCGTGGGCTTGTGAGGTAAGATGTGAGGAATACTCTCGTTGTCGCCGCTGGCCCAGAGACGCATCTGCTGCTGAGGGGGCGCCTGCAACCACAACAATAAAAAAAGAGGAAAACGGTCAGTTAAAGATGGAAATGGAGGGGTTGAGCATGTTAAGGGCTGGGGCGACAGAAAGGGCACGGGGAGCCAAAACAGGCCAGAGCCTGACAGGCAACGTACTTGAGGACTCTGCATCTCGCAGTCTGCATGCACGGTGCCCATGCTGCCGTAGTAACGATTGCTGTAACGGTAACCGCGGTTGTCGTTGGAAGAACCACTGGAGCCGCCTGATAGGAGAGGAAAAACGTACACAGCGTCAGAGGAGCAGAACAGGGGCCAAGGTAACATTTGGGCACAGAGCAGGAGATGCTAGGAACAGCTAGACTGACACCCTCCTATGGGGAGAGGTGGAAGAGTATCAGATCACGCAATGGAGATGACTGAGGATAGAGCTGGCAGCGGAAAGGAGGTGGAGGGAGAGATGGACATACCAGAACTAGACACAGAACTGGTGGTGCTGGTGGAGTGGCTGTGCTCCGTGCCCAGGCTGGGTGAGGTGCTGGCGCTTGTGTTGGTGCCCTCGTCGGCTGTTTTCTTGAAGAAGTTGTGCTGCAGGGCGTAGAAAGGGGTGATGCGGCTACGGGGTTCATAGTCCAGCATGCGCAGCACCAAATCCTTGAACTTCAGGTAGTCTGAAGGCGAATGCCCCTGCTCCCCTGCACGGCGCCCGCCTGGGCCTCCACTCTCCACCCCCAGCACTTCGTGCAGCCGCCGTGTCCCTGGAACCTTGTAGTCCTGAAAGACACCAAGGAACGGTATAGTTAGGCAGACTTTACTTACAGCAAGATAGAGAATGGTCTGTATCAGCCAGGTGGGGTGTTGTGCTACTGTACTCAGTAAAGGCGTAAACATTATCAGTCATGCCAAGTTTGTATTTGGAAAGTAGAAAAGAATTCATTTTATCGCAACACAGGACAAGGCTATTTTATATTCCTAAACCTAAGGAACTCCATCAGAAACAATGTCCTTGTGGATTGTGAAGTTGATGCGTTTAATTAGAGAAAAATCACTGTCAATATTTACTAAAGATTTGGAGAAAAGAGTTGACTTAACTCTCTGCAAAAAGCAAGGACCTCAGGGCTTCTTGTTCCTGCCCAGGAGTGCCACGCGTTTCTGTCACATGCATCATTCATGTTAAAGGATAGTTATCTTAACACACTTGCAAGATACTTGCCCCATCTATTTCAAATCACCCATGAAAACAAGGGCAACAACTGTGAGGGAGCCTGCTTCTGCCCTCACAGAGAACTCATCTGCTTGTTCCAAGGCGTATTAAAAACTCATGTCTTCCGACCTACATTCTCAAAATCATTCCCCCTCTTCCCTTGAGGTTTCTAGTCTCTTAGCCTGGAAGTTTGAGGGCAGAGCCTGTGCCTTTAGGTTGATTTAGTCAATAGAAAGTATTTTCTACCTCCTTGCCATAGAAGTAACCGAAAATGATGGATACAAAACCACAGTCCCAAAACAAAATACAGTTCAAAGGTCATTGGAAATATTTTGTGGCACAACTAAAAAGCTTACCACAACATGTTCCTCCCCCCCACTAAAACACAAAAAGTGAATAGCAAAACTGACAATTCAAAACCTTGTGCTGTGCAGATAATCTTAAAAACATCTGTTGTCTTGGGCTCATTTTAAAGGGAATGCAGAGGGGGAAAGGGCTGAAGATAGGACAGCTGTGCTAAGCATTACCTTCCTGCCATCTTTGCCCCGCCGGAGGACCCAGCCCCCCTCAGGCAGCTTTTCAAAGTACTTCCGAGCTTTGGGAGCCTGCTCCAACATGTGAGGGGGTGGCAGCCCCAACACCTCCACAATCCGGCTCATCTGATCTGCCTGCAAGGGAAAGGCACAGAATCAGGAACACAAGGTGATAGCTCCCAGCCCCACATGGCTCTTCCTGGCTTTACAAACCCACTCCTTGCTTCTTTGAGGGCCTTCTAAATCCATTCATTTGTCTCCTTGAACCAAGGACCTATTCATGCAGCGCCACACACTTCAACTCCTCCTGCCAGCCAAGCCAAGCCAAGTTGCTGCTGCATTCTTTGTCTCGATTAGATGGTTCTGCCCAGCAAGTTCAACAGCTGCCCTTGCTAAAAGCTAGCTGCTACACCAAGTTCTTTGGAGCATAATACCCAGGGGCCAATCTCCCCTCCCCTCCCCTGGCTCATCCTCTTTCCACCTACCTCATTGGCGCCACTGAAGAGGGGCTCTCCTGTGTGCATCTCCACCAGGATGCAACCTAAGGACCACATGTCAATAGCCAGGTCATAAGGCATGCCCAGTAGCACTTCAGGTGAGCGGTAAAATCGGCTCTGGATATACTGGTAGATCTACAGGGAAGAAAAGGATAGGATCAGCTGCTGCACTCTGGGGACTGAAAGGTCACAACAGGTGGGTCTGTCTTCTTTCAGTCCCTTTGGTTCAAATGTTGGCCAAGACAAATAAGGTGGTCCAGTGCCTTCTAAGGCCCTCATCTAGCCAAGAGCAAGCTGAAGAAGTCCTAAGAAAATGAGGGAAGCTGTTCAAGCTGACAATTACAAACTTCTGATGTCGACCACTAGGAGGCCAGGCACTGGGAGAGGGGCTGCAGTTGGAGAGGTCACAGCAAGGGGTCACTCACCCGCTGGCCCAGCTGGCAGGAGCTGCCAAAGTCCACAATCTTGATGGCACTGCGCTTGGGGTTGCAGAGCAGGATGTTCTCAGGCTTAAGGTCACAGTGGATGATGCTGAGCTCAGGTGTTGCCAGGAAGAGTAATGCAGTGCACAGCTGCTGGGCAAACTTGCGTGTGAGGTTCAGAGAGACGCCACGGAAGTTGGTGTTACGGAGCAAGTCGTAGAGGTTGTAGGACAGCAACTCAAACACCAGGCACAAATGGCTCCGGAACATGAAGTGCCGCTTCAAGTGCACTGCGGGTGGGGTGGAGAGAGTAAGTGTGGTGGAGGCATTGCTAGAATACTGCAGCTCCCCACTGATGCTTTGACAACACCCCGCAGCCAGCACTCGTGAACCTCACTGACATATAATTATGACCTCCAGGCATCCCACATGAACATTTCCCACAGTCTTGGACCACAGGTCACTGAGTGCACCACATCTGCAAGCAAAATGATGAACCAATCTCTCCCAATGACCTGAACCCCCACCGACTTCAACTCATGCCCCAACCAGTCTCTCAAACACTATCCAGACCTTCCTTTAATCAGTCACTCACTTATGCAGAGCCTTCCACAAGTTGCCACCAATCTAAATGAAGCACTGGAGACTTCATTTAATGTGCACCTCACCAGTAGTGCTCTCCCTGACCCACTCACACTTCTCAACTACCGTATTTTTCGCTCTATAACACGCATCTGACCATAACACGCGCATAGTTTTTAGAGGAGGAAAACGAGGAAAAAATATTCTAAATGAAACAGTGGATGTATGATTTTTATGGTTCATGCTGTGGCCACAGACATGTGATCTGACAGTGAGTTTGGGGTAGCCCAATGCAAAAATCCTGAGGATCCATGTGGATCCGTGCTTTGTAACCACGTTTTAAGTGGGGAGGGAAGGAAAATAACTCAAGGGACAAGGAGCTTTTCCGCGGGGAGGAGGGAGGGAAAGAGCACTGTTGCTTTAAAGGTATACTTAAGGTATTTGCCCTGTGCCTGGTTTTTTTTTCCATTTAACAGTTTGCAGCCTTTTCCTTCCGCTCCTTGTTTTGAGGCGGAATAGATTTGAGCAAGTGAGGAGGACTTGGATTGCAGGGGATTCGCCATTAGCTGTGTAAAACTGCTCCTCCTTGCAGCCTGAATGATAAGCAGCCACCAGCAGCAATAGAATGGAGCACAAAAAAGCGGTAGGGGCACTAGGACCCAGACAATGCTCAAATCTATCCTGCCTGAAAACAAGCTGCTCCATCCCAGCCGATCAGCTGAGACGCGGGGGATTTGCGAAGCTTTCCCCTCTCCCTCATGCCCTCCCCAGCCTTTTTTTTACTTCCTGGTTTTCACTGCGCTGGCTCAGAGCTCGAGGTTGGTTTTATTTTGCTGTTGGTTGCTTAAATTTTATCTTTCCTGCCGTCTCTCTGCAGCCTCATTGCTCTGTTTAGAGAGCGCGCAGACCTTTGCTAGCGTCTCTCCCTCCTCCCGTGTAAGCGGCGCAGCCGGCTTTGCTGCTATGGCTCTCCTTCCCTCCCTCCTTCCTGGCTCCAGGTCGCTTTAAAGAAAGCAAAGTGAGAGCCTCGTAGAGCGTGTAAGTGGCTCCCACTTTGCCTGACTGACGGCAGCCATGGCTCTGATCCGTGCATTCGCTCCTTAACACGCACAGGCATTTTCCCTTACTTTCTCGGAGCAAAAAAGTGCGTGTTTTGGAGCGAAATTTACGGTAATTCCAAAAACATATCTCTGCAAACTCTCACTCACCAATGTAGTATTTCATCTCTGTGTCATGCTGGTTCATCAGTTCCAGCAATCGCAATTCAATCTGAGCCTGGCTCAAAAATGCCTTCTTGTTCTTGATTATCTTTATGGCCACCCACTCCTGAGCCTGTTGGTCATAGGCCTTCACCACCTAGCAGGGAGAAAAAGACACATCAGTATAATGTTATCGCACTGGTGCCAAGAAGGAATGACTTTGGGGAGAACCACCAAATCAAAAGTACCGCTGGGCAGGGGGAACATTCAAGCACCCACACACATAGTGGTCATCTTATTTATTTATTGCCCTTCCTCAGAAAGAGGCCAGGACGATATACATGCAAAACTTTGCTTAGGATGGCAATGAAACATCAACCCCAGTTACTTAAAAGCAGGTCAGAACCCAACAAGCTGCCTTATACCAAACAACACTAATGAGCCACCTGGCTTATACTTTCTATATCAAGGACAACCAAAGTGATGATGTCCAGATGTTGTCGGACTCTCATTGTAGTCCCAGCCAGCGCTGCCAATGGTCATGGATGATGGGAGCTGCCGTTCACTAACACCTGGAAGATACCACGTTGGTTATCTCTTGTCTGTACTGACTAGCAGAGGCTCTCCAAGGTTTCAGTTGGGCATCTTTTCCAGCCCTGCCTGGATATTCTAGAGACTGAACCTGAGGCCTTCTGCAAACTAAGCTTCTGCTCTACCAATGAACTACAACCTTTTCCCTTTGGCAAGATTACAGGCCGTGTGTTCCTGTGACTGTGGGGCATGCTCCCTTTTGATCTTGCCAAAGGCACATTTGCTGGGGAAGGAGAACCTAGAGCTGTGTTCTGACCAATGATCACCAGAGCACAGGCTGCAACTTGCTATGTAGTTACAGATGTGGATACAGAAGAAGAATCTCTCCTGGCTGCCCTCTGACCTGTCCGAAGGATCCCTTGCCAATGAGCGAGTCTATTTCATAGCGTTCCAGCCAGCGCTCCCCGTTGCGAACAATGTAATCATAGTTGTCGTCATCGTAGCCCTCGTTGTGCACTTTCCGTTCTTTTTTGGTGCTTGTGTCCTCGGGTGCCACCTGCAAGGCTCGGCGTTTCTTCTTAGCATAATAGACCTGGCAGCGAAACACAGGGTCAGTGCACAGAATACAAGGAACCTTTCTTTTAAGATGAGGAATTGCACCTCCCCATAGCAGCCCGGGGAAGCAAACTAAACTCTCTGGCAGGGCAGAAGAGCTAAGGAATGGTGCCATCAACATGCAGCACAGAAGGAAGAAGCAGCACAAAGAAGTTTAAATCATCACTATTCCCAATGCTTTAAGGAACTGGTCAAAGCTATCACCACAGAGAAGATCCTCTTACCTCATTGATATGTTTGTAAGTTTTGATAAGGTCGACAGACAGCTTGCGCAGTGGGGCTGTGGCAGAGTCCCGAAAAGTGAGCGGGATTCTTCTCTGCAGGATGGCCAGGTCTGGCATGATCTGTGGGAGAAAAGGGGGGTGGGGGTGGTAGATAAGTCCCTAAAGGTCATGGGCTTGAAATAGTTCCATGATGGGGCTAATAGCATGTGTTCCAGCCGCCAGCAGGAAGCAGCGATTGACAAGGGCTTCATTCTATTCCACTAAAAACCCTGTTTTCTTTTATGTACTTGGAGGTGGAAGGTTTGCAGGAGACAGAGAGAGTGAGTGAGTGCAGGGGTCATGCTGAGATTACTAACCTTTTAAACTTAGTAGATTCAGTCTGCAGCCCACATCTAATTTCCCCCACAGTGTAGGAAAGAGGTTGCTATCAGCCCAGGTGAGGATGACTGCTTGGGCCCAGGTTAAGTGGCTCTCACCACACATCATGGCTGATCCCAGTGGCAATTGCATTAGGGGTTTGCTTCATCCCACAATAACTCCCCTCTGCATGCCTTGACTAGAGACTGAACTTAGAGCCTCAAATCTAATAGCCATTGTTTCTATAACGTGAGCTAAATAAAAACAGAGATTCACACCTGTATCAGCCTCATGTAGATTTTACTTGGAATGACCACAGGTTGAAGAGTGGGAAAGGAGCTGAGCCAGGCTGATCTGCTGTGTGTATTTACAAGCATACAGTCTGAAGAGGAGACAGCTGATTCAGGGGGAGCGCCCGAAAAGGCTGAATTTCCAGGAAATTACCTGCTGATGCTCAGCCATGGGCTGGATGCTGGAGAAGGGAGCATGGCTGTGCTGGCTCGACATGATTGTCTCAGTAGGAAGAGAGCGGCCCAGAGAGGCAACCTGGCTGCAGGGCGGCAGCTGGCATTGTGGAGTGCTGCTGCCACCTAGAGGGCACAAAAATAGTTTGGTGAGGGTTTTTTTTTTTTAATCACCACACATGCCTGCACTTCCCAGAAATAGCTCCCTGCTTTCACCACAAAACGCATTCCAATTTAAGAAGAGAGTCAGGTATCTTGATTACAGTAGGGGTGAGGATATGGCCAAGAACCTAGGTTCTATTCTTAGCTTTTTAATGGGAGGGGGGCAGTAGATCCAATTTCCTGAAACAACCCAGGATAGAGAGCTTCATACAGTGAAGTGAAACAGCGACACAAATGTATTAGAAAAGACAGTCTAAAAGGTGTTTGCATTTCATGGTATTATTAAGCAAATTTATATCTGCAATACCGAAAACCACAAAACAAAGTTCATGCATAAGGGCTGGTGCTTAATATAAGCATTTTCCAGCCTTCTTTATTTGTTTTGATTACATTATACCTTCATTATACTAAGCAAGGGTCCACTAAATTCTGCAACCTCAAGCTACCACAGCTTGGGGGTGGGATAGGGGATGGCAGGCCTCTTGTTATCTTTCCCAGACTGACTGCATAGCAGCTTTAAGTGAATGAAAGCTGAGAGAAGAGTATAAGGAAGCCATCAGCTGTTAGCACTGGGATCAAGACCATGCAAATAGGAAGGGAGAAGGCACATATGAACGACTCCTAGATTCAACTGTTCCCTCAGTATGGCATAGTGTGGCTAGGGTGTTGTACTTGGTAAAAGGTAAAGGGACCCCTGACCATTAGGTCCAGTCGTGACCGACTCTGGGGTTGCGACGCTCATCTCGCTTTATTGGCCGAGGGAGCCGGCGTTTGTCCGCAGACAGCTTCCGAGTCATGTGGCCAGCATGACTAAGCCGCTTCTGGCGAACCAGAGCAGCGCACGGAAACGCCGTTTACCTTCCCGCCCTTACCTTACCTATTTATCTACTTGCACTTTTGACATGCTTTCGAACTGCTAGGTTGGCAGGAGCAGGGACCGAGCAACGGGAGCTCACCCCGTTGTGGGGATTCGAACTGCCGACCTTCTGATCGGCAAGTCCTAGGCTCTGTGGTTTAACCCACAGCGCCACTTGGACCTGGGTTCAAAACACTCTCCAGCCTTGAAGCTCACTGGGTGAGCTCCAGCTCTTTTAGCTGTCTTATCTCACAGGGATGTTAACAAAATAAAATGGGAGAAGCAGGACCATGTACACAACCCTGAGTCTATGGGAGGAAGGGCAGAATCATGAAATGTATTCCTGAATGTTTTAAGGTCTAGGTATTGTGTTCCATGTTTTGTAATCAAGAACGCTTGCCTGAGTGCATGTGCACCTTTACCATTAATGGCGTTTTGGGAAAGGAAGGAGGCAAGAGGAGAGGCTACAGCTTGAATTGTGCAGAGGAGAGGTAACTACAGAAAAGCAGGCAGAGGTGTTTGCATGTCAGACATGGTTAGAGGCTCTAGCAAAATCACAGGGATTGTCAGAAGTGAAGAAAAGCTGGGCAGAATGTGGTCAGGGTATCTTATTATGCAGCCACACCTCAAAGTTACAGATCTCTCTTTTGAATGTAGTTAAAGAGAGGGATTCCCTCAGCGCCCACTGGGAGTCAATATCTGTGCTGTTTCCAACATGATTCCTATCTGTTGTTTGCTTCTCCTCCCCCCAAAACAGCAATTCTCCATTGGTGATGCTATGAACATGTCAACTTTTCTTACTGCAGGTTACTAAACAGATTTATACCCCCTTTTGGAATAATTCAGTTTAATTCAGTTAATGTTGACATGTATTTTTCTTTAATGGTCTGTTTTATTATCTGTTTTAGTTTTGAAATATTGTTAATTATAATTTTTATATATATGGTATTTTCTACCGTGGCACCATCTGGTGAAGGATGGTTTATAAATACTCTAAACAAACAAACAAACAAACAAACAAACAATCAAAAGATACAAAAGCGTCTTTTATGCTACTGGTGCCCAGGACATACATTTCCATTTTGCAGACACTTCTGCCCCGATATACACACCCATATATCTATTAGAATACATTCTTTACATTAAAATTTATATTACTGTATTAGCCTGAATATAAGTGCCACTTCTTTCCCAAATTCCGACCATGAAAAGTTAAAGTGCACGTAGTCCCCCATCCTCTCTCCCAAGGCCGGGATGGGAGACAGCGAGGTAGGGGAAAGGCCGCCGGCAACGCAGCACAGTTCCCCCACCCCCCACAAGCAGTGAGGAATGGAGCGGCTTATATTCGGGTATTTTTTCTTCCTCCCCCATCCAATTTTAAAGGTGCGGCTTATATTCAGGCCAATACGGTATTTTGTACAACTTGTGTCCAATTTTCATCTCCCTGTAAGATAAGGATCAACTGATGTGGTCTCGTTGGCCAAATCTGGCCCTTTGAGGTATGTTATGTTTCCCCTACTAATTTTTAGTCCCAAAGGCAAGAGAGGGATCTGGATGAAAAGCAACAGTAGGAACAGGAGCTTACCGTCAAACCACTTTTAAGGGATGGCCTACCACAGACAACTTTCTTATCAAAGTGAACCTCCAGGTAAAACAATCTGCTAACTAAAGTTCTAATATTACTACATAAACATGATGGTGTTTACTGTTTGCTTACAACAAATAAATAAATAAAAAAATCTATGATGTGATAACCTATAAGGTCTACTCTTGCTTTAAAAACAAAACAAAACAAAACAAAATCTGACGTTCTCACAGTGTTGAATTTTGCAGCCAGAGTCATGTTCTCTGCTATCCCAGAACACACATACCCTTGCTAAGAATTCAATAATAGCCAAGCCTACTATTATTTTTTAAAAGCATTTCTAATATTATTTACTTATGTAATAAAAACCGTTAAATTACTCTGAGGGATTGTGAATGCAACAACCCAGATATGTACCCCCCCTCCAGTATGTTTAATTTTTATTCAATTGTATTTTTCTTTTTCTATTTCCTTATTTCTTCCAAGCCAATTCTATTACAAAGAACAAACCACCTACATAATTAAAAAGCCAATTCCCAGAGCCACACATTAACAGGGCCTGAGGGGCCACTGCAACACAGACCCCCCTTCCATGTGAACACACCTTGCCCTTCCGGACACACATTTCACAAGTATGGATTTTACAATCTAAGATGTCAGAACTTAATTCTCAGTGGCTCCCATGGAATTCCATGGAGCAAGGGGGGGGGGGGAGAATTGGAGCACATTTGAGAAAGGCAGATCCCAATGCCTGGAGCAGGGAACAATTTAGGCCTCATCTCAATGCAGCTGCTGAATCCCCCCTGAACGAACCTAGAATCACAGAACAGAACAGAATCTAATCGTAGAGTTGGAAGGGACTGTGGGAATCATTTAGTCCAACCACCTGCAATGCAGGAATATTTTGCCCAACGTGGGGCTCAAACCCACAACCCTGAGATTAAGAGTCTCATGCTCTACCAACTGAGCTATCCCAGTTCAGTATTGTCTACTCTGGGGTACTGTCAACCCAGCACCCATGAAGGATTTTTCTGGAGTCCCCAGGCCCAAGATTGCAGACCCTCAATATTTTTTGGATTTTGCAGGAAGAGGGGATGGCAGAGCACTGTAGAGCAGTTGCTGGAGGTGGAAAGGCAAGTCCTCTTGCATTATATTTGTGGTTTTTTGGTGGCGGCAGAATCATTTTCCTGTTCCCTGAGTATCCCAATCTGTTTGGTTTGTTGCCTGCCAGTGATGTAGAGCTGGTGGCAGGCACTTGCTTCACCCCACGAAGAGGTTATCTATGGATGCTTGACTGACAGAGGTTCACTTGGACAGAGAAAGAGGGAAAGATGTACAGTGGTACCTTGGGTTAAGTACTTAATTCGTTCCAGAGGTCCGTTCTTAACCTGAAACTGTTCTTAATCTGAAGCACCACTTTAGCTAATGGGGCCTCCTGCTGCCGCCGTGCCAGAGGAGCACGATTTCTGTTCTCATCCTGAAGCAAAGTTCTTAACACGAGGTACTATTTCTGGGTTAGTGGAGTCTGTAACCTGAGGCATCTGAAACCTGAAGTGTATGTAACCCAAGGTACCACTGTATGTGTGTGAGAGGGAGGGAGAGAGGAGGTATGAACGAATGGTGGTCTGTGAGAGAGGTAGAGATGCATGGAGATGTGGGTGGCACTGTGGTCTAAACCACCGAGCGTCTTGGGCTTGACGATCCTGCACTGAGGAGACACAGAGACAGAGGCATATGTGAGGGGAGTATGTGTGTGTGAGAGACAGCTGTATGCACTGTGATTATGGGAGAAAGAAGTGGGTGAGGTGTGTGTGAATGTATAGTCTGTGTGTTTATGTGGTCTGTGAAACAGATGGAGAGATGCACTTGGGCAAAGAAAGGGAGAGATGTATGTGTGGTTGTGTATACAGTGGTACCTTGGGTTACATACGCTTCAGGTTACATACGCTTCAGGTTACAGACTCCACTAACCCAGAAATAGTACCTCAGGTTAAGAACTTTGCTTCAGGATGAGAACAGAAATCGTGCTCCGACGGCGCAGCGGCAGCAGGAGGCCCCATTAGCTAAAGTGGTGGTGCTTCAGGTTAAAAACAGTTTCAGGTTAAGAACAGGCTTCCAGAACGAATTAAGTACTTAACCCAAGGTACCACTGTAGTTGAAATATGTGTTTGAGAGAGAGAGAGAGAAGGATGGATGTGCATAAGATCTGTATGTGTGTTAGAGAATTAGTGTAGTGTGGCCACCTTGTATATATTTTTTTGGTACTGGGGAATGCTCTCTGTTCTTATTAGATAGCAACAGCATCAGTCTGTATTTGCAAGATGTCAAGATTGTATGTCAACAGCCAGGGCCAGCAGAACACTGCTGATCTCCTGCAGGTAGCATGAGGTTGTTCAGTAGGTGGGAGAGAAGCAACAATGACTGGATTCTCTCTAATTTTGTGTTATGCCATGCCCTTATGGCAGCAATTTTGTGACTGGTGCCCATATAGTTTTTTCAAAATTCTAAATGGGCCCACTACCTCTGGTCACCAATGATTGGTGACTGACAGGCCAAAGTTTTCCCAGCCCGCAAGCAGGATTTGAACTCAGAACCCTATTCATGCAAAGCATGTGCTCTGTTACTGACACATGGCTGTAATTCACCTCAATGAGGGAAAAGCCAAGAACTGTATTTAGGGACACCATTGTCTTCAGCTCACCAAAGCACAGTCCATCCTTCAACAAAGACCCATTACACATGTTAAGGACCAGTACCATATATAGGCCGTCCCTCCACAAATACTCAACCTTTCACCTTATGTTTCACTTGTGCATTGTGTTTTTAATCTTTTATTGGGAGCCGCACAGAGTGGCTGGGGCAACCCAGTCAAATGGGTGGCATATAAATAATAAAATTGTTATTATAATGATGATTATTAATAATACAAATGAAAATCTTAAGTAGCTGAAGCAGTGCTGCCACATCAGATGCTCTTAAACTATTTTCTGGGACTCATGGTAATATAATTTATTGCTAAACAATTACACTGCGGCCTTACAATTTCTTTATGTAAACATCCTCAAGCAGCACAAGCAAATCATATGTTGCATTACTCAGCAGTCAAAACATAGGGGCTGGTTCACACATTAATGCAGCATGTAGTCACCACATGCAGTGGGCAATTAGTCATGTTGCTAATGTTATTATTTAAATTTATATTCAACTTCTACTGGCAAGGCGTCAATGAAGTTGTACCTTTACAGATTTATATGCTGTTATTCACTGATTTTACCTAACAACTCAAAGCAATACAGGCAACGCTCAGCTTATGCAGGGGTTACGTTTCAGGGATGGCGTGTAAAGCCAAAATAGTGTATAGTCAAAACACACTGGGTTCAACGGTGGGTGGGATTGCCAAAGCCTTTCCCCCCAGACAACTGCCCTCTTTCCATCCCCTTTTTAATTTTCTAAATCTGAATGCGTATAAGTTAAATGTGCACAAACTGCGAGTTAACTGTATACAGATAGCAGAGATTCCACTTAGACCTCTGAGGGGGGAAGCAGATGCAACTTGACTAGAAAATCACGCAAACTATTCTTAAATTAGTTGAAAATATATTAAATATATTATATGGAAGTTTATTTAATATTTTTATTAAATCTACTACTTCCTTACATTTTAAAGCCCTAACCACCATGGGAAGGTGCGGCAAAGCTCTTCGCCGCCCCAGGGAAGCACAGCGCACCCTCCGCCACCAAGGAAAGGCATGGCGAGGCCCTCCATCTCTGTGGGGATGCTTGAGGAGGCCCTCCGCTGCCGTGAATATGTATTGTGATATATCAAGATATTGTGATGTTTAGTTGATGATGTATTGTGATATTGAAAACCAGATATTGCCCAGGCCTACTTATGATCCCCAGCAACTGGTAAAGTCATACTATCTCCATCATGGCTAGTAGGCATTGATAATTTGTCTGAACACTTTTTAAAGCCACCTGACATATCTCTATTACTATTTCCATTTTACTAGGCAGTCAGTTTTAATTTACCCATGGAAGTTGGAGCAAGCACCTAGATTCATATAGGACATATTATAAAGAGTGAATGAAGATGAAGAGGAGTCAGGCTAGAAGAACCAGCCCAGGTCTTACAGATTATGCTGCCAAATATTTAGGCTGTGCGGTAGCAGTGGCCTAATTGGGACTAACAATTGACAACTTCAGTTTACTTCACTTATATCCCACCAGAGCAACATGAGGTCAAAACAACTTGCATTTTTATATTTTTCCAAATCCTGTGATGCAGGATGGCAGACTATAGTGATATGTCCAGTGTAGAAACCATAGCTGGACAGGGATTTGAACAGGGACTCCCACATCCGACCTAGCACTTTAGCCACCGGGCCACACTGGTTCTCTGCATCATAGAACACTAGCAAGATAGGAGACCGCCAAGAAAACCTGAGTCTGAAGCATGACCCCTACAACACTGTGGAACTATTCAAAAATATGTATTTTTAACACCTACAAAGTTTGTGTTTCGAGTTACATAGCTTTCCTCTTACTTGTGCTTCTGGCTGCTCTCCACCAGGGGAAAATTTGCCCTTTTAGAAATATAGGTATTGTTGGCCTAGACAGTGCTCAGTTTGTACATAAAATGCAATTTTATTACTATTGCTGGTGCCTCGGCAACCATCAGAACTACTAGGTACTATTCTTAGCTGTGGAAAGGACATGTTAGAGTGGCTGGAATGAAGTACAGCAGCACACAGGCAGAGAGAGCTAATGGTTTCTATTCCTAGGTCTGCTTCATGGAGGCACAAAACTCAGTACCGATTTGGCAGAAAGAGTGCTTGCTTGAGGTCCCACAAGATCCAATTCCTGGCAACACAGCACCCCTCTAACACCAAGCTGGCTGCAGCTGCATGCTTATTAACACGGCTAGTTAATTAATGGAAGGGTTTCAAAGCTGGGCTTCTGCCCTTTATGGACAGACTAGTTGAGTGCAATTTCTGGCAAAGAAGTGCAAGGCTACTGACATCATATTCCTTATTTATTTAACGAAGGGCCTAAAAAGAGACAGACCCACTTCCCAACCGGAGGTTGGCACAAATAAAAACAATGTGGGGTTTAATAAGCATGTGACATCACAAGTTTTCACTCGGAAGCAAGTTGTGGAAGTTCCTTTGCAGCTCAGCCTGACTCTAGGGTTTCTCCTAAGCCTCTTCTCACAATGAAAAGCTACAACATCTATCTTTAAATCAGGGGTTCCTAATATGGTGCTTTGGGCACGCATGTGCTTGCCTTTCCTAGTGTCCACAGGGTCCGCCCCCGCTGCCCACTGATATCAGGCTTGAAAGAATCTTTCCATTGTAGCCAATAGAACAGGTTGCAGGGGGTGCTTGGTTGCAGGGTGTGTGTGTTGCCCACAACAGTTTATCCAGTATGCCAATGTGCCCATGGGCCTAAAGGGTTGACAACCCCCATTTCCCCAGGATTGATGTCTTTATTAATAAAGAGGTCTATGTACCATTCCAATATGCCTGAGTTTGTCAGGCATAGTGTGGAATTTGGTATTCTGAGCAGTTCAGTTTCCAATGCTTAAGATCAGTTTTTTCAGCTGTTATAGCTGAGGAGCAAAGCTTAGAAGTATCCAGGCAGTGCCTAATGAACCCTCTAGAATTGTGCTCTGCCTTGCTCAGCTCCCATGGCTCATATTCCCTCTTCTCCTACCCACCAAAAGCCACTGGTCCTCCATTCCCCATCCCCTCTCATCTTTCATTTCTCCAATCCTTGACCAACCCCCCCCCCCACGCTCCTTGAAAATCATATGAAATCTCACGCAGACACTTTCATAATTTATTATCAACATTAAATCTGGAGTTCCTAAAACCACTGGTAAGAGCCTATATGTGAAAGTAAAAATTCCAACACAGAGTCCAGGGCACATTCTATTTTCTACATGCAGACTCAGGTTGACATATATGAAGATTTGGTCTTAGATTTTTCATTTAAGTTTCAAAGCCAAGAGATATAATTTTGCTCTTTGCCTGCGGCTCTGCTTCTCTTTTAGGGCATTTTCATTTATAAAAGAAAGGGTCACAGATTAATTTAAAGTACATTTCCACTTCCCTTTTAGTAAAACATGCAATTCCCTAATCCACAAAGATAACAGCTAGTTCCCTACAGAGCTCTACAACCATCAAGATACAATGATTCAAAGAGCGCCAAAACTGCATATGAAACTCAGGCATCATCCATGCAAAGGTGGTAGCTATAAGCATGCTCCTTATATGTGTTTGTGTATGTATTCACAATTAAAAACTTATCCTAACTCAGTCACATAGCTCATGTAGTCCCGATGACCTACTCCTTCCCAGAGTCTCATTCTTGAAGCACTGAATAAAAACCACACCTTGTGTTCCAAGCAAAGCTATTCAACATATTTTAAAAAAAACCAATCAAGCCCAAACCCTAGATTTCTTGGCCTTCTTCCCCAGGGTATTTTCAGATTTCACCTAAGCCCATTAACACCAAAAGGAGACAACAACCTCCCTCTCCCATCTACAGAGACTTTCCTCAGTGCATAATAGTCCTCCAGCTTCCTTCTAGTTCTCCCTTATGCGGTTGCCAAGTCTTCCTCAGTTGCTGCTCTTGGCCTCATAGCTTAGAACAAAGACACATATGATCAGATAATCAGTATTTTCTCATTTGCCACACATGGTCCCTACCTGTGACCATTTTCCTGTTGTAGCAGGCTGAGGGCAGAAAGCAGGAAGGCTCCTGTCGGGCCCAATGTGATTGCAATGTCAGCAGCATCGTATTGAGATGGGTCTCAGTGCTGGAGGGGATCACCATGGGAAAAGCTATCTAACCACACCATCTACTCAAGTCCACACCATGGAAAGCTGTTCGCTGAAGTCCACTTTTTGGCTGTTGCTCGCCCAGGTTGTGCTCCCGAGAGAGAGTCTTAAAGCCACTAAGCAGAAAGCAGTGCTACACAGCTGTCATTGCAGAGGCTATGGAAGGTCAGCGGGCGTGGAATGCTCTCTTGGCTGGATCAAAGCAAACAGCTGGTTACATGCCATGGCCAAGTGGAAACTGATCAGAGGAACAGCTGACAAAAGATTTCCAAACGCAGGCCAGAGAAACCACTAAGGAGAGGGGCTGAAACGTGCCAATTCCAAACTCCTCTTTTCTAAAATGTTACCTCCAGGCCACTGTTTGCCTCTTTGAACTTTCCCAAAGGAATTAACTCATTGGTGCTGGTTTCTAAAAACCTGAATGGTCACTGAACAAGCTGTTTCTGCTAAATCTTTAGAGTCAAGAGGAGTGTGGGACAGGAGTCTAAACTGACTGCATGTTATCACCATTTTTGCAGAAAAAAATAGTAATATAAAAAAATGCAGTTTCAGTATATTTATGAACATGTAATCATTTTGTGAGGGTTTTTGCAGGGTGGTGGTGATGTTAGCATAAATTTCCAGACCCCATTCTCCTAGTAACTAGCATCTTGGCCAACCACCACTGGAATAATAGTTTCAGACATTCACTCTGAGAGGTGTGTGTTTGTTTTGCGGGGTGGGTGGGACGGCTAACGGCTTTCCTGACTAAAATATCAATCATGCTTTCTGACAGGCAAATATAGTATTTTACAATGGATCTCCCCGTTTCCCAACAATCAGTCTCATTAAAAATCCAAATGAGGCAATATTCAATCTTTGACTGAAACTCTGGTGTCTTTTCAAATCAGAGAAAGCCATTGTCCATTGCACTGATACTTCTATAACCAAACTTTTGATTCCAGCACCATCAAACCATCATCCTTTTGGCTCCTTTTAGCTCACGCTGCTCCCATCACCATGAAAATCCACATCCACCACATGCAAAAGTGGAAGTGTTATGCAAGAAGATGGCAGCCAGAGCATGAATCCAATATCAGGAGGTACTATTTTGAGGATTTCTTCACATCAAAACTTTTAAGAGTTGCTACACATTTTATTACTCAGCCCAAACAGCAATGTTCATAAGAACCTTAGGTCTGGTACACAGTTTATACATTTTTTTGGAATAGAGTGTGGCTGGGGAATGAGGGCCATAAATACATTTATTAATTTATAAACCACCCAGGGAAGGACTCTGGACAATGTATTTCAAACATAAGAGCACCATACAGCAAAGGTAAAGGGACCCCTGACCATTAGGTCCAGTCGTGGCCGACTCTGGGGTTGTGGCGCTCATCTCACTTTATTGGCCGAGGGAGCCGATATACAGCTTACAGGTCATGTGGCTAGCATGACTAAGCCGCTTCTGGCGAACCAGAGCAGTGCATGGAAACGCCATTTACCTTCCCGCCGGAGAGGTACCTATTTATCTACTTGCACTTTGACGTGCTTTTGAACTGCTAGGTTGGTAGGAGCAGGGACTGAGCAACGGGAGCTCACCCCATCACGGGGATTCGAACCTCGACCTTCTGATCGGCAAGTCCAAGGCTCTGTGGTTTAAGCACAGATATATAAATAAAAAAAAATTAATTGCAAACATGAAAGCATTTTTAATTGACCTTTAAAGGATACTGAATAGAAAGTAGAAAGAGTTAATTCACTATCTATTAATGGCAACTAAAATCTTAATTGCACAGACCTGGAAAAGGAAGAACCTCAACAACTGGTAAAAGAACTGTTGGAAAAATGATTAATGGCAAAGCTAACTTATTGGAACAAAGAGAAAATAGAGAAGGAGCTTGCAAAATGAACTATTTTGATAATTTTTTAAAAGAATGTAATTTTTTAGGAAGTTTACTTGATCTGGATAAATAGTCTTCGGAAGGAGCTATTTATTGTTGTAAAATGTAAAACTGAAATTTGAATGGTTAATTTAAAATGAATACTTAGGACTTCCGGGTTGACGCGATCTGGAAATGGCGGATTCCCTCCGAGCTGCGGAGGGAATCGGCTCTACCGAGGACGGGTCTTTGCCGCGCCGGCGACACGGGGACCCTTAAAAACCGCAGGCGCGGATGCCTGCGGACTGAAGACTCGGCGGGTGCCTTAAGCGCCCCCCCCTGATCCACGAAGAGCCTTTTTAAAGGCTGCGGAGAGGATACGGGGGTGGCGTGGCACTGAGAGTCGATCGCTACCTCGGTGGAGCGAAGCCGCGAGCCATGACCAGAGAGCGCTGACTTCCTTCCTTGAAAATTTGGACTGAAAGAATCACCCGTGAGTAAGACGGATTGGGACTTTAAAAAATTTACCCTGAATTGGAGACGACCGGGGGGTGTGCTAAAAGGAAGTCCGCACCCCCCCTTGCAGACGATCTACGCAACGACATAAGAGCTAAGCTGGAGAGCCTACCCTTGGTGGGGTGAGTTAAAAAGGACATTAACTTTCAAGATTTGGCTAAAGGAAATTTTGGGCTGGAGAGTGGAGTTTTGGAAACCTTCTTTTTGTTTTGAACAACCCCCCCTCCCGGGCTCGGGAAAGTCCTGCCTTTGTGCCTGTGTAAGAGCTGCGGAGTTTGACAGCTGTCAAAGCTGTCAAACGGGCGGTTTAAAGTGGAAAAATCGCTATCTAAGATCCCTCTGGACTAAGACGAGTTATAATTGAGCCAAAATTGTTGGAAACAAAGTAATAATAATTTGTTAAAGGACTGTTGGAGAAAAGACTAATAAGTAACCAGATTCCCTCTAGGGGGAATTCTGTGTAACTACAATAGATACAATGGCTGTGGAAGGAAAGTTACTAGTGGAAATCGAAAGGATGTTTCAACTGGTGGGAACCTTACAAGAGCAGAGCTTGGCCATGAACAAACAACTTGTGACTATGACCTTGGGAACAGGCAACTCTGCTCTCTGTATTGAGGACCTGAATGAGAAAGAATCCACAGCTGAATGGGAAACAATATCTACAGAGGTGGAAGAGACTAAACAACAAGAAAAAGAAGAAGTAACCTTGGGAAGTAACAACCAAAAGCTGACATCTGTGGAACACAAGCAAGGAGATGCTGGGAACTTATCTACCACAAGTCTGCGAAAGACACAGAAGAAGAAGGAGGAGGTCCCGGGACAATATGGAATACAGGAACTTAAAATAAAGAAATATGACTGGGGCCTCAGTTTGGACTTTGATTCTGAAGATACAGGCTTTGTGGAAACTTTTCAGCAGTTACTTTCAAATCTCCTTGTGGGAAGAGAATACACTTTGATGGTGAAAGAACTCTTTCCAGACTCGACGACTGACATAAAGGACTACCAACAAGACAGGCGGAGAGGGACTGAAATAGACTTGAAAGCCTCGGACGTGAGGAACCCAGGCTGAGAATCTCGAATTTAGATTTCTATTGGGAAGGGACAAAAACCGGGGATGGGAGGGAGGGAAGAGGAGATTCTTAAAAACTCTTAAGACTTTTAGGTTTGGTTAATATGACTCTTAATTAAGACAAAATGAAAATCGATGGAAGAGAACTTAAGTCCAACTTAGGAAAATCAATTTTTATTATAAAAGAGGTAATAAGATGAATAAGATGGTTAAGAGGAGAAACACCAACTTGCTGATATAATCTTGGGAACTGGGATGCACGAGGGGGGGTGGGGGGAAGTCAGGGAACAAGGTTATGAAATGGGGATTTGCTGATTTTATACATGTTTTTGTTTTGTGTTTTTTCTTTGTGTGTGTTTTGTTTTTATAAAAGCAGAAAACCAAATAAAAATTTTTAAAAAAATAAAATAAAATGAATACTTAACTGATATAAAAATTAAATGTATGACTGTAATGTACAGAATTATTGGAGAAATACTATTGTGAATATTGTATATTGTTAACATCATTTATTTGTTTGCCTACTTTCTCTAGTTAAATCATATTCAAGGCAGCTATGTTATGATTTGCAAAAAATTACAATCTAAATCACAATATCTAAAATATTTGTTTTGTGTTTTTTAGTAGCAAATCATTAAATGTTTTCCATTGGCATCAGAAATCCAGTAATGTTGAAGACAGGCCCACTTCTAAGGAGGAATCATTCCAGAACCAGAGATCCTCCTGCCATAGAGGAGGCCCTTCTACGTGTCTCCAAATCCTGGTAGGACTACAAGCAGAGCATCCCAGCCCATCGACCTGAAGAATTTAATTGCCTAGCATTGAAAAAAGTCAACTATTTAAAGCAAATAAGAATAAAATAGACAAAAATCCTGACAAGCCAGAAGTACTGTTTTTGGGGGACAGGGGGCAGGCTGGTGTGGAGGACTCCCTGGTCCTGAATGGGGTAACTGTACCCCTGAAGGACCAGGTGCGCAGCCTGGTAGTCATTTTGGACTCACAGCTGTCCATGGAGGCGCAGGTCAATTCTGTATCCAGGGCAGCTGTCTACCAACTCCACCTGGTACGCGGGCTGAGACCCTACCTGCCCGCGGACTGTCTCACCAGAGTGGTGCATGCTCTAGTTATCTCCCGCTTGGACTACTGCAATGCACTCTACGTGGGGCTACCTTTGAAGGTGACCCGGAAACTACAACTAATCCAGAATGCGGCAGCTAGACTAGTGACTGGGGGCGGCCGCCGAGACCACATAACACCGGTCTTGAAAGACCTACATTGGCTCCCAGTACGTTTCCGAGCACAATTCAAATTGATGGTGTTGACCTTTAAAGCCCTAAACTGCCTCGGTCCAGTATACCTGAAGGAGCGTCTCCACCCCCATCATTCTGCCCGGACGCTGAGAGCCAGCGCCGAGGGCCTTCTGGCAGTTCCCTCACTGCAAGAAGCAAAGCTACGGGGAACCAGGCAGAGGGCCTTCTCGGTAGTGGCACCCGCCCTGTGGAACGCCCTCCCATTACATGTCAAAGCGATAAACTGACATTCAGAAGACATCTTAAGGCAGCCCTGTTCAGGGAAGCTTTTAATGTGATATTTTACTGTATTTTTGGTCTCTGTGGAAGCCGCCCAGAGTGGCTGGGGAAACCCAGCCAGATGGGCGGGGTACAAATAATAAATTATTATTATTATATTATTATAAAATAAAGAAAACAGGTAAAAATAATCCTAATTTATTATTGTCTGAATATTTAAAATAGTAGGTTTATTCTAGCATAGACTTCTAGTGAAACTGCCAGTTAGCATAACACAAATCAATTGTATTCTGTTCTGCAAGCTCTTTTACTTTTCTATGCAAATTGACCTTGCATTTTGATTACTTTCCACTGTTGCTTCTGTCTCGAGCCCCCATTTGGTCATGTCTGGCCAGTATTCAGCTTAGCTCACACAAGACTGGTTCAGATACAAGTAAGCTTCTACCTTGCATACTCACTCCAAATTTGCACCTCCTGAACATCATCTTTTTGCCATACTTTGCTGTTACACACAAACTGGTAAACTATGATTTGTGCTTGCTCTCCCAAGCTAGAATTGCAAATAGTGATCAAACTGTGTTGTGAAATGGAGGGAATCAGAGCATGCAAAGGGAGAGAGGACTACATAAGACTGAGACTTCCTCATGGGAACCAAGCCACACTGGTAAGACTACTGCCCAGATCTAATCCTGAGAAAGCAAAACTAGTTAACTAGTTAACCATATTAGTTAACTAATATGATTTTTATTTATTTATTTATTTATTTTTAGGAAGAAGGGAAATCCAAATCAACCACTTTTATCCTAAAGTAGGCTGGCCAGTGGGAATACAGAAATGGAAATTTATACATTCCTATTCCCTGCTACTTTCCCTTAGTAGTAAATATGTAGCTATGAAGCTTGAGCAAGCAACTCTTCATTTAAAAAAGGGCACTGTACAGGAGTTATAAGAACTACCAATCATGGGGCAATAATTCTCAGGGTTAAACTTCCTGGTCTTCATAACCAGTGCTTTTTTTCTAAAAAAAAGTTTAGGGGTACTCATTTTCCTACTCATATTGAAATACTGCCTCTCAATGAGGCCAAACTTAGATTAACCAAATGTTTAGGGGTATGCATCCCCCTGCGTCCCCTCCAGAAAAAAGCACTGTTCATAACACTGACTATAGCATTTATTCTGATGTGCCTGGGAAGCCTACAGTGCAGATGATGTTTAACATAATAATCCTGAAAAATCCTAGAAACCTTGTACTCTTCAGCAACCAGAGCCACAATCTAAATCACCAGTCCCCACAGACAGGGATTTTTTTCCTTCTGCCCCACACTGATCTCTCATGTCTGTACTAGACATCCTTATACACCTCCATGCAGCTGTACTATTCAACTCACAGGTATCAAGGCTTAAATTATTTGGTGTAAAATACCAAATAGGTTCCAGTATCAACTGTTCTTTGACCAACAGGAGAAAGAATAGCTGTCTGATGGTTGAACAAAACCCAGAGGTGTTGACTGGGTTTATGACCAAGAATACTGGGCACTAAGTGATCATTCTACACAGGAGAAAGGCAATAAAGCATACTGAATATTATCCAGCAACTGGCTATTCAGGGCAGTGAGCACCTCAGGTCTTGTATCTTTGTATCTCAAAACAGCTTTGCCGTTCCTCAGCTCATGAACCGTCAGGCAGAGATTCAACTCATTCAGTTCTAGGAGTTGATGCCTGCCAGTCTGTTGGAAGTGCTGTCCAAACACTTTATATGAAGCACTCACAGAGAAATGGTCTCCATGGCACGTAACAGTCACAGCCTTTTATGCTGACCTAACTAGACTCAATGACTTCTACGTGACATGACATCGGAAGAATGTGCATGATCCTTTATATGTAGGGTGTTGAAGCTGTGTCTGGCCAACATCCGAATCCTAACTTGTTGGGCCACAACACTGGGGAAGCAAAATTCTCAGTCACAATCTTACATCCATGTTAATACTTTCTGGCTCCAAAAGCAGACCCCACTTCGTGAAATGGCTCCACCATACCACCAGATCTCTGATCAAGATGGTTTATACTGAAGGAGATACTGTTGTGAACAGCGTTGATGAAACAACTGAAAAGTATGTAGGTGCAGACAAGTCCACCAAAAATGAATACAGAAGCATATGATCCTGCAGTTCAGAGACAGGTCCATCTTCTTAAAAAGAGACAAAACTGAGTAAAACCTGTAAAATACAGGAGGAGAAAGGCAGAGCTGGAGGTCAAATCAGTTCTTCCTAGAATCACATGCTTTTTCCTAATTCCCCGTCCCTAATTAAGCTGCCTTTATCCTGCTTTCGGTCCAGCCCCAATACCATTCCTATGGGATGTGTTCACAGGGAAAGGCCTTTCTTCTAAGGAGCATAGGCTGGGGCCTTAAAAGCAGAGTGATTTTTTTACAGCAGCACCCACTAATAGCTGATAAACATGCACCCACCTTCATATTTTGTTATCAGAGAAATGATGTGCATGAATCAAAGAGAAAGAATGTGCACATGAGCACTTTCAGCAATGCCATTAATTCAACTTAGACAAATGTGCACGGTGGGGAAGAGGTCAGTTCAAACACAGTTCTGGTCATAATAGCAAAACCCCAGAATCTAGACTTGGAATCTGAACTTGAGACCTCTAGTTTGATCTCCTGGCTTTGGAAAGATGCCCTATACCTCAAGTATCCTAGGCTGGTGCACACACCGCCCTTTCATAAACTTCCAACAGAGATGGTTCAAAAATTCCTGAGGAAGATTATTTCAGTATGAATTGCTCTTATACTTGGGATATTCACCCTGCTAAACATAAAAAATGGGCTTTTCATCCCAACCTTAAGAACTTAAGGAAAGAAAGCAAACAGTGAGCCCCCTTTCTGAAATCTTCTGTTTGAAGATGAAGAATGTCCTGTGACTTTCCCCACCTATAATATGCACCCCAATTTCTTGACCTTTTCCTCATATAACTAGTTCTTACCTCTCCTCTGAATTCTCTACAGCATATCAAAATAGTTTTTGAATTCTAGTACCTGTAAGGTACACAGTATTCAAATAACACATACTGTTGGAGGCAGCATGCCTCTGAATACTAGCTACTTGGAATCATAAGTAAAGAGAGGGCTACTGCCCTCATGTCCTGCTTGTGGATTTCCCATAGTCATCTGGCTCATCGCTGTGAGAACAAGAAGCTGGACCAGATGGACCTTTGTTATGATCCAACAGGTTCTTCTTCAATTCATATGTTCTTACTATTAACTCCTGATATAAGTCAAGTTTCCACTGTCCCCTGCTGGCATAAATTTACTTGCCCCCAATAAACCAAAAGTTATTCAATGCTTCAAAGCATTTCTCAAAAATCATGCTCCCCCAATTGTTGAGGCACTGTTCTCCCATTCATTATACTGCAGCATAGAAGGTCAGAATAGTTTGAGAGGTGTAAATAAAGAGACAGACTTCTCGTTTTCAGCTTTACCTCAACTTTATTGTACTTTTCTGACCATCTGTTCAGGTTCTGGTGCCTTCAGGACCTGGTGAGCCCTTCAAAATTCTGCTTGGGAAGAAACTATGTTTTCCTCACCAACTTGCACAAGTGTGCTGTCCATATCTATGCTGAAGTAGTGTATTTGCTAAATTTCCTTACTTGATCTGGGGAAAGTGTTTGCAAGCTACAAACATCCACTGGCTGCAACCATGGAGGGGATATCTCCAATGCTTGGTCTCTAGGAGGACAGGGTCTCTGGGGGTGGCATTTGTTCTATAGCTTTAAAAGCTGCAGCAAAAGCCTTGGTGGTATCTCAGAAACATTCTACATACAACATCTTGTGATGAAAGTCCTGCATCACAACACAATTAGAGGTAGCACTGTTGGGCTCTTGACTAGAAATTTGAAGCTTTATGAGGAAGGCATAAAGAATTCCCAGTTACATGCTATATTTCAGGCACCCAGTCAGAATGGTCATAGCTTGAAATACTATCAGTCCTGAAAGCTCTTGTTTGCTCTCTAGACCTTCAATGTGACAGACCCCTTCATTAACTCTTGGTGCACTGCAGAAGCAGATCAGGAGAGCTAAGACCTCAAAATGTCTCACGCAAGTGACCCACAGCTGCAGAGAAAGACAAAAAAGCCTGGTGGAGGACCACTGCTCTCCCAATTAAACTTTTAAAGAGTCATTTTTGTGGCATATTCTATTTTCCTTATGAAATCAACTCCTGGGATGAGAAGAGGTTATATCTCTTCAGGAGGAAAGAAGATGCCACCATTTCTTCTCTCTGGAGACAGAAGGAAATGTCTTCGCCCAAGTTCCCCAGATGGCTCCCTCATGAACAAACAGTTCCAGTTGGAGAATTCTAGTTTGCCCATTGGCTGATTTCTGTTTAAGCTCCTGCGTCCTGTTGCTATAGCATGGGCACCCATCAAAGCAGCCCTGGCCTGTGTCCTGTCTCATGTCCACCCTATTCCTCTATGATCAGAGCACACTGGCAGGTGATGATAAACATCTATGACTATGCTATGCTTCCGCTGGTGCTAATATTTTATAGCCACAATTTTTAATATGCTTTGTACCATTAAGATGCTTACTGGTAAACTTGCATGGTATTATTGAGTTTAGTATGTTGTGAACTGCATAGTGAATACAGTTCAATAGGTGCAATGTAATAAAAAAATGCAAACAAAATGCTTGACCTTCTGCAACAATTTCAGAAGGGGGATATAAGCAGCTCAGTGGCATGCAGACTGAAAGGGAGGGTCTCCTATCAAGTAATCTGAGGTTTACTAGCCCTAATGTGTGCTAGAGCTAGGTTTTCTAATTAGGCCTCCTAAGGGAAAGGAGGGGGATAAGAGTTTATGGGTGCAGTTTTTGGAATCTGCCACAGCCAAATTACTGCAACAAGGCAATTCCTTCCAACAACCAAGAACCATAAAGCAGATTACCAGATTGGAGATCAATTTATAAACATTAATAGCAGCAGCACAAAATAGTTGCCTAAGGAAATAAGGGGGCTAAACCATTACAATGTACACTAACTGCTGAAACGAAAAGAACCCTAACGTACTTTCAGACATTCATGGGGCGGCCCTATGATTTCTGAACATGTCAGCACTATCAGCTCTACCACTGCAATGGCTTCTGATGGAACTGTACAGCAACAGCCGCCCAGTCCCTACACAAGGAGAATGCACAACAAGCTTTTTGAGACTGTGTGTGTCCCTTGCCAAAGCAGTTTCTTGCTGTGCGGCGGGGGGGGGGGGGCAGACTGGGGAGGGGTTGAGAAGAGGAAACATGTTACTTGCTCTCTTTGCAGCAGAGGAGAAATTAGCCAAGAAGCTGCATTTCCAAACATGTAGGGCTACCTAGGGGAGTTTCATTCCGTTAGCCCTCCCTGGCATTGTACGTCACTGGCACAGGGCCAAGCCTGCACTCCGCTTCCAGGCCACAGGCTACACATTAACCCTCTGCTTGGTCCCTGTTCTGCCCTGCAGATTTCCACCAGGCAGCAAATTCAATCCCCGCCTCTTCACTCGCTTCTGTGCAGTGGTGCCTCTGCCATGGCAACAAGCTTCTCATTGGAGAAGCGGAGCTGCCAGGGAACCAATGGGAAGCCAGGCGGTGTTGCTAGGTTCTCCGGGATGCAATGGGCTGATTATGCCCAAACAAAGCAAGAAAGAGGAGAAGGCGAGAGTCTCCAAAAATACCTCGGTAAAGAACTGGCTCTCCTTCCAGGAACAGGGGCTAGAAATAACCTGCAAAGGGAGACCCAGCAACAACAGGGCTCATGGTGTTGGCACGATGCCACAGCCACTCACGGCAGTCGTGATCTCTCCTGTTCAGTGAATCTCAGAGCCAGCTGGGTGCAAAAATCTCCCCCAGTTCAGAATCCCATGGGGTGCTTGAATTGAATTTCCTATCTGTCTCCATCCTTCGGTGTAACTGGCAAGGCTAACATAAAAGGCTGCCTGGCCTGGCTGCAATTCCCTAGCTGTGCCTGCCTTTTCTTTTGCCAGCCACAGGACACCAGGTATCCTCAACAGAGGTTCACTGCCACAGTTCTACCAGATCAGAGGTTTTGGACATTTCACGGATTCCTTAAAAAGGACAAGGGTAAAAAAAATGCAGGACTGCATTTCTTTCTAACCCACTGGGCCTAGAGACTCAACTCAAGCTACTGGAGGTGTGGAAATAAAGAAAAAAGATCATGCAAACCCAGTCTAAATTACAGCCTTCAGTAATGCTCAAAAACTTAAGGCAGCAAACAAAACCTTTACAGAAAATTCTAATGTCATATGATCCAATATGGAAGAATGCCAGCTACTTGTTTGTCCTTAGAACAGGGGTGGGGAACCTGCAGCACCCCAAATGTTTTGGACACTGAACACTCATCAATCCCAGCCAGCATGGCCATTGGTCATGGATGTTGGTAGCTGTAGTCCAACAAAATCTGAAGGGCCACAGGCCTTTCCCTGATTGAAGAAAAACATCTATCTATGATTTACATCAGAATGCCACAGAGTTCATTATAACCCTGGGAACTTTCAGACTACTGTCAACTTAAACACTGAGCACTGAAAAACATCTTGTTTGGCAAAATGGCATCTTTCTTTGAGGTGGAATCTATTCCATGCTCCTTGAGAGCTCTTTTCCTCATTGCAACTTAGTAATGGTCTTACCTTCATCACATGCAAGCCTCATAAAGCTTAGTTATATTCCCAGTCAAAATGTGGCCAGAATGATTAGGAATCCCTTCTGCTGAACTTCATTCTAAAGCCATGGGATTCAAGCATGTAACGGGCTCATATTTCTATTGGGCAAAAAGTTAACTGCTACTGTTGTGAAATTAGATGGGCCCTGAGTAACATCTCAGGGAGGAAAGGAAGAGCAAAAGAAAACCTGTTTATAAAATTCAACACATATCAAGCGAGGCCAGAGAAGACCAATGTGGAAGGATTAAAGTGAGGAAAACAAGACTCCACTGAAAAGTATGTCTCACGGACTTTAATGGAATGTGCCTCCAAGAGTGCTGAAGATAGAAGCTTATGTTGAAATCATAAGAACACTTACTTGGAACAAGTTTCCGTAAGTCTATGAGCCATACTTCTGAGTAAAAGGTAGGGTATATAGAGATGATTCAGGGCACTGTCACAAACATTGCAGGGGAATATTATCATCACAGACCGAAGTGAGTTCAGAGCATAATAATATTTTCAAGATAAACACTGTATTATTGGTCATGAGGATATCATACAGCAGCAAACACAGTGCAAGTGAAAATACTTAAGCCTAGAATTACTGCTAGATTTCTCACTGAATTACATACATGGAAATCTCACAAATCAAGTGCACAGAACTAAGACTGTGGCAGCGGGAATACTATGCAGCAGACTGCTGGCAGTAATATGGGTGACATGGATTAACCTACTAGTCATGTTTGGGTGTGAAAGATCCTGTCTCAGTGAAGAGGCCTTGAGTAGACAAGAGGAGCTATTCAGGGTCATACTAAAGGTCCAGCCAGCCAAGTATCCTGTTTCCAACAGTGACTAGATTTGGATGTCACAATATGTTTTAATGACCCAGGATACTAACAGAGTCTCTTCCCGTTGTTCTCCTCCAGCCATTAACAGTTTTACTGTAGATACTCTGATCTTCCATGAATGGGTTTAATATTTTTTTAACTCAGTATTACTAGAGACTACTACTACATTCTGTGCAAGTAAGAGCCACAGGTTTGTACTAGCATAAAATATGTGCTTGTTTAAAAACTACTCAGCGCTCTCCAGTTTTATTTAGTATTAAGTCAATGGACAAACCTCATACCATATTCAATATTCTAATCTAGTTCTCTCTTTTTGACCATGGTTCTTATCACTTTAGCTTATGCTCAATATTCACTTCTGAAATATGAGGAAACTAACAGAGCCTAGGACTTGCCGATCAGAAGGTCGGTGGTTCGAATCCCTGTGACGGGGTGAGCTCCCGTGGCTCAGTCCCTGCTCCTGCCAACCTAGCAGTTCGAAAGCATGTCTAAGTGCAAGTGGATAAATAGGTACTGCTCTGACAGGAAGGTAAATGGCGTTTCCGTGTGCTGCTCTGGTTCACCAGAAGCGGCTTAGTCATGCTGGCCACATGACCCAGAAGCTGTACGCCGGCTCCCTCGGCCAATAAAGTGAGATGAGCACCACAACCCCAGAGTCGGCCACGACTGGACCTAATGGTCAGGGGTCCCTTTACCTAAGACTACACATAGTACTAAGTTGCATGTACATTGGAGAGTTATGTTAGTTTAACCAATTATTTTCCAATTCATTCTGAAGTTGTTAGCTTTTAATGTGGGTTTTTGTCAGTCGCAGTGCACAGAGCTGAAATTTTAAGCAATGACTTTCAGGTCTGTCCAAGTTCCTTTACTAAGGTTGTTCAAATACAACCAAACACCTATTGTCCAGAGGCAATCACAACCTGAATTTGTTGGAAGCTTTTGGAATGTTGGGAATGGCCTGCTCTTGAATCAGAATTTCAAAGCCAACTATATAAACTCAATGATCTGACTATGAATACAGAGTTAGGATTGTTATACATATTACTCTTTCCTAAAACTATGGCCAAAATATTGTGAAACCAATTTTAGCTGAATGATTATTGTGGACCACAGCACTATATTAGGCTCCTAATATAACTTATTTTTCTACATTATCTTAAATTCATTTTTTTTTTTGACACTAGAAAATTCCCTTTCCCCATCTTCTGCAACAGTGTTGAAACTAGGAGATGTGCTGACATAGTCAGTGCCATTTGGTCTCCATCTACCTTGGTTTAGAATGCAAAATCTGAACAATCAAAGAAGACTAGGAAGGAGATAACAGAAACTGAACTGGATCTACATTGTCAAATGGGACCATCACCCTTCTCCACTAACAGTTCTATTTCTCTTATAATGAAATGCAAATTTTCCCACACAAAGTTTACTACAAGTAAACATTTAATCAAAATGTGAAAGAAGGATGTACAAGAAAATAATTAAGTATGGTTAACAAGGTATTTGGGGATTTAAAGCTGGATATGTGAGAAGAAGGAGGACTGAATTGATTTCCACAGGATTTGGAAAAAGGTATTTGGAGGGCTGGGACAGTGCTTCAACCAGGAACACTGGCTGATAAAAGTTAAGTAAGCATAGAAACATTTCATGAAATGTAATGATACCCAAGTAAGGTAGACTACAAGATTTATAGAAAAGACTAAAGATACTTCATCAGGCTCCTTATAGCAGTTCTGTGTAAATTATGTTCCATCTGATGGCATCCAGTTTGTCAACATTCTGTATGAAAAACTTCAAGTACAACCTCACACCCAGATCTTGAGTTCAAGGCAGGACAATGGTAAGTGGGGGAGCCATTCAGGTAGGAATTAGTCCTAATGGTTTAAATTAATTGAGAAATTATGCCGAAAGTAATTTAGGCAAATAGTAAAAGGAGGCAGATGACAAGATCATCAGCATATGTGCTCTTAACTCAAAGTAGTCATACTGCCCCAACTTCCCTGTAATTTGGAATGACAGTAAGAAGCCTTCACAATGGTAAAACCAACAATGATACAGGATTCTCACAAGCCACATTGTTTCTACTCTTAATAGGTCCTTTTTTGTACTTCCAGCTTCTCCTTCAGATAGATGAAGACGCTTCCTAGTGTGCTAAATGCCAAATGAGTTATTTATGCTATGGCTGCTGAACAGTATCCATCCTATAGTTTCAACAAGAGCTCCAAAAGAACTGAGAACAGTGTATCAACAAATGTATGCAAGCCTTAACAACAACACCTTCCTCTTCTTTGTGGATTTTCTGCAACCAGTCTTTTATCAAATTAACACAAAATGAAGTCTGTGAACTATAAAAGGATTACCCAGCTAACAATTTTGTGTTCTGCTAGCATCCAGGAAAAATAAAATAGCCTACCCAGACAACTGATGTAAAGCCTCTGATTTTTACAGAAACTTTGTCAAATGTCTTAACAGGTTCAAGAAACCTTTCTATAAAACCATGGAACTTATTAGTTCCATATAAAGTCTGACACCAGATCATAATGTTGTTGTCCGTTCACACACTTAGGAAAAGGCTATCATTTCTCAAGTGGATGGGTCATCTTTCAACCTCAGCTTTAAGAGGTCAAAATCAGAGCTGCTTGCTTACCACCTTAGAACATTTCAGTTTCTCCTTGGGAATGTAAACAGAACAGACAGTGCCATGTTTCTCATTCAACTTACTTTTACTCTAGTATAGTGATCATTTCACTGATCTTTTGCTACTGCAGGGACAAGGAACCTCCAGCTCATGTGCCTAATTAGGCCCAGAAGTCCTAATTTTGCCTGCAAGGCCATTTCCTCCAAACCATACTGATTTGTCCCACTTCTAACATCATATTTGATGTCAGGTAAAGGTATGGCTACCATCACTTTGAAGTCCATTTGCAAGCAGCATGTATTGAAACTGTTTGCAAACGGATTTCAAAGGCAAGTCTCTTTCAAGTTGTCACCTTTCCGCATGACAGCCCCTGCACATATGTCACAAGTTGGCCTGCAGGGGTGAGTGGAGAAAGGAGTTCCCCACTTCTGGGCAACTGCCACATCCAATACAAGCCATGAAGGAAACAGGTATTTTGGTGCCCTTAATGTACCTGGTGGCTGCACCAGATGCTGTGGTTGCCTATGAAAAACCATGCAAAACTTGTTCCACTTTCTAGAACAGTAGCCATAGTAGTCTATCACTGCAAAGATGTCAGAATTCTGCAACTAGCACCAGGTGAAAAAGGCTGTAGACAAAGGTTTGCCCTGCAGTAAACTCATTCTAAAGAGGTCACAGAAACAACATGAATTTGCAGCATGTGCCTTGGACTGCTCATTTCAATCACCTAAAATGATTTATGCTTACAGAGTTATGTGATGTACTTGCTCTCAGCTTGTGACATGTTGTGGTTTGAATTTTCATTGATTGATCTTATGCTGATGTACAGATAACCCCACCTTGTGATGGTGAATAAACGAGGTGGCCTTGGGGTCCTTCAGCTCCATGGTTCTATAAAATTATTCTTCTTGAACATCTGGAATATCTTTCATCAAAGCCTTTTACAATATCTCTGCATCCTTAGTGAAAATACCCATTTAGTAATCCAATAATCAATTTGTCTTTTTTGTTTTTTGTTAATTCACATTTTGTTGCTCATAGCTATCCTGTATTTTGCCAAGACTCAAAGAGCTTCTCTTTCTTTCTTTACTGTCCTTTTTAGCGAAGAACAAAGTATTTACTACATCCCAACCATGTCACCTTTCACTGTACTTACTACCAAGGGTCATCTTCCACTGAACTACTACTGAGGTTTATGAAATCATCAACTTCTATCACAAAATAACTTCCTGATCCTTATCTGTACTGTCCACATCTAACAACATGTTATCAGTAAATACCATGGTATCAGTGAGCAACCACAGGAAGTGCCTATAGCATTGTAACCTTTCCATGTCCCCAGTGGCACTTTCAGTCAGTGTGTAAAAAACCTGAACCCCAAGTGTGAAAGGCTATGTAACTTCAAATAACAAGCAAGCAAACAACCTACACAAATATTCTACCCATCCAAAATCCTGTATCTGGACATTCTGGGCAAATCAGAAAAAGTGAGACACCTATCCGCTCAGCCTCCTCAGCTGCAGAAACAACAAGTCCCACAACTTTTTATGCTCCTGAGCTATTAGTGTACCCTAACAAGGAAAGGAAGCCCCTATTCTTCTACCTAGTTTACAAGAGTCTGCAACATGTTATCCAATGGTCCTTTCCCAAAGGCTTCCATTCTAGAGGAGTGGAAAAGATTAATTCCACCATGGGTTTCTTAGTCTCCACTCACTTAGCACGACATAGTTATCTCACAGGTTTCAGTGATGCTACTTCTTACAGTACTGTATAGGCTAGACTAGGTGAAGAAATACTCATGGCTTCACAATGGCAGCAGGGGTTTTGCAAGAGCATAGGGCAGACTAGTATGAAATCAGGCATATGCTGAACTTAAATACTGCACAAATGTTGCCTACTAGTGACCATGCAGAAAAAATGCATAAAGTTCATCCAAGATTCTTAGTTTCTTAAAAGTTGTGCTCACTCATAAATGAGTTAATATACTACGATTACACCTGAGACATGTCCCCACATTACTGCAGTAGTGTGAGTCTGAGAACAAGAAAACCTATTATTCAAAATCAGGGGCTAACAAATAATTGCCAGTGCTGTACAGATACCACAAATTCATATCTCAACCTTACTTACAGGTTCAACTCAGGCACAGCTAGAGATGCAAGATATCTAACCTGACATCCACATCAACAATTACGAACAATTTCTGAACCTACAGAAATCTGGGTCTGTTACTAAAGTTCTATGAACCAATACAGCGGTTTTCAGAAACCAACTGCTGATAAGCAGATTAAATATTTTCTATATTTGTTTCTAAGAATGACCTCATTTGTAAATAGCAACAGGTACCACAAATATGCATAGATGGAACTGCTCCAGGAAACCAAAGGAAATCTCCATTTATGCAAAGTTGCGATTAGCTAGACCCAAGTAAGCTGGCACATGGGGTCATAAAGCATTGAGGTCATAAAGACAGCACTGGTAAAAGCAAATACCACCCAGATTACAGAATTAAATAAATTCCATCACAAGGTGTAGGTACGTATATGGAAAACAATTATATCCCATCAGTTTTATTTGTGAAACATCTACAGCACAATCCTATATATGTTACAAAGAAGTCCCCCTGTGTTCAATGGTTTGTGCTCATTGCAGTTAGGGAGCAACCTTACTACACATAACAGCACTTATTTCAGAGCAAACATTAATATGATTGCGCTGATTATTTCTTTATAGATAGTATTAAATACCTGGCGTCAGCAACATCCTGGAGCAAGGGTTCTACAGGTTATCTGTATTGTCAACTTAAATCTCTTTTCCACTACCTGCTCTTACCATTCATAGCTGCTGCAAATGATATCATTGCAACTTATTACTGAAATTATGCATGATGGCATTTATGGTATTAGCATAAGAAACTGCGGCAGGGAGGGGGAGAGAGATAAGATTTTTTTTAAAAAAATAAAAGATACAAGTAACACACTATAATAATTAGTGCTGTGCCAAAGGTTACAAATACCATGTACTGATTTATCCTCACCTGGGAGGGGAAGATTGAGAACATTATGATGAGGGCAGTTTATGAAGGTTGTGTATTCTAGGTAACTTTCTCCAGAGAAAGGAAGACAACTCAAGTGTACTATTTCACCACAATAGTTGAAATGCTCACAGCATGATTGTGGGCAGGGGGAAGATATCCTTGTTTATGGGGCTATCCAAAAATACAACAAAAATATAAACATAAATTCACTTCCTGGAAGGAGTAAAATCCCCAAAGGGATCAACCCACATCTCATTTAAGCCAATGGAGTAAACTCTTAATTTTTAAGGCTGAGCTTTACCCAACAGGTATCCTGATGCAAGAAGCCCCATATCAATCATGGTGCACAGTGGAGCAAAATTTACCTACTTTACTAATTTATGGTAATCCTAGCTCACCTGAAGGTAAAAGGGCTCATCATTTTAACCACCTTGTACGTGTATAGATTAGTATAGATTAATTCCATCTAGATTTTTTTTTTAAAAAACCCCCACCCGTTCAATACACATATGTTTGAGGTTAGAAGAACTCAGTGATTTTCTCATCCAGAGGCATTTGCACATCACAAATGCCCAAGAGATTTGGGGTGGGGGCGAGGAGAGCACCTTAAAGACTACTGGATTTACTAGAGCCTAAGCTTCAGTGGTTTTAATATTTAATATCAGTCGAATATCTTATATCGTTATATTGCTATCACAATAATGAGCATTTGATATCGCTATTAGATTGCCACAGAAATCTTTTTTTTTTTTTTTAGCCCTCCGACGAAGTAAAATAATACACTGAAAAGGCGCCACAAGCCTGGAAACAGTGTGTGGTGGTGCTTAATGTAATAAAGACTAACACGGCTGCAAGAAAGAAAGACGAAGGGAAGGGGGGGGGGAGAAAAAAGATGGGTCTTGTCCATCCATGCACCACCACCAGCAGCAGCAACGATCAGAGGAGGAGGAGGATGTGGGAACTCAGTAAAGGAAGGCCGGGCCTATCGGGGAGGAGAAGGCAGAAACGGGCGGCTGCGCTGCGGAGGGCAGAAGTTTTGGGGGAAGGAAGTGGGAGAAAAGGCGGCGGCGGCGGCGAATCAGGGTGGGGTCGGGCGGCGGGGAGGGGATGAGGGTGGGGCGGGGCGGCCCGGCCGGGAGGACGAGCGGGGTCCCGCCCGAGGCGAGGCGAAGCCGGGGAAGAGCCGGCCAGGGGCGGGGCCTGACGAGAGAGGGAGAGAGTCCGGCTCCCCGGGAGAATCTGCCCGCCGCAGCCGGGATGAGCTGAGGAGAAAGGCGGGAAGGATTGGACGGGTGGCGGTTGGGGGAGGGGGGGTCGGGGAGGAAGAGGAAGGCGCGACGGCGCCCGCCTTTCTCTCCCTCCCCTCCGTCCCTCCCTCCCCTCCTCTCTCCTTCCTCTCCCTGGGAAGGGCCCGGAGGGCGGTCGGATGGGGAGCGGCAGGCAGGCGGGCGGGTCTCTTACCTGAGGAGGCGGCTGCGGCCCGCGGCGTGTTTCAAAGCTGGGGCTGAGGAGGAGAAGCGCGCTGGGGGCGGGGCGCGGCAGGCGGGCGGGTTGCGCCCCCACCCCCAGCGCAAGGGGCGTACTCCGGCGGCTGCTCCGGCGCCGGGATTTCCCAGTAATGCAACAAAAAATGGCGACCACAACAAACCGCCTCCGTTGCCGCCGCCGAGCGCATGCGCCCCGCCGGCGTGGCCACGTGAGGCAGCGGGCCGGGATGGGGAGGGGGAAGAAATGGACGCGCGCTCGCGCGCGCTCTTTCTCTCTTCAGGAGCGCGTGCCTCTTTCCCTTTCGACGCTCCTCCCTCCCAAACGGGTGTGCGCATGCGCAAGTGTCTGCGGGCCGCCGTGTGTGTGTGTCTATAGCGCTCCTTCCCCTCCACCCCGCGCCTCACTCACGTCCCTTTCCAGAATGGCAGCCGCGAAGCTTAGAGCCGTTCTCTCGCTCTACGTGACACAGAATGAGAGGGTAGAATTCTGGACCGTACCACTGCAGATTGAAAGGAAGGGGGTTAGTGTGGGTGCTCCCTATCGTTTCGTACAGCGGCGCAGTTAGGTAATGCTAAGGCTTCTGGGCGCAGTGGTCTTTATACATCCCTCCACTCCCTTTAGATGGCAGTGGCAGTACTCCAAAAAACGTAGCAAGACAGTCCATTTGCATTTGGGGACCGTCCTCATTTTTACTGAGGGGTGCCCTTGATTTGTGCCCCAAAGCCTAGCACCCGTTGAATGCTTTCCCAGAGGATAGCGGAGGGGGAGACTTAAGAGCAGAACAAAAGGGCAATCTGAAACCTTTCTCCCCTAGACCTTAGTGATATTTGGCCGTGGTAGAGCACCTGCTTTGAATGCAGAAGGCCCCGTGTGCAGTCCTTCAGTCCTTCCGCAGGCAGGGCTGGGGAAGCCTCTTAAGTTCCTTACGATCACCTTCTGCATACCAGAGCAGTGTGCTGACATCACCTTGGTGGCATGGAGATGGTACTGCCGATAGCAGTATTTTAAGAAGCACCAACGATCAAAAATATTAGGCATTTGGATTTGTAGGTCAGGGAAGCATTTGAAATGACACCCCCCTCTCAGTTGGGGATGCTAACTGCATGGTGCAGCGCTTAACAGTCCTAATCCTGCTACATGTGGGAGAAGCCTACAATGCAGCCCTAGGTGCTATCCAGGCAGTACAGACTACAGGATGATGCTGCGATGCAACATTCCACAGCTCTGGAGAAGCTTCCTTCATATCCAGTACTGGGATGCTAGTCTAGTCTAGTCTTAACATGCATAGTAAATTTCTCATAGAATTTTATTTTTGTCCCATATACGCCACCAAAGATATGTAATAATCCATGTAATAATGGGGCAGAGTGGTGCTGGTGTGTACTGAAACCATACCATCAAGGAGAAACATCTGCCACCCAGCCCAAGAGAAACTACAGAGTCATCCAATTTTTTTAACATCCAACACCATGAGATGTCCCTTCCCCATGCCCATCTATGTCTTGCCTTCAGGACAGAGACCCATCTGATTTTATATCACGTCTTCACTGAGCCTGGAAACAAACTTAAAGAGATGAGTACTTTGGTCATCTCAGGATCCCAGTATGTATTTTACAAGCATATGTATGCAAAATCAGATTTCTAGAGCTAACTCTCTGGTCAGTTTTACATAATGAATGTTGGCCATTATATTGCCTTACAGCGCAGTCATATTTCTCTTCTCTGTCCACCCCACATCTTGCCAGCCTCCATTTTTCCTCTTACACCTAGATGGGTTGTCTTCCTCAATTTAAAAACATATCCTAAACAACTTTTTTTAAATGGTGCTGATGTTGGGTGTGACCCATTTTAGGCTGTGAACTGCCTGTAACTCCCAAGCTACCACTTGAAGATGAAGAGTACAGAAGTGGAACTCATCCTGGAATCCTAAAACTGTAGAGTTGAAAAAAAAATTTAAAGGTTCAACTAATCCAACACCCTGCAATGCAGGAATATAAACTAGGCCATACATGACAGATTGCCACCCAACTGCTGCTTAAAGACCTCCAAGGAAAGAGCCCATCACCTCTCACAGGAGTCTGTTCCACATTCAAATGGCCCATACAAAAAGAAGGTTCTTCCTGATGTTTAGTCAGAATCTCCCTTCTTGTAACTTGGATGCATTGATTTGGGTTCTAGCTGCTAGTGCAGGAAAAAACAATCTTGCTCCATGTGACAGCCCTTTAGATGTTTGATGATGACTATTATTTCTCTTCTCAGTCTCTTTACCAGGCTGCTGTTGGCATCAGTCTGTCTTGAAAGAGAATGGAGTGTGCGTCCAGGGGTGAAATCAAACTGTTGGAGAGTCACAGCATCCACTGTGGATGCAGAAACTGGTAACTTGCAACTGCTGCTTCCTGCAATGTTTTTGCTGCGTTAGCAGCACCAAAATGAACTCTCTGGGGTGCAAACCTGGGCAGTGTGTATGGCGGTCCTAGGCTGATCAGAAGACACCCCCCCGCCTTGTAGTCCAAAGGAATGCAGCACAATACATCAGGCACCAGCTTGGCTGCAGGAGTTGCTGGAAGGAGGCATAAAAGACACCATCCAACTGTCCAGAATTCACTCTGGATTGGGTAGGGTTTTATTCTTCAGCCTTTTCTTCTCCTCAAGATATTCCACAAGGCAGCGGAGGTGTAGGATCAGAGTTGCCTTCTCCTAGATGGGCTACCTTCCCAGGTTGACGAGCCCCATGTTCCTTCACTTTCCTCTACTGCCTGTGCAGAAACCACCTTCTTGACCGTTGGGCCCACTATTGGTCTTGTCCACTCAATCTGCTGAAGCCTGTCTTCACGTGCAGGGCAAGTCCCTTACCCCTGAAGGTTGGAGACCCAACAACTACTCTCATTTGGTTTAGCTGGCCAGTCAAAGCTGTTCCCCAGGGTGTGGCCACTGGCATATGCCGGCAGCTTCTAGGAGCCACAGGTGAGAACACAGGGCAGGGTGGGGACCAAAGATGGACAAACTACCCCAGAAGGAGCATGCGTGCCCCACCAGAGGTACTATCCCTCCTCTAACACACCATACACCCGTTACCCAGTTCCCTCAACTGCTTCTCATAAGGCTTGGTTTCCAGGCCCTTGGAGCATCTTGGTCACTCTTCTCTGCACACCTTCCAGCTTGTCAGTATCCTCAAATTGTGGTGCCCAGAACTGGACACAGTACTTCAAACGTGGTGTGACCAAAGTAGAATAGAGCAGTACTATGACTTCCCTTGATCTCAAAACTATACTTCTGTTGAGGCAGCATTAGCTATGTGCTGCTGCATCACACTGTTGACTTGTGTTAAGCCTGTGCTCTACTAAGACTCCTAGATCCTTTTCAAACGTACTACTGGCAAGCCAGATGTCCCCCATCTTATATTTGAGCAGCTGGTTCTTCCTGCCTAAGTGCAGAACCTTACATTTGTCCCTACTGAAATTCATTTTGTTAGTTTGGGCCCAGTTCTCCAATCTGTTAAGCTCATATTGAATCCTGATCAGTCTTCAGTGGCACTGGCTGCCCCTCCCAGTTTAATGTCATCTGCAAATCTGATGAACACCCCCTCAATTCCTTCATCCAAGTCATTGAACAACAACAGGCCCAGGACACAACCCTGCGGCACCCCACTTGTTGCAGTCCTGTACCAAATACATATTAAAAGGAGACTCTGGCAAGTTTTACAAGCTACTACACTAATTCTGATCATTGTTGATTATATGCAAGTCCACAAGCAAAACCATATCTACATTACTTATTTTAATAAAAAATATACACATTTGATAACGCCACGGAACACCAACGCACAACAGCATCTCTGCGTAAGTGCTTGGCCTTAAGAAAGCTGGGGTCTAGTCAGTAGAAAGAGTCCTGTATCGTTGAAGCGGCAGAAAAAGCAACTCTGACCTAAAGCACTGTTGCAATGGTCACCTACTAGCTTCCACACTTTATTTCTTCTGTTTAGGAGGTGGTCTGTAAGGAAAAGGAGAGTGTTTGTTAACAGACTGTTGACCAAACATGACTGCTACCAATTGTGCTTTGACACTGTAAATGAAGAAGTTATTTTCTAAAATGTACCATTCAGTATCAACATCAGCTTCTCATACACAAAAGTTCATTTTGTGAGTATTCCGTGGTAATCCTGATAGCAAAGGCCAAGTGGGAGGCAACAAGGATATCGCTGATTGCAGGAGCCTAAACCAGGCATTAGCCATTTCATGGAAAGACTCTCAATCTTCCCAGGTATGTACGGCACACATACCAGGATACTGTTTCCTGCCAGCTACTTGCAGTAACGTGACAAGCAAGGGCAACACAACACAGAATGATTTCAATAACAGGGACTCAAACACTGTCATCATATCAGATGAACCAATTCCCGTAACACACAAATTGGAGCCTAGTGAATTAAGCAATGCTGATGAAGCCTCTGTTGAAATACAACTAGTCAAAAGCTGTTGCAAGGGAATGGCTGATGATTTAGCACCCCCAGCCTAAATTAGTGTGCATTTGAACAAACTTTTGAAGGTCACATTAAGAGTTCAGTAACATCTGGGGAGCCACAAGTTAGACACCCATGAGAGAGGGCTGTAGTGTCTGTCCTCCAGAGATCAATGAGCTTGAAGGCTATTTATGGATATCCTCAATTATACTGCATGGACTTTGACGTAGCTGTTTTTATTTTATTGCTGTAATTGTATCCCAAATTCTTTTTGAAGCACCTTTTGGTCTCCTATTTTTTGAGTCACTAAGCAAGTAGCAAACCTTCCAAATATTTGCATTTTCCTTTTAGACAATCTACAATTGCTTTCTGATTCCTTTAAAGATCTTACGTATTTTACATTCTGTAACTTTTTCTTTGTTCCAGTTCCTTGTGCGAACTGTAAATACATTATATTCCTGTTCATATTTTTATCCTGTTTTAGATAGGTAGCTCCTTACTTAAGATAGAGCTTTGCCTTCAAGTGCAGAGTTTAAGAAAAGACATGTGACATATAAGGGAAAGGGAGGGGGGAAGTAGAGAAGACAGATCAATAGCAGAAAGACATTAATATATTTAATTGGGGCCAGGCGGGTAATCTCTTGCAATTGAACTAGCAACCCTTGTTCTGTTGGGACAGGTGTGGGGAACCTGTGCCTGCTCCCCTCTCAGTGTTGCTGAACTGCAACCCCCATCACCGCTAGTCTTTGGCTATGCTTCCCGAGGCTGATAGGAGTTGCAGTCATAGGACTTTTCCAAGGGATGGAAAAGACCTCAGCATAAGACCCCGGAGAGCCACTGCCAGCCACAGTGGACAGGGTTTATTTAAGACCTTGGGCAAATGGTCTGACAGATGAAGGGCAACTTCTCAGGTTCCTGTACAACAGGGAAACCCAGTTAGTGTGGAGACTGGCATAATTTACAGATTGCAATGATTTTAAGAGATAATGGGTGTGTGTCGGTAGAGGAGAGGGAAGGGAAGTCCCGTCGCACGAACGGAAGAAATGTGTTGGATACTGTCTGATCAAAGGAGTTTGATCAGAGTGGGGGGAAAACCATTATCATGCAAACCAGACACATATCTGGCCTGCTTTGCAACTTATTTAGATTGCTTGGCTATTATTTATTGGTCAGAATACACACAGAATACAGAATACACAGTGTGCACACAAGTCCCATCAACACCCTGGTTCTTTTCCAACCCTGTAACAAGCCCGATCTTCCCTCTGCTCAAGTGTGGGGTGGGAAAAACAGTAGTTGCTCCTCATTATGTCCCAATGCTACCTGTTCCCCTTTTATGCCTCCAAGGAAATACCAAGCGCATCCAGAAATCAGCACCCCCAGACTTTACTGTACCTGTAAATGCCAACTACTACAGCATGGTCCCTCTCATAGGGCTCCAAAGTCAACTGCTCTTGGGGTTTCATGTTCTCCTGCTGCATTTTCTTCACCTCTGATGCAAAGACGGCCTCAGGTGCTGCTGTTGAGTCAATGCAGTTGGCCTGGGAGGAGAGAATCAAGCAGGTCAGTCTAACAGCAAGCCTTCAAGTTTATCTAAGAGGATGGGTAGGCAGACTAAGGCCTGGAAGCCAGATCCAGCCCATCGCCTTCTATATCCGGCCCGCGGATGGTCCGGGAATCAGCATGTTTTTACATGAGTAGAATGTGTCCTTTTATTTAAAATGCATCTCTGGGCTATTTGTTGGGCGTAGGAATTCGTTCATTTCCCCCCCAAAAAAATATAGTCCGGCCCCCCACAAGGTCTGAGGGACAGTGGACCAGCCCCCTGCTGAAAAAGCTTGCTGACCCCTGGCTAAGAGGGACAATTCATCGCTCCCTTATGTTACAGGAGCATCCTAGTAGCCTGGTCGCACACCCGTCCAGAACAAGAACCCTGTCTAATTTTCAGAGCCAGGAAACGCCCACCCTCAAAGGCCTCTTCATTGGCAGGATTCAGTTTCAGCTTGTTGGCCTTTGTGCAGGTCACCCTTACCCAGGACCAAAGTTATGTATGACTATGCAGAAGTTACAAAGAAATGCATTTGGGCATTCTTTGCAAATCGCCAAACCTGCTAAAAAGTATACCTAACGGCTTTATTAGCCTTGGGGACACGATGGAATCCTGTGGCACCCCACAGTGTGACTGCAAGGAGGCAAAGATGCTACTTCCCCCCAATTCTACTTTCTGGATGGAACTGGCCCCATAGGCAGAAGCCAAACCACCGTAGTACTGTGTCTCTTACTCCCACCAAAACACACCGCTAGGATCAGTGTTATCAAAGGCAACTGATAGATCAAAAAGCAAATGGGTTGCATTTTTGTGTCTCCGTCTCAATAAAAGTCATCTCCCAGGGCAAAAAAGGTCTGGACCAAGACTGGAATGGGTCCAGATAACCAGCTTCTTCCCAAGATCACAGCCACCACCAGCTTGAGAACCTTCCTCCAAGAGGGTGATTGTGAGCTGGCAGTAGCTATCACACACTTCTAGATCCACAGAGGGCTTCTCAAGAAATGGGCACCTTTACCTCCCTCATCTAAAGACCATGCTGTCAGCCCACCTGGTCACTCACCTCCAGATTGCTCAAATTACTGGACACCTTGAGGCAGCATTAGCATGAATGTTGCCTCCCCCCTCTAAGAAAACAGTCCTGGGGTTCTCCAACACAACTCCAGAGATTACCTCCAGCAGTCCAAATAGGAATAACATTTGTCAGTTGGGTGGAAGGCATATCAGCCATATCTCTATACACTTAGGTGCGGCTTACGGCCACAAAGGGCCACAAAGCTTTCATGGGAAATGGTCCCTGCCCATTGTGATTTTGTCCTAAAATGGCAGCAGCCAACGAGCAGGAGAGAGACAAAGGAAAAATTGATTTGTCTGATCTCTCTTACTCTGATACATTCGCTCGCCCCACCACACTCTCCATGGTTTCTGCCTGAAAATAGCTGCCACTGACCAGCAAAGCACAAGAAAGGAAGCGGGCATGATCTAGGCTCTTTTGATATCTGAACCAGCGAGGTTTGGGCATAATTCTTTATGTTTGTATAAGTGTCTTAACTGATAGCAAACTGCCATGACCAGAAGAAGGTGTAGACTTATGAATCCTGCCCCAGAATGGTTGGTCGTCTTGATGAGGGAGATGGAATTCCAATGGACTACCGGAAACCAGCTCTTAGCCCCCGCTGACTCTCCAGCCAAAGGCGAAGAAAACGACCCACTGAAGGTCATACAGTGAAAAAATATAACAATCGCACTAAACATTACCTTGATGGAGATGACAAAATGGCCACCATTCTTCAAGAAATTGTGCGCGTTTAAAGCCACAATACGTGACTGGTCGGGCTGAGCCACATCTGCGAAGATCACATCTACCATGCCTGCAAAGCAAGGGGGCGTATTGAACAATGGGCCTGGAAGTTGCCCTGCAAATCCTATCGCTTTCCTCACTTGAAATAAGGTCATCAGGCAAAAGAAAAACAGTAGAGCCTAGAGCACTAACACAGGACCCCTGGCTTAATTCAACACACCCACCTTTCCCAGGCCTGTCTGCTTTGGCCACAGCAAATTTCAAGCCATGGCTTAGAGGACAAAGAAGTAGGAGTACACACTTGATTCTTCCTTTGCATCAGGAAGTCAGTTCTTTTTATATTCGTGCCTCTTCCTGTCACCATACATGGCAACAGAAAAAGGTGCCACATGTAACGAGGGTGGACTTTTCAATGCAAAATATCATTTTGCCTTTGCAGCTGTGGCTTAAACTCAAGCCGGGCTGCAAGGAAGGGCTGGGAGCACACTTAGGCTGTGCTTCCAATTATTTCCTTTGAAGCCAAGTTACCCTGATGTCATGATGGCACCAGGTGATTGACAGGTGGGTGGCTCCACCCACCCAGCAAAGTGGGCCACAGGGGGTGAGGGACTTCCAGATTTGGCCCCCTAACCCTGTTTCCCACTTCCAGTCTACAATGTCAAGATCTGCCCCTGCACTTTTGTGATTAAATCAACAGCAGTGAGGCAGCAGCAGTGTTCATTTAACCTACTTTACCCACATTTATTTAGGACAGCGGTTCCCAGTTAGCTAATTACTGAGGATCACTTATTTTTCAAAAGCCAAGCTACAGACCCCTTACTTTTGATAACTTTATGGTAGTTACCTCTGCAAAGCAATTTTCTGAACAAAATGTGGGGTAGCCCCTAATAAGCAAAGGATTTTAGCTATATTAAAAACAGACTAGGGCTGAGCGATATCTGGTTTTCCGCATCGTGATATATCAACAGCTAAACATCACAATATTCTGATATATCACAATGTCAGAAATGGGAGATCAGGCACAGAAATGAGGGAAGGAGCAGCTGCGGAGATCAGGCAGGTGGGGTTTGTGCAGATCAGGCGTGGGGGTGATTTCAAAACTGATTTTGGCCAATATATTGATACTGGCACAGCAGACCATAAAATCTGTGATATTACCATGCAAAAATGACGAAAATTTAGTTTTTTGGGGGGAGAGGCAGGGGATGGGGCTGTGGACCCCTAATTGGGAACCACTGATTTAGGGGAACAGCTCAGACTTTTTTCTGAGATCAAACTAACAAAACTGTTAGGAACCTTCCCTGTCAATGGTTTAGAAGTGAAGAACACCCAAGACACTTATTTTGTACAAGCCCCAGCATCAGTTACTAGCAGCCAGCCAGTTCCTAATAAACAAAATAAACAAAAATGGATGTTTCTCGGTGGTAGATCATATGCTAGGTATGGGGACCACCACCAGCCCCAGCAAACAAAATTTCCCCACACCTGGTACATGGCTTGCTTGCAGAAGTTCCCAGGCTCTGTCCCCAGCATCTAAGGCTGGGAAAGACCTTTGCCTGAATCCTTGGAGACTCACTGCTTGTCTGTAGACAACACAGAGACAGTTGGGCTTGGCATAATGCAAGTATTAATGTTACTAGGGTCTTCCAATCCATGGGCAGCTGCTTTCGCCCAGTGGGTGGGGGAAACAGAAGACAGACGAGAAAGGGTGCTCCTCTAAGAGATGTCCAGCTCAACCAACATACATGAAGCAGCCTTTCTCAACCTGTGGGTCCCCAGATGTTGTTCAACTACAACTCCCATCACCCCTAGCTAGCAAGGCCAGAGCTCAGGGATGATGGGAGTTGTAGTCCAACGATATCTGGGGACCCAAAGGTTGAGAACCGCTGCATGAAAGGAAGGCTTATTTGCTCAGGCGTTAAGGCTTCACAGGCATCTTACCAAGCAACATGCGGTATTTGTGTGGGTGCCGTGCATCCTCTATTACGGGGATAATGTTGGTCCGTTTCTTTGCCACATTGATGAGGTCGCGACCCGAGCGATGGGAGAACTCCACAGCATACACAAGGCCCTCCTGTTGGGTAAGAAGCAGGAAGCAAGGGAGTCAGTGCCTTGTCCACGGCCCAGAACAGGAAAAAGCGTTCATGAAGAACATCGCCCGGTGCCACTGCTGAAGCCCTGAGTGATCATCTTTGATAAAATAGCTAGAAATAGTCTAAAGAGCAGCACTCACCAGTTCCACTTATCACCTTCAGCAACAATCTACTATTCATTGGGCAAGGATGGCTAGAGGAGCCCCAGACATAAGGGCCATTTTGCTAATTAGATCAAAGGCCATCATTCTGTTCTTGCAGTGGCCAATAAGTTTTTTATAAAAATAGCATTTAAATTAAAGGTGGAGTTACAGTACTTTTGATTGTGATTGTCTGATTGTGTGTGTGTGTGTGTGTGTGTGTGTGTGTGTAATTGTTTCATTGTTTTGCAGACTCATATTTGCTTTTATGCCAAACAGTTTTTAAGTACAGTGGTGCCTAGCAAGACGAAAATAATCCGTTCCGCAAGTCTCTTCGTCTAGCGGTTTTTTCGTCTTGCGAAGCAACCCTATTAGCGGCTTAGCACTATTAGCGGTTTAGTGGCTAAAAGGCTATTAGCGGCTTAGCAAAAGGGGGGGAAAGCGGAAAAAAATCGGAACACTCGCAAGACGTTTTCGTCTTGCGGAGCAAGCCCATAGGGAAATTCATCTTGCGAAGCAGCTCAAAAACGGAAAACCCTTTCGTCTAGCGAGTTTTCCGTCTTGCGAGGCATTCGTCTTGCGGGGCACCACTGTACATGGTACAGAAACCACTGAAGAAGACTAAGGTCAAGAAGTGTTTGGGTTCTTTGTTAATTTGTGAGTTATAGCTATGCACAATTTGAGTATTTCTTAATATACACTGTGTTTGGATTCTTTTGCTCTGGATCAACACTGTTTTTCATTGTCATTCAACTACTTACAATTATTTCGTGTACAACTGTATTTGTTTGTTACAAAATAAGTTAGCTTTCGGACCCCAATTTTCCCCCATGACATTTTTCCAGCTATACAATATTTTCCACAGAGAACAGAAATGCACACAGTATTCCAAGTGCAGCTGCAACACAGATTCACATAACAATATTAAGATACTGGCAAATTTATTTTCACTCTTCTCTAATGTAATTTGCCTTTTTGCATAGCTGCCACACACCAGGTCAACACCTTCACTGACCTATTCACCACTACATCAAGATGCCCTTCCTGGTCAGTCACTGGCAATTTAGATACCTATTAGCATATATGTAAAATTAAGGTTATTCCACAATATGTATCACTTTACACCTGCTCACACTGAACCACATTTGCCAACCCATGCAATCATTTTTTTTTTTTTGCTTTTACCACCTTGAACAACACCTGGAAGCAGGAAGGGATAATCCCTGCAATTATGCTGTCTCCAGAAGTGCTGGCCAAGGGAAGATTCCTAACCTCAGGGCTGGTCACTTCACACTTACAGCATGGAAGCACTGGACAGCCTGCCTGCTAGGCACCAAAAGAAAGCTGCAGTCTTCTCTTTCAGCTCTGGAGAAAAGAGCTGAGTGCTGGGTTGCCAAAGCACTCAAGTACCATGGGGAAAATGTGGGGGTGGAAGCCACAGCTTGGGGGCAGTGCATCTACAAGATCTCAGGTTCAACCCCCAGCATCTCAAAACGGGATGTCCCTGGTTGGAAACCCTGGAGAGAAGTGTAGACAATGCTACTCTGAATGGACCAGTCGCCTGACTTAGTATTAAGACAACCTCCAGTGATGATTCCTGTCCCTACACTCCCCCCCCCCTGTCCCAAGTTTGGAGCTGGGGATTAGGTCTCTTGATCTCATTCAGAGTCATAGCCCGAGGTCAAGGAAAGAGCATAGTACAGTGGTACCTCGGGTTAAGTACTTAATTTGTTCCAGAGGTCTGTTCTTAACCTGAAACTGTTCTTAATCTGAAGCACCACTTTAGGTAATGGGGCCTCCTGCTGCCTCCGTGCCACCACTGCACGATTTCTGTTCTCATCCTGAAGCAAAGTTCTTAACCCGAGGTACTATTTCTTGGGTTAGCGGAGTCTGTAACCTGAAGCGTATGTAACCTGAAGCGTATGTAACCTGAAGCGTATGTAACCCGAGGTACCACTGTATTGATATTTGCAAGCTGTGGGAACTACTCAAGAAGATGTTTTCTGCAGCACCCCTGTTGCAACTCACTAGCTTAAGACTGTACAGCTTTATCTGTACAAACAGCAATACCTGGCAGCAGTTTAAGGTACACCCGCAGTCTCAGGTCCCCCAAAGCGTCTCCTTACCGGTCCAACTATGTCAGAGACATGAGACACTGTTGTTCCTGATGCGGCTCCTAGGTACAGCACTTTGGCACCAGGCTTGATATGGATCTGGTCAATGCCTCCAAGGATGGCAGCAGCCAGTTTGGAGCGGAAGGGATTCCAGGCGCGGTACTCCACCTTCAGTTCACCGTCCTGAAGAGGGGAGGATAAGGCATGCTGGATTGAGAGAGACTTTCCAACCAAGGCGTCTGCAGACCAAGAGGGGTCCCCATCCTTGGAACGTGCTCCCCCTTCCTGCATTTGCCAGCAATTCCCTCTCCCCACAACCATGCACCCATGGAGCGTCATCCATCACCCACCTCCACAGAAATCCTCTTCTCTCCATACACAGACTCGCCAGGCACCATGTTCCGTGTGACTAGCGCATCTTCCTTCCCCCGGCAGATGAAGACACCTGAGGAGGCAAGACAGACCGGAACTTAGATCTGTTCACATTGGAGACATGCTTCAGGCGAGCAAGATTTAAATATTGGGAGACTGGGGCAAGCTCAGGTGGGCAAGGATACAAATATTATTATTCAGCAAAAACTGTTTCCACTCTTGCCTTTCTCTCCCATGAGCTCAATCTAGGCAGCTGCTAAGCCGTGGTGGCTGGTCCTTTACAGTGAATGGGACTCTGTCCCCATAACCTCATTTCACCCTCAGCTAGCCTTCTTACAAAAATCAAAAACATTTAGAATACCGTTAGGATATATGGACATGTATTACGTGCGGAAACAGATCACATGTAGATGGGGAGCTGCCCGTACTTTTTCACACAGCACAGTTACAATTGTGGAACTGCTCCCCCAGGAGGCAGTAATGGCCACCAACCTAGATAGCTTTTAAAAAAAAGGATTAGACAAATTCATGGATGCCTCTGCTGTACCTCCACAGCTGGAGGAAGTAATGCTTCCAAATACCAGTTGCTGGAAATCACGGGAGGTGAGAATTCTTTCTTATGCTCATGTTCTGCTCTCCAGGTTTCCCACGGGCATCTGGTTGGCCACTGTGAGAATAGGATGCTAGACTACATGGGACCATTGGCCTGATGCAGCAGGTTCTTACGTTTTCAGCTTCTGCAACTACCATTTCTGCTGCTTTTAGCTTTCCTCACTTTCCCTTAAAAAACAGCTTCAAAGTTAACAAGCATGCCTAGAGTATATATGATATTTTGGGGCAGGGGCTATTGGGATGTTGGCATCTAACTCCAGTTTTCCCTTTGGTCAGGTAGCTCCCATCCACATGCAGCAGGACTTCAGGCTAATAAAGCAGTATGGGATGCCAGAAGTAGGACTGCATGTCAGAAGAGGAGTGTTTAAAAAAATATTTGTGCTCATACATGGAGGGTTGTAGGAAAGGAATGCAAACCGACTATAAATATTTGCTTTCTAGCATTAAACAAAGTCATGGATATGTGGGTGTGGGTGTTTTCCAGGCAATCAATATTTTAGAGTGAGTAGAAGCTCAACAACAATTATCAGAGAAGCCACGGGGGCTGTTCCCATGATAGCTTTTGGCTACAGTTAACAGGAAGGGATAGCTAGCCTTCTGAAGAGGCTTAGAACGTAACAGTCTTTTACCTTGCCCTATATCAAACAAAGAAAGAATGCCTCTCCCACAATGCTCTGGGAGGCGGTTCCTCATTCACTGGGTCTACTGCAGTAAAAGTAATGTTCTTGCATAAAGTTTAATTATCTTCTTATATGACAGGATGAACAAGTCTCACCTTCATGTCTGTGGGGCTCTACTGTAACCTTTTTCCCTCCTCTGAAGCCACCCCGTCCTCCTCGGCCACCTCCTCCTCGGCCGCCACGGAAACCACCACCTCGGCCGCCTCGGAAGCCACCGCCACCACGACCGCCTCGGAAGCCTCCTTCACCACCACCAGGGGACTTAAACCCACCTCCTACAGGTGAAAAAAGAGAGAAAGAAGGAATGGGGTATGAGCAATTCAGAAGCAACAGTTACCACAAACCCAAAGCCTCAACATGTCTATATAATCCCACCCACTCCAGCTGCATCTATTATCCCAACTATATTTCCCTGACAGCACCATGATTTCCTTCTAATTATGCTCCATTAAATGCACCGTTTCCAGCTAGGAGCCCCTGGGTTATCATCCAGCCCATTAGTTACAATGTAACTGAAAGGTGAAGTAAGCTTTATTTTCTCTCTCCCTACTTAAAAAAAGATTTATTGAACAAGCAAAACAAATAAGAGAACAGCAATGAGTTAAGCTATAAATAAAACTAGTTAGCTCCTTCAACAAATACAACAAGAATGAGAGTTGTGACAGTTCAGTGTAAGTCCAATGTAATTTTAGTAAATCTCTAGTTTCCTTCACTTAAGTTTGCTTCTGTTTTTAACTGTTGCAACTCCTAAAGGGCATAATGGAAAGCAGAAATCTTTCTGCATCAAAGATTAAATACTGTGGTTTTATTTGTATGATTTTGATATCTTATCACCCTTCACCCATAAGGTCTCAGGGAGGGATACAGTAATATACCATTATAAAAGCAAACAAAAACCATTACAGGTATAGGAGAAGTAAAACTATTCCAAATGAGGCAGGACAGTATAAATTCAGAAAAAGAGGCAAGTGCCATGAAACAAAAACACCTTAACCGCCCAAGGCTGGGATTAAGAGATGTGCCTTCAGTGTACAACAAAAGCTGTGCAATGAATATGCTACACATACCTCTGTGGCGAGTTGTTGTTGTTAAAATTTATATACCTCCTTTCATCCAAAGATCGTAGGGCAGTTTACAGTTCACAATTTAGGTCAGGGGCTTGCAACCTATGGCCCTCCAGCTCCCATCACCCTGACTGACTGGGACTGATGGGAGTTGTAGTCCAGCAACACATGGAGCTCCACGTTTTTCAGAATGTCACAGAGAAAACCCTCTCCAGGGCTGCCTTTCTATACAATTCTGAGGGTTCCACCAAACTATCAAGGGAGATGCCTTTGCATATCTTTATGCCCAAGAAGACTGGCAGGGATGAAGATGGTCTTTCAGGTATTTGGCACCTAAGTTGTTTAAGGCTTTAAACATTAATCAGGTCTTGGAAACAAATTGGCAACTAGTGCAGCTGTTTTAAAATGGAGCTACAGGAGTTCCACATTTTATCCTTTATTTTATTTTTTGATTTCTTAATAAATCTTCAGCATTAAAAATTGATGTCTGTCTTCTTTGTACTCAATCCAGTTCCTAACTTCTTGGTCTTTTACTACTAAGTTGGTGACTTCAGACTCAAGGAGTGCGGTGCCTTGTTTTTAGCTCTTGCTTCTCAAGAATCTTAGGGATACAGTGGTGCCTCGCAAGACGAAATTAATTCGTTCCGCAAGTCTCTTCGTCTTGCGGTTTTTTCGTCTTGCGATGCACGGTTTCCCATAGGAATGCATTGAAAATCAATTAATGCGTTCCTAGGGAAACCGACTTCAGACCAGGTCCGGGGACAGTCTGTCCCCGGACCTCTTCTGAAGGCTGGGGGGGGGCAAGGGCTTTTCTTCCCACCCCCAGCATTTTAAAAAACCCTGGGACAGCGGAGTCCTCCGCTGTCCGGGGCGATCTTAAAATGCTGGCGGGCGGCATTTTAAAATCGCCCCGGACAGCGGAGGACTTCTCCGCTGTCCGGGGCGATTTAAAAGCCCCTGGGAAGGCAGGCAGGGGGGACAAAGACTTTCGCCCCCTGCCCGCCTTCAGAAGGTGTTCCCGCCCCCGCCCCACTTCGGAACAGCGTTCCGAAGTGGGGCGGATGGGGCAGCTGTTCCCGCCCCCCTCCCCACTTCGGAACAGCGTTCCGAAGTGGGGCGGATGGGGCAGCTGTTCCCGCCCCCCCTCCCCCCTTCGGAACAGCGTTCCGAAGTGGGGCGGATGGGGCAGCTGTTCCCGCCCCCCCTCCCCACTTCGGAACAGCGTTCCGAAGTGGGACGGATGGGGCAGCTGTTCCCGCCCCCCCTCCCCCCTTCGGAACAGCGTTCCGAAGTGGGGCGGATGGGGCAGCTGTTCCCGCCCCCCCTCCCCCCTTCGGAACACCGTTCCGAAGTGGGGCGGATGGGGCAGATGTTCCCGCCCCCCCTCCCCACTTCGGAACAGCGTTCCGAAGTGGGGCGGATGGGGCAGATGTTCCCGCCCCCCCTCCCCGCTTCGGAACAGCGTTTTAAAATGCTGGGGGTAGGCAGCGAACGCTCCCGACCCCCAGCATTTTAAGATCTCCCCAGGACACGGGGAGATTTTAAAATGCTGGGGGTCGCCAGCGAACGCTTCGCTCCCGCCCACCAGCATTTTAAGATCGCCGGGGCAGGCGGGGGGAAGGCAGGCGGGGGGGGGAGCAAAGACTTTTGCCCCCCGCCGGCCTTCAGAAGAGGTCCTCTTCTGAAGGCCGGCTGTGGGCGAAAGTCTTTGCTCCCGACCGCCAGCATTTCCCTATGGGCTTTCGTCTTGCGATGCAAGCCCATAGGGAAATTCGTCTTGCGAAGCGCCTCCAAAACAGAAAACCCTTTCGTCTTGCGGGTTTTCCGTCTTGCGAGGCATTCGTCTTGCGGGGTACCACTGTATCTAATAAGGTCTCCTGACCCAGAATGTTTGGACAGGAGGAGTGGGGGCAATGTACTTTGCAAAGTTGGTGTCAGACCTTGATTATTAGTCTCAGCTTAATTACCAAGGAATGGGTTTTGGGGACCAGTCCTTGATGCTAAAATGGGTTTGTCAAAGCCCTTTAGCGGGCTCAGTCTTCCTCCCAACCCTGGAGCTCCACAGGAGACCAGGGATTGTCTTGGAAGCTGCCCTCTCTCCACCTGCAAGTTTGGAAGGAAGGCTTTAAGCTGCTTGGCTGTTATGTTTCTGATGTGCCCAGGCCCAAACTGGCTAGACCTCATTCCCACCCAGAAAGGGAAACACACATGGCTGCTACCTGGCCAAGGCACCTGGACCACCCTTTGACTAAACCACCAAGAGGAGAGACAAGCCACCACAACTGTGTGGTTAAATACCTTGATTTCTCCCCAGCACGCCCCACTGCAGATCTGAGTGTCCTATCTGTAGGGTGGCAACAAACGCTTACAGCTAATGTACAAATGGGGGAAGAAAGAGATAACTCACCTCGCCCTCCTCGGAATCCTCCGCGTCCCCCACGATCTCCAAACCCACCACGATCTCCAAACCCACCACGCCCCCCACGTCCTCCACGGGGGCTAAAACCTGCAGAGGAGTAGGGCACACAAGTCAGAGAAACGAGATGAAACCTTACTCTCCCCACCCCTTAACTGAGACCTAACGGCTGCAGTCCCATAAGGTTGCAGAGTGAAAATAAAAGTACAGTGGTACCTCTGGTTAAGTACTTAATTCGATCCGGAGGGCCGTTCTTAACCTGAAACTGTTCTTAACCTGAAGCACCACTTTAGCTAATGGGGCCTCCTGCTGCTGCTGTGCCGCCGGAGCACGATTTCTGTTCTCATCCTGAAGCAAAGTTCTTAACCTGAAGCACTATTTCTGGGTTAGCGGAGTCTGTAACCGGATGTTACAGACTACAGTAACCTGAAGCATATGTAACCTGAGGTACCACTGTAGAGTATGCAAACAGTGCTAACTTTTGCCGAGAAATCAACTGCCTTTGGGAAACTCTCAACCGGTGACGGTTATTTCAACAGGTGACCCAGCTGGCCGTTGTAAGGCCTGGTTCAGGCATCTGCTAGGCCGCTGTGGAAACAGGACCCTGGACCAGTCCTGGACTCCCGATCCAGAAGGCTCTCCTTAGGCTCTTTAATTTTTAAGAATCTGTGCCCTGAGCTTGCTCCTCGCGTCCTCCTTTTCAGATCGTAAGCCTAAAAGTAGGAACCACCGATCTCTATAGTAAACCGCTCGAAGAGACTTTGTCAGCTAAGGAGCAGGGCAAACAGCAGCAGCAGCAACCACCGCATAATGACTTTAAATAACAAACAGAAGAACAAATCAACCACCAGACGATCCCAGCAGCCACGTGTCTGCCCGCGGGCTCCTTTTCCCCTTCCTTCCACCCCTCCCCCGCCAAGCTCGCATCGGCTTCGTGCACCCCCCGAAGCAGAAGCACCCTCCCCACAACTCTTCCCTCCCGTCCCTTACCGGGCCGCATGGCTGGAACCGACAAGAGGCAAACTTCGCCACACACGCGCTTCAAATTCTCGGGCCGGAAGCACTAACCGCGCAGCGCTCGAACGCACGCGCGGGGACAACGCGGTCGCACCGGAAGTGTGAAACAGGGGAAAGAGGCGGGGCAAGGGCGGGAGTGCCGCAGAGGTTCCTGGGGAATGGAGTCCGCCGCTGGGGAACGCATGCGCAGAGCTATTGGGCGGGGCTGCGCTGCTTGATCTTCCCATTTTGCGTAGAGCTCTCTCTTTCTGCTGGGTGCTGAGAAGGGAGACTCGTAGCTGGTTTTTCTTTATTCTTTTCACCCGGGGGTTAAGTTTGAGCTGGAAGGGGGCACAGTTACGGGGGGGGGGACGGACACACACAGTGCAAAAGGCTTGTCCTGGGAAAGCCTGGAATTTGATTTTTATTATATTACTATAATTTTATTATATTATTATAATATATCAGTGAGCGCAAGGAGGCATACATGGATAATAAAACGAGTTAATGCACATAGTAATGAGTCGTTTAGTTATAGCCGCTGAACATTAATTAGGGTTTTTAATTGATCCAGAGTGAGAGATGCAGTGATTTATTCCTGCTCTCCTGAGCAAACGAGCAGAAGTGTGAGCTCCCCTTTTTCTTCGCCATTTTAACAATGGATGGCAGATCCTCCCAAGTGTCCCTATTTTCCAGGGACACTCCTGGATTTACAGAAGTCGTCCGAGTTTCTGATTTGATCCTGGAATGTCCCACTTTCCCTTTGTTGTTGTTTAGTCGTCTTCGACACTCCGTGATCCCATGAACTACAGCATGCCTTGGAAACACTGTCTTCTCAAAGCTGCTCCTTTTTTATGTCCATGGTGTTTTCTTGGCAGAATACTGGAGTGGATTGCCAGTTCCTTCTCCAGGTGGATCACATTTAATCTAAACTCTCGGCTATGACCTGTCCGTCTTGGGTGGCCCTGCATGGCATAGCTCATAGCTTCTCTGAGTTATTCAAGCCCCTTCGCCACGATGTCGCAATTTTCATCAGATAAATATTGGAAGGTATGGAGTTATCCAATGCCTGAGATATTTGAAGGCAGCTCTGTACAGTGGTACCTCGGGTTAAGTACTTAATTCGTTCTGGAGGTCTGTTCTTAACCTGAAACTGTTCTTAACCTGAAGCACCACTTTAGCTAATGGGGCCTCCTGCTGCTGCTGCGCCTCCGAAGCATGATTTCTGTTCTTATCCTGAAGCAAAGTTCTTAACCTGAAGCACTATTTCTGGGTTAACAGAGTCTGTAACCTGAAGCATATGTAACCTGAAGCATATGTAACCTGAGGTACCACTGTATAGGGAAGTTCTTTAATGTTTAATGTTTTATTATGTTGGAAGCCGCTCAGAGTAGCTGGCACAACCCGGTCAGATGAGCAGGGTATAAATAGTAAAATTATTGTGATGGAATAGGATGTCCCTATTTTCATCGGAGAAATGTTGGAGGGTATGGGGTGGGGGGCTAATTAGGAGCAGAATTTGCCACAGCAGATGGGGAAATATTAAAGCATTAGATACTGCTGAACCACACTAATGGTAATCTAGTCCAGCATCCTGTTCTCACAGCAGCTAACCAGATGTCTAGGAAATCTGCAAGAGGTACTTTCATCTGAATCCTCCCAACATTCAGCTTCATTGTGGGTTGTGGTGTCATGAGAGACGAAAAAATTCTGGGTCCACTTTCCCAATGCAATGCATGATTTTAATAAAGTTCAATCATAATGCAGTAAACTCCAATCCTCGCATTTTCTCTAAGCTAAGAAGTCGCAAATGCTTCATAGGGGAGTTGCTCCACCCCCTTGAAATTTTCCAACTCTACAATATCCTTTCTGAGGTGAGGCAACCAGAACTGTACACAGTATTCCAACTGTGATTGCCCCATATAACGGCAACTCCCTTCTTAATGATCCCTGGCATGGAATCTGCCTTTTTCACAACTGTTGCTGTGAAAGAGAACACTTGGAAATAAAACTGAGGACTTCAAACAAGTTGGAGAGGATAAAGACTGCTGCCAGGGCTTCTATTTAAAAAAAAAAATCTACACATTTCCTTTTTTTTATTTTATTTTTTAAAATCATATTTATTAGAGTTTCCAATAATATAGAAATATAACAGAAAAGAAAAGATAAAATATATTTAAAGCCTTACTTTCGTTACCTTCTTTCTAGGACTCCCTCCTCCCCCTCCCGACTATATTCCCCTTTCATTACCGTAATTTGGTTCCACAAGTTCTCACTCCCAATTTAAAACTTAATATATTTAACCCATTAACCAATTTAAATTATACAATCTTACCATCATCCCTCATCGTTAACAGAAAAAGAAAAAAGATTTTTCCCCAAGATCTACCCCAATTTCCTTCCACGAATTCCCTTTTTTTTAAACATGTCAAATCAAAATACCATGATATACAAAAGTTATATAAAGAAATAGAAGATAAAAAATATAAGAAGGTTCAAAAAGATGGTTACATAGCCTTTGGATTCCAAAACTCCCCCCTCCCTTCCCCGGTTTGAATTCCCCATGTCCATCAGTCTATATGTTGTCAGCCTGGAGGTCTCAAGTCCATGGCCAGATTTTTTCCCATTCCACCTTGCCGGTTTTCTTTTAATTTATTTATTTTAATGATGTTTAACTTCAAAAATCCAGTCTAATAGAGGCCTTTAATTTCCTTGGTCTTTGCTGCTCCTCCCATTGTTCTTTCCGTGTCGTAGTTAGTCCTTTGTTCTTTTTATTCCTTACTTTCTCAGGTTTCTTGTCTTGTTCAGCTGCTAAAACGTTCTTATTCCGAGATCTGGTATCTCTACAGAGGTTTGTTGTTCAGGAACAAAAACTTACGTCCAGTCCCTTCCTTTCTTCAATAGAAAATTCTATTGTCTCCTTTTAATGTAAACACCTCTGTAGACAAACTATTTCAGTTTTGCAGCTTTCCCAGAAGATAAGTCCTGTGCGAATCCCAGAGTGATTTTCCACGTACGACCACTTGTAATGTCCCGAAACCCCTCTAGGGGGATTGTAGTAACTTTGTATCCTCTAATCCAAAAGTCAAATTGTTGTTCCTTATTTTCCAACAGTTTATATCCATATTGTGTCAAATTCTAACAGAATTAGCCAGCAAAATCCTTGTAACAAAGTCCTCTTTATATTCTCCAGCTTTGACAGCTACTTTGACAGCTGTCAAAGTCTCCGTCTCTCTTCGCCAGGCTCTACGAATCGCCCCGGTTCCCAGGGGGGGTTGCATTTTCCCTCTCACCCTCCACTCTTCTCCTCCAGCACAGTTCTTGTAATTTCCCATCGTGGAATTAATGATTTTTATCAGCAATAAACTTCTCTTTCGATCTTGGTTACCCAGTCCTTGTTTTAGAATGTTTACAATCGGGGGGGACTGACTTCCTTTTTAGATCACCCCCGCTCGTGCCAAATCCGATTTTTTTTCTTTTTTTCTCCTTTTGTACCCGGTTTCCCAATTACTCACGGGTTGTTGTTGATAGTCCGAATTTCCAATGGAAGAAGTCAGCGCTCTCCATCGAATGGCATGCGGCTGCGCTCGGCAGGGGAAGCGGTGGACTCAAAGCACCACGCCACTCCCCGGCACCCGATCCAAAGCCTTTAAAAAGGCTCCTTCACGAGTTGGGAGGGCGCTAGCGGTGCCAGCCGAGTCCCCATGTCCACGGGCTCCGTGCTCGTGGTTTTTAAGGGTCCCCGCGTCGCCGGCGCGGTAGGACCCAGCCCCTGCCGAGCAGACTCCCTCCGGAGCTCGGAGGGAGTCCGCCATTCGGCGATGGCGCCAACCCAGAAGTCTCAAAATCTACACATTTCCCAGCACTATGAAGTTAAACATATCATCTCTTCTAGTATATGTAATAACTTTGACCACACCATTATAATGCCACATTGAATTTTATATGCTTTCTGTGTTTGTGATATAGGTCAGATGTATGTTACAGTCACGCAAACAGATAAGATTTACATACAGATGTTCCATGTTACGATTAGCCAGTGGCAAACAATCTACATATGCTGTGCTTATGTTTTTTATTAGGTCCAGATTCCAAAAAATCATTACAAAATTTAATAAGTAAACTACTACTTTTGCCAGTAATGTAAAGGTAAACGACCCCTGACAGTTAAGTTAAGTTGTGAACGACTCTAGGGTTGCGGCTATCATCTCGCTTTACTGGTCCAGGGAGCTGACGTTTGTCCGCAGGCAGTTTTTCCGGGTTATGTGGCGAGCATGACTAAACCGTTTCTAGTGAAACCAGAGCAGCGCACGGAAACGCCGTTTACCTTCCTGCCAGAGTGGTACCTATTTATCTACTTGCACTTTGACGTGCTTTCAAACTGCTCAGTCGGCAGGAGCTGGGACCGAACAACAGGAGCTCACGCCATCGCAGGGATTCAAACCACTGACCTTCTGATCGGCAAGCCCAAGGCTCAGTGGTTTACACCACAGCAGCACCCACGTCCCAGTTGCCAGTAAGTTATATTCCTTCAAAAACCAGCTATCAAACTAGAGAGGAAGGTTCACAGTGGTTCTGCTCAGGATACTTTACTCCTCTCTTTTCTTAACTACAGAAACTACAACTGCAAGGAGTTGAAAGTAAGGAGCCACAACCACTGTTTCCCTTAACCTCTCCCTGAAACTGATAAATTTCTGTCTTTTTGCTGGACAAAGGTTATGTGAAATTCATCCACTGCAGTTTTTCCTTGCATAGGTAACTAGTAAAGAACTTGGTTAGATTTCTACATTTTTGTTCAGCTCTTAAAAGGGACATAGGTTTTGCCAGGGGAAAATGTGGCAATCCTAATCTCGTTTTGTAACATCATCACTTCACAGTCTGGTTATGTCAGATTTTGCTGTACGGCTGAGTTGGGACTGCATTAAAATTCCATGCCAAGATAATTAGGTGCTCTGTGTTCTTTTCCCTGTCCCCACCCCAATCCTATGCATCAGCATTGCTGTGTTACATGATATCTTCCTGCACGCCTTATTACTGGCATAGCACATCAGAGGACTATAAAATATACATGCAAAACATTGTTTTGCTTTCCAGATATCTCTATATTTTATGGCTAACATTGGGAATGCACAGAGTTGCAGTACTCAGGATACCATAACTTTTGTAAGGTAACTTTTTGAACTGAACTTAAGTAGTAATCACATGTAACTACATTAAAAAAATTCAGTATTTAAAAATATTTTCCAAGCCTTCCAATGCCTTGCATAGTTAAAAAAAAATCCCACCCAAATAATGCAAAACTTGTTATATGTCTTACTTTAAAACCTGGCCCAGAAATTGAATGTTTTTCAAGCAGCAAACTAGTTCCACAGCAAGTGATTTAATCCATTTAAGTAAGATGTGGCCAAGTTTAACCCAATCAGATTAGGCACTGGAAGTAAACAACTTTCACTAAGCTGGAAAAGCACAGTAGTTCCTGAATGCAAGGCAGACAACCCATGTGTTGTTGAATTCTGTGTAAAATTCTGAAATGCCTATATAGTGAGGGTCGTCTCTCATTGAGCTAGTTCAAACATAATACTAAGCCATAGTTTAGTGTAACAAGAAGGAGCCTCAACAAACCTCAGGTTTGTGCACCTCTCTTCCAGGGCAGACATGAGGAGGAATTTGGACAGCTTTTGCTTATATTTTTTTAAAATTAAATCACATGCACTAGTGGAGGAAGGGGTGTGTGGTTGGTGCGACTTGCCCGGCTGTCATTCCTGAGCAGGGGTGACATTGCCGTGGGTGGCGCTCGCCACAGGTGCCAGAGCAGCTAGCTCCGCCTCTGATCACATGTTGCCCAAACCTGACAATCTGTGGTTAAACAGTGCTGAAATAAGCAGGGCCATCTTAACCATAGGCACCAGGCTCTCAGGGGCGCCAGGCCAAGAGTCGAGGCCCCGAGAGTTGGAGTCCGAGGAAGAGCCCACCCGTCGGTCGGAGCGCCACAGAGGGCTCTTCTGCGGGCGGCTCTGCGCTGCGAGTTCGGGAGCAAGCAAGCCAGCCAGTGAGGCGCTGAGGAAACTCTGGGCAACCAGGGGGTGGGGTGGCGGGCGGATCTTTGCATCCCAGCACCGCATATGCTTAAGATGGCCCTGGAAATAAGCTAACTTGACACTGTAATTTAAGAAACGGTCTTACTACAAAAATCCCAGAGTTAAGGTTAACCGTAGCTTAGGGCTATGATTGAAAAATATATGTGAAAAATATTTATTCAGGTGAGATCTTTGACTAGGAGGAACATAGGAAGTTTCCTTGTACAGTGGTACCTCAGGTTAAGTACTTAATTCGTTCCAGAGGTCTGTACTTAACCTGAAACTGTTCTTAACGTGAAGCACCACTTTAGCTAATGGGGCCTCCTGCTGCTGCTGTGCCGCTGGAGCACGATTTCTGTTCTCATCCTGAAACAAAGTTCTTAACCTGAAGCACTATTTCTGGGTTAGCGGAATCTGTAACCTGAAGCGTATGTAACCTGAAGCATATGTAACCTGAGGTACCATTGTACCAGGTCAGTCTTTTCCAGCATTGTCTCCTCTGGCATTCAGGATTTTTCACACCATCTTCTAACTGATCCTTTTGAACAGAGGTGCCAGATATTGCACTTAGAACCTTCTGACTCAAAACGTGCGCTAGCTGCTACTGCTAAGCTACAGTCTGTCACTGAATTCAAACCTGCTGCTCCTTGCTCCTGTTCCGCAAAATCGACATGGATTTGAATTGCATTGCCTTCTAGCACTGCACCTTTATGTTAAAAAGCAAACCCAGCACATTGTAATCAGCCCAAGGTCTTTTAACTCTCAGCTAAGCAGATGATGACAAGCAGCTAGGATCACAGCCTCTGTGGCTATCCATGAGCTTGGCTGCTGTTCTCTGTCAGACAAGGATGAATGTGTCGGCTCCAGCCCCCTCTGTGAAACCCTCAGCGCGGGAACCCGTCTTGCTGGCCCCATGATGCCTTTCCCTTTGAAGAAAGCAAATCCTCAATTTTCTGTCTTTGTGTTGTTAGGAGAGGAAAGCTACCTGTGTGTGTGCACTGTGTGTGTGTGTGTGCCTTACTCAGAGAGGCAAAAAGGAGAGCAGCACTGCAGTCTCATCTTGCAGATTGTGTCCTTGGTGTGATATTAAAGAGTTTCATGAATCCACAAGCGGAGAAGCTCTTCAGGGGGTAGCACTTGCACAGACTCATCACATTTCTCCGTCTCCTCTCCCCTGTAATTTAGTAGCCTAGCAGGTGATTCTGTTACTTTCTGGAAAAGAGGGGGGGGGAGGAGGAAAAAAAACACCATACAGTAATGGGGAAAAGATGGAAGAGCATTTACTTCACCACTGCAGAGGGATGGAGGTACTGGATTAGTATTGCAAAGCTCAGTGTTCAAAGCAGTGCTCAGGGCTGTAGCCATAAGAGGGCCTGTGTAAGTCTGATTCCCTTAGGCAGAAATTAGGAACTTGGCTTCCTCCAGTTGTTTATGGGCTTCCATCAGCCCCAGCCACCATGGCCAATGGTCAGGGTCAGGGATAGTGGAAACTGGACAGTTTCTCAAGGGCCACAGTGTTGCCCACCCCAGCTTTAAGTGATATTCCACCCTGCTTTTTAATTTTAAAAGTTAAGTATCTAGCCCTCTTCATGGTGGCACTACGAGGGGAGAAGAGCACAGGTAGGATTCTACCTGATAGCTCACTAAGTTGCTCGAGCGTTGGGTTCAACAAGCACAAAGGCAAATATAGTTACATAGCTTTAAACACATTGGGCTACCTGTAACCCTTACAGCAATATTCCTTCATTTACAAATCTGAGCACCTCAATGATCTGACTTTTGTCATTTCAAGGTTATGTGCACATTCAAAGAACATGCCCCCCTACAAAGAATTCTGGGCAATGTGGTTTATCCCTCACAGAATTACAATTCTCAGCAACCTGTAACAACAATGCCCAGAATTCATTGAGGGCGGGAGAGAAATGTGATTTTAAAAGGTATGGTCATGTGTCTGCAGCCAGACTGATTGCTGCTCTTATGCATTCTAATAACCTGCCCGGGTAACAGGCACAGTATAAGCGCCAAGCTTCAACCCATGGCTTTTAAAAGCAGGGCACATCTACCTTTTCTGGAAGTGTTAAGGCACAACCTCAATAAAGTACTCCAAACCATTTCTTATCTTACCAAAGTGTCCGGCAGGCTCTCGTTCGGGCAGCAGGAATACTGGCAGATCTGACATGTTTTCCAGGCAACCCAAAGAAGGGCCAAAAGAGTCACAACAGAGATAACCAAGAAGAGTGGGGCGAAGGTGACCAATATGGCTTTGCCTGCTGGAGACAAAAAAGAGTCTGTAGTTGCTAAGAGGGCAGAAAAACACAACGAGGGGCTCTGAGCTGAAAAGTATCTGGGAATTGATATAAGTGCCACTGCTGCACATTGTGTTTACATGGCTTTGCACTGTTCTGAAGAAGAGTAATGTGAAGCAGTAAAGGGAAGCAGTGCTCCCTTTCCCTTATGGGGTATTCCGGAGCCCATATAGAGTCCTTAAGTGGGTTCCCTATCGGTAGGAGAAAATAACAGAGGCCAACCAGAGTATATTGAGAAGCAAAGCGGCTAGTAAGCCTGATCTTTATTCAAGGAACTGTTGCAACAGGGTCCCCACTCACCACATGCAGGAGGGAGGAGAACCCTGAACAATGGTACGCAAGCCCTTATATAGACTTTTGAAATTGCCCACCCTGTAAGCCCAACAAAGGTGTCACAAATGTTCAAGTTTTTATTAGATTTATCTGCCCTGGCCCCCCAGCAGTGGAGAACCATGTCTGGAAAGGAGAGTATCTTTGTTGTTCTTACCTTCGGCCCTCACACACTGCACCTGGCTGAAATTGCTGCTCCGGTTTATGGCTTCAACATAGGTCTGGGCTTTAACACAGTATTCAGTACCAGCTTCCATGGTGTCCATATGTAAGGTAGTGCTGCTGTCTTTCACCACTTTGCGATACACCTAGGGTGAAATCAGTTGCCTTTGATCAGGTAATGGGAACATATAGCTCAGACGTCCCCAACCTGCGGCCCTCCAGATGTTTTGGCCTACAACTCCCATAATCCCTAGCTAACAGGACCAGTGGTCAGGGATGATGGGAATTGTAGTCCAAAACATCTGGAGGGCCAAAGCTTGGTGATGCCTGATATAGCTGTCCAGACTAGAGACGGAAAGTTCTGTGAATTTTGGTTCTCTTGGGTTCTCATTTTGCCAGTCTGAAATGCACATTTTATATTTTAAAAAATCTTCATGAAAATTCAGCATTTAAGCACAAATTTATCCTATTGAACTTAATTTTATATGCAGCACAAACTAATGTACAAACACTTTCCCCCTAATATAATGTATTTTTGTATGTTATTTTCACTGGTGTCTTTCTTTTTATGCACACTTTTACCTAATATATGCATTTTTGTAAAAATCATTTGGAGAACATCAGAAAATTCTGATAAGAGCAAATTTTGAAAGATACCTATGTTTCTGTTCACATGTTGTTTTGGAATGCACAGATTTGATAGATTCTGCTTTAAATGCATACTGAATGGAATTTCTCCTCCATCCCTACTCCAGACTTTATTGCATTACAACTTCTAACATCCCAGTTCATTGATCATGCTGTTTTGGGCTGAGGTGAGTTGGAGTCCAACAACACCTGGAGAGTCACAGGTTCCCCACCCCTATATTTGATTAACTGGTCTGTTCTTTGCTTTGGCATGAGATCCTGTTTGGTCACCCTCTCTGACACCCGAATAGTAATGAACTCCATTGCTAAACAAGAAGAACCACCACAGCCCATTTCTGTAACGCAGCCAAACGCCTAAGACAAGGTGCACGAATACTAGAGCCAAAACAAAAACTGTTCACAAATTTGAAAATTCTGCAAGATTTCAGAATGCAAATTTGACTTTTTGAATTTCCGGTTATTTTCGCATTTTGCTTTCAGATACTTTCAGAGGCACTCATTAAAAAACCGTCTCAGGGAAATATAAATAGGAATGTCTGCAAGCAAATTCAAGTTAGATCTCCCCACTCCCCACCCCTTTTATTTCTAGGCAGTTGTAAGAAATTCTGGGCGATTAGGGAGTTGTAGGAAGTTAAATTATTATAGTACAAGACAAATGAAATAAGAGATTAACCCAGGTTCCCTTGTATAGGGAAGGGCCAAAGGTTTTGAAAGCTACCAAGTAAATTGTTTTCTGATTTCTTTGTAGGTAAGCTGAGCAGCTGCCAAACTAGACATTACTTCAATTGCACAGATAGCAACAATGTCTTTTTAAAAAAATGTAATACTAGGGTAGTGGATGAAGCAATTTTCACCGGGATAGCAGAGTGTAGGGAAGGGAAGGTTTAATCCAAATTGAACTTTTTTTCTAAAGCTAACTGCAGCAGGGCATAAAGGTAAAGGGACCCCTGACCATTAGGTCCAGTCGTGACCAACTCTGGGGTTGCGGCACTCATCTCACTTTATTGGCCGAGGGAGCCGGTGTACAGCTTCCGGGTCATGTGGCCAGCAGGACTAAGCCGCTTCTGGTGAACCAGAGCAGCGCACGGAAACGCCGTTTACCTTCTCGCTGGAGTGGTACCTATTTATCTACTTGCACTTTGACGTGCTTTCAAACTGCTAGGTTGGCAGGAGCAGGGACCGAGCAACGGGACCTCACCCCGTCGTGGGGATTCGAACTGCTGACCTTCTGATCGACAAGTCCTAGGCTCTGTGGTTAAGGTGATTTTAATTGAGATCATTGCCCTTGGCCCTGGTTCAGAAGCTCCAGCTGGGGCAGAATGCACTGGCCAGACAGCTGATGGGGGTACATTGCTGGCAACATGTGATACCATTGTTAAAATCTCTGTACTGGCTGCCCATCTACTACTGAGCCAGCTTCAAAGTCCTTGCATTAATTTCTGTTTCACTGAGAAGGAGCAACTGAGAAAGCCTCTCAATGCAGGCCCTTGCACTTTTTGCAAGCTGATCTTTAAACTTATTGATAAAGAGTCTTTTAAGACATGCAGATCCCTGAGCTTTCTGCAACTTGGGTTCCACAACTGAAAAGGTTATACCCTGCGCCACAGCCATTCTGACCTCCTATGGTGATTAAATATAAAACAGATCCTCCGGTTTATTGTTGTGGCCAGGCAGACTCACTGGGAGAAGGCCATCCTTTAAACAGTCTCTTCCCACTTAGGATGTTTGCACTGCAGCAAGTAGGAATCAAAGAGAGTGCATACACCATCAGGCAACAGTATATAGCAGGAAAAAATTTGGAATTAGGAAGGACCAAAGTGAAGTCTCCTTGTGGATTGTTTTCTGTGCTGCTCCATCATAATAACGTGCAGAGTTATGGGCAGAGCTTCAGGATAGCCTAACCTAACTTCTAGACTAGGGATGTGGAACCTGTGGTCCTCCAGACATTGATGGTCTACAATTTCTCTGATCATGGCCTATGCTGGCCAGGGCTGGTGGAAGTTCAATAACATATGGAAGGCCACAGGTTCCTCATCAGTGCATTTGATCTTGTCCATATACTTGCAAGAGAACTTTATTCTCTTTTGTTCCTGCATTCTCAGGCCAGATATAAGACCAATACGTACCTTGTGCCCTTGGCCCTTCTTCCAGTAATATATCCAGAATTCAAAGGCAGGTCCTAGACGCTCAAGTTCCACTAGCAAGTGATATCCATCAGCTGTGACAGTCAACATAGGTGGAATGAGGGAGGCTGTGAAAACGACAGAATCATATCCATCATGGGACCATACATGAATCTCGCATCCCAGCTTAGGAAAAACAAGGATCAATATGCTGTGGAACAGCCTAAAGCAGGGGTCCCCAACCTTTTCCAAGCCTGGGGGAACATTTGGAAATCTAAGAAACTGTTGTGAGCATCACAAAATACCCATTTCATAGAACAAAAACTGTCAATGCTCAGGAACCCCACTCCTCAAAAAGCCCCTCAGCCCAAATACCGATACACATCCCAAAACAAATATCAGACAGTAAGAGAAAAAACAGGCAACTTCCAAAATAGGAGCAACATCCCATACCAAAGGAAGAAAAAAAGACAAATATACACACTCCAAACAAACAGAAAAAAGCAGGCAAAGCTGCTGCTGGTGGTGGGGGAACGGGATGGGACAGAGGCTTTATGAGGAAAAGGAGGTAAGATGGCGTTTCTGGATGCTTACAATATGCTTTGTAGCCAGGCACAGCATCACTTTGGTTTAAATAACAACACCCTGCAATATAAATAAATAATGGAGGGCAGAGAGGGACCTTGGCAGGTGCCCATGAACACCATATTGGAGGCCGCCAGCCTAATTTGGAACCTCAGCGCCTAGGACTTGCCGATTGCATGGTCGGCGGTTCGAATCCCTGTGGCGGGGTGTGCTCCCGTCGTTCGGTCCCAGCGCCTGCCAACCTAGCAGTTCGAAAGCACCCCTGGGTGCAAGTAGATAAATAGGGACCGCTTACCAGCGGGAAGGTAAACGGCGTTCCATGTGCTGCGCTGGCTCGCCAGATGCAGCTTGTCACGCTGGCCACGTGGCCCGGAAGTGCCTGCGGACAGCGCTGGCTCCCGGCCTATAGAGTGAGATGAGCACACAACCCTAGAGTCTGGCAAGATTGGCCCGTATGGGCAGGGGTACCTTTACCTTTACCATTAAGTATCTCCCCTCCCTACCCCAATGCTGTGGTCCTAATCAATCTTACCCTACCTCAGTTGATCTGATTAAAAGAGAGACAGAGAAGAGAAGATCCATTCATGGATCTCAAACATTTCATCTGCTTTAGTCCTTACAGTGCATTCTGTGCAAAATTTGAATTCAGTGTAGTTATCTCGTTTGTGGTCCCAGCCTATGGAATGTATAGTATTGCCCAAAGTGATCCACTTGAGCAGAAGCTTACAGCTTTATGTTCAGTGCTGATGTACTGAGTTTGTGAGGTGCTCTCATGCTGATGCACAAATCTTTAGGTACCATCTTGAATCTGTCATCTGTTTTCTCCGATTCCTTCTTGTTTTTCTAGTAGAAACCCCTCAGGGCTAAGTTGGGAGTGGAAACTGGATTCCACCATCAGGGCCAGGCATTTAGCAATCTTGCATAGACTTGAAATGTTTCTTGGGCTGCTGAGTTATCAGTTTTGCCTGCAGGCGTCATCTACAGTAATAGTACCAGCAATAGCTACAGAAGAAGGAAGGACAAACCAGTTCTGTCTAGATTCGAAGGGAGACTATACCATGAAATGCATAAAGAATGGTAATTCAGGCAGATAGAATCAGAAGCATCTGACCAGCTTGTGCTCTTGAAGTTCACTCCTACACATCAACTGATAAAGAAAAGGGAGCCCTGGCTTCCTTTCCAGCTGGGGCAAAAAACTAAAAGTAAGAGTTGAAAAATGCTGCATCAACTGTCAAATTTTGGGAACAACTTTGTCTGGAAGTCGCATTTTCTGAGCTGGAATCCATACTTCTAGATAACAACAACAACAACAACAACAACAATAATAATTTATTATTTGTACCCCGCCCATCTGGCTGGGTTTCCCCAGCCACTCTGGGCGGCTTCCACAAAGACCAAAAATACACTAATATGTCATACATTAAAAACTTCCCTGAACAGGGCTGCCTTAAGATGTCTTCTGAATGTCAGGTAGTTGTTTATCACTTTGACATCTGATGGGAGGGCGTTCCACAGGGTGGGCACCACTACCGATAAGGCCCTCTGCCTGGTTCCCTGTAGCTTTGCTTCTCGCAATGAGGGAACTGCCAGAAGACCCTCAGCGCTGGACCTCAGCGTCCGGGCAGAACGATGGGGGTGGAGACGCTCCTTCAGGTATACTGGGCCGAGGCCGTTTAGGGCTTTAAAGGTCAACACCAACACTTTGAATTGTGCTCGGAAACGTACTGGGAGCCAATGTAGGTCTTTCAAGACCAGTGTTATGTGGTCTCGGCGGCCGCCCCCAGTCACCGGTCTAGCTGCCACATTCTGGATTAGTTGTAGTTTCTGGGTCACCTTCAAAGGTAGCCCCACGTAGAATGCATTGCAGTAGTCCAAGCGGGAGATAACTAGAGCATGCACCCCTCTGGCGAGACAGTCCGCGGGCAGGTAGGGTCTCAGCCTGCGTACCAGGTGGAGCTGGTAAACAGCTGCCCTGGATACAGAATTGACCTGCGCCTCCATGGGCAGATGTGTGTTTATTAGGTTAAATGTGCTGGCGGAAACTCACTTGCTCCAAACCCATTTTTATTACGACCTCACATTTGTGGAAGGCTGAGCCATGGGATTCAAAACAGATTTTCCGCCTCAACCCTGGCAAATTCCATCAAATTAAAGCAGAGAACTGGGGAGAACTGCACTTGCTGTAATTCTCCTAACTACCAAAGGCGCAGGAAAATCCCTAAGTCATTCGATCCAACGGTGAGGCAGCCCACCATTACGTAGGCCCACAGGAGCCAAATCCTAGGGGCCGAGGTCTGTTCAGCCTATCACGATAAAATATTTGAGGGGGTCGGGGGGCCCTAAAGTTGATGGGCATTGCCAGTCAAATGGTGTGCATGCACAGCATCATGTGACTGATTATGTGGGAAAGCCCTTATCTCTCCCCTCCCCCAATATTTTAACTAAGTTGGCACCCTATGTAGGCTCCAACCTGTGTATGTTCAATTGTTTCACACACACAGTTTTATCACCTTAATCAGGACCAAGTTTGTGGGGAGGAGTTTCCCACAGCAAAATGCTGTTGGTTTCCCAACTCAGTCAAGAGCTTACCTGCCGACAGTGGCAGGCAGACCTGAGCTGCCATTCAGATTTCACAAAGTGCCCTGGAGTGATGCTATACGTACATCGAGTGCTCCAGTGCATTGTGAAAAATTTAAAACTGCAACTCAAAGCTGCCTTCCCCAGCTTTGAAGAAGGAGAGGGCAGGGCATGAGTCTGCTTCAGCGGGGTTTTGGCAGCTTTATAGAATCAAAGAATTGTAGAGTTGGAAGGGACCCCAAGCCTCATCTAGTCCACCCCATGCAATTCAGGAATCTCAGCTAAAGCATCCAAGACAGATGGCCATCCAACCTTTGCCTGAAAACCTACAAGGAAGGAGAGTCCACCACCTCCTGAGGGAAACCATTCCACTGTTGAACAGCTCTTAATGTCAGAAAGCTTTTCCTGATGTTTAGTCAGAATCTCCTTTTTGTAACTTGAAGCCATTGGTTTGAGTCCTACCCTCCAGAGCAGGAGAAAACAAGCTTGTTCCCTCTTCCATGTGACAGTCCTTGAGATATTTGAAGATGGCTATCCAATCTCCTCTTTTCCAGGAGAAGCTGCTCGGGTCCTGGCTAAGCTGCTCAATGGTGCCAGTTTGCTGACACCCAGGACTGACCTCAGTAGGAACAAGGTCCCCCAACGGGATCATTAGCATCTACCATTATCCTAAGGATCCCAGCGTGAGATGTGCATCACAGAGGAGCACGTGAATGCACTTACTTGTGACACGATTGAAGAAGCTGCTGAGAGTGGCCCAGTGCGAAGCCTGGGTCCCCACACCTGCCCTGACACGTAGATCGTATGGCACAGTGGCAGAAATGTCTTCTGTGATGTCACACTGAGTAACACTAATACCCGTACACTCTCCAATGGGAATCCAGCTGTCGTTGGCATAGTCTCTCTCATATTCTCTGAGGGGAAGAAGAAGAAGAAGAAAAATTAGGGGAAAGAATGCAGCACGCTTTGCTGAAGGCTGTGGTTCTTACTTATTTATTACATAAAATGTGTACACCGCTTGATTGTAAAGAAAACCTCTTCAAAGCGGTTTACAAAAGATGAAACAGTGAAATCGAGAAAAGATTACGACTCTGCTTTAAAACATGCAGAAGTTAACATACTAATACAGATATTAAAATTACCTCAACCTTCTAAGCATCTGGGTAGGCTTGTCTAAACATGAATGTTTTTAGCAGGTGCCGAAAATAGTACAGTGAAGGCATCTGCTTGATATATCAATAGGCAGAGAGTTCTGTAGGCGCTGCCACACTAAACAATTGAGTTCTTACAAATGAAGAACAGGTATTATGTGTAGTATTGCCAATTCCGCCAACTGAAGCCACTGACCTACTTCACTCAATAATGTTGATGCTTATTGGTGGCGGCTCTCCAGGAAGAAACCTGGAAATGACAGGGATTGAACCTGGGGCCTTCTGTATGCAAAGTGTGTTACTCAGTTGAGTTATAGAAGACTGAGATCAAAGCAGAGTACAAATTACGCACTGTACACTTGAGGGTGACCCGCCCCACCCCGAAGCAAATATTCTGTGCACGTTTTAAAGAATATTTGTTAGGAACCCTCACACACATGTGTTGCAACGTGAATAGTCCCACAAGGGCAGACATGTCTGGTAGCAGATTCAATTCTTTCCAACCTTCTCACATGGGCTAGTTTACTGCAATGCCACTTAATAACTATGGCTTGGGCCCAAAGACATGCATCAGAATGTCACATTAGGGTTATGAGGGGATAGAAAGGGTTGTATTGCTCCAAACTGGAAGTGGGTAATAACATTTTTGAATGCTACTTTGCAAGCAGAAACCTGGAAGAGGGAGCAAGCTGCGCTAGAACTTCTTTCCGCAATGTTCTACTTTTTTCTCACTTGCAGGAATTTTGTTTTGTTTTTAATGCTTGGGAACATTCAAAGGCATCTCATTTATAGTCTGGAACCATAGGCTGTGTGCACAACCCCACTTACTCTGCATTCAGTACATTCCCACTTAGAAACCAGAGTACACACCACAACAGCCACAATCCAAATCTATCCTGTTGTTTCTTATGAAATAATGCATTTTGATGAATTCCCCCACCCCCAAAAGAAACCAGTTTAGATCCTTATTGAGAAAAAGAATGACGTGGCTGTGTTTCAAGTTGGTCGTGTGTACACAGCAATAGAGTCAACTTGACCACCTCAGGATATTTACCACATTATTTGGCTGAATGTGTGGGTTGGGCCTAGGTCCTACTACATGCTCCAGTCTGTGAGGAAATTTTGCAAGAGCTCAGCCAAAGGAGCAGGATAGGCCCTCAACAGCTTGCATTGGCTTGGGTCATAAGATCCCTGCTGGGTCAGACCAAAGGCCTATCCAGTCTAGGTTCTTGCTCCTAACAGTGGCTAACCTTATGCCTACAGGAAGCCCACAACAAGGGCATGAGGGCAATAGGGCTATCCCACTGTTGTCTTCCAGCATCTGATATTCAGAGGCATTTTGCCATCATGACTAGCAACAGAATTTGCCTAATGGGGATTATCTGATTGATTTTTGTTGTTATTCATGTTTTTATACCGTATTTTATGCTGCTTTTATAATTAGGATAAGTGTTTTAAAGTGTTTTAAATTTGTTGTTAGCCACCCTGAGCCCGGTTTTTGAACTGGGAAGGGCGGGGTATAAATAAAAAATTATTATTATTATTATTACCCTTTTAAAAACATCAACTATATATTTTGGACACCATAGTTTAATACTGAATGGTGTGAATAAATTCCCTTCAGCTTAATTGTATGATCTCAACCCCGTGTTCTAATTATCCATTTCCTCACACCATGCATAATTTAAGACTCTTCTGTCTTGTCCTTTACATACTTGCCTAAAAAGAAAAAAGAAAGGTCAGCAGTGATATTTACTCCATGTTTACACTCAATGTGAAGAAAAGTTACCCTTGAAATTCGACGGAATATTTTACAGCTGCTCCAGGCACCGTCACCGGGCTCCATACTAGAAAGTGCTTCATATTAGTGGACAGGATTGTGATGTTCCGAGGAGCTGGCAGTAGCACACCTTTGCGTAGGAATCACCCAGGAACATGCAAACAAGGGAGAAAACCAGAAATTACAATTGGCTCTGTGAGTTATTATGGAGGAGCAGAGGTTACTGTTACCGCTGGGTTGCTCTGTCAACAGGGTACAGACTGATGTGCTCATGTCCAGCTTTGTCTGAGAAATGTGTGGAATCCTCTACCTTGGAGATTTTTATATACAGTATATAAAAAGTCAAATGAACATCTGTCAAAGATGCTCTAGATCAGTGGTTCCCAATTAGCTAAATACTGTGGACTTCCTACTTTTGAAACTTTTGATATTCCTGTTGTAGTTTTTGTTATGTGAATGGGATCCATGGACCACCAGATGGGAACCTCTGTTCTAGCTATTTGACACACTCTGAAAATTTGGGCAGCTGCCTATGTAGAAATCACACTTCTGTTTCAAAGATCAGTTCCTGTACATAAAAGGGCTTTTGCTTAACTACAGGTTTTTTCCAGATTAGGGCTGCAGGGCACCTCCATCAGCTCTGCTAAGAGACCATCTTCATCAGACCCTTCCCTCAGTTGTCATCTGCCAATGGCACTCATTCCATCAGGCTACAGGAGAGGAAGAGATGGAATGGCAGAGCCTACCCTTCAACCAGTCAGCAATGTTTGGCTCCTCCTCTTCAAATCTCTCCATTCCAGCTGGTTGCGACAAGACATCTGTTACTACGAACTAGTGCCTGAACTCGTTTTCTGTACTTGCTATTCCCCTCCTCCCCACCTTTCCTTGTGTGCTATGTATCTTCGATTATGAGCCTGAGGGCAGGGACTGCCTCATCACTGATAGATGCAAACTGCTCTGGGAGGCCTTTTTTCTTTCAGATTGAACTATGAAAGAAAAACGCTGCTACTACGATGGCTGATAATGATGATGTATAGACTACAGTTAACATTAACTACGATCAGCGATATTTTTCTAGAAAAAGAAGTGCCAGAAATGAGTTCTGGTGAGTTCTGGATGAAAAATCCCTGACTACGATTACCTTCAAACAAGTCGACTTGAAACCATAGCTACTGAAGCTGGCTTGTTTTATAATGTTCATAATGCTTCGCATGTGCATTATGCTTCGCATAATGCTTCACATGTGAAAGTTTAATTCCTGCCATCTCCAGGAGAGCATTTGCCCCTCGGTGTAAACAGCAATGGGTGGATCAAAGGTTTAATTAAGGAGAAGGAAGAGTCCTTTGTACCTAACCATAATTTGCATGTCTGGACGACATGGATAAATGTGGCTAATCAAAAGCAGAAGCTTCCTAACTCTGGGAGAGTGTAGCAGTATATTGTTATGGCAAGTGCCTTTCTGGTTAAATAATAATAATGAGGCGCCAGGGCTCATATCTTGATAAAAGCATTACAGGCGTCAACACAACATAGCTGACATGGGCAGCAAAAGCAATAGGCGACTTGGTACCAGTGAGTACTGGTCACAGAAAAAGCAATGGTTATGGCTAATGGCTAAAACCAATGCTATTTTTCTTTATTAAAAAAAAAAAAGAGGTGTGAGAACTCACCATGAATACCTCCCTCATTCTCTTAGAATGGCAATGGCGCCCACCTGAGAGGTGCTGGAACTCAGTTCCGGCTGAAAAAAAAGCCCTAGCTAAAACCAGACTAAAAGAATATGTGGGGAAATTTTGTTTCGCAAGGTGTAGCCCGGAAAGGAGTCACCAAATCTTGTGCGTCACTTGTTTGAGGATTGAGTAGCCTGAGGGCCTTTCGTTACAATTCATTTTAACTTGGTTCCTCATGTCATGTGCATGGGTCACATATTTCCCCTCAAACTTGTCCTCCTGTTTGTGAAGATACCACTTTTTCTTTTTTTTAGTACTCAAGGAGATATAGCTCTGAGGAAGCTCAGGCCAAGAAGCACATGCCGTCAGCTCCTTGTAAGGACCATCAATGGTCTGAGGGAACTACTTGGGCACCAGTACTATTCCCCGGGGCTACTTAAGACCTGTGCGACCTGAGGGAAGGCAGAAGTGATGAAGCCCAGAGGAGGAAGAACCTACCATCAGCTTTCAGTTGACCTGAGAGACTTTGGCCACTCTCCATTTTATAGGATTTTTTGTTTTTTGTTTTAGTGTTTTACAATTGTGAACTGCCTTTGGTACCTAAGCAGAAAGGCACCACATATATATATAAAAGAAATACATTATAGACCAGGGTTGTGTGTTTTTTGCGCATTTAAGGTCCCCATCATTTAAAGCAGTGTTATACCACTTTTAACTGCCCTGGCTTCCCCTGAAGAATCCTGGGAAATGTAGTTAATTATATCATTTATTAATAATAGTAATCTCCCTTCCATCTCTGTCACCATGGAGAAATTATCTTAAATCTCTAGACTGAAGTATACAGTACCCTGTGGATGTGAGCTTAATCTGTAATGTAAAAGATTCTTCAAGTCTGTTTTGATGCAATGTGGATGACTGCACACAATACTTAACATCTGTGCATGTATTTGTCCTGGAAGACAACACTCTATGCTCGATAATTGTTTTTAACTTTTTCAACAAAGTTTGTAACCATACCACTTTAAACAATCACGCCTTCCACCAAAGAATCCCAGGGACTAGTTTGTTAAGTGTTCTGAGAGTTGATGTTAGGTTAAGTACAAGAATAGTCTTGCAAATTTGTAAGCCCCCCCCCCTTTTCTTTCTTTTTTACACAGGTGTCTTAACAATTGTTATTCTTTTCATGTCTTATTTTACCTTGTGCACTTATAATTTTATACTAGGTATATATATTTTTCTATTTTCCAATAAAGAACATAACTCTTTAACAGGTGGTACTATAGAGGTGTGGAGCAAATGGTATAAGAAACAAGCTTCCTCACCCTAAATCCTGCTTCCTTATATACTACAATTTCAAGATAACTTATCAGTATCTACTATTCTTTCCAAAGCAGGGCTCCATCGCCTGCAAGACTGTTATGAAAACAATGTGCCACTTACAGAACCACAACTCCTGGAACACTTGAAAGATTGGCATGGGGTAACCACAGAGTCATGACACTTTATGAACATCTAACTTTAGCAAGCTCCCAGAAAGGCAGGGTCTGTGTGATATATCCCCCTACTGATACAATCCCAGTTCTATTCACTTACTACTTTGAAACTGGTGTGAGAGACGGACCCTATAAGCAAACTGAAAGATTCTCAATGGCTTAAGATTTTATCCACCCGTCCCTTTAGGTCTGTGTCTGCTAACATTAAGGAGAATTCTTCGAGAGCGAACGCCTTTGGCTTTAAAAAATAAGGAAAAACATAAGCATCCTACACTGTTACTGTATTAATTAACAAAGAAAATGAATGGATAGACTATGTGCTATTGCTGTCTTAACATTTGTGTACATGTATTTATCTGCATAGGCACCACTAAGACAGAAATCAAAGTTCTCGGGATGTAAGAGAAGTGGGGAGGCTCATCAAACCAATTTAAAAGGCCTGGCTAATTTTAACACCCAGTGCCAAAAAGTAAAACCGCCCTGCAGAGTGTTTTCCAAAATTGGAGTCAGTGGTGTGCGGTCAGTGGACTAGGCTAGTCCCCTAAATGTTCCCCTGGCACTTCCTTCCCAAAGCCCGGAAAGTTTCTGCCTGGCTTAGGGAGGAAGGCATGATGCTCCAACAGGTCCAAGATCCCTTCTGCTACCTTCCCAAAGCCTGAGAAACATCTGCCTGGCTTATGGAAGAAGGCACAATGCTCACATACACAGCGTCCTCCCCACAATTACCCTCGCAAGCTGGCACCTCTGGCCCTAACTGTTCCCCTACAGACAATTTCATCACAAACCACTGTTTGGAGCAACACCAAAGAAAAGTCCCATAAAGGAATATATGAAAAGATTTGGTTTTGGAGCTCAAATTTAATATGCAATAGTTAAAGTGCACAGGGATATAAGACAATAGCATAACATATAAAAAGGTAAAGGTAAAGGTCCCCTGACAGTTAAGTCCACTTGTGAACGACTCTGGGGTTGTGGCGCTCATCTCGCTCTATAGGCCAAGGGAGCCGACGTTTGTCCGCAGACAGTTTTTCCGGGTCATGTGGCCAGCATGACCAAGCCGCTTCTGGCGAAACCAGAGCAGCACACAAAAATTAGAACCACCGACCTTCTGATCGGCAAGCCCTAGGCTCAGTGGTTTAGACCACAGTGCCACCCGTGTCCCAACAGCATAACATATATGGAACAACAAACACAATACCTCTGTCAACACAACGAGAATCAATATGATATAGAGAAGATCGCACATGGGTGAAGGGAAGTTACGAGCATGGGGGGGGGGGGAGTATAGGGCAGTATCTGAAAAATTGTTAAAGATATACCGGTATATGTGATTTAAGAGGTCAAGAACAAGGAGTCAAAAGAAGGAGACTAATATGAATGAACAGTAAAATAAGGAAATCTGAGAAGAATATGTTACAAATTAAAACATGTGAGTCATGTTCTTGCTTGTATTTTGGTTTATTTGGGTTGTAAAGTCTTCTGTTGTAAAGACTGTATATAAAATGAAATAAAACATAAAAAGTGAAAAGAAAAGTCCCTCTCTTCAGCCAAGGAGATGGCGAATGCCTAAACGGTCGCAACGTCCCCCCATGATGACAACTGCCCAACAACAAAAAGGGACCTGAGGTAAATGGAACTCGGTGTACAGGGCTCCCGTGCTGCTGCTTTTGACCTTTAAAGCCCTTCACGGCCTAGGACCCTCGTACCTACGGGACCGCCTCTCCTGGTATGCCCCACGGAGAGCCTCAAGGTCCATAGATAACAACACCCTAGTGGTCCCGGGCCCTAAGGAAGTTAGATTGGCTTCAACCAGAGCCAGGGCCTTTTCAACTCTGGCTCCAGCCTGGTGGAACCCTCTGCCTCATGAGGCCAGGGCCCTGCAGGATCTGATTTCTTTCCGCAGGGCCTGTAAGACAGAGTTGTTCCGCTTGGCCTTTGGCTTAGAGCCAATTTGATTCCCTCCCTCTCTTTCTTTTTTCTTTTTTCTTTTCCTTCTCCAATGAGGCTACATTTTAATATTTTAATGCTGTATTTTAATTTTGTTTTTTAAGTTGTAATCATTCAACTTGTTTTTATTATTGCTTGTAAGCCGCTCTGAGCCCGGCCTTGGCTGGGAAGGGCGGGGTATGAATAAAAATTATTATTATTATTATTATTATTATTATTATTATTATTATTATTAAGACTAGCAGAACTATTGAAGAACACAGTGACTCCCCTGAAGACAAAAATCAGCGACCTGACCTCCAAAGTGGAGACCTTCACTGGCATCATCTCCACTCTAGAAAAGGAAAACCAGATCTAACTAAAACAAATAGAGCAACTCCGAGAGGAAAACACATGTCTGAAAAATAAATCAGCTGATACGGATAGCTGCCAAGAAAGAGAAAGCATGGAAGCGAGAATTAAACTAGCAGACCTTGAAAATCACAGTAGACACTGCAATATTGGCTTCCGAAATTTCCCTGATAAAACGGAAGACAAAAACCAGGCTGATCTCATTGTATGCTGGCTGAAAACCACAATTCCAAATCTAAAACTTGAAGTAGATGATCTGAAAAGGGCACACAGAGCTCTTAAGACCCATGCCGAAAGCCAAACGCCCCTCCACGAGACATCATCGTGTGCTTCACCTGCTACAAAAATAAAGAAGAAATATGGAACAATCTCAGAAACTCAACCAACTTCCAATATTGAGAAAACCGCATCCTGGCCTTTCAGGATTTATCGCAAGAGACCCTAAACCGAAGAAAAAACCTACGACCCTGTATCCAACATCTTCAACAAGCAGGAATCAAGTACCAACATTTGTCTCATTGTAACAACTGACACAACACAGCACACGGCCACCGGCATACCTGAAGCCCTGCAACTTCTGGAGAACCTCAGACTTAACCTTCCACCAGAATGGCAGCCATCTGACCCACCGAACGACAGCCAAGGAGAAAATACAGCTAATGATTGAACGATAGTCAACAAGAGAAAGAAGAAATAACAGAAACGACATGACAATGCAAACCAAGACAGTCAAGTACCACTCACAGAACAGCTCCACTGAACACAGAACACAGGACTACGAACCAACCTCAGCTAAACCCACACATCACAGATTGACAACCCTGCAACAACATCTACTGTTGAATTAAGCACCCAGAAAGCACCTCAAACCAATAGACTGGTGACCAAATCTTCCACCCTCTTCCCTCCCCCCCTTGCTATCCACAGAGATCCTTCCCACATCAACACCTTCTTCTTCTTCATCGATCACTCGTAGTAAGATTGTCTTCCATGAACACGGTTTTAACAGTGAGTCCGTAAATGACTGTGGAGGCCAATTCTGGATCCACATGTCCTTCCACAGTGGGGACATAGGTTTCCGTGTGGGAGTTGATCACGGTGAGGGTTCATCCAGTGTGCCTTCCTCTTAGCACACTTCTCCCTTTCGTCCTGAGTTTGAGCGTCTTCGAAGCCCATGACAGCTTTGGTAAAGGCTGTTCTCCAATTGGAGGGCTCCCAGGCTAGTGTTTCCCAGTTGTCGGTGTTCATACTACATTTTAAAATTTGCCCTGAGAGAGTCTTTAAACCTATTTTGTTGATCACCAGCATTACGCTTTCCATTTTTAAGTTCGGAATAGTGTAGGTGCTTTGGAAGACGATAACCAGTCCAGGTGCGCTCCTCCATTCTCTCCAACTCCACCCACCCCAACACGCCATCCGCCCCAACAACTCCTCACCCCAACAAACCATCCCCCCAAACACACACACCCCTCGCTGTAATGACTATACGCAAAAAAGCACACAAACAAAAACAGAACCCACCTCTCCATCCCCTTCCTCACCACATGAATAAAACAAAAAACAAAATAAGCAGGTAAAAGGAAAACAGAAAAAGGCAAACTCATGCTAACTAAAACAACACTCCCACCCCAATAAAACAAACAGCAAACAGCATTTTCTAGGAATAAAAAGAAGGAAGGAAGGAAGGAAGGAAGGAAGGAAGGAAGGAAGGAAGGAAGGAAGGAAAAGGCCCTTTCTCCCTAGGACATATCTTAACAGATTTCACTAATTAATGTTACTTGGAGAAGAGTCTCATTTTAAGATATAAAGAAAATCTAAACAATCTGGAAGTTACAGTTAGTTCTAGGCAATCCCCCCCCCAGCTCCATGCCCCATCATTCTGAACCAGGATCAAACATAAATAACCACATACCTGACACAAAAAGTGGCATCAAAGAAAAGATAAAGGACCGGAAGCAAATTGCCATTTCACTCCAAATTAGGAAGTCTGCTGAGGTATGGCTGGCCCTGGCATTTTCTGTTCCTGGGCCAAGAGTCTCTCCATGTTCTGAGCTGAATGGCAACTTGAATGTTCAGTGCAGAATGCTGTTGCCGTTGCTGCAGCATGTAAACTGCTCCAATAGTCACGAGTGTGGCTGCTACTGGATCCTACCTTACACATGCAATTGCATTGCTCAGGAAGGTGTGGCCACAGGTAATTTAGGTTCTGTAACAGGTTCAGTTAATTTCATTTGGGTATTTTCCTACACTATAGGTTGAGCAATTGACCTAGAGAGAGAGAGGAAAAAATGCTGGCTACGTTGGCTCTGAGATTAGGCAATCAACAACTTGGAGGAAAGCTCAGTTGCAACAACCAGATATTATCAAAATTCTGGAGTGAAAGTTGTTGTCTGAAGGCTTTTGAAAACCCCAACAGTTGATATTTATTTATACCTGCCATGAATGGGAAACTAGGCCACGTCTCCATTATAAATGGCCAAGGGTGTAATGAAGACATCTGCCCACACCCAACTCTCATCCCACATAAATAACTTCCTGCTTAAACCTTTATATCATCCCATGGGAACATTGTTGGAAGGAGAGAGAAAAAAAGTGAAGCCAAGCTGGAATTATTGTAGATAGTTCTGGATACAGTGGTGCCCTGCAAGACGAATGCCTCGCAAGACGAAAAACTCGCTAGACGAAAGGGTTTTCCGTTTTTGCGTTGCTTCGCTAGACGAATTTCCCTATGGGCTTGCTTCGCAAGACAAAAACGTCTTGCACTTTTTTTTTAAAGCCGCTTGAAGAGGCGCAGTTGCGACGGACCGTGCTTCGCAAGACGAAAAACATCGCAAGACGAAAAGACTCGCAGAACGAATTATTTTCGTCTTGCGAGGCACCACTGTACTTCTTATTAAATAAAGAATGCTGAAGAGATGGTAAAGGGGCAGAAAAGGTCAAGTAATGTGAGCAAGGGGTTTGTGCATTCCCCTTTGAGGAAAGATTAATACATTTGTGGTTACACCTCCCATCATCCGTAGCCATTGGCTATCCTTGCTGGGGCTGATGGGAGATGTAGTTCTGAAAGGTTTTTTAAGTATTCATAGGCTCTCTTGATTGGGCAGGATGTGTTTGACCTGTCTTTCATTTGTGCATATTTTTGTGGGGTTTTAAAAAATGTTTTTATTGTTTTAGTGTAGTTTTAGTATTTTTGTTGTGTTGTAAGTTGCTTCCAGTCATTTCAACGGGTAAAGCAGCTAATTAATAATAATAATGTGCTCATGGGAAGAAGATGTAAGCAGCTCTTCTGTTTTAGCTTTCTTTTCTTTAGCCACCAGCATTCTTTAACTTGTAAGTTTCCAAATCTGGACAGTCTGATCTTCTCCATGTTTACCCATAAGACTTGCTACTGAATAAATGTGCATTACTAGCGTGTGCTAAAAAAGCAACATTGCTTCCAAAAATCTTTTAAGGACTTTCCCCAGAATATTGAGCTAGTTTGTATTTCTAAATAAAAAAATTCCTTCCAGTAGCACCTTAAAGACCAACTAAATTAGTTCTTGGTATGAGCTTTCGTGTGCATGCTCACTTTTTCAGATATTCTTCAGACACTTCTTTGTATTTCTGTGATGCTTTGTTAGTGCTGTAACATTCAATTAAAGCCTGCAACAGACCCTCCAGGTGTCCCTATTTTCCAGAGACGTCCCTGATTTAGAGAAGCCACCCTAGTTTCTGATTTGATCCTGGAATGTCCCGCTTTTCCTTAGGACCTCCCTATTTTCATTGGAGAAATGTTGGAGGGTATGGTAGGATGTCCCTATTTTCACTGGAGAAATGCTGGAAGGTATGGGGTTATCTGACCCCCAAGCTGTCTGAAGACACTTCTGTATAGGGAAGTTTTTTTAAAAAAATATTTAATGTTTTATTATGTTTTGTGCTGGAGGAGACTCTTGAGAGTCCCATGGACTGCAAGAAGATCAAACGCATTCATTCTTAAGGAAATTAGCACTGAGTGCTCACTGGAAGGACAGATCGTGAAGCTGAGGCTCCAATACTTTGGCCACTTCATAATAATAATAATAATAATAATAATAATAATAATAATAAATTTTATTTATATCCCGCCCTCCCCAGCCGAAGCCGGGCTCAGGGCGGCTAACAACAATCAAATAATCAGTCAAATAATCACACAATCTAAAAATATTTCATTATAAAAATTAATTAAATCAAATTGATGGCAACCAATTAAGCAAAATTCTTTTCAGGTTGCCAGAGGAGGGAGTCAGGCTGCGCCCTGACCAAAGGCCTGGCGGAACAACTCTGTCTTGCAGGCCCTGCGGAAAGATGTCAGGTCCCGCAGGGCCCTAGTCTCTTGTGACAGAGCATTCCACCAGTTTGGAGCCACAGCCGAGAAGGCCCTGGCTCTAGTTGAGGCCAGCCTAACCTCTCTGAGGCCTGAGACCTTGAGGATGTTATTATTTGCAGACCGTAGGTTTCTCTGTGGGGCATACCAGGAGAGGCGGTCCCGTAGGTACGAGGGTCCTAGGCCGTATAGGGCTTTAAAGGTTAAAACCAGCACCTTAAACCTGATCCTGTACTCCACCGGGAGCCAGTGCAGCTGGTATAGTACCGGATGAATGTGCTCTCGCAGCGAAGACCCCATAAGGAGTCTCGCCGCGGCATTCTGCACCCGCTGGAGTTTCTGGGTCAGTCTCAAGGGCAGCCCCACGTAGAGCGAGTTACAATAATCCAGTCTGGAGGTGACCGTCGCATGGATCACAGTGGCTAGGTCAGGACTGCTTAGCTTGGCGGAGATGAAAAAATGCCGCCTTTGTTATAGCTGTAATCTGCGCCTCCATAGAGAGGGAGGTATCGAAGATTACACCCAAACTCTTAACGGACGGTGCTGGCACTAACTGCACCCCCGCAAAAGATGGGAGTTGCCCCCTCGATCCCATATCGTCCCGCCCCAGCCAGAGGCCCTCTGTCTTCGAAGGATTTAACTTCAACCGGCTCCCACGTAACCATCCAGCCACAGCTTCCAGACATCTGGTCAGTGTGTCTGGGGCCGAGTCAGGATGGCCATCCACCAACAGATAGAGTTGGGTGTCATCAGCATACTGATGGCAACCCAGCCCAAAACTCCGGACAAGCTGGGCGAGGGGGCGCATAAAGATGTTAAAAAGCATCGGGGAGAGAATTGCACCCTGAGGCACTCCACACACCAAGGAGTGGCGTGATGACAATTCCCCCCCAAGCGCCACCCTCTGTCCCCGACCAGAGAGAAACAAGCGCAGCCATTGAACCCTGCTACTGCACCTTTGGGTTGTTAGTAACGGTCATCATGTTACAATAAAAAATAAATAAAGAAACAATTAAAAGAAATACTTATAAAAGAAAATTTTATAAAAGGGGAAAAAAGAAATGAAAATATGGGGTGCTGATTTATCTTGTCTCGTTTTTATCCAAGTGCTCCTCTTTATCTGTCTTGGTTAACCTCATATATTTCTGATGTTTTGAACTACAACTCCCATCATCCTGTGCAAGCGAGGTGTGTATGGGAGGTTGGTGAAGGCTGTTCTATTACAAAGGAGACAAATTTAATATTTGGACAAGGTCTTTGGACAAAGCGTGCATTTCATACATTTTAAACAACAAGGGTGAGACCAATGTGGTCAAGATGACTCCTGCGGCTGAATGCCAAACAGCACAGACACCTCAAGCTGCATGGCACTGAATCACAAGGCTTGCAATTCTTTTTTAAGATTTTTTTTTTATTTTTTTATTTTTTTAAAAGTATTTATACTTTGCATAAATGCAGTGCTGTGTGGAATCAGCCCTGAGCGCTCACTGGAAGGACAGATCGTGAAGCTGAGGCTCCAATACTTTGGCCACCTCATGAGAAGAGAAGACTCCCTGGAAAAGACCCTGATGTTGGGAAAGATTGTGGGCACAAGGAGAAGGGGATGACAGAGGACGAGATGGTTGGACAGTGCTCTCGAAGCTACATACATGAGTCTGACCAAACTGCGGGAGGCAGTGGAAGACAGGAGTGCCTGGCGTGCTCTGGTCCATGGGGTCACGAAGTCGGACACGACTAAATGACTAAACAACAACATTTGTTGGAAGCTGCCCAGAGTGGCTGGGGCAACCCAGTAAGATGTGTGGGGTACAACTAGTAAAATTATCATTATGGAATGGGGCGTCCCTATTTTCATAGGAGAAATGATGGAGGGTATGCTGCAAGTGTCTGACATGTGAACGGTGGATGTAGGCAGATGGAAGAAGATATGTTTTTGTAGCCAGTAAATGCCATTTCTAGGCAAATTGTCTCAAGAACAAGCCTGATCTCCAAGCAGTTAAACGGGACATACTTAAGGGCTTATCCATATTTCTGGTTCTTGAAAGAATGGGGCCGAGCGGTTTCCCCCTTCCCAAGGGAAAACCCTCTCCTAAGTGACAGATCGGAACACATGGCAACCCGGGGAAAACCCGTTTTACTTCTAAGCACCTTAGAAATCAGGCCTGGAAATTGCATTTATTGGCTATAGAAAAAACACCCCCCTTCTTCCATCTGCCCACACCCACCGTTCCCACGTCTGACACTTGCAGGCTTTAACTGAAATTTCTGATGGCATTTTACTTCTTGCATTGTTCTTTCGCCGCTGCACTTCCACGTGAACGCTGCTTCTAAGGAGGAGCTGGATTCAACATTCTAACCTTCCCTTTGTTTAAACCGATTCTGATATATTGCATTTTAATTTGATCGTGTCGTAGCCCACCTAATTGCGGAAGGGTGGGTAAGGAATAGAATGATAGTGATGATAGTAATAATAATAATATGAAATGATAATACATGAAATATCGTAATATGTGCCATTACGAGATTGGTTTCCTTATGACGATTAACAGTAATAATGAACGATGATGACGATTAATAATAATACAAAAAATGAACCAAAAAGTTCCTTGGAGCCACGTTAATACCATAGATATTTGCGGGGGGGGGGGGGAAGCATCCTGGCGATGATAAAAATCATTCGGCGGGATATTGTCGCAATTCTAGCGCAACCTCCAAACGTTCGGTGAGAGCAAAGGAGAGACGCATGCGCAACAGCATCGGCGGCAGGGGGCGGGGCGGGGCCCTCCGGCTGCCTCGCGATGCGGTGAAAGCAACGGTCGAGGGCGCGTGCGTTGCGCAGGCCGGGCTGCCGCCGCCGGGGCGCATGCGCCGAGGCCGGAAGATGAAGGTGGCGGTGGCCGGCTGCTGCCATGGCGCGCTTGACAAGATGTACGAGACGCTCCATTTGCTGGAGCAGCGCCACGGCCAGGCGGCGCCGGATCTGCTCCTGTGCGCCGGGGACTTCCAGGCCGTGCGCAACGCGGCGGACCTGCGCTGCATGGCGGTGCCGGCCAAGTACCGCTGCTTGGGGGGCTTCGCGAGGTGAGTCGCCCGCGAAGAGGCAGCAGGATTTCGAATTCCGCGGAGGCTCCGCCCCGGAACCCATTTGAGGGAAGGGTGCCTCTGAGCACGCGCAGAGTGCAAGGTCCTTTGCGGGGTTTTTGACTGTTGGGGCGGTAGAGGAGTTGGTTAAGCATTGTGTGCGCGCCTGTAAAATATTATGTAATTTGTGTTTTATGCCTTGGTAGGCTGTTAAAGCAGCTCCCGTAGGAGGAAAGGCTACAGCATAAAGCAGGGGAGGTTTTTCTTGGTGTGCTTTTTCACCAGGTTTTCCATATGCGAATAGCAAAGTATTAACCAAGTGTCAAGTTTTCCTGAAAGACCAGCCCTGAGAGAGGAAAGGACGTGTTCAACTCAGTACATAACAGGATGGCAGGGCCACACCACTGACCCCAATCCCAATTTTACACAGCGTTTTCTCTCTCTACTCCTGACATCCACGGGTGAGTGTCTGCAAGAGAAGCGCTACAGATCTCTGCAGGAACTGGAATCCTGATCATCCGGGGTTCCACCTTCTGTAGAAGTCAACAGGTTTGTGTAGGTTTCCCCCCTGCAAGATGTTCACACGCAACGTGTGGATGGCAGATGGAGGAAGTTGACTGGCCTTGGGGAAAGCCCCACTGTCCTTTTCAGTCTATGCACTCCTTTTATCCATATACTGTAGTGTTTTAACTAAATCCAGCATCCCAAGTTGAGGTGAAATACGTGGCTTAGTCAGTCTTAGTTGGATTGACTGTGGAACTTAGTGGGACTTAACTTCTGACTAAACATGCTCCTGCTTCCGCTGCATGTCCTACTGACAGGTGCAATTAAACAGGTTTGCTTTATGTGTTTCATGTTAATTTGGTGATTCCTACGAGCACTTTCTTCTCAGCAGTAGACCATGTGCCATCTCCACCTCCCCAGCTGTGCATCAAAAGTAATGTATGATACAACGCGTATGCATGTACGGTAAACCTAGTTCCTCTGATCAGGAAACATGAATATGCTGATCCTTAATACCAGTGACGAAGACATTGGCTTTTGGCTGTGTTCTAGGTATTATTCTGGAGAGAAGAAGGCTCCTGTCCTGACCATCTTTATTGGGGGCAACCACGAAGCCTCCAATCACTTGCAAGAGCTACCATATGGCGGATGGGTAGCACCAAACATCTACTATCTTGGTATTAACATTTTGCTTTCTGTTTTGATAGCCTAGGATGCACAAGCATAGGGCTGATGATTTAGATTGAAGTTCAGCTTTATAGTGGGGGACTGCTCTTCCTTCCCTCCAAAATTAGGCATGTCAGTATCTTGCAGGTGAAGTCGTATACTCTTGTTGCTGGAATGTTTTCAGTGTAAGCCTGTATAGCTGTTCTGGAAAGTTTTCAGTGTAGCAACAGCAAAATATCTAGGTCCAATTCTGTCTTTTTCTGACCTTGTGTGGCCAGTATAGTGAGCAGCAGATTGTAGCCCAAAATACACTATTATCCCTATACAAATTACAGAATGCAACCTTTTTATTTGCTATGAAGGAAATACAGCACATTCTTGGGAATCAGTAACCACTTTATATACTGCTCGTGGTTTTCATGGACAGTCTTCTACTTCTTAGCCTGATCTACATATTTTTTTCCTGTTTCAGGTTACGCTGGAGTGGTAAAGTATCGCGGGGTGAGAATTGGTGGACTCTCTGGCATCTTCAAATCTCATGATTACAAAAAGGGTATGTCTAGGATGGGGTTGTGCTGCAGATTCTTGTTTTAAATCTGAATTTCATTTTCGGCTGTAGCACTTACTGCACTAGAGTGAGTTGCGTCTGTTGCTGGTAGGTATTCTGAAGCCTGGTTTTGATACAACGGGAAGCTGTGGCTAATGAATCAGGATCTGAAACCATGGTTTGATGTTTGTGTGAAGTAACCACAGTTAGGTTATTGAGTTTAGATGTAGTGGGAAACTGCAGCTTATTCAAAACTGAAAGTAGGCATTTTTTAATCTTCATTCTTGCTTGAAGGAGGGGAAAAGGGAGCATGTGGTTCCAATGCCCACCACAGCATATTTTTTAATGGAAAACCCTAGTTTACTGGTACATCTGAACAGGTCTTGATTATCCCTGTGATGTGGCAGTGCTGAAGGGAATCAATGTGGCAAAATAGATCAAAGGTTTTTCTTGGATGTAGGAAACCCAGTTTTAAATCTTCACTTGACTAAAATGCTTAGCTGGGAAACTTGGAGCAAATAGCTATTTTTTACCACGGCCTAATTCAAAGTGGTGTTGTGAGGCCCAAATGCTACTCTGATTCCTGTGTGGAAAGTATAAGATACAGATACAAGGAAAAAGGATGTGAATGTCCATTTGGTTTTCTCTGCACCAACATCTGTTGGTGATGTTCTATCTCATCTGCCTTGTGATCAGCAAAGGGCCTCATTTCAGATCCCTGCTCACCTGGGAACTGAGTTTTCACTTCAGTAAAATAGGAAAAATTGTTACTTGCCTCTTGAGGGTGTCAGAGTAAGGTTGTGTGATCTTTGTTCCATGGACGGTGCTAAAGCCAAATATCTATTGAATGAAATAGGAAGACGTTAAATTCCTTGTTATGTTTACTTATTTAAAATATTTTTAGCCTGCCTTCTTTTGAAAGCAATCTCAAGGTGGTGTGCAGTGCATTTAATCTTAAAGTAGTAACATCAATCCGTACAATAAAATGAGGGCAAATAAAATGCATAAATAATACTATGTTAAAATTATAGTACATCTGTATTCCGTGATCAGGCTTCTAGATCTCAAGTTGTATAGGGCTTTATAAATTATCATTAGCACCTTGAAACTGGCCTTGTAGTATAGTGGTAAGCACACTTGTGCAACTCTCAAAGGAGGTTGAATATAGCACCCATTCCACAATGCTGCTGTTTCAGGGGATCGGAGCCAATTAGGAAGTCTTCCTTTTTGTCATTGTTTTTATTCAGCTAAGTGTTTCTCAACTTGCTTAAGGTCACTTTGAGTATCCACCATACAACCAGCAAACAATAAGAAGTGTCTACCATGTAAGAAACATTGAAGTCTTCAAGCTCAAGCAGGTTAGTGTAAATCCAATTTCATATCACCTGTCTGTATGTTAAGATCTTCTTCATAGCCCTGCCCCTTCCCTTCAAGTACCTTCATCGCCATCTGAGATAAAGTGGGTGACACCACGGGGATAAGGGCTGGCATCCCAGCTGCAATACACTCTCCCAAGAGATTTGTGTGGCACCGTTCTTGTTAATCTTTCTGGCACTAGGTTTTCTGCCACCAGCCTTTTAATTTTCCAGATCTTTTAATAGCCTTTAAAAGGGCTTACACCTTTTAAAAATTGGTTTTATGTTGTTTCTAGTTATGTTATTTCCTCTTCAACAGCTCTCACCTAGGCAGAGGGATGAGAATTAATGTTTAACTGTTTTTTAAATTATTGTCCCGTCCCCGCCCCGTGTTTAAAGCTGTTCTGATTTTATCTTTAAGCCACCTTAAGTTACTCTCAGGGAATAAAGGCAGGCGAATAATAATATTAATAATAATTCATTGATGTTGCATTCAGCTGCAGAAACACCAGGCACCAGGAAGTCTCAGCGGGTGCTGCCGAACTGGCTGGCTCTTAAAATAAATAAATAAATAAATAAAACAGTTAACAAAAAGAAATACTAACTATGTTGACTAGCAAAATATAATATTTAAAATATAATCAAGATACAGTAAAACATTACTTAACAGAAGAAATCAAAAAGAAAAAACCAGTAAGTCAAAACTTAGAAGAACAATAATCTTCATTAGTCCTACTCAGAGCAGACCCATTGAAACTAATGCAGTTAAGCCCACTTAATCATTTCCCCTCTTCCCTAAAACTTAATTGACATCCTGTGATCCTATGCTGTGTTTCCTTTACTCACAACAGCAGCCGTATTGTCTCATTTTGTGTTGCTTTCGTTTTGGTTTAACAGCTAAAGCAGCCTATGGATGTGTTTATGTCCCACGACTGGCCCAGAAGTATATATCATTATGGAGACAAGAAATTGCTGCTTAGGAAAAAATCCTTCTTCCGCCAAGAAGTGGAGAGTAATACATTGGGAAGTCCTGCTGCTTCAGAGCTTCTGGAGCACTTGAAACCAACCTATTGGTTCGCTGCACACCTGCATGTGAAGTTTGCTGCCTTCATGCAGCACCAGGTAAAAGAATTGGAGCGTTTTGCTGTGCCTCTGTTGACATTTATGTGTGCAGTTGTGTTTCACCATTGTTGTTTTTAACGGAAGCTGGAGCTCCAGAGAAACTTCAGTGGAGGAAACCTGATACCTGCCAGTAGTTTCAAAATAACAAACTGCTCTGGATTGGGGGCCCGTTGTGCTCAGCTTGCACCTGGCGCTGCTTGAGAATTCTGAGAAACAAAATAAGTCATTGCAGTTTTGAAAGGTTCATTCTGTCATATTCTAAATTCTAAATGGCGTCCTGTTGTCTCCAAACGTAGACAAAAAGCTGCTGTTTGAGCTCAGGAGTTATTATGCAAAATTTGTTTATAATTTCTTAAGAGGGGTTCAAATGCATAGGGAACATGTAAGCAAACAGCCTTCCAAAATATATAATAGATTGCAGGGGTGGGAAAACTGCCTCTCCAGATGTTTTTGAACTACTGCCCCCATGATCACTGAATACTGGCCTTTCTGTCTGGGGCTGATAGGGAGTCTTACAGCATCCTCAGTTTCCTTGCCTGTGCTCTATTACAATCTTTTTCAAAATATAATTCAAATATGAGCTTATCGGGGGTTCCAGAACAGTGGTTAGGATCTTAAGAGGCTATTGATAAATTTACCTTGGTTTGTTTTGATAAGTAGCTCTTAGTGAATTCTGCTTGGAATCATAGAGCTGGACAAAACTGGAGAGCCTGCCATGTAATGATACACTTCACACTCTTCTTTGCACTGTTGATATTTCTATAAAAGTGAAAATTACTGATAGGCAAGCAAACCTCTGGTACTTCCAGAAGGGCAGAAGACAGTTGTCTGTCTGTGAATTTGTTTTGCTGGTTTAATCCCTGGCATCTCCAACCAAAGCTTCGGGAGGCACCAGGTAAGAAAGACTTCCATCTCAGATAATAGAGGGCTGCTGCCAGTCAGAATAGACATTGCTGGGTTAGATGAAACAGTGGTCTGACTCGCAAAAAAAGGCAGCTTCATATGTCCATGCATATAAATCGCATCAATCCTTGTTGTGTAGCAAAAAATGTTGACTTTGGTACATGTACCATTTTTTGTTAATGTATTCCCTCCCCTACTTAATAGGCCAATGGCAGCGGGAAACAGCCAAAAGCAACAAAATTTCTGGCCCTGGATAAATGCCTGCCCCACAGAGACTTCCTACAGGTAAAACATGCTGAATTTTCTGTTTGGTATCTATTGTTATGAAGCCTAAGGCTCAGTGTATTTAGAATCTTCTGTAAAAGGGGGAGAAATGGTCATCCAGATATGACCTTCCAAGATGCTCTGTTTGACCCTTGGAATCTTCTCCCGAAGCTGCAGCCCTCGCTATCCTCCTTGAGTGTTTTTCCATAGCATGGATATGTCCTTGAACTGTGATAAAGCCTCAAGGAGGATGTTGAGTTGTGTAAGTAAATGTCTGGCTTTTGTGGCTTACAAAGTAAGAGCTGCCTCTGTTGCTTTACCTGCTTTTCTCTTGCCTTGCCCACTGGTGACATGTGCCCCCCCCTGAAGGTTGCCTGTGGGGGAATGTGGCCCTTGGACTACCCCTGTTTCCCAGCCTGGCTTCATGGTCCTTCCAAAAACAAGGGAGAAGTGCAGTCTGTAGCAAGGGCAAGGGCAGATTTATCTGAGGTGCTAGTGGCTTAAGTTCACAGCCAAGTCTTGCCTGTTATGGAGGACAAAGAGGTCTTCTTAATTTCCCAATGTTTTCTAAGATTGTAGAGATTGAGCACGACCCAAGTGCATCTGACTGCCTGGAATATGACCCTGAATGGATTGCTGTCCTTAAAGCTACTAACAATCTTGTTAATGTGTCTCCAAATTCCTGGAATATGCCTGAAAACAATGGACTCCATGCAAAGTATGTAGAGTGTTGTCTGTGTATTTTTATTTATTTGCTGCTTTTTGACCCCTTATGCCTCCTCTGCCAACATCTCACCAATACAACAGAGCAGTAATGAAACAGTCAGATTAAAAACAACAACTAAGGCAACAATCCTAACCCCACTTACTTGGGAGTAAGCCCTACTGAATCCATAGGACTTCTGAGTAGATATTGATTGCACTACTCCCAACTCTCCCTTGCACTGGATTCCTCTAGCATGCTGGGATAATTGAATCCGGCCCATTGAAGTTAGGAGGCATTACCATCCCTAGAACTCCATATATCAGTTAATGCCCTGTATGAGGAAGCACTTCCTTTTCTTTGTCCTGAAGCTGTTCAGATGTAAGGGGCAGAGAGGTGGGTAGCCTTACTTGAACCTCTCTGTGTTTGGCCTCTTGTAGATGGGACTACAGTGTCACAGAAGAAGACATCAAGGCGGTTTTGGAAGAGGCGAACCACGACCTTAAGGTTCCACATAACTTCAGTACCACAGTTCCCTGTTATAACTCAAACAAATCCCAGGAGCACAGAGAACCTGTTCATCAAATCAATCCCCAGACGACTGAGTTTTGTGCCCGGTTTGGCCTCTTGGACATTAATGGCCGACTCCAACAACTGAGAGAGGAGCACGGAGATGATGATGATGAAGAGGAGGAGGAGGTAGACAGTACTGGATCAGCAGAGGAGCCCAGTGACTATAATACAGACATTTCTGGCTTGTCCTCTTCTATCAACCCTGATGAAATAATACTGGATGAAGACAGCGATGATGAAGAAGAGCCAGGCAGCTGCCCAGTGGACTCGTCTGCTAACCACCCTTCTGACGTCTCAACAACTTTTTCCGACATCCGGGTCACGCCAGGTTCCATGGCTGTGTCGCCGAATGATACTGTGGAAAGTGATGAACTGGAGAAATCGAGTGAGAGAAACCAGCCAGAAGAGGTGATCCCCAGTGAAACGGCCTTGAAGCGGCTAAGTGACACAAGTGAAGAAGGAAAGGGTGGACCAAAGAAAATTAAAAGGAGGAACCAGGCTATCTATGCTTCCAAAGATGAAGATGAGGTGGAATGAGACAACCCCTTTGTTGACACTATAGGCAGGATCTTCGATTGCTATACCTGTTCAACTTTGGGTGTGGGTCTTTTTTTTGTGGGGGATGGGATTTTACAATCCTACACAGTTTTTACACTTTAATTGCAATAAGCCCTTTTTTATATTAGAGCAAATATTTTTATTGGGGAACAAATATTGATTTGGTAGGAAGAACTTGTAGGCATCTGTGATCCAACGGAGGACCTGTTGTATCCCTTTTTGCAGAGGCTCACCAGACAAGGAGAAAATATTTTGCATTTTGATGGAGGTTCGGAAAAGGACCTTTTTATATATATATAATGAAGCAAGCTCAAATTGATTCAACTTCTTTGCTACTGAAGCTCACCCATCTGCCCATTGACAGCAATTAGTTCCGAATCTTGCATTCATTGGACTTTGCATCAGTGAATGTTATAAGTTCTAGCTTTCTCAGGTAGTCCCTCCTCCTTCCTGCCCTCCCAGTGTTGATGGGGAATTTGCTGCCTTCTGTATGTTGTTGGACTCCCAGTTCTCATCATCCCTGATCGTCGTCCATACTCACTGGGGCTGATGGGACTTAGTGTCCAACAACTTCTGGAAGGTCATGGATTCTCCATTCCTGGTTTTTGCTATGTTAACCATAAGAACTAATAGGCTGTCTGATGTGCATCATTTCAGCTGTCAACCACATTGAGAATGTGATTGAAATAATACTATATAAAATTGGGAAAGTACAATAATCCTATGATGAGTTGAGCATGTAAGAAGTGAAACCACAACGTGGGGTTTATTTTAATGCCATTATTTACCAAGATGATATATAGGTCTGTAAATAAATCCTTTTGCACTACCCTAGTTTCTAGATTTTCTGTGCATGCTATGTGAATATGCAACATAGATTTTCTTTCATGCATGTAGTGAACCATTTCAGACAGTCAGATTCTGACTAAATAACCTGATGTATGAAATGGGACTCAGCTATAAAATAACATTTTAAGTGTGTTTTAAGTGCATTATACAAATGTTACACTAGATGGTGCTAGTGAGCTAATATCAAATTCAATATATATATATTTAAATGGTAAAAAAATTCACAGCGTTTTTTATATATGTGTAGACTCCACCTGAATTTATCTGTGTTTCCCCAGAGCAATGATTAACATATGATCTCCAATCATAGTTTCTCATTTTGTCCAAGCGAGCCAAGGAAACAGTTACCAGTTTTGGAACAAGCCATACTGTACTTGTTAAGCCACAATTTGAAGCAGATTTAATTTCTTGGTGTGTTCCAAAGCAGTTAACCATAGTTTCATCTCAATATAGAAATTATGGTTAACTAGAGAATTGCAGCAAAGGTGAGGCGAAGAGAGCCACATATCTGAGCAAAAGGTTCAGATAGAATTGTCTGAACGTGGCCACTGTCAGTTTGAGGAGTTGTAAAATAATTTACATAACCAGATGTGCCCAGAACAGTACAGCGGTACCTCGGGTTAAGTACTTAATTCATTCCGGAGGTCCGTTCTTAACCTGAAACTGTTCTTAACCTGAAGCACCACTTTAGCTATTGGGGCCTCCTGCTGCTGCCACGCCACCAGAGCACGATTTCTGTTCTCATCCTGAAGCAAAGTTCTTAACCCGAGGTAATATTTCTGGGTTAGCGGAGTATGTAACCTGAAGCGTATGTAACCTGAAGCGTATGTAACCCGAGGTACCACTGTATTCTGAAATGGAGAGTAGATAGCAAAGATAATATACTGTATTAAACCAGAATTTTGGAGAGACATTGATTCCTAGTAGTTCCAACTTGCTCCATAAGTTAGGGCAAACATTTCATGCATGCCCGAAACTGGCAACTTAGTTTCCCAGGTACAGTGGGTAATTGAATAGCTGCCATCTAAATAAGACAAATTCTAGAGGGGTAGAAATCTTTTGTAACGAGCAACCGAAAGTTTATTGTGGCACATTAAGGGGTTTATTGCGGAAGGAACTTTTGTTTGTTAGAACCTGCTTTTCAGCAGGAGGAAGAAATATCCTTTTACATCTGTATCCAGTAGTGTTTTTATAGATATACCGTACTTTCCCGTGTATAAGACGCCCCCTATTTTGGGGGACTCAAATTTAATAAAATGGGCGGAGATGGTACAGAAGAGTTCTTGAGCTTTTTTGTGGAGGATTGCCTCCGTTGTTTTTTTGGGGGGGGGTTGCCGAAAATCGCTCACCCGCACACAAGCCGCAAAATCCGCCTCCTGTCTGTTCCATCGCTGGCAGAAGCTGCCAATTGCCCACCCAACTGCTGGAGCATAGGCCAGTCAACAACACCAACCACCAACAACACCAACAACAGCAACCAATAACATGCACAATAGTTGCTGACAGCCATGGCAGGAACCAATCAAACATCCACCCTGTGTATAAGATGACCCCCACTTTTTAGCATGATTTTTAAAGAAAAAACATAGTCTTATACACGGAAAAGTATGGTATATATATAAAACAGCAACAGTGTAACTGGCCACTGGTATCCACTCTTTTAGATTACTACAAATTATTTCTGCACCGAAAGCTCGCCCCTCTCCCCATTTTATAGTCTTTGCTACTACGTGTGACTAAAAAGCCAACAGATGCAAGACGTACAACATGTGCAACTTTTTTGCATTAGTGCAAATGAATATAGATGGTTGCACAGTGACTATTCGTAACAGCGGTTTCCTTCGGACACTGACAGGGAACAGCTGCCGTAGAAAATCACATAGCGATAGCTTTACAGGCTATAAAAGCAAACACCACTAGAGGGCACCCTCTGCATGGTGCAAACAGCTATTTGCTAAATTCTGACTTCTGCTAAATGATGGACCTTACGCCCAAGTGTGCAAATAAGTACAGTCAGAACGGTGGCAGCAGTGCTGTGTTTTCCAAATTCAGAAACATGTCAAGGAATGTGATGCCACTTATTAGATCTATTAGTTTTTTTAAAACACATTACTAGAAGTGAGCTGTCATTCTATGCATCTTTTTGTCTATTCATAATAATAAAAGATGCTACACGATCAATCTCTTGGTTGGCCGGCTCAGTTTGGCACATTTTAGAGCAAAAGAATAGGTGGGTTGAAAAACAAACTCCGTATGGTAGTTTAGGAAGATGGTACATGAGCCATTGATGCACATTCATTCCGCAATCCACTTGGAAGAAAACCCTTTTTTGTGATGCAATTAACCATAACTACTGAGGAAATACAGTTAGAAATGGCAAGGTATTATTAAAGGTGTCCCATTGTCTTGAGACGAGGGCTCTTGGCTACCCCGCACATTGCTCAAGTGAGAATTGAGCCCTGAATGTTACACCTTGTTTCCCAACCTAAATCTTAATGGCTTGTCTTGTAGATAGTCTTGCAACAGGGGATGGCGTGTGTGTTTTAATAAGTCTTTTTTTTTAAAAAAAAGTATTTTCATACTATTCTTCAATCACATTCCAAGGGTGGTTTACAAGAAGAATAAGAAGAAAAAGTAAAGTAAAGGTTGCAAAATTGTAAAAAGCACAGAACTATCAACGGGATTAAAACTGGATCTAAAAAAGCTTTGGAAATTTAAAAAGAAAAGCCTTTGTCATAAATAAGGCCAGTGGTTCTCAAACTTTTTTCCCTCAGCCATACTTTCAGAATAAAACTTTGCTTGTGCCACACCATATATATATTTTTAATAGAACATGACTACTTTATATTATAATCATGGGACACCCAGAAAGGATAGAACAATGCAGCCACATAAGAGCATGAATCATTCCCAAAATAGAATAATGATTGTCCTTGAATCTTCCCACCACACTTGCCACCCTCTCCTGCCACACCCTTTGAGAACCATTGAATTAGATATTCAACAAATCTCTCTGGGGAGAGTGCTCCGCAACTGGGGTGTCACCACTGAGAAGGCCCTCTTTTCAGTGTAGGCCTGGGATCATAAGGAGACTGTTGATCCTTCAAGTAACTTGGTCATATGATGTGAAGTTAATTGCTGCTCACATTATCAATCCGTTGCCGTCCTCATTAAAAATGGAGCGACTCGTCCCTTCTTGAGAAATTAAAGGGCAGCAGATTGCAAAACGGGGACAACGAGAACAAAAGCAGAACCTCACTGAAGACGTGAGAAAGGGGGAAAAGCACAGCGTCCTTACAATCAATGGCAAGCCTAATTAAAGAGGGTTACTTCAGCTACCCCTTCATTAAGAGAGGGCAAAATAAAAGGTGCCCCGTAAATCAGTGTTAGCCAGGTCAGCCAAGTAGGTTAAAAATGAGTTGCTTGTTGAGCACCAGTACCTTGACATCTGTATCATTTGGAGCAGACTAGATCCTGCAAAAAACCCGGGCTCTCTCTTCCCACCTCAGCAAAGGAAGGTATTTCTTGGGATCAGGTAGGAGACTTTTGCTACTGGTGCTGCTGCTGCTGTGCATGTGTACATCTTGCATCAAGGGTTCATTGTTGCTCGTCTTGGTATTTGGTGATAATGCTATTGTGTTACCTAGACTGGCTTTGTGAAAGCTAGCTTGCTGTCCACTTTGCATCTTTTCCAGATGGGGGAACCGAGGATGTCACGAGAGACACGATAGGGGGAATGATAAAAAGTTCACGAAGTTATTCATGGTGCAGAGGGATGGATCAGATAGATCAGGAAAAAATTGATACGTTTTTCTCCTCATAATAATAGAACCTGAGCTCACCTAGTGATGCTGAATGGACTTAGGAACTTAGAAAACTGCCCTATACCATTGGTAGCTCAGTATTGCCTACACAGACTGGCAGCAGCTCTGCAGGGTTTTGGACAGGGGTGTCACCTGGCCCTACCTAGAGATGCTGAGGACTGAAACCAGCTGGGACTTCCTGCGTGAAAAGCAGATTCTACCCCTGAGCCACATGGTCCATCCCTTATGAAATGGCCAGAACAGACAAATGGGAGTGCTTTTTCACCAAGAACAATGTTAAAACTAGGAAATTTGTTGTGGTAATGGCTACCAACGTAGATGGCTTTAAAAGGGGATTGGGCACATTTACAGGATCTGAGGTAGCTAGTGGCTACTAACCATGCCTTTGAATACCAGCCCCTGAGGAACAATAGTGGGAGAGCGTTAGTTGCTTATGGCCTTCCCACTAATATCTGGCTGACCATTGTGGTATATAGGATGTAGGCCTTTGGCTGTATCCAGCAGAGTCTTAGGCCACCCAGGGCTGCCCAGAACAGTAGAGTGGTACCTTGGGTTAAGAACTTAATTCGTTCTGGAGGTCCGTTCTTAACCTGAAACTATTCTTAACCTGAGACACCACTTTAGCTAATGGGGCCTCCTGCTGCCGCCGCACTGCTGCATCTTGATTTCTGCTCTCATCCTGAAGCAAAGTTCTTAACCCGAGGTACTATTTCTGGGTTAGTGGAGTCTGTAACCTGAAGCGTCTGTAACCTGAGGTACCACTGTACTGTGATTTGGGCAATGTTTGTTTAGGGTTGACTAGAAGAGGACCGACTCTTGACTACAATAGGACAGGAAAGTGAATGTCTCTCTATGGAAACCCATGCTTTTTATGCAGAAGGCTCCGGGTTCAGTTTTTGGCATTCAGCAGCAGGTGATGGGAAACGCCTCTGCCAGGTGAGCCCGGAAAGCCACTGATAGCTAGATTAGGGAATATTGGGGGAGATGGGCATGCAATAGCTTCTGCCCATTTCACTTTTGACCTATTATTGGGCAAAATGAAAGTTTTGCTTGCCCCACCAAATGGGATGGGAAGCCTGGCAGTGATAAATGTCACCTTTGGCTTCTGATCCCAATTCAATGTATTAGGTTATTCTGGATGGCAAAGGATCCGTCATTTTGATGGGATGTATGTTAGTGGAGGACCAAGGGCCAAGTGTATGTATGGGGTAAATACATTGCTGTATGTTTATATGTGTGTACACACACACACACACACACTGCAGGGGTCACCAACCTTTTTGGGGTCAGTTGGCACGTTTGGAATTTGGAAGGAGTGCCCTGGGGTTCCAGTCACAAAATGGCTGCCGTGGGAACATGGCATAACACAAAATGGCCCTTCTGGGGATGTGGCTGCCATAGGAAGTACTTTAAGCCCCAGATATAGAGGCATATAAGCACCTTCTCCAGATTGCAGCTACCCAAAGGTGTCCTGTGCTTGCAGCAGGTCAGCAAAGCAGGACCTGCATTTAAATGCTTGGCTTATCAGTGGCGGCTTGTGTCCATGTAGACCGGACAGGAAGGCACCGTCGATCCAAAGCCGATGGCAGGCTGAGTCAGCTAATTCTAGTTTTGCACCCCCTCCCTGACAGCCAGTGCCACCCCGGGCCAGCCCAAGACTTTTGGGCACCTGAGGCAAACAACAACATGGCGTCCCTCTTCTGTCAGGGAAGAAGGGGTGAGTGAAGATCTACATCGGGAACAAGTGGTGAAATAAAGATCCACATTGAGATCTGCTTCCCTCATGGATCCTGCCGCCCAAGGCAGTTGCCTAATGGGTGGGCCGGCCCTGGTGCCATCCCCTGGACTGGTTGTATGTAAGGAGAAAGTCAGGTGAGGGCTGGCTGAGGGATGACAGAGGTTGTTGCGGCAGTGCCCCATTTTTCCTGATGGACCAGCCTCCACTGCATCTGACCCCTCTGTCACCGCCTGCTCAACCCACATTCTCAGCTCTCCAATTTTACCACGTCTCTGAGCCTTTGGAGAGCTAAGAAAAAGGAGTGACCTCTGCTTTACGAAGAGTTTCTGGGTAATATACTGGTCACCATTCTAGGATGCATTGCTTGACCAGACTGGTAGTGGTAAGGGGGAAGCTGGAATAGGGAGAGATAAGAGAGGCCTTTTCTACAATGTATATCTCAGAGCTTTCACCAGAGGCAGAGATTTGCATTCGTCACCAGCCACAGCAATTTATGTACAGATTGCATTCATAACAATTTGACGGGTTGAATTTAAAACTACAAGTTAAGGCTCAGGGAGCCCCTCTAGCGGCCATTCCGTTAATGGCACCTGAGGGGCTGATCAGAAGTCACAGCCAAGCTTCCTTAAATATGCTCTCTGACTGATGCTGAAAGTGCACCTTTAAAGGGGGTGGTTGTAACCACCAATCAGGCGACCAGCAGTTGTGGCAGTCTCCTTTAAACTTGGTCGGGTGTCAATCACTCAACGACATTAGGATGCCAGGGGATTGATAAGTAGGTGGTCTTTTTTGCTTGCTGGGATCTAAGATCCCCGGCATGACCCACTGGGGTTGATGCCAGCTTTGGCCAACCAACCAACCAACCTATGTACCTCTTGCCGCTAGCTCAGTGTTTTGTGTTGTTGGGTGGTTTGGGGTTTTTTTGGCAAAAAATGAAGTGCTGGTATACTTATATCTTAACTGAAGTGCTGTGGGTGCCACCAGAAAATGGTAGCAACAGGCAGGAAAAGAAGAGGTGATGGCTGTTTGGTTAATACCATCACAAAAAATGCAAGGTACTAGTTTATCTGGCAGTGGCAGAAAGGTCCATCAAACCACAAATACAGTGGTACCTCTGGATGCTAACGGGCAGTGGCGTAGCGGGGGTGCCAAGGGTGCCGGCCGCACCGGGCGCAACATCTGGGGGGGGCGCGAGTCCAGAGGGAAGGGACAAGTTCCTTCCTCCGCCGGGCTCCCCGCAGCCACCGCCAGCCTTGCGCCCTAGCGCGCGCGCGCCCCCCGCCGCTGCTGCGGCTGCGCTCCACTCACTGCTCGCAGGAGGAGCAGCCGCTGCAGCAGCGCCGACGCCGCCACCGACGCCTGGCCGGGCACGGGCAGCCTCCGCACCCCTACGCACCACCGGACCTCGCCGCGCCCTGCGCTCCCCAAAAACCTCCGAGAGGAAGCCGGTGGGCGGGCGAGGCCCGGCTAAGCCTCTCGCCAGCGGGTTAAGAGGCTTTCGGTTTCGTCAGCAAGTTTGGCGGGCTTGCTCACGAGTAAATGAGTGGTGGATCATCCCCCTAAGGGTGTGTGTGTGCGCTAAAGAAAGGCTTCCGGTTTAAGTTCTTTGTTACGCTGAATGTTTATCTTTTAAAGATACATAGTAATAATAAAAATAAATGAGAAAAACGAAAGGCGTTGGATTTTGCTGTGCATGGTGCCCTTTGGGAACTGGCAAGGTGGGTTTTGAAGCTACTGCTGCAGAGTGGCGTAGCGTGGGGGTGCAGGGGGCCCGGCCACACCGGCCGCAACATCTGGGGGTTAGGGTTAGGGGCGCAAATCCACTGGTTAGGGGGCGCAAATTACTTGCCTTGCCCCGGGTGCTGACAACCCACGCTACGCCACTGCTAACGGGATCCATTCCAGAGCCCCGTTCGCATCCTGAAGCGAACACAACCCGCACGTGTGTGTGTCATGATTCGCCGCTTCCGCGCATGCGCATGACGTCATTTTGAGTGTCAGCGCATGCGCGAGAGGTGAAACCCAGAATTAACGCACTCTGTTACTTCTGGGTCGCTGCAGAGCGCAACCCAAAAAGGCTTAACTTGTAGTGACTTCAACCGGAGGTATGACTGTACTGTAGTTGGTATGTGGTTTAGGATAATATTATATCATCTGACAATTTTAAATCCTCCCCCAAAGTAGTATTTATCCATCTTAATACTTTCCTCCAAAAATTTGTAAGCTAAATGTTGGACATTGCATAAATATGTATTTCAAAGAAGCATTTTCCTGCAGCAGCATGTTGTCATAGTTAGTCCCTTTCTGCACAAACATAGCAGAGTCCGAGTTTGAAGCTATGTTGAACATACATCACTGCCACACTGGGTTATTATTTCAAAGTTAGACTCCAGTTGATTATTTATTTTATTAACTTTTATCTTTCTCTCTCTCCCCCTTTCTTTCTCCTTAAAGGGAGCTGCCTCTGCCATACACAGCTCGTCACCATGACAACCTTGACTCTGCATTCCATTACTCTGCTCCTGATTTTTTCAGTAGGTAAGAGTTTGTTAAGGGAAGAAAGCCAGCCCAGTGCTGTCTATGCTGAGTGGGAGAAATCCTCATGGGTTTCAGGCAGAGAGAAGCTTCTATCAGTCAATCTTCCAGCTCTACAATTCCATGATTCTATGAATCAATTAATTGATGTGCAAAGCAGAGGCTCTATGGCTGATGTACAGCCCTTCCCATGTTCGGGAGCCATTTGGGAGCCGAGGTTTGACTGTATTTATTTTAATTGATTTGCCACTTTTTTCAACAAAAGAGAAGCAACTTGCGAAAGGTTCAAATATGTAAATGTAACCTCTTGCAAATAAAACTGTTAAAAAACAACACTAAAAGTGTTCCTCCACAATGATCAGTTAACAAGAAAAAGCCAAACATTTTTTTCGTTATCCAACAAAAAGATGAACGGTACCATAATGCATCTTAAAGCTTAAATCTTGTTCTTCGTCTTGGGCACAAAATGTATCGGGGTCCTTTTGCAATGGCGTGATATAAGCATTTTTTAAAAACCCTACACCTTGGGATGCTGGGGAAACCCAGCCAGATAGGCAGGGTATGTATGTATGTATGTATGTATGTATGTATGTATGTATAAATAAATAAATATGGACTGAGCTGCGGCTGGCCTGTATGCCTGCACTGTGCATCAAAAGCTGCCTTGCCAAAGTGTTTTTCAGCCTTGTGTATCCCAGATGTTATTGGATTACAGCTCCCATTATCCCTAATGGCTAAGCTGGCTGGAGATGATGAGAGCTGTAGTCCAACAACATCTGGGGAACAAAGGTTGAAGAACACAGGACTACACTAAGAAACAGTAGCTCTCCAAGATTTCGGACTAACAGGTCCATTCATTTCAAGGGATGCCTGTCCAAGACCTAAATGGAGATTCCAGGGATTACACCTGGGACCTTCAGCATGCAAGGCAGATGCTCTGAAGGAGAGTCTCCACCCCCATCGTTCTGTCCAGACACTGAGGTCCAGCTCTAAGGGCCTTCTGGCGGTTCCCTCGCTGTGAGAAGTGAGGTTACGGGGAACCAGGCAGAGGGCCTTCTCGGTAGTGGTGCCCGCCCTATGGAATGCCCTCTCATAAGATGTCAAGGAAATAACCACCTGACTTTTAGAAGACATCTGAAGGCAGCCCTGTTTAGGGAAGTTTTTAATGTTTGATGTTTTATCGTGTTTTTAATATTTTAATTTAATAGGGACGCGGGTGGCGCTGTGGGTTAAACCACAGAGCCTAGGACTTGCCTATCTGAAGGTCGGCGGTTCGAATCCCCGTGACGGGGTGAGCTCCTGTTGCTCGGTCCCTGCTCCTGCCTACCTAGCAGTTCGAAAGCACGTCAAAGTGCAAGTAGATAAATAGGTACCGCTCTGGCAGGAAGGTAAACGGCGTTTCCGTGCACTGCTCTGGTTTGCCAGAAGTGGCTTAGTCATGCTGGCCACATGACCCGGAAGCTGTACGCCGGCTCCCTTGGCCAGTAAAGCGAGATGAGCACCGCAACTCCAGAGTCGGCCACAACTGGACCTAATGGTCAGGGGTCCCTTTACCTTTACCTAATACTCTGTTGGGAGCCGCCCAGAGTGGCTGGGGAAACTCAGTCAGATGGGCAGGGTATAAATAATAAATTATTTTTATTTTTATGTTCTACTACTGAACTATGGACCTTCTCTGAAGAGAAGTGTGCTTGGAACAGTTCAAGGAGAACTGACCTAAGGAGGGTGTGCTTGGGTTCATTCCATCCCAGCCCGCTGGCTGCCCTTCTATTGCCGTTCTATGGCCAGGTGGTGGAAGGAGCCCTGTTTGTCTTGGTCCTCCAGGTTCTATGTCCAGGTGCTGGTGGCAGCTCCTCCAACCCTTATCCTGAAGTCCACTTGCATACGCCAAGGTCTCTGCATCCTGACCTCTGCAGCGACCTGGATGGTGCACATGCTTTTCAGCATCACATGCCACCACACATCTTTATTGGCATAAAAAAGCTGCCTCGTTCTTCCACCCCTTCTTTCATAGACCAACACCTGAGAGCGACTCCCTTTTTCCATGTAATGAGATGCTGGGGGGAGGCTGGGTTGAGGAACACACCCAACGTGTACATTCTAGCCATGATGCTAGCTGTCCTGTTAAATGTGCTTTGCCTTTATAAAATTCATTATGCTTTCAAAAACAAAACAAAAAACCCAAGCACAGACGCCAACAACACAAGTAAGCCATAAAAACTGAAATGTTTTGATTCTGAACAAGATAAATAACATGATGCAGTGGAGTCTACACGAAGAAACACACATCTGGGCGTGTTTTTAGATGATTAGATAGGACTGCAAAGGTTTAATTGATTTATTCGCGTGACGATCGCTTAATCTTTAATTGCAGATTAAAATCCCCCCCCCCCAGTTAGTCTGCCATGGAGGGACTTCTGCTGCACAAGATGCACAGATTAGTTTGGTTCCTTCTTCCCATCCTCTGCCATCCTGTGTCAGATTTTAATAGGATTCTCCCCCTCCAATGTTTTTTAAAGATAGCTTTTTCAAAACTGGTTGCATTCAGGACTAGGGTGACACCCACAGCACACACTTCAAGCACTCTAATATCACTTTAACTTTAATATTGGGAACTGTAGTTTGTTAAGCGTGATGGGCATTGCAGGTCCTAAGCACTGAAAATATTAGAGTGTCCCCTCATGTAATTCAAAACAAGAACACTACTAAACCACAAGATAAAATGTCCGATTTTTGAATTGAGAATGAAAAAGTGGGGAGGAGTGTGTAGTGGAATGTAAGAAAGTCTAACAAAGTTCTGTTTCCCCCAGCCATGATGACTAGAATCATAGAGTTGGAAGGGAGCCCAAGGGTCATCTAGTCCAGCCCCCTGCGATGCAGGAATCTTTTGCCCCACATGGGACTTGAACCTACGACCTTGAAATTAAGAGTCTCATGCTCTACCAACTGAGCTATCCCATGATGGCTACTTGGATGCTTAATTTATATATATATATATATATATATATATATATATATATATATATATGCTTTCGTAGATTTTCACGGGTACAGGAATGCAGGTTTTGGTGTTTTCGGGTATCTTCCCGTGTAAGAGTTGGGGTGTCTAGGCGACGTTTCGACGAGGTCTCACTCGTCATCTTCTAGTAACAAGAAGCCGAAAGCACCAGCCTGAAGATGACGAGTGAGACCTCGTCGAAACGTCGCCTAGACACCCCAACTCTTACACGGGAAGATACCCGAAAACACCAAAACCTGCATATATATATATATATATATATATATATATATATATATATATATATATATATATATATATATTATATGTATATATATTATCTGTGTCAAATACTTTTTTAAAAATATTTTTGTGTGTGTGTCTGTGTCTATTGGGTAATCCAACACTGTTCTAAGAACTCTGGAGAAATCTGCAGGGATTTATCTACACATCAGTGTGCTAATGGACCTTTCCTTTTCCTTTTCTAGTCCTGGCACAGGGCAGAAAGAAACCCAAAGGCTACCCATGTCCACCACATTCTCAGCCTTGGCAGGCTGCCATCTACAAATACTCCCGTTTCTACTGTGGAGCAACCCTTCTCAACCAAAGATGGGTCCTTACCGCTGCTCACTGCAACCATGGGTAGGTGTACGTGTGTGATCATGCCTCCTTCTCTCTGTGTGTTGGCTCAGCATGGGAAATGCAGGTATCATGGAATATGTGGCAAACTAGTATTTATTTGTTAAAATTCTAGACCGCCCTTCAACTGAGGATCACAGGGCAGTTTACGATAGAAAAACACCAAAGCACATACCATAGCAACAAATAATAACAATAAACCATGTGCAGTCTAAAAGACCATAGTAAAGGTAAAGGGACCGCTGGCCATTAGGTTTAGTCGTGGCCGACTCTGGGGTTGCGGCGCTCATCTCGCTTTATTGGCCGAGGGAGCCGGCGTACAGCTTCCGGGTCATGTGGCCAGCATGACTAAGCCTCTTCGGGCGAACCAGAGCAGCGCACGGAAACGCCGTTTACCTTCCCGCTGGAGCGGTACCTATTTATCTACTTGCACTTTGACGTGCTTTTGAACTGCTAGGTTGGCAGGAGCAGGGATTGTGAAACAGGAGCTCACCCCGTCGTGGGGATTCGAACCGCTGACCTTCTGATCGGCAAGTCCTAGGCTCTGTGGTTTAACTCACAGCGCCACCCGCGTCCCTCTAAAAGGCCATAGTTTGTTTAATTAGCCAAAGGCCTAGGAGAAGAGGAATGTGTATTGCCTAGTGCCTAAAGGTATGTAACAAGGGCGCCAGGCGAGCCTCCCTGGGGAGAGCATTCCGCAATTGGGGAGCCACTGCAGAAAAGGCCTGTTCCCGTGTTGCTGACCTCTGGATCTCTCATGAAGGAGGCACACGAAGAAGGGCCTCTGATCATTATTGCAGGGTCCAGGGGCATATGGGGAGAGGGGTCCTTGAGGTATTGTGATTCTGAGCTGTTTAAGGCTTTCTAGGACAAAACCAGCACTGAATTGGGCATTCCAACCTCTGCTTAATGAAGGAGAGTCCACAGCCTCCTGAGGGAGACTGTTCCACTGTCAAACAGCTCTTACTGTCAGAAAGTTTTTTCCTGATGTTTAGTCTTGTAACTTGAATCCATTGGTTTGGGTCCTACCCTCCAGAGAAGAGGAAAATAAGCTTGTTCCCTTTTCCACGTGAGAGCCCTTGAGATATTTGAAGATGGTTTCCTCTCAGCCTCCTCTTTTCCAGCCTAAACATACCCAGCTCCTTCAACCGCTCCTCATAAGGCTTGGTTATTGTTGGTGCGCAAGTGGCCTCACCTGCCCATTATTTATCTGTTCTTTCCTTTACAGAAACATCCATGTCCGGCTTGGAGATGATAATCTGAACGTCCTGGAGGGCACAGAACAGTTCTTGGCAGTGGAAAAAACAATTGCCCACCCCAAGTACAACCAGTCGTGCTATGACAATGACGTCATGCTGGTCAAACTGTTGAGAACAGCTGTACTTAACCATTATGTGCAGCCCATAAGTCTGGCTACCCAGAGGGCAAGCTCTGGGGATATGTGCATGGTGTCAGGATGGGGCGGTCCTATCAATTTCCCAGGTATGTAAATGATGCTGTCCCAGAAAAGGCCTAGAAGAATCAACCTCAACCATACCCTGCCCACAGATAAAGAACTAAAGCTTCTGAAACGAACATCCAAAATAGTGAAGGCATCTGAAGGAGCTGTAGAAAGGACAATGCTCTCCCAGTAAGGGCGGTGCTATCCAGATTTATGGCGTACCTCTCCATATATATTCAGTTGTACCTCGGAAGTTGGACGGAATCCATTCCGGAAGTCCGTTCAACTTCCAAAATGTTCAGAAACCAAAGCACAGCTTCTGATTGGCTGCAGGAAGCTCCTGTAGCCAATCAGAAGCCGCAGAAGCCCCATTGGATGTTTGGGTTCCAAAGAACGTTCGCAAACCGGAACACTCACCTCTGGGTTTGCTGCGTTTGGGAGCCAAGGTACGACTGTATGCTGAAACTACCAGGGAACCAATTTTACAGCTTTTAGCACAGTGAAGTCCTACTATAGAGGATCAGGTTGCAGGTGAGAAATTAAATTCTTAATGTCTTCCTTCCCTGCACCAAAAACTCAACCCCCCCCCCCAAATCCCACAAATTCAGTGAGATTAGTTGTTTGCTTGGCTCTCCCTTTCTACTTGATGCATTTGTTTTGTTTTGTTTAACTTGCACAGAGATTTGTAAATGGGAGAACAGTAAAAATGGGAACACCTCCTCACTAGGGACAGAAGTGAAATTAAGTTCGGTTCACATTTTAAAGCAAACTTACCTAATTGGCTAATTGGTGAAACACAGCTAACCTTCAAAGTTTGCAAATTTTTGATGACCAAGCCCTCACCAATGTGTATACAGTATTAGAGGAAAATGTTCATAAAAATGCCTTCATTTCTGAGAAATGTAAAAACATGTATGATTTAGGGAAACTTGTTAGCAACCTTAGAAAAGGGTAAAGGCGTTGTTTAAAAAAGAGCGGAGAAACAGAACTCTTCTTTTGGCATCCTCTCTTCTTGAAGCATGTAAATGTAATGAACTATGAGTAAAACCATAGGGATGCGGGTGGCGCTGTGGTCTAAATGACAGGGCTTGCTGATCGGAAGGTTGGCGGTTCAAACCCCCGTGATGGGGTGAGCTCCCATTGTTTGGTCCCTGCTCCTGCCAACCTAGTTTGAAAGCACGTCAAAGTACAAGTAGATAAATAGGTACCACTCCGGCGGGAAGGTAAACGGCGTTTCTGTGCGCTGCTCTGGTTTCGTCAGAAGCGGCATAGTCATGCTGGCCGCATGACCCAGAAGCTGTCTGCAGACACGCGCTGGCTCCCTCAGCCAGTAAAGTGAGATGAGTGCCGCAACCCCAGAGTCATCCGTGACTGGACTTAACGGTCAGGGGTCCCTTTACCTTTATGAGTAAAACCAATATTTCTCAAGATCCCAAACAACTTATTGTTCTTGCCTCTAGGGACAGCTCAGTCAGCAGAGCATGAGACTCTTAAGCCCAAGGTCATGAGTTTGAGCCCCACATTTTGGGTAAAAGATTCCTGCATTGCGGGGGGTTAGATGACGCGGCCCCTTCCAACTCTACAATTCTTCTTCTTTCTTTAGAGCGAATTCCTCTGGTCCTTTACTGTGCAAATGTCAGGATAATGTCTTGGGAGGAGTGCTCTGCCCTGTATCCTGGGAAGCTGAACACCGATATGATGTGTGCTGCTGCGATGGGAGGAGGCACTGACTCCTGTGAAGTAAGGACCTTTTGTTGGAACATCACAATTGCCTTGCAGAACCACATAACCCATCCCTGTAAAGTGGATTAGGCTGAGATATAAGCCCTGTTCGGACATTCGATACCCATGGATACTGAACATGAGATGAGGCTCTCCAATAGGCACCCAACTAGCCACAGGCCCTGGGCTCCTTAGGTTGGAAGGGCAGGATAGAAATTTGATAAACAAAAGAAAGAAAACAAATAGATGCAAATATATGCATCGGCCAAGCCCCACGGGCAACCTGCAGTTGGGATCACTCTGTAGGGGGCCTATGCACGGCTGGATGTACATATTTAAGGGTCCCCTCTGTAGGAATGTGAACACCTGTTCCCATGGAAAGAGCCCTATGTGCTCAAACCTGTATGCACATAGCCCCCTACAGTGTGACGCCAATTGCACATTGGCTGGGGGCTTGGCCAATGCATATGTTAACATGTATTTGCATTTGTTTGTTTTGTTTATCAAATTTCTATCCTGCCCTTCCAACCAAAGGAGCCCAGGGCCTCTGGCTAGTTGGGTGCCCCTAACGGGAAAGAGCAATGGTCCCAACAACATTCAGTTCAATCCATGGTCAGTTCAATCCATTTTGGAACTTAAGTTGGCTGATAAACTAAAAAGTCTTGTTGTTGTTGTTTAGTCATTTAGTCGTGTCCGACTCTTCGTGACCCCATGGACCAGAGCACGCCAGGCACTCCTGTCTTCCACTGCCTCCCGCAGTTTGGTCAGACTCATGTTTGTGGCTTCGAGAACACTGTCCAACCAAGTCTTAACATCCAACTAATCTGATTTTGCTGGGTTTTGGATAAGATTTTGCTATTGTTGTGTTTTTGCCCTTTCAGCTCTACCTAGATTTAAAGTACATCAGTGTATTTCAATATTCACTATTCAGTGCCCCTTCTTGCTTTCGTGTCACTGTGTTCTATGTCAGTGTTTCCCAACCTTTTTTGGGCAAAGGCACACTTGTTTGATGAAAAAAATCTCGCGGCACACCACCATTACAGCCCCGTGACGTCAGCGCGCAGCGTCACGCCGGGAGGGACGCACGAAAGTGAAAGTTTTCAATTTTTTTCCCTCCCCCTTGCCGGGGAACCTCCAAGCTTTGGGGGTGGGGGGGGGAGGAGGCAGCAGAGCGAGGGACTGAGGGACGGCGGCAGCTGAGGCGGCGGCGGCTGTTGTGGTGGTGGCGGCGATAACGGGCGGAGGAGGGGGCGGCGGCGGGGCCGAGGTGGCCGGCGGCGGCGGGGGAGGCGGCGGAAGGGTGGAGCAGGAGGGCGGCTGAGGCCGGTGAGGGAGTAGGGTTGCCCGGGGCTTGAGGAGCCGTCGCCGGGAGTTGCTGCTGCTGTTGTTGCTGCTGCTGCCCGGACATGCCGGCCTCTTCCTCGTCCGCTGTCTCGCGCTCCTCCCTTTTGCACGCGCTGCCCCGCCGCCGCCCCATTGGCTGGGTCCTGTCAGCTGATCCTGTGTTATTTCCTGTGTGTGTGTGTGAGGGGAGAATGGAGAGAGAAACCTCGGCACCACCACCGCGGAGCCGCCCCCGGCTCGACGCGGATCCTCACCGCCGCCGCCTCTCACCGCCCGACTCGCCCGCCTCCCTCCCACGGCACACCAGCCAACGTCTCATGGCACACTAGTGTGCCGCGGAACACCGGTTGGGAAACACTGTTCTATGTAATGTGTGCCAAAAAGTTCAAACTCTGCCCCAGAAGAGAGGCTACCAAACTTGTTGCTGGACTCCAGCTCCATCATCCTGGCCATGGGCTATGCTAGCTAAGGCTGTAGTTGGGAGTCCCACAACATTTAGAGCCTTGGAGTCTTCAGCCATGCTATATATTGTGGAAACCCAAGATCTGTGGCCACAGTGAATTATGAAAAATGATGCAATCTAATTACGTGCATAGGTAAGGGTTGATTCATCTATTGGGTTTTTTAAATGTCTAAAGTCAGTGGGTTTTTTTGGTTAAAGAGAAAAAAACCCAACTAAAAGCCGAGAAGGTAGCACTCAAAATGGCTGCCACAGGTAGCAAAATAACAACAACAACAATATTAATAAGAGAGAGAGAAAGAAGTGGCAGTATTTTGTGCCACTGAGTACCATCACACACATTCAAAAGCACTGGTTCACGCCAGTGGGGCCCAATATATCCAGTGGATTTTGGTGTGCTGAGCTTATCTTGCAAAATGGTTTAATGCTGCTCGTAACGTCTGACAGCCAGCAATTTCATAAATGGGTGCTGTTTCCGCCCACCCGCTGCCCTGCCCTCGTCTGTCTTGATGACTGGCATTTTTCTAATGGCAAATAATAAACACCCACAGGTTCTTTTGAACACTGGAAGGGTCAGCTGGAGAGGTCTGAAGGACTGTGTTTGGATGCCAGGCCTGAGGCTCACTTTCCCTGACCTATGGACTATGTTCCTATGCACTTACCTGGGAATTGCATCTCCTTGAACTTAGTGAGACTTCCTTCCATGCAAACAAGCCAATTCCTCGGGGCCAAGGTCCCTTCACCCCTCCCAATAAAATATTGGAGGGGGCCACCTCCCCAAGTTGCCATTCAAATTGTGTGTGCGTGCTGCATCTTGTGCTCAATTATGTGGGGCAGGAGTTTCCTGCTCCCCTTGTTATATTCAAGTTGTCACCCCTGCTTCCATGTGAACATGCATAGGAAAGGGTGACATTCTTCAGCCTTGGGTCCCCAGATGTCGTTGGACTACAACTCCAATCATCCATCATTATTAATTAAGATGGCTGGGGATGATGGGATTTGTAGTCCAGTAACACCTGGGAACCCAAGGTTGAAGAATGCTGGGATAGGGCAATATATTTGTATATGATTACAGGTAGTACAGTATTGGCGTATTTTTAGATGTTTTATCACTTGTGTGTTTAATACCCTGGGCTCCTTTGGGAGGAAAGAGTAGGGTTGCCATATTTCAAAAAGTAGCAACCAAGACACCCCCCAAAACCCATGAATTTTTCAATTGACTTGTCTAAGATCCAGGATAAATTGCCACCTTTCAGAAATCCCGCCCCACCCCCCAGATGTCAATTCCGCCTTTGCAATTCTGGTAACGTCCAGACGTATGGCAGCCCTAGGAAGGAGGGGATCTAGTAATAATCAGAACAACACTTCCTGGGTTAAAGAGATGTCTCTCTTGGTTGTCAATACAGGGTGACTCCGGGGGACCCCTTGTCTGCAACGGGAAGCTCCAGGGTCTGGTGTCTTGGGGTGACGTGCCCTGCAGCTCCAGCACCAAACCCGGGGTCTACATGGACATTTCCAGATACAGAGACTGGATCATTGAGACCATGTGTGATGACGACTGACTTGTTGTGGGGAAATCAGACCCTCCCCCCTCCTCATTTTGCTGAGATCCCAGAATAAACCATGAGGAACCCATGTTTCCTTCCTGCCCTCCATCCTTTTTCACTCAGGCCTGCTTCTTGCCTTCCCTTATTTGGATTGTAGCCCTATCTGCATTGCAGAGGGTTGGACCATTGGGATTCCTTCCAGCTCTACAATTCTACAATTCAGTTATCTCTCACACACAAACTCTTTCGGTCTGCTCCTAAAGGAGAAGCACCAATAGCTTCCAAGCGGAGCCTGACACGAGTTTCACACAATGTATCTTAGGAACATAGGAAGCTGCCTTACGCAGAGTCAGACCATTGGCTCACCCAGATCCATACACTCTACACTGACTGGCAGCGGTCGTCTTGGGTTTCAGACTAAAATCTTTCCCAGCACCTCCTGTACTGTTTGGAGAAGGAATCCTTTGGGAAAAAATGAAAACCTTTGTCTGGGGGAGGGAGAACATTTGTTAAGCGATATCTTCACGGGCACCTTTCACCTGCCATTTGTTCAGTTTTTGATTTTTTAAAAATTTAATGGCATTCTTCGCCCCCTTCATGACTTTCAGTGCACGGTTTATTCCTGTCATAGAAAATTTGCAACTCTATGGCTGCATTCAGAGCAGACCTATTCAAAATAATGGACGTGGCTTAGGTCCCATCTGCACTGCACTTCTGATATAATATTTTTTTATTAATCTTTAATATAATTCCAATAAAAGCCACATTGTCACATTACCAAATTACAATAAAAAAGAGAGAGAGAGAGAGCCAATTATTCAAAAACCAAATTAATCAATTTGAAATGACCTCCCGTGTACTTGATTTCAGGTTACAAAACTCTTGTTTCTTCCTGCTTTCATAATCTTGATTAATCCAATAACAACACTTCTGATTTTAATCCTGCACTGCACTTCTGAAACAGTAAAGGTAAAGGTAAAGGGACCCCTGACCATTAGGTCCAGTTGCTGACAACTCTGGGGTTGCGGCGCTCATTTCGCTTCCGCCTCATGTGGCCAGCATGACTAAGCCACTTCTGGCGAACCAGAGCAGTGCACGGAAATGCCATTTATCTTCCCGCCAGAGCGGTACCTATTTGTCTACTTGCACTTTGACGTGCTTTCGAACTGCTAGGTAGGCAGGAGCAGGGACTGAGCAACACGAGCTCACCCCGTCGCGGGGATTCGAACCGCTGACCTGCTGATCGGCAAGCTCTAGGCTCTGTGGTTTAACCCACAGCGCCACCCGCGTCCCTCTTCTGAAACAGTATCAAACCTTTTTAAACAGTCCTGGAAGATAGCTTGCTTAGCTTGTTGAGAGCTGTTAGGAGACCCCTGTTTCCCCCATTGGTGAATGAATGAATGAATGAATGAATGAGAGGGCAAGGACACACCCAGCTGGGCATTCAAGAAGTAAGGACCACTCCCAGTGCTGAAACTTATATTGTCCAGAGTTCTTGGTGTGTGTTTTTCTCGGGCATTCCAGAAGGGCATGAAGCAGGGCTGGTGAGGTGAATGTCCCGGGGGGAAATGTGTGGCTAAGGAGAGGGTATGGCCTGGGCAAAGACCCGAGAGCCAGAAAAAGAGGCTTGGAGAAAAAGAGGCATTTGTTCCCCAGGCCTGAGGTTCTCCAGCCCTGCCTTATGCTTTCCTGGAACCTTCTGCAATTTGTGATCTGCCTTCGGCACCTGGGGAAAGAGCCTCCCACACAGGACTGCCCCTAAGTGGGCCATCGTTAGTCTCAGCCTCAGCATGCGCCCGACCTCGTTGATCACTGGCCTGGTTGGCATGCATCCATGTAGGCACAGGAAGCGGAAAAGGCATGGGATAATGTTTGTGCGTTGGGGTGAGGGGGAGAGAACAAGGGAGATGCAGACTTGAGTTCATTTCTTATGCTTTATTTGTGCACTCCGTCTCTGAGCTGGCGTCACCCGCGCTGTATCACCTCCCGGATCCAGCCGACGTAGTTGCAGACCTTGGTATAGATACCTGGTTTTCCAGGCTGGCCGCACACCTCTGGACCCCAAGACACGATGCCCTGAAGTTCTTCGTTGCAGATGAGGGGTCCCCCAGAATCGCCCTGCACAGGGAGAAAATCCCACCCCCATGTGAAGTCTTAATAGAACATTTCATCATGTTGGCTAGAACTCAGGAACCTTGAGCTCAGGCTCTGTGATAATTCAAAATTTCCAAGGCTTTTACAAAGCCGCATTCCTAGGGGTCTTCAGGGAAAGCTTAACCATTTAACTGGTTTCTTCAAACCAGTTAAAATGAGTAGTATAGGTCTTTCTAGCTAGGTCATATGGTGTAGAGTCAATGTAGCAGTCTTTGGCCTAATTTCAAGTGACTTTTGCAAGCAATCTGTTCAGATCTTTGTTAAGAAGATGTGAGTGCCTGGAAAGAGCGAGAGAAAAGAAAGAAGAGAGAGATAGAAGGGGGGAGAGAAAAAGAAGAAAGAAAGAAAGAAAGAAAGAAAGAAAGAAAGAAAGAAAGAAAGAAAGAAAGAAAGAGTGTCTTGTACACAGTCATCATGTGGCACCTCACTGTCAGATTACGTATCTCCAAATTTTGTCATGTGTACAAAAATGCATATACCAGAGCAAGGTGCACATATAAATGCATGTCTTAGTGAAAATACCATACAAAATGCACCACATTAGGGAAATGTGCTTTGCAAAAATGCTTATATTAGGCAACACTGCATACAAACATCAGCATAATGCTGATGACTGTTCTTGAAGATATTTATTTTCTAAGTCACGAGTTGATCTGAAAGTGTGGAGTACTGAACTTAAGAGTGGAAAAATTAGCAACTGAGTAAAACTGAAACTCACAGATACACCTATCACCACCTTGAGGTTTGTAAAAGTACAAAAGAAGACTTTATGGGGAAAACCTTGAAGGAAACAGAAACCCCGAACAAACCTCAAAACAGTTCGATGAAGATTGAGCATGCTCAGTGGCCACAGAATGTGCAATATCTGTTGCCGGAGGTGGGGCGGGCAGTGGAGAAGTGGAGAGAGTAAAATGGAATGGAGTATCCCAGGAGGGGACATGGCTGGCTGAAACCCTGAACTGGAGCAGTCCCATACCACCACATTTTGCTGCAGGTCCTGGCTACTGGAACTAAACATGAAGTGGCAGTTCCGGGGTCTTTAAACACAGAAAAGGTCTTTGTCTTAGCAGCTCACAGACGCTGTAACACAGCCATGGGCACACAAGCCTCTACTGTCCTCAGGCAGTTCTGGGCTTAAAACATCTTGTAAAATTAAGCAATTACATGAAAGTCACTTTGGAACAGATGGAAAGCAGGTGGCAAAAAGTACAGCCCAAGAAACAAGGATTAGAGACAATAAGGACCATAGCAGGAGACAGGCAAAATGTGAACAAGGTGCACTCCAGCTACTGTTGGACTTTCGGCTCTTGCTGAGTTTGGCGTGGGGGGAGGGCAGTCTGGTGGTGGCAATAGTTGTGGGGGGAATGACAGCACAGTTGGGGCAGGGAGTGGCACCTTCCCATTTCATATGGTGAATTGGGATGGGCTGCCCCAGGCATGGTGGCACAGGACTCTCGTCCTCCCAACACCTCCGAGCTGCTCATTGCCTCATTTCACTCTGCCTAATGGCAGCGCTGGCTTGGAATGTTTATACTGTATTTTGAAAGTGACATGGGGGAAATAGTTTTAAAGGAGCCATTATGCCAATCCTGATTGTACCCTCCCCCCCTTTCCCATCCCAGGGGTGCCATCCCTAGGGTGATTTTACAATTAAAAAAATTAATTGTGGGTGCTGAGCACCCACACTGCAGGGCCCCCGACGCAACTTCCAGTGCCTCGCAAAGCCCCAGAAGTCACGTCTGAGGCCTTGCGAGACCTCAGAGATGCTGTCCAAGGCCTTGTGAGACCTTGGAACTGGATTTCCATAGACGCCAGAAGTAAGGTTCTGAGGCTGTGGCGCATGTGATGTAATAACAGCATGTCCTAACGTGACATCATGACACCCCGCTGGGCACCCATAACTTGGGGCCCAAATCGGCGCCTCTGTATCATACAATAATGCATTTTGCACACCATCTAGTTCAGGGGTCAGCAAACCTTTTCAGCCGTGGGCCGGTCCACTGTCCCTCAGACCTTGTGGGGGACCAGACTATATTTTGGAGGAAAAAATGAACGAATTCCTATGCCCCACAAATAACCCAGAGATGCATTTTAAATAAAAGGCCACATTCTACTCATATAAAAACACGCTGATTCCCAGCCCGTCCGCAGGCTGGATTTAGAAGGCGATTGGGCCGGATTCGGCCCCCGGGCCTTAGTTTGCCTACCCATGATCTAATTTGACCCTAAGTTGCCTCTGAATTAAAGGATTTTCCTCACCTGGCAAGTGTCAGCACCTCCTTCCCTCACGCCAGCGCACAACATGTTCTCGGTGATGGCATCAGGATACACTGCCTCACACTCGCTCTGCGTGATGATGGGCAGATAAACACACTGCAGTTCTTCAGGGATGGTTGCTGTAGAGAAGACAGTTACCAAGGTTAGGGGTCGCCAAACGTTTTGGACCAGTAGCACACTTGGAATTTTGCAAAAGGGTGGCGGGCGCCAGTCACAAAATGGCGCCCGCAGGAGCATGACAGGACACAAAGTTAGAGAGTGCACAGTCATTGCTGCTCCCTCTCAGGCAAGGCAACCATGGGGAGTCCGCTATGTGCTGCTGGTCCCAAATGTGGAAATAATGTAATAATGACCCACCACACACACACACACACACACACACACACACAGACTCAGTGATGGTGTTGCTATCTAAAAAATACCTGGAAGCATTCCCCAGTACTTGGGAAAATATACCGCAGAGGCATTTCTCACATTTACACACACATATGTACCACAAATACAAAGCCATACATATATCTCCCCGCTCTCTCTGCCCAAGCAAACCCTTCCCTCTCTCTCACAAACCACACATACACAGAGATCATATATTTGAGGGCTGGGTGGTGAAACACTGTCCAAAAATCTGGACTTGCTGCTGCCAGTTAGTGTTGACACTACTGAGCTAGATGGGCAATTGGTCTGACAATAAGGCCGCTTCCAAGAGAAGGGCTGTAGCTCCATGGTAGAGCATCTGCTTCACATGAAGAATGTCCCAGGTTCAATCTCCAGCTCCTGCCTGAAACCCTGGAGAGCTGCTGCCAGCCCGTGTAGGCACTATTAAGCTTTGTTGGCATTATTTGGCCTTTGCTTGCGTTCTTTGGAACATCGTTTGAATAAAGGGATCTCGATCGATTGCATGCTTTGCTTGATCCACACAACCCACATCTGTATGGTGGCAAAATCTTTCCGGCTGCTCCTATGGCCCCTCTATCACCTCTGCCTTAAAAATGTTAAAATATTTGAAGGCCCTACGTCTTGAGCTGCTGGTCCTGCCCCACCCTGTCACAAGGCACCGCGTTCCTGGAGCAACGCACTGACTGGCCACGTTGATGGGCTGGACACTGTCGGTGATGGCCGCTGGCGAGGAGAGCCTGATCAGCATGATGTCATTGTCCTTGCTGACGGAATCATAGTTTGGGTGAGGCACAAGCTGGACCGCTCTCTTTTGCTGTACAGTGTCCTCCATGCGCAACATGTTGTGCACTCCCAGGCGCACGTAAGTGGTGCTGCAGGAGAGCAAGGCAAAAGGGGGTTACTTGGGAAATCTGCGAGAAAGAGAAATACAGTGGTACCTTGGGTTACATATGGTTCAGGTTACGGACGCTTCAGGTTACAGACTCCACTAACCCAGAAATAGTACCTCGGGTTAAGAACTTTGCTTCAGGATGAGAACAGAAATTGTGCAGCGGTAGCGCAGCAGCAGCAGCAGGAGGCCCCATTAGCTAAATTGGTGCTTCAGGTTAAGAACAGTTTCAGGTTAAGAACGGACCTCCGGAACGAATTAAGTACCGTATTTTTTGCTCTATAAGACTCACTTTTTTCCTCCTTAAAAGTAAGGGGAAATGTGTGTGCGTCCGATGGAGCGAATGCAGGCTGCGCAGCTATCACAGAAGCCAGAACAGCAAGAGGGATTGCTGCTTTCACTGCGCAGCAATCCCTCTTGCTGTTCTGGCTTCTGAGATTCAGAATATTTCTTTTTCTTGTTTTCCTCCTACAAAAACTAGGTGCGTCTTGTGGTCTGGTGCGTCTTATAGAGCAAAAAAATACGGTACTTAACCCAAGGTACCACTGTAGTTAAAAGTCTAGAGTGGCATGGTGTCATGGACTGGCAGGGGAACCCCCAAGGGAACCCCCAGGGGAACAAGGCTCAGAACCCAGGGATTGTTGGTGGGATGACGATGAATGGTCAGAGGGAAAGGGGGAGGAGACTGGGAGGAGGAGGTGTTGGAAGCTGAAGAAGCAACAGGGTTCAGTGAGTGGGAAGAGGCTGTGGCAGAGAGCAGTCCAGAATGAGAGGCAGAAGCAGAGGCTGGAGAGGAGGGGTGCCAAGAGGCTGGTTGCTGAAGGAGCCAGGGAAATATCCCCTTCCTGAGGTGACCATCTCCCCTCCTCCTGGTCTCCCAGGAGGAGGAATGAAGAGGGCAGAGCAAAGAGAGACAAGATAAAGACACCTCAGGTTGCTGGGGAAGGACCCAAGGGAGGAGTCTTAGAGAGCAGTGGGAAGTTCTCACAACTGCCTCTTTGAAGCAAGACCTGGGAAGAGTTGCTGGAATCACTAGGCCTGTGCTATTTTAGTTTCTTTGAATAAAGCGTTAACTGACACAGGGTGTTTTATTGCTAGCCTGCTCCCGACTCCAGCTCCTGACAGCTGGGTGGGCAACTTGCCCTAATTTCATGTGGCCCTCAGTCTAATTTCATGCAGGTGACAGGAGGCTGGAGGAGAGGCTTCACACACGCCATACATTTAAATACAGTGGTACCTCGGGTTAAGTACTTAATTCGTTCCGGAGGTCCGTTCTTAACCTGAAGCACCACTTTAGCTATTGGGGCCTCCCGCTGCCGCCAAGCCACCGGAGCACGATTTCTGTTCTCATCTTGAAGCAAAGTTCTTAACCTGAGGTACTATTTCTGGGTTAGTGGAGTCTGTAACCTGAAGCGTCTGTAAACTGAAGCGTATGTAACCTGAGGTACCACTGTACATTCTTTTAACCCTAAGGATCCTGGGGATTATAATTTATCAAGCACAGAGCTAGAATTCCCAGCAGCCTCAACCAATTACAGTTCCCAGGATTTTTGTGTGCGGGGAGGGAGAAGTTATGTGCTTTAAATGTATGGTGTGTGCACTGCCCAAGAGTGAGAAGAGGTGGCAGAGAGAGGGGGTACTCCACCCACTTCTGGCTCTAGTCCCACCACCATCAACCACCAGCCCCTAACATAATATCTTCTAGAGAATGTAGCCCTTTGCAGTAAACAAAAGAAGCTTTTCATCCTAGTATAAAAGATGCCACCACTACTATCCATTTTCTCTTACAAGAACTGCCACAGCTAGAGCAAAGTTCATGGTGCAGTCTTGTGACCTGTTAACCACTTAGGCTGATGTTTCATTGTCTTATGCAACATGGTCTTGCCTCAATCACTGTGGATTAGTGGCAAGTTCATTCTGCTTTAGTTTGTTCCGTAATGCTTCCCCAATGCAACCACACTATCGCCGTCTGGAGGGGATATTGTGTAACAAAAGCAGGACAAATATGAATCCAGAACATCTGCGGCATAAAAAGTTGTGGGGCTTCAGCAGGAAGTTACAGGATATTCACTGACTGGAAGTGGAACTAGGGTGACTGTCCCAAACCTTTTGCAGGTGCTAACAGTACTGAGAGCTGGAGGGGCCCTTAGGCAGAAGAGGGGATTTTGCTAGAGGCAGTCTGTGTCAGGGGCTGGACTGAGGAGGAATGGTGAGGACCGCCCTCCTCCTCCTGAACCTTCTCCTGAACCTCCTCCTGAACCTTCCCAAGAACAGGAGGAAAGTATAGATTTAGAACAGTGGTTTGCAGAAGGGCATAGTTCAGAGGCTGCAGAGGGGAGGAGATGGGAAATATTGGGAGAGCAGCAAGAAGAAGAAGCACCAGGGAAGAGACAGCTAACAGACTCAGTGTCCCTTGAAAGCATTCCTGACCCCCCCTCCCAGAACAAGGCATGCCTTGAGATTAATAGAACAGAAAACTCAGAGGCAGAAAGCACAGATCAGCTGGCGCAGGGGTGACATATAATAGGAGATATGGAAGGGGTGGGACTTCACTCAGAGCAACGCCATTATCCTAGGTCAGCTGCATTCCTTCGTCTCTCTCTCTGGGTGCATAGTGAATAAGTTACTTGGTAAGAAATGTTTTTTGTTTATCTACTTCTTGGCTGCTACCGTGGGAGGGATCAGATTCCCTGAAGCAGTCTGCTAGGTCAAAGAGGCAAAGGCGTACCCTGGGAGTCTGCAGTGTGCAGCGGTCAACACCCACTCCATGGTCACCAGAGCCCCGCTGCAATAGAACCGGTTCATGTCATAGATGGCTGCATGCCAAGGTTGGAAACCTTTCATGCATGCGGTTCCTCCAACGATTCGTGACTCTTCCTGCACAGCCGCTGCAAATCGGGGTGGGGGTGGGGGTGGAGAGACAAGAACAGGGATAGTAAGAAAGGCTCTGCTGCGTCACCAGAGGCAAGGGTCCATGGAGCCCAGCATCCTGTTTCCCAGACAGTAGCCAATCAGATGCCTCTGGGATGCCCACCAGGAGAAGATGAAGACCATAGCTCTTTTCCATTGCTGCATCCCCAGCAACTGGTACCTAGAGATGCCTCTGAACTTGGAGCCTGCACACAGCTACCATGGCTAGTTGCATGCATAGATCATGGGATGGGAATCCATGGCCCTCCAGGTATTGTTGGCCTCTGACGTCTATCAGAAGAACTGCCCACCTGGGCAGTTTTTTTCTGTGAACCACCTTGAGATCTTATGATGAAGGGCGGTATATAAACCTCATTATTAATAATAATAATAATAATAATAATAATAATAATAATAATAATAATAATAATAATAATAACCACCTGATGTCACAATGACTTGTGATGCAATGTGCTTACAAGCCCCAAAGTTGGGATGTCAAAGCGCCTTGCAGCAAGGTGCTGCTAAAACAAACTTTCTCCCTATCCTTCTAATGGGGTTTCCATGCAAACCGCTTCCTGAATCAGGGAGGGATTTGCATGGCATGCTGCTGAACTGAGCAGGATTTCACCCCCTGCTAACTAGCTGATGAGCAGGCGTTAAATCCTTCTCGGTTTGCCTGTGTGCCTCTGTTCCTTGCTGGCTGAGCGGATGGGCTGAGTGGACAGCTGATGGGTGGACTGGCATGGCTTGGGAAAAATGGTCTTATGGGCCAACTTAGACCCCCCCCCCCCGGCAGGCCATGAATGGCCTGTGAGATAGAGGTTCCCCACCCTTGTTATATGGAAAGAGTGGGAAACCTCCGGTGTGTGTGTGTGTGTGTGTGTGTGTGTGTGTGTGTGAATGCAGCTCTGCAGCCCTCTCTATTTGGGCCTCAGGACTCCCCACAGGCCACACCTGCTTCCCAGCTGCACCCCTTCTCCACAGCCCACACTTCTCACTGGTCCTGCTTTGCACCCTTCTAGAATGTTCTGTCCTGGCTAGAAATATCCTTGAACTCTGCCAATGCTTCTTGTTTACCTAGAGGAAGGACAGAGAGTGGTGTGTGAATAAACTAACATTTGTTGATCCACCCACTTTTCCTTCTGGCCCCACCCACCAACCACTGCAATATGGCCCCCGGAAGGCAGTGGCGTAGCGTGGGTTGTCAGCACCCGGGGCAAGGCAAGTAATTTGCGCCCCCTAACCCATGGATTTGCGCCCCCTAACCCGTGGATTTGCGCCCCCTAACCCGTGGATTTGCGCCCCCTAACCCTAACCCCCAGATGTTGCACCTGGTGCGGCCGGCCCCCCCTGCACCCCCCATGCTACGCTACTGCTACAAGGTAATGCAGCCCTGAGGCTGAGGAAAGCTGCACCAGTGCTCAGTGAAACAAGGTCCTAGGCTCAAATAGTGCGTCTCCAGGTAGGGCTGGGCAGCGCCCCTGCCTCAAATCCTGGAGAGCTGCTGCCAGTCAGTGCTGACATTACTGATCTGACTTGGCATATCCTATGTACATCTGAGCAACATGCTTCATGTGCACTGTCATTTACCTGAGGTTGAAATCTCCATTTAGAACAGTGACTGGCTTTGGAAACATGTTTGTACACTCTTACCTCCTGACACCAACAGCAGTGCCAGTGAAACCATCTCCATGGCTGTCATGTCACTGCATGAGACCGTGAAGGGCCTGTCTGTCAGTAGACCTGCTGAGGAGACATGCAGAGCAAATGGTCACAGACAGCCAAGGTAGTGTTTGTGGATAGTGGGTAATAGGTTACAATCACATCGTCCCACAAAACTGCAACCCTGCCTGGTTGTCCAGGCAGTGGTATTTATAAAATTTCAAACAAAGCATTTCAATATTCACCAATCATATACATCATTACCTCATTTCATGTTTAATACACATGCACCATAAGCAATGGCAATTTATGTTGATTAAGTTCTGATTCCCACCATGTTCTGTTACATTGTGTTAGTATGCATGTTGGGTAGCCATTTGCACCATGTAGCAACTTACGTTCTAGCTTTGAGCTGTATCTTTGTGATTCACATATTAGCTGTATTTCTGCCCCAATAGGGGGGCGGGGGGGCGGTTGTGTGTGTGGCAACATGCAAAATCATCAGTTTCATAAAGTAAAAGGCTACCATAACTTCTCTATTAGAAGCAAACTCAAGGATTTACAGAGGTACACATTACCACATTTTTTGTGGCCCTTTGGGCCACCACCACAGGTACAGTAGGAATGGGGAGCCAGTGGCTCTCCAGATATTCTTGAACTCCTATTTCCACCAGCCCTTGCAGCCATTGGTAAGGGATGATGGGAGTTGTAGTCCAGCAATATAGTCACCATCCCTAGGATGTAGAGATACCTGAATTCACATTTCTGCCTAGGTGTGAAATTCACTGTGATACCTCAAGCCTCAAAGGGAGAAGGACACCAATTGTTGGCAGAGCACACAATTTTCAGAGCTTAGAAAGCCTGTTTTAACTGGTTCAAGTCCAACATGTCGAAAAAGGAACTGATTCCAGATTCCCACCATCCCTTTACAAAGCAAACTAATTTGGTTCATGTTAAGTTCATAGTTCAAGGTCATCCAAATGATCCTTGACAATCCACCCCCCACCCCCATTCAGGACATTACAAGTCAGCTCTCCACATTTGCATATCAGTTTGTGAATTTTGTATGAACAAATCCTCACAAGAATTCAGCAGAATTTTAATGCAGCCTTCTAATATACACGCGGGTGGTGCTGTGGTGCTGATCGGAAGGTCAGCAGTTCAACTCCCCACGATGTGGTGAGCGCCCACTGTTCAGTCCCAGCTCCTGCCAACCTAGCAGTTCGAAAGCACGTCAAAGTGCAAGTAGATAAATAGGTACCGCTCTGGCGGGAAGGTAAACGGCGTTTCCGTGCTCTGCTCTGGTTCGCCAGAAGCGGCTTAGTCATGCTGGCCATTTAGTCATGCTGGCCACATGACCCGGAAAAACTGTCTGCGGACAAACATCGGCTCCCTTGGCCAGTAAAGCAGTTTCCCCTAATAGACACATTTTTGCAAAGCAATAGACCCCGATATTGCATTTTAATGTTATTTTTAAACTAGAAAGTGTGAACACTTTTTTTGTGAACACTTTACCCCAGTATTTGCATTCTCTTACTTTACTAGAGAAGTGCGTTTCAAACTTTGGAAAAGTGTGAGTTTTGAAGTGCAAATCTGTTAAGTTCACTTTTAAATGCAAACTGAATTGAATTTCCATCCAATTCCTAGGTACAATAGGAGGTGTTTTTGTCTCACCTTCCTTTTACATTAAGGGAAGCAGTCATGGCTGCTGTCTGGAGTAAATCACCCTGGAGTAAGTCAGAGGGCTTACATCTCTTTAAAAGGCAGGAAAGTGGGCAGTGTTTTACCAGGGATAGATACCAAGAAAGAGGATTTCTTTCTGGTAAATAAGAGACAATTGTGGCATATTGTCCATCATCACCGAGCTGTCATTCAGAGGCATGTTCTAGTCTATATGGGATTTTTAAAAAAATGTTTCTATAATGCCCTTCATTGAGAACACTAAAATAGATTCACTTGCATACATTTCCCAGTTGGCTGGGGAACTCTGTGAGTCACAGGAAAATAGCAATCCTTTCAAAAGTGAAATCTCACATCACTTTTTTTAAAACACACACACACACACACACACACACACACACACACAGTTCTTCTTGTGATAGGAAGAAATGGAAACTCAAGAAGAAGGGTATTAGTTGAACATCAGCTTGAAAGTAAAACATGCTTCTTTACCATAGAAACGTTCTATTAAAAATTACTATCTGGCATTTGTAGGCAGGTTACTTATCAATAGGTCTAACCAGAGCTAAATGGGACAAAATGAAATGCATTCTGACATTTTATAGGCCATTCCGATGAGCACGAGAATAGAAAAACAGATGTATATTTGTAAGGAGCTCTCCAGTAGCCCCTTCTAGCAAAAGGTCACTTGCAACAACAACAAAAATCTGATTGAAATCTTCAACAGCCCCCTTGCCCACAATCTTTCATGATGAACCGGGAAGCTTTGCTTCCAAACAAGGGCATCCTAGTCACCTTCTCTGGTGAGATCTCAGAAGGATGACATCCATCTCTGAGAGAGATAAAGAGCAGTCCCACCTACCTGTCTGTGATACAACTGGAGGGTTTGGAGGAACACTGTGGCCTGATGCCTGCCGACAACGCCTGGCTGGTTCTACTTTAATGAGCAGGGTGCTAAAGAGTATTCATCACCATGTGTGACTAGTTTTGTATCCAGCAGATTCCTTGATGCCTTGGTCTGCACAAGTCCCACTTCGGAGCTCTTCCCAACTGCTGTATACTTTCCCGTCCCAACAGGGCCAACACTTCTCTTCACGACTTGTGCCTGCATCCACCACATGCCTTTACAGGGCCTCAGACGCCTCATCTGCCATTGTTAATTCCTAGGCACTCCTCCTAATGAAGAGGTGTCAGCCTTTAATTATTATTACAAGGATTCCCCCCCCCTCTTTGTTGGATAAGGCTGCAAATTGAGCAATGGTCGCTGGGAAGGGCCTTAGAAAGAGAGAGATTAGTGTCAGCTATTGTTCCACGACAGGTCTTTGCCGCTTTAGTTTTTAACTGGGTTGAAAAGCGTAAATGCACAGACCTGGTGATAATTTTCTGTCAAGCCCAAGGAACTGCGCAAGTTAAAAACACAGATCACGGGAATGGAGCCTGCTTTGTGGAAAGTTGCTCACTTTGTGTGGTTGGTTTCATTAATTCATTGTTCAGTCAGGCTGCTTTTAGCTCACCTTTCAGTCCAACGGAACCCAATTTGAAATGCAGAGCCCAGCATTGGACAGAGCACCAGATCGAGGTGGAGAATTAAAGGGCAGGATGCTCAGGGCACATTTCAGCGCTGGGACTTGTCAAATGTCCAAAGATACCAGGTGTTGGTGCCAGCCCTGGCTAGCAGCCTATCTGACCTCACAACACTGCGGTCATGTTAAATCAAAGGACCCCCAATTTTGCCACAATGGGCTTTAGGTGAATATGCCACGAGAAGCTGCCTATCTCAGAGAAAGGGATGTAAAAAAGCACCGTTTTCTGTCCCACCCTGTCTGTCTCCATCACATGCATCACCGTTTCTGTTCTGCTGCAGTTTGTCTTCTGCCAGAAATTTTGTTCTTTGTCTCGCTGTCAGCATAACTTGCTGTGCAAAGGAAACATGGCGGTGGCCGGGGGGGGGCATAAACAATTACAGATTGTTTGCAGACTGAAAACAATAACAGCTGTGATATCTGATCATATTCAGTTGAATTATTTCTGCTCTCAACATGGGACGTATAAGCAAACACTGGCAATTTTTGCACCTATTTCTGCTTCAAACTTGGCATATGTCCCCCCCCCCCACTTCCCCTTGTAGGGAACTGATCCAGCGGATAGTAGAGAGACATGACCAAAAGCACTCACGTAAAAAGCGATATGTGCCCGCCGGTCTGAATGTGGGGGAAGCAGCCTCATATAACCAACATGCTTAAATCTAATTAATGCATGAAGGGGTTAAGAACATAGAGTAAGCTGTCCTGCCAAGCTTAGCTAGGTCACACACTCTACCTTGGGAAGGGTTATCCAGCCTTTGTTCTTTTCACTTTTCACCATTTGAACCATACCAGAAAAGAGGTCAAAGTTGGATGCTCCAGGAAATTCTATTTAAATATATGAACCAAGCTTAGTCTATGTGTCAACCAAAGTCAACCATCTTTGTGGTTTTATACAAATAATTTAGAAATATTTACTACTTTGGAACCTAAGTTTACTGCCTAAATTTTCTTTCTGCTGTATGAAAAAGCCCATGAATCTGACCTTTGAAGAGTTTGTAAGTAAACCATTTCTAACTTACCAAATATGTGGTCTCTTTGTACAGTATGGGGATGGCCTGCTGCTGTATAAGCCTGCATCTGAGTTACTGCAGGTCAGAGATTCTAACAACGTTGGAGGCAGCAAAGGTATAAAAATGGGCTGCACCATAGAAGACACAAAAAGTGTCTGCTTCAAAATGGTTCTGATAATTTGACTTTTGTAAAATAGTAGAATGTCTTTATAAATAGTGGCATCCCCAACTTGTTTCAGTTTTTTTTTTTAAAAAAAGGTATTTAGGGACACAGCAACACAGTTTTCCTATTAAGATTATGTCTCTTTTTTTAATAGTTGCGCATTCGTAGGGGGTTTTTTTGGACCTTAGAGGGATGGGTGCCCACAGGAATTTTCCCAGTGGTGCACAGAGGAGGAAGGAAGGAAGGAAGGAAGGAAGGAAGGAAGGAAGGAAGGAAGGAAGGAAGCATACATACTAGTATCAGTGAATAGGTCTACAATTTATCTGATGGGTGGTGAGCTGGTGACAAGCCTGGGTAGACTAAAGATTTTCCTGAAAACACCCAACATGCCAGGATAACAACACTGGCCCATATTTCAGGGTTATGCTACCCTTCCTGAACCTGGTGCTCTCCAGATGTTTGGGCCTGCAACAAGGACATACTGGCTGGGGATGATGGGAGCTATCCAAAACATCTGGAGGGGCAACCAAGTTGGGGAAGGCTGGTGTAGACAGATGTCTAGATGGACCAATTTCTGACTTGGTGCAAGGCAAATCCCTACATTCCTGTGGGTGGGGGCACGCTTTCTATGGTCAAATGTATACACTCTTCTGCAGCTTTGTGTAGCCACCCGCTCCTTGCCCCATCTGGAAGCTTGCTGTGCCATTTTAGACCTAGGTTCAGGGCAATTCCCTTGCACTGCCTTCTCCCTTAATTGCTCCCTTCCCTATGGCAGCAAAACTTTGGTTTCACAACCAGCCCAGACAGACTTCTTGCCAGACACAAAGCATGAGCTAAGTGCAGTGGTGGTTGCGAGGTAATTGCAGCCCACGCCGCCCAAACAAGTCTGGATAGACCTCAAGCTCTAGAAAGGTCACACCGCCGAGGAAGGCAGCAGAAGGTATCTTTAGGGCTGGCACCCTGAACCATTGTCCCATCTACAAAATGGACAGGCCAGCCGTGCACATTCCTAGGGTATGAGTCTGACTTGTTGGATCTCCCATGCGCTGCTTTCTTATTTTCACATATGTTGTTCTAGGCATGGCTTAGAGGGCACAAAGGTGGGGCTGCCCTTGAAGACTCTCTGGAAACTTCACAATATTGCTGTGGCCCATCCTTTGACAGACTGATGAGTTTGTTACACCTGTCTTACAATTCTCTATTGACTACCATCCCCCCCCCCGATCTAATTCAAAATGGTGGCTTTGACCTAGAAAAGTTTAAATGATTTGGGCTCATATAAACACCTCTCCTCTGCCAGTGAAGCATTCTCCTATATGAAGAGCATCTCCCCAGCTCCAATATGCGCATTAAGATCTGCTAATATGATCTTTTTCCCCCTTTTTGCAGATCCAAGATTAGCATCAACTAGAGCTTCAGTCATAAATGTTCTCCATGAGTTCACTAGAAGATGCCTTCTGGATCTGCTCCCAACGTCGGTGTGGCAGATGCCTACATCCTCTGCCTATTTGGTGGAAGGTATGAATGGTAATTCTACGTATGTGTATGCTACAGTACTGCCTATGTACTATGTACCCCTTTGGATGTCCCACAAAGGTGTTCAGGCCTGTACCTAGCACTTGCTGGTAGATAGAATAGTGCAGCTCTGTAGAGTTCTTTAAGCATGAATCACAGCTTCCTAGAAGCAGCATCTATACTAGAAAGGCCACCTGGCCGGGAGTTGTGTCCCTTAGATCTAGGGCTACCTAGGCTCACATGTGAGTCATAAAACAGTGACTCAGCACTTTTAAGCGCTGAGTAGCGTAGGATGGGAATATCTAGGTTGTCCCATTACTTTGTAGTTCACTGTTGGCCATGACTACTCACCTGAACTTGCCATACATAAACTTAGAGAAGGTCACGGGGAGGTGACCCCCGGCATGGGAGCTAAAGTATTGTCAGCACTCCCAGATAATATATAAGGACCAAGGCCACAAAGGGTGAGTTGGACTCATGGTGCAGGCCGTGATGTTGACACCAGTGCTGCACATTCCACCTGTAAGGTGTTCAACCTGTTGCCTGCCCAAGAAGGGAAAGGGATTCTCGGGCAACAGATGGGGCTGTAAGATCTTTTCTGATTCCGATGATTGCTGCACTGCAGGAGTTTAGACTAGATGACCCTCGGTGGGTACCTTCCAAACCTACAGTTCTCTGGTTCTGTGATTCCTCTTGTGTTGTTCCTTATTTTCCTCTCCCTGCTCATAAAATCCATTAAAGTACAATGTTGGTGGTCTTCTTTGTCCATGTGAACTCCAAAAAACTTCTGCCTTAGGCATCAAGAACCTTTTTGCAGACCACCCCCTACCTTTCAGAGATCCCTCTCATGAGATGCACGATTGACACCATTTTGTGTCAAGACCCACATTGGCTCCCAGTGCTTTTCCGAGCACAATTCAAAATGTCAGTGCTGACCTTTAAACCCCTAAACGCCCTCGGCCGAGTATACCTGAAGGAGCGTCTCCATCCCCGTGGTTCAGCTCAGACACTGAGGTCCAGCTCCGAGGGCCTTCTGGCGGTTCCCTCACTGCGACAAGTGAGGTTACAGAGGGCCTACTCGGTAGTGGTGCCCACCCTGTGGAACGCTCTCCCACCAGCTGTCAAGGAAATAAACAACTATCTGACTTTTAGAAGACATCCGAAGGCAACCCTGTATTGGGAAGTTTTAAATGTATGAAGTTTTGTTCTGTGTTTAGCCTAATGTTTTACAATTTTTTATGTGTTGTAAGCCGCCCAGAGTGGCTGGGGAAACCCAACCAGATGAATGGGGTATAAATAATAAAATTATTATTATTATTATTACCCCCCACCCCCTCAGCAGCCATTTTGTGACTGATACTCGTGGCACTTCCTCAAAATTCCAAATGGGCCCCTAGGCCCCTGAAAGGTTGGCAACCCTTGTTTTGTGTGGTTGAGTTGTATTTTATTGTATCCTTGGGGTTTTGTGTGATTTTCATGGCAAAGTTTTATTATAACGGCATTGTCATTTTATGCTTGTATGTTGTTCTCTGCCTTGTGCGAACTTGGTCCAGAAAGGTAGCTTAGTCGTATTAAAATAGATAAACCCTATTGCCACCCCGAGCTCATTGAGGACTGAGCATGCTCCATAAATGTGGAATGACAACTGCCTGTTGAGGGCAACACAACTGGAGCGAAGAGGGAATGGGATGAAGTGGCTAGAATCCTGAAGAGGGAGCACTCCACACACGGCAACATTTTGTTGTGGGTCCTTTTTGTACGTAAATAACCTTGAGGCACACAAAGCGCTAGGGAATCCAAGGAGAGGCAAAGCCACCCCTCCCAATGGCTGGTAGAATATGGCAATAAATCTCGGCTTTCTTATCTTTATTTTGAGATCAAGGTCCCAGGGCGGTAGCATCTCCCCATGGCACTAACAAGTGTCTGCAGCACGGTTGACTGAGTTGTTCCGTATGACGCTCTGAATCCAGTCGGTGAATCGGCAGATTTTTGTGTAGACCCCGGGCCTGCCAGACTGTGCGCAGATCTGCATCCCCCACGAGACGATGCCTTCGAGTTTCCCGTTGCACACCAGGGGCCCACCGGAGTCGCCCTGCCGAGCAGAATTATTCACATACTTATTTAGAGTATTTATATCCCAAACTCCTGAATCAAAAGATAAAGCAACGAGAAAAGGACAACAACAACAACAAGGAAAGCCAAAACTCCCTCAGCTTCTCCTCCCCAAAACGACAGGGGCCTTGGTGGGCACCAGGGGTGGAAGATGACGTTGTGCGCCATTTTGAAGGGCCCAGGTATGGACCACCTGAAACTGCTTTGAACTGGTGTTCTGGCAAACATCTTTATTATTTTGTGGGGGGTTTTGCCCAATAGGGGAAAGCTTCTCACCTGGCAGGAGTCTACGCCGCCTCCGCTCACACCAGCACACAACATGTTTTCTGTGATACCATTGGGGTATGCCTGGTTGCACTCTTCATTTGAAATTGTGTAGACCTGGGCACACTGCAGGATGTCAGGAAACTGTGCTGCAAACAAAGAACACCGATGGTTTTATGGAGGTGCTGGCGACACTGGAGAAAAAGCCACCACTTTTATCATGAGCCCCAGCCTAAGTTGACCCGTGGATCGTTTTATATTTCACTATCGACTTCCTATATGGCATTACTCGGGAATGGTAAGAAACCAAATAATCAGAGCAGTTTTGAAATCAGGGGTTAAAATCAATGCAGTTTTCAAAGATTCAGCCTTGTTTCAAGATGGCATCCAACTGTATCCAAACACAGGCAAGAACCTGCTTGATCTCAGGAGCCACTATGCTCAATGTGGTTATAATGTTTCAAGAGGCATAGTGAACAAGCAACTTTCAAAAATATAAATAAGTGTTGGTTTTGATTGTTAGTCATCGTGTTCTGTTAACTTCAAGCAAATAAATATATAGATGCAGTCCAGGAGATCTGGAGCAGTGAAACTTTGGACGTTTGGTGTAGCTGGTAGTTTAATGTTGAAGCTCCACCTACCTGTATACAGGTAAATAAACACATTGGACTGCATCCAACCAATTTCTACTTAGACTGGACCCATCAAAATTAATGAACCGAAGTTCATCATAGCCATTAATATCAGTGGGTCTACTCTGAGTAGAGGACTAACACTGAACACAACCTATTTTGCAGGACTACACAGGGCATGCTAATTTGTTCCATATATATATATATTTGCAATTTCCCTAAAAGGGAATGCTGGCATTCTCTTCTGAAGATCAGTCAGGATATTGGTTCTCTTTTTTCTTCTGCATACCTAGGGCAGATGACTGATAACGTCAAGAGCCAAAGGGTACTTGGTACCAAGATGGCGAGTTGGAGACTTTGATGACCCTCAAAAACTATAACTGAAATTGGGAAGCAAAGCAAATCAGAGCCTCACACCAAGAAGGATTTTTTGTTTTGTTTTTTGCATTGGGTAAATTTGAATCTGGATTCTTTAACAGCACTGAAATAACCCCTTCGTGACTGGAAGCACTCTGAAATATGAGAGAATGGCTATAGCAGAAGATAGGAAAGGGAAATAATTAGTGTTGTGGCTAATTGATCCATTAGTTTACTCGATGAAGAAAAAGTTTAATTTACTAAAAAAAACAAAAAACCACCCAGCATATTTTTCATTTTTAAAAACTACACATATTAATTAAAAAACCTGCGGATGACAACCACCATCTTAAAAGAGGCACCACACGTTACAGTGGTACCCCGCAAGACGAATGCCTCGCAAGATGGAAAACCCGCAAGACGAAAGGGTTTTCTGTTTTGGAGGCGCTTCGCAAGACGAATTTCCCTATGGGCTTGCATCGCAAGACGAAAGCCCATAGGGAAATGCTGGCGGTCGGGAGCAAAGACTTTCGCCCACAGCCGGCCTTCAGAAGAGGACCTCTTCTGAAGGCCGGCGGGGGGCAAAAGTCTTTGCTCCCCCCCGCCTGCCTTCCCCCCCGCCTGCCCCGGGCGATCTTAAAATGCTGGCGGGCGGGAGCGAAGCGTTCGCTGCCGACCCCCAGCATTTTAAAATCTCCAAGGGACAGCAGAGAAGTCTCTGTCCCGGGGAGATTTTAAAATGCTGGGGGTCGGGAGCGAAGCGTTAGCTGCCGACCCCCAGCATTTTAAAATCTCCCCCTGTCCCGGGGAGATTTTAAAATGCTGGGGGTCGGGAGCGAAGCGCTGCCGACCCCCAGCATTTTAAAATCTCCCCGTGTCCCGGGAAGGTTTTAAAATGCTGGGGGTCGGGAGCGAAGCGCTGCCGACCCCCAGCATTTTAAAATCTCCCCGTGTCCCGGGAAGGTTTTAAAATGCTGGGGGTCGGGAGCGAAGCGCTGCCGACCCCCAGCATTTTAAAATCTCCCCGTGTCCCGGGAAGGTTTTAAAATGCTGGGGGTCAGGAGCGAAGCGCTCCCGACCCCCAGCATTTTAAAACGCTGTTCCGAAGGGGGGGCGGGGACACCTGCCCCAGCCGCCCCACTTCGGAAAGCTGTTCCGAAGTGGGGAGGGGGGCGGGGACACCTGCCCCAGCCGCCCCACTTCGGAAAGCTGTTCCGAAGTGGGGCGGGGGGGGGGGCGGGGACACCTGCCCCAGCCGCCCCACTTCGGAAAGCTGTTCCGAAGTGGGGAGGGGGGGCGGGGACACCTGCCCCAGCCGCCCCACTTCGGAAAGCTGTTCCGAAGTGGGGCGGGGGGGCGGGGACACCTGCCCCAGCCGCCCCACTTCGGAAAGCTGTTCCGAAGTGGGGAGGGGGGGCGGGGACACCTGCCCCAGCCGCCCCACTTCGGAAAGCTGTTCCGAAGTGGGGAGGGGGGGCGGGGACACCTGCCCCAGCCGCCCCACTTCGGAAAGCTGTTCCGAAGTGGGGAGGGGGGGCGGGGACACCTGCCCCAGCCGCCCCACTTCGGAAAGCTGTTCCGAAGTGGGGAGGGGGGGGCGGGGACACCTGCCCCAGCCGCCCCACTTCGGAAAGCTGTTCCGAAGTGGGGAGGGGGGGCGGGGACACCTGCCCCAGCCGCCCCACTTCGGAAAGCTGTTCCGAAGTGGGGCGGAGGGGCGGGGACACCTGCCCCAGCCGCCCCACTTCGGAAAGCTGTTCCGAAGTGGGGCGGGGGGGCGGGGACACCTGCCCCAGCCGCCCCACTTCGGAAAGCTGTTCCGAAGTGGGGCGGGGGGGCGGGGACACCCGCCCCAGCCGCCCCACTTTGGAAAGCTGTTCCGAAGTGGGGCGGGGGGCGGGAACACCTTCTGAAGGCGGGCAGGGGGCGAAAGTCTTTGTCCCCCCTGCCTGCCTTCCCAGGGGCTTTTAAATCGCCCCGGACAGCGGAGAAGTCCTCCGCTGTCCGGGGCGATTTTAAAATGCCGCCCGCCAGAAGTCCTCCGCTGTCCCAAGGTTTTTTAAAATGCTGGGGGTGGGAAGAAAAGCCCTTGTCCCCCCCCCCAGCCTTCAGAAGAGGTCCGGGGACAGACTGTCCCCGGACCTTGTCTGAAGGCGGTTTCCCTAGGAACGCATTAATTGATTTTCAATGCATTCCTATGGGAAACCGTGCATCGCAAGACGAAAAAACCGCAAGACGAAGAGACTTGCGGAACGAATTAATTTCGTCTTGCGAGGCACCACTGTACTTTCACATAGGTTAAGAATGCCTCTTCAGCTTAAGAGGGAATCACAGAATGGGATGCCTCCTCTTTTAAGGAGGACTCCTGGAAAAGAATACTTTTTCTCTCTAGATGGAATGCATCTTGGAGGGAATGCTTCTTAAGAGACAATCGTAGGATGGAATGCTCTCAAGAGGGAATCCCCCTATTAGGAGAATACCTCTTCAGCGTCATGCATAATTTATAAAGTATGCTGCTTACTTTCGTTTTTCTACCCACATGCAAATTTCCACACATTTAATGAATCCCAGTGATTAACTGATGATTATTCTTAGAAACAAAACGAAACTGGGCGACAGACGCTGAAATACTTGGAGATCTGGGGCAGGGCGTGACAATTAGGGTGAAAATTTAAAAGTTGCGCAAAAGGCAGAGAGAAAATACGAATGAGAAATAGTGGGGAGGTATAATGCTTTGTGCAGGTGGAAAATGTGGTGATGGAGACTGCATGAGCAGGCTGCGGCCATCAACTCTACACCCACCACATCCATGCCCCTGGTATGTATATTGAAAATTATCTACTGTACATTGAGGGGTTGTCGTGGTCCCCCAGCCTGACACCTGGCACCGAGTGTTCGGCTGAACACATTGGGTAGCCAGCTGAATAGGCCTGACATATTCATTGATGAAGGCGGGATTGCTCAGTCGTATCAACATGATGTCGCTGTCATGTGTGGTGGGATTGTAGTTGGGGTGTGGGAATTTCTGTGCAGATGTGATGCACTGCTCCGAGCCCTCGTTCGCCCTGAGGCTGCGATCACCCATCCTTGTGTGGATGACCCTGCATAGGATGAGAACAGGAAGGAGAGGGGGAGGAGAAAAAGAAAAGAAAGAAAAGCCATAAGAACATAAATCTAAGAAGAGTCCTGCTAAACCATTCCAAAGACCCATCTAGACCCCCGTCCTGTCTCGCAGAGCAGCCACCTCTTGTAGACGTGGCCAGCCACGGAGCATAGCTGTCGACTTTTCCCTTTTCTTTTAAGGAATCCTATTCAGAATAAGGGAATTTCCCTTAAAAAAAGGGAAACGTTGACAGCTATGCCACAGAGAGGAGTAGGCCTGTTCTCCATGAAAATTTAAATCACAGGGCACTGAACCTCAGAGAGGAAGCATTTCAACCACAATAATGGGATAATCACTTGACCTTTCCATAACACCCCAGAATTAGAGCTGGAAGAGATCTTGGAGATAATCTAGTGTCAATTACAAAATGGCTGCCGTGCAGGTGTGTAGCATAACACAAAATGGTGGCCTCTTGCTCACAGAGAGAAACTCTTTGCACTTCTCCTCTGCTCAGAATGGGAAGAAGGGTGGGTGTCCACTCCTGGCATCTAATGAAAGGTGGGCATGTTTGGTTTAGTTCACATTAGAAAGGCAAATCTACTTGATTTGTAGTTTTTGAAACAACGCACTGAACCAAAACAGAGTCATCCCTCAAAATTCATTTTCCTCCAGATTTTGCAATACAGTTCTCCCACAAAGTAATGTGTTCAGTACCAGTGTTTCACCACCACACCTTCTCCCCCTCCTCTCCCATGGGATAGAGAAATAGACAGATTTATCTATAGGTAACACAAGCCTGGTGTGGTATTTACAGGTTTCAAATCCCAAATCAGCCATGAAGCGAAGTGTCTTCCCGCCAAACAACCTCACTGAATTGTTGTGAGGATAAAATAAAGCTCCTTGTAGGAAAGGCAGGATGTAAATTTAACAAATCAATAATAATAATAATGAATAAAGTGGAACCTCAGACTTCATTACTGAAAAACCTAATGAGAGTCACTTTTTTTTTAAAAAAAGTGAAACTATAAGGATATATTTTCCATGGGGACAGGAAGACAAGTGCTTTTTAAGGATGTTTGTTAAGTGAGAAAGTTTCTGGATCCTTCTTCCTTGGACCACTGTTGCTGTTGGGGCAGGCTCATGAGAAGTGTGTTTATAAGTTGCTTTGAGTCATTTCCATGAGTAAGGAACTTTTTTTTAAAAATTGCTCAGTTTACAAGATGATCTGCAAGATTACTGCTCTGATTACTGTTCTGTCCAGATTACCTGATGACTACATACACATGAAGTATCTGAGCACTAAATAACACTGACTCATGGAAGGCCCTCCAGTGAGGCAATAGGAGAGGAAGGTATGGCGCCAAGACTTCTTGTCTCCTTGTGGGTAACCAGCTAAAAGGCTAAAAGAATCACCCTCCCTTTGTGGTAGCGTCTTAGGAAACGATAATCCTCTTCCCTCTCCAAGGTAAACATGGTGAGGTCTTCTGTAAACCGTTTCCTGCAAGACTTGTCTTCCAAATGCTTCATCATCCTTTTTGACCAAGGTGTAGCAGAGTAGGAATGTGGTGAAGAGGAAGGGCATTTTTTTCATAGCAGGAATGATGGCATCATCTTCCTGGTTAATTGTCAGACCCTCCTCGCTCTGACGTGTATGCTCTCGCTCTCACATTTCTGCTCTTGTTTATGACAGATTAGTATAGAGGATGGCATATTCTACGGCTGTCAGCTGATCCCAATAAATCAAAGATTATGCCACGTACAGCTGTTCTTTGTATGTAGTCTCATCCATACTGTTTGAAGTGTATAAGCAAGCTTCCTGTGCCTCTATTAATTCTCCATTGTCCACATGATGTTTTCCTCCAAATCACTGCCTCCCTACACTTCCCCCTCCCTCTGCCCAGATCTCCTTATACCTTTCCCTTTTCAGAGCATCCCTGTTATGAGAAAATCTGGATTGAAGGAGGGGAAGGTATGAGAAGATAGTGATTGGAAAGAAAACGTCACGTGTGTGGGATAAATCAGCCTCATATAACCAATGTGCTTAATACATGAAGGGGTTAAGACCATAGAATAAGTTGTCCTGACAGGCTTAGCTAGGTCGCTCTCCATCACCTTGGGAGCACAGATTACCAAACTCTTTGTTCTCCCACTTTCCATCATGTGAACCTACCAGTAAGGATGTCTAAGCTGGATGTTGCAAGCTTAGACCACACAGCCTTAGTAAGCCATCTTTGTGTTTCTATACAAATAACTTAGAAACATCTACCACTTTGAAACTAGCCTAAGGTTTGCTGCCTGTCTTTTTTTGCTGCTGTGTAGACAAACTCATGAATCTGACCTTTGAAGAGTTTGTAAGTAAACAATTTTAAACTTACCAAATGTGTGATTTCTTTCTATGCTAAGGGAAGTTGGGAGCTTTAGAAGAAACATAGACGGGGATATTTTAAAAGTCTTAATAGCCTATATTTCCATGCTTTGTTTTGCCGCATGTTTTGTTATTTCAAATCTCTGCTGGGGCCCTCTCATAGAATCATAGAATCATAGAATCATAGAGTTGGAAGAGACCACAAGGGCCATCGAGTCCAACCCCCTGCAAAGCAGGAAACACCATCAGAGCACTCCTGACATATGGTTGTCAAGCCTCTGCTTAAAGACCTCCAAAGTAGGAGACTCCACCACACTCCTTGGCAGCAAATTCCAGTGTCGAACAGCTCTTACTGTCAGGAAGTTCTTCCTAATGTTTAGGTGGAATCTTCTTTCTTGTAGTTTGGCTCCATTGCTCCGTGTCCGCTTCTTTGGAGCAGCAGAAAACAACCTTTCTCCCTCCTCTATGTGACATCCTTTTATATATTTGAACATGGCTATCATATCACCCCTTAACCTCCTCTTCTCCAGGCTAAACATGCCCAGCTCCCTTAGCCGTTCCTCATAAGGCATCGTTTCCAGGCCTTTGACCATTTTGGTTGCCCTCCTCTGGACACGTTCCAGTTTGTCAGTGTCCTTCTTGAATTGTGGTGCCCAGAACTGGACACAGTACTCCAGGTGTGGTCTGACCAGAGCAGAATACAGTGGCACTATTACTTCCCTTGATCTAGATGCTATACTCCTATTGATGCAGCCCAGAATTGCATTGGCTTTTTTAGCTGCCGCGTCACACTGTTGGCTCATGTCAAGTTTGTGGTCAACCAAGACTCCTAGATCCTTTTCACATGTACTGCTCTCAAGCCAGGTGTCACCCATCTTGTATTTGTGCCTCTCATTTTTTTTGCCCAAGTGCAATACTTTACATTTCTCCCTGTTAAAATTCATTTTGTTTGTTTTTGCCCAGTTCTCTAATCTGTCAAGGTCGTTTTGAAGTGTGATCCTGTCCTCTGGGGTGTTAGCCACCCCTCCCAGTTTGGTGTCATCTGCAAATTTGATCAGGATGCCCTTGAGTCCATCATCCAAGTCGTTGATAAAGATGTTAAATAAGACCGGGCCCAAGACAGAACCCTGTGGCACCCCACTAGTCACTCTTCTCCAGGATGAAGAGGAACCATTGATGAGCACCCTTTGGGTTCGGTCAGTCAGCCAGTTACAAATCCACTGAATGGTAGCAGAGTCAAGACCGCATTTTACCAGCTTCTTTACAAGAATATCATGGGGCACCTTGTCAAATGCCTTGCTGAAATCAAGGTAGGCTATATCCACTGAGTTCCCTTCATCTACCAGGCTTGTAATTCTGTCAAAAAATGAGATCAGGTTAGTCTGACATGACTTATTTTTCAGAAATCCATGCTGACTATTGGTGATCACAGCATTCCTTTCTAGGTGCTCACAGACTGTTTGCTTAATGATCTGCTCCAGAATCTTCCCTGCTATTGATGTCAGACTGACTGGGCGGTAATTATTTGGGTCCTCTCTTTTCCCCTTTTTGAAAATAGGGACAACATTTGCCCTCCTCCAGTCTGCCGGGACTTCGCCTGTTCTCCAGGATTTCTCGAAGATGACTGCCAGTGGTTCTGAGATCACATCTGCCAGTTCTTTTAATACTCTTGGATGCAGTTCATCTGGCCCTGGTGACTTGAATACATCTAAACTAGCCAAATATTCTTGTACTGTCTCCTTAGTTATTCTGGGCTGTGTTTCCTTTGCTGAATCATTTGCTCCAAATTCTTCAGGTCGGGCATTGTTTTCTTTATCGGAGAAGACTGAGGCAAATAAGGCATTGAGGAGTTCAGCCCTTTCTGTGTCCCCTGTTTGCATTTCACCATCTTCTCCTCTGAGTGACCCCACTGTTTCTTTGTTCTTCCTTTTGCTACGAACATACCCATAAAAGCCTTTTTTGTTGCTTTTAACCTCTCTAGCAAGCCTGAGTTCATTCTGTGCTTTAGCTTTTCTGACTTTGTGTCTACACGTGCTGGCTATTTGTTTGAATTCCTCTTTGGTGGTTTCCCCCCTTTTCCATTTTTTGTACACATCCTTTTTTAATCTTAATTCAGTTAAAAGTTCTTTAGATAGCCACCCTGGCTTCTTTAGGCACCTTCCATGTTTCCGTCTCATTGGTATTGCCTGACGTTGTGCTTTTACTATCTCCCTCTTAACAAACTCCCAGCCATCATGAACTCCCTTTCCTTTTAGTATTGCTGTCCATGGGATCTCACCCAGCACTTCCCTAAGTTTTATGAAGTCGGCTTTCTTAAAGTCAAGAAATTGAGTCCTAGTATGCTTGGCTGCTCCTTTCCGCTGTATAGTAAACTTCAGAAGAGCATGATCACTCGCGCCTAATGATCCTTCCACTTCTACCCCACTAACCAGGTCATCAACATTGGTTAGGACCAGATCTAAAATGGCTGTTCCTCTTGTTGCTTCTCCCACTTTCTGGACAATGAAGTTGTCTGCAAGGCCAGTGAGGAATCTGTTTGACCTTATGCTCTTGGCTGAGTTTGACGTCCAACAAATATCCGGGTAATTGAAGTCCCCCATTACTACTATCTCCCTTCCTTTTGCATGCTTGGCCATCTGTTCCAGGAAGGCATCATCTATGTCCTCCGTTTGGCTTGGGGGTCTATAGTAAACTCCCACATGAGGTCTCTGTTATTCTTCTCTCCCTTAATTTTGACCCAAATGCTCTCACATTGGCTTTGAGGTTCTAAATCTTGGATCTCTTCACAGGTATACACATCCCTGACATATAACGCCACTCCTCCTCCTTTCTTGTCTGGTCTGTTTCTCTGAAATAGATTGTATCCCCCCATTATTACATTCCAATCGTGGGACTTATCCCACCAGGTTTCAGTGATGCCTATTATGTCATATTTAGTTTGCTGTACCAAGAGCTCAAGCTCATCTTGTTTATTTCCCATGCTTTGCGCATTAGTGTACAGACATTGAAGTCCATTAATCATTCCCCCGTGTCTCTTATTTAAGGATTTTTTCCTCCCACCACTAGGTCCGCGTGCTGTTTGCTCCATTTGGTCTATGACATTTGGATGATCATCTTCATTAATTGATAGACTCCTACCTTCAGGAGCACTGTCTCCCTCCCCCACATTAGTCAGTTTAAAGCCCTCCTGATGAGGTTTCTGAGATTTTTGGCAAAAACATTCCTCCCAACCGTTGTGAGGTGCAGCCCATCACTTGCCAGAAGTCCATCTTCAAGAAACTGCAGTCCGTGATCTAAGAATCCAAACCGTTCCTGTTTACACCATTTGCGAAGCCAGCTGTTCACTTCCACTATTTTCCCCTCTCTCCCTGGGCCACGTCGTTCAACTGGGAGGACAGACGAGATGACAATTTGTGCATTTAGTTGCTTCAATTTCCTGCCGAGAGCCTCGTAGTCTCTTTTGATCTTCTGGAGGCTATTGCTTGCAGTGTCATTGGTTCCCACATGAACCAAGAGGAAGGGGTATTTGTCAGTGGGTTTTATGATTCCTTGCAGTCGTTCAGTTACATCTTGGATCTTAGCCCCGGGGAGACAGCACACTTCCCGAGACATCTTGTCAGGCCCACAGATCACTGCTTCTGTTCCCCTCAGTAGGGAATCCCCTATCACCACTACACGCCTCCTCTTGGGTTTGGTTGGGGTTCTTCCGTGAGCTGTCCGTTCCAAGGTCGCCTGCACATTCCCTGAGGACTGACTTTGCTGCTCGTCTTCATATACCTGATCGACTGTAATGAGGGAGAGATCCTCAAATGGAGTCTGCTCTTCGTCTTCCATGCTAGGGGAGAGGACCTCAAAGCGATTGTGTATTTCTAAACAATCAGAGTGAACCCTGGGCCTCCTACTTCTTTGAGTCACGTTTCTCCATATATCTGGCTCCTGTGTGGATGAACTAGCCTCCTTCTCAGGGGAGTCCCCTGTCTCCTCCTTGGTGGGGACGGTGTGCTCTGTTGCTTCCAAGAAGAACTCCAGCTCTCTAATTCTTTGGAGCGTAGCTACACGTTCCTCCAGTTGCTGGACTTTGTCTTTTAAAAGGGCAATCAACATGCAATTGCTGCAGGTGAAGCTGCCTGCAACCTTTGGCAAGATGGCAAACATTGCGCAGGAATCGCAGGCGACTGCAGCTAATCCCCTGCCTCGACAGAAACCCTGCCCCCTCTGACCTTTACACAGGGAAAACAGCTAATCAGCCACAAGAAACACACACACACAAGAAAACCCTTTTTGCTCCTTCTTCAACTGCTGCCCTACAAACTCAAAGATTACTTGCCCCAAACCTGGATCTAGGCATCCAGGGAATTCTCCTTTCTATTTTACCAACAACAACCTAACAGTATGAACAATTAATAGTTACAGGAAGCTACTATCCACATTAAATAACAGAATGGAATATATATATATGTGTGTGTGTGTGTATATATATATATATATATATATATATATATATATATACATATATATATGTGTGTGTGTGTGTGTGTGTGCATGCACACCCTGGCTACATTGTAGCCAACACCTTTTGTATTTTAACAAGCCTACTCAGGCATATAATTTAGTCATCTATGTTTCTCATAGTCATCTTTGTTTTTACTTGTTTTATTGTGTGCATACTTTGTTGTTGTTTTTTTTACACTTTTCTTAGAGAGTTTTGCCATTAAGCGGCCTATAAATCTTTTTATACATTGTTATGAGTTTAGGCGATTTAGAGGGTTAGTCTGGATGGAACAGTGGATCCCCTATCAAACCTTCAATCTTGTACCTGGTTGGGGGACGGGGGTGGTCTTGTCACCTCACCCATTGTACCAGAAAGAAGGTCTATTTACTTCAATAGAACTTAATTCCAGGCATATAGGATAACAGCAGCCACATTTAATCTAATTTTAATAGGCTGAGGTGTAAAAAAAAGAAGAAGCAAAACAATGCGGCTCCCTCTCTCTCCTCTTCATAGCATCCAGAAGCCACCAATTAAACATGATTTCCTTTTAATTCAAAGCAGAATACTATACTTAAGAGCTTTTGTTTAAGCCAGGATATTAAACTGTGGTTTAATATCCCATCTTGTTGCATAGTTTCTCGGTTTGGGCAACACAGGAAACCATGGTTTGATTGGATATTTTCAACATTTCATTGAAGGGTTCCTAAGGCATGGCCATCCAAATGCAGCCAAGATCTGAGACCACTGGAGTGTCACACGCACCTAAAAACCAATAAAAATTTTATAAAAAAATAAAATAAAAACCATTTTCCTTCCCACTCACTCGTCTGAGATTAAAGCCCTGATAGTCCCACCGTTCCATTTTACAACCACAAGATGGCTTCTGGAGCAATACCTACTGTGTTTGTGTATGTATAGGAAACTGATAGTGGGAAAAGGTCATCCAAGATCCCCTTGGATAATTATTTTTTGGGGGTGGGTGGGTTAGATTTTGTGTATTTACAGGATTGTCTACCTGCAAACTTCCTAGACATCTCAGGTCGCAGTCTGATACCTATTCAATAATAAGAACAGGAGAACATTGTGGGCTGAGTTGTATGGTACCGCAGTAGGAGGGGCAATTAAGAGGGTTGTGGAGTGAAGGAAATGGACAGAAAGCTCCCCTGTAAGATACACCTTCCATTTCTGCAACAATGGCTACAATGCAACATTAAAACCGCTCAAGAGATGCTAATAACCCCAAAGCCCTTCCCACCTTGCCCTTCACCCAGGATCAGCAATCTTGAATTTCCTTACCCCTGTTGGTTACAGTGAGCAGCGGTAAGAACCCAGTACTTGTCTATCAGAACGCCTCCGCACAGAATATCTGGCCCATTTCTCTTGCTATTGGAGAGGACAACCTGGTAGCGCTGTTCGCCTAGGGTGCAGTCTTGGCCCCCGATGATCCGCGACTCATCCTGCGCAGCAACTGCAGAGGAAAACCAGCTAAGGTGAGAGATAGCTTCCACCATACCTAGCGATGTCACATTGGCTAAGCGGCAAGGATCCCAGGCACCAGCCCAGCTTGGTTAAAAGAGAGAGGAACCTCTTTCAGCCTGAGGTCTGCATTCCCCCATGGGCAGCCTTCCATGTATGCCATTATGCTGCTGGTGGTTGGGGCCAAAGGTGAAAGTGGGTGGAGTTACAGATGCAACTCTGTGTTTTGTGTAGAGGGCAATTTTTCCAGCCTTGCAAAAGTCAGCTGTTTCTGCACTTCCCTCTACGCATGCTTCTCTTCATCTGGGCAAGCAAGGACACAACCAGGTCAGCCGAAAGCCCTCCTCCAGGAGCAGGGTTAGCGAGAGGGACATGACTTGTAGAAAGTCCCAGGGCTTGGATATACCACACTGAGTCACCAGGTTTGACGTCCCTGATCCCCAACCCAGATGAATGTATAGAAATCCTATGGCAGTGCTTCAGAATCTATTTATCTATTACATTTATGGAACACCGCCTTCATAACCATAAAGGCTCATCCACACGCCCGTTTTGCCTCATGTTTGCTAAGCACAGATATGCACCTTAAAGCTCAAAGTCCAACTACTTTTATTTTTTGCAACACTGTTTTCCCTGGGAAAACCTGCTCCTTAAAGCTGAATTGGAACTAACAGCAATTTGGTCTGATTCAGCTGTAAACAGCGGATTTTCACGGGGGAAACACTGGGGCAAAAGAAAAAAGTGCTCAAACCTGTGCCTAGAAATGCGGCAGAAAATGAAGTCTGGATGAGCCCCGCGTTTGCTCAGCCCAGATACTGAGGCCTTCCTCTGAGGACTTTCTGGTGGTTCCCTCACTGCGAGAAGCAAAGTTACAGGGAACCAGGCAGAGGGCCTTCTTGGTTGTGGCACCCGCCCTGTGAAATGCCCTCTCATCTGATGTTAAGGAGATGAGTAATTACATAACATTTAGAAGACATCTGAAAGCAGCCCTGTATAGGGAGGTTTTTAATGTTTTATCATGTTTTTACTATTCTGCTGGGAGCTGCCCAGAGTGGCTGGGGTATTAATCATCATCATTTGGGTTGATGACAAAACACAATGCAACGTTTACATGATAACACCCTCCAAAAACAATTATTTTTTAAAAACTCTAAACAGCTAAAGCCAATGCAAGCACAGCAATTAAGAACAAATTTGAAGCAAATGACAGGAATAATTAAGTGCAAAGGTATAAAATAGGGATGAGGAACTGGCCACCCTCCAGGTGTTGATGAACTACAACTCCCATCATTCCCAGTCATTAACTAGGCTGGGGCTGATGGGAGTTGGAGTCCAGCAGCCTTTAGAAGGTTGTAAAAGCACTAAAAGTGATGTGGGAGAGAACTTGGGAGAACAAAAAGGTCTTCTTTTCCTGGTGCCTGAAAAAACAAGCAAACGATAATGCATGCCAGGTAAGAAGGACAAAGGAGGGTACTCTACAGAGGGGCACCAGCGGCGGTGCTTTGCTGCAGAAAGCATGCCATTTTCCTATCTCCTCAGGACCATTTTTGGAAATATGAAGGAAGGACATGCACTCACCCCTGATCTTCAAGCCATACTTTCAGCCGTATGCCCAGGTGATACTTCCCTACCTGTAAGAGTCAGCAGAAGAACCACCATCGCCAGAAGCCTCATGGCCCTGCAGGGAGTAGATGCCACCTGCATGTGTCTGTCTTCTTGTTGGCGGTGCTGTTGGATCGAAAGCAGTTTATTGTCACCGAATTCATCACCCTTAAATCCAAGCTGGCCCCACCTTCCTTGACATTGTCTAGAAGCAGAAGGATCCAGTTATGTGGGTTCTGCACCCGCCCACACAACCAGCCTGCTGATGCTCAGCCCCTGGGATCAGGAGGAAGGAAACTCTTGACTGCGACCCTTGGTCCTGGCATGGTTCTTACTATGCCAGTCTGAGCTGGCTCCTCCAGCAGAGACTGAGGTTAAGGTGATTTTGCCATGCTTCCGAATGGCGAGCTGAATGATTCTAGCAACTTCTGGGCCCCCATGACTTTGCAGCTGTCTTGGCTTAAATGCAAAAGAACGTCAACACTACCAGCTAAACACAGTCTGATCTACAACCCAGCTAAATTGAATTGCTTGCATTATATCTGAATTCTTTGGCTTCAATCCAGTTATCTTATCATCACTGTGCTCCAGAGCAAGGCACTAATTACAAAGTGTGAGCATCAATTCACACATCTGAATTTGGAGAGAAAGAAGGGACAGAGGCAGGGGGCCTTTAAAGACCACCCTAATAGCTTTCCCCATTGCTGCTACTGAAGTAGCACTACTGCCCTCAGTGGGGTGTTGTGTTAATGGCCCTGCACCCCCATCCCAACTTAATGCAAAGGAGTAGGACTAGCCTTCTGCCAGAAGTGTGTCAAAGTTTCTTTCCGACTGGGAGAGACGTGTTCCACTGCTAAAAACAAGAAGCAATGCACAGCATTTGGAGGGTAAAAAACAGGAAAGACCCGCACCCCATACATGAAGCCACAACCTGGCAGAAAAGCTAGTTGGGTCTGGGTCTGAACAATGCCTTGATGGGCAACCTCCTGGGAAACACATCTATGCTTTGCTGGGTTTCATAACGGAAGAAATGTAGGATGCAGAAGCGTCAGCGTCTCAAAAACATTGTGGGGGCCTGACATGATGTCCTGATGTCACGTGCATGACATCACACAATGTCCTGAGGTGCAAAGCTAGGGTGTGTGGAACTGAACGTGGTGGCAGCGAGGCCCCAGTGACTGGCTATCTCCATCCTTCCGCTCTTCCTGATGTGCAAGGAAAAGACGGAAGAAGCTGCCCCCAGCCAGCGGTGGCAGCAGCAGGAGGAGGAGGAGCCACCGACTATTGAGCCAAACCACATCTGGCTCTGTGTTTGTCCTCTGAACAATGAGACCCCCTAGCCACCAAAGAAAGAAAGAAAGAAAGAAAGAAAGAAAGAAAGAAAGAAAGAAAGAAAGAAAGAAAGAAAGATTGGAAGGGAACACTTGCAAACCCTGACAACATTTTTTTTAATCACTCTTTCTCAGCAGATGAATTAAAGCTTACAGGGCAGGACATCTAAGGACTGTAGTCACTGCAGCCCTACTCAAGAGTAGACCCAAGGGAAATGAATGAGACCAAGTTCATTAACACCAGCAGGTCTGCTCTGAGTAGGACTAGCTTTGAATACCAGCCTAAGATCCCCACACCATGGAAGCGTTTGTGGGGCCCCTTGAGTGAAGGCTGATGAGTCAAACACGATTTCCAGAAAGGCCCACAAAGAAAGGAAAGGAAGAAGACATTAAATACAAACAGGGAAAGCTCTGAGCAAGGGGTCAGGATCGTGGGTGGGTTGAGGTCAGTCTTATAAATATCAAAATGCTGGAAGCAGAAAAGAGGATACAATTCCAAAGCAAAGATGAAATGAGATGAGATGAGATCCCTTCTCTTTTCAAAAATACATTTTGCCCCTCCCTGTGAAAAATGGGGGGGGGAGCATTTCCCCATGAAAAATTTTGGGAGGTGATTTGCCACTTCTGCAGTGGACAGGAAGCTGTTGGGAGAGCCTGGCACCGCTTTCCACTGACCACAAACCCCAAAATGCCTTGGGAGCGACACAAAGCGATGCAACATGCTATAACTCCCCAGATATCCCATGAAGTGCCTCTGGAAAGTGGCTGCAAAGAGAACTTCCCTCAGTTTTGAGTGGCAAAGGCTATTTCTTTAAATTATATCTATTTATATCCTGCCTGGTACTTGAGGCAGTTTACAAATAAAAGAAAAACAGCTAAAAATATGGGGTGGGGGAACAATTATTTTATTTTTAAAAATGAAGCATATCTATTAAAAAAGCATGCAGATATATACAATAAAGACAGCACAGAACCAGCTCTTTCATGAAAAGCAGTCCATTCTCAAAAGCCTGTTGAAATAAGGTCTTCACCTGCCAGTGGAAGGACAACAAGGAGGGAGACAGTCTGACTTATCTAGGGTGGGAATTCCCAAGTTTGAGCGCAGCTACCGAGAAAGCCACTTCCCGCGTCCCTTCCAGTCATACCTGAGAGGGCGTCAGGACTGAGAGAAGAGACTCCCCTGAATATCTCAAAATCCAAGCAGGTTTAACATGAGGGAATCAACGGCTTGTGGGATTAATTAGGCCCTCCAAGGCGTTCTGGCCATGCCATGCCTATCTGCCTACACCTAACTATAAATCTGAAAGTTAAAAAAACAACAAGGGGAAATATCCTAAGATTAAGTATAGTAAGAAACAACCTCCTCCTCAATATTTCAGATACATCTCTCCCCCCTCATCCACCACAACTTTTCAGAAGAGTTTCGTCTCCCGCCCTGACAAATGGTTGAAAAAAAAATTGGGGGACGTTTTTGTCACAGCTATATTCCAAATATATCATTTGAAATTGCAGTAAAGGGATATGTCAAATCTTTTGGCAGAAATCCATAAAAAATGCTGATTTTGTTTTATTTGTCAGAGATGCACTTCCATCGATGCAGCAGCCTTGATTATACAAATAGCAGAAATATGCATTTGAAAGTCCTGCATTATCTCTAACTATCAGGTTGGCCTTTCCTGACTGCTCTACCCTCTTTTAAGCGAAAAGCAAGATTTTATATACAGTAAGACTGCACCTTACGCAGGTGTTACCTTCCAGGCATTGCACCTAAAGCCAAAATCGCTTACGGTCAAAGCCCATTGGGTTCAAAGTCATTTTTCCTAGAACCCTGCCCCCTTCCAATCTCCCTGCCTTTTTCACCATGTGTGTAAAGTTAAATGCACACAAGTTGCCATCTTACAGTGTGTGTGTGTGTGTGTGTGTTTGGGATTATTCCAAGCGATAATTCATTTCTCAGTGTGAAATTACAGCAAATGTTTTGAATGCTTGAATTTCTCAAACAGTATTATTCTCTCTAAGCCGCAGAGTTTTTCTTTTTGTAGAACAGGGGATGGAATCCAAGAGGGAAAATGTCCCTGAACCCACTTTTGTTGCACTATGCCCCCTCCAGATAGCAATAATGATATGGTGGCATTGGGGAAGCATCTCAGAATAAAGAATAAAAGCAGAATAAGCCCACTACTAATGCACGACGGTTGTGTCAAGAACATGTCGCAAAATACACCCGCAAGAAAGCACTGGCCTGGACAGGCCCCTCAACCATTCGCCTTGCTGCCTTTGGGTTTTCCCCCAACTCCTCACCTCACTCACACAAAGGCATAGTCACCTGCAGGTCGGAGGAAAGAAGCCCTTGCAGCCGCAGAGATTCCGCAGTAAGAAGATGCGTCTGCGGTTGCTGCCGCTGCTGCCTGGGCTATGAGTCAAATGTGCCTTATCTGCCCATCTTCCCTTGATCAATCGCCCTGTGTTTATCCACCACACATGTTTAGACAAGGAGGGCAACTCCCTTGGGCTTCTTACCATGCGCAACTATCAGAGCAATCCTGCTCCTTCTGTTTTGTGTACTGGGATCTCCAAAGCACCTGCAACCGTTGTCAGGCTCCTTTTCTAGCACTGCTTGGAATCAGGCCACCCGGAGAGAAAGATCTCCAAAAAAGGTCTGCCTCCAGTTCACAATTTGTTCCACCCTTTGCGCAGTATATATAGTTGCCCACATCTCCCTGCTGTGATGCTATCCTGCCCTGCCAAACACTTTCTTCTCCTCCTGGTCCTGATGATACAGAAGAGCTAAGGTGACCATCACAGAAGCCACCACCTTCGTTATTATGGGGAGGTTGGTTTTTTTTATAAAAAAATCTAGGCATCTGAAGGCATCTAACATGATGACCGTTGTAACATCTCGTGGTTATGTGAATTCCATAAGCAACCGGAGCACAGCAGGAAACAATGGAGGCTAGCTTGCCTTGACAGTCACACAAATGTTTCCTGCTGATGCTGTAGAAAGGTGTTTAGGAAGCTGATGCGAGTTCTAATCTGTTTTTCAGTCCATTGGTTTTTTAACTTTCTTAAAGTCTCAGATAACTGCTATTAATTTTTCTTATTGGTAGTTTTTTTTTTAAAAAAAAACCTTTTTTGTAAACCGCTTTGAGGTTATTTTGCAATCAAGCAGTGTATAAATTTTATGAAACAGATAAAAAGATAAATACATATTTTAGTGGGGAAATAGAAAGAAGAGCCGGGATACGGGTGTTTTCAGTTGTTAGGTGGCGTATAACATCTGCATGAGAATGACAATCTTTCCCCTGGATGAACCATGCAGCACATAGTATGCAGCCCACAGCTGTGCACAAAGTGTTATGTGGGCTGTGGGAATTTATCTCAGTACATCTGACAAAAATCCAGCAAGGTAAGGCAGTATTATTTTCCTCTCCCTGTCTGTAAATCTAGTTTGCCTTCTCAGATTGCACACGCATTTCTGCATGCCATGGCTAATGTATTTATTTGTTTGAAAGATTTATCTCCTGCAGATTCTACATCCCTGTGCTAGCATAATAAAATTATCCTCAACTGGGGACGGGCAAGTCTGCCCATTTTGATTTCTCTCGGTTTCTCATTCTTCTAATCTTAAATTCAGTTCTCCACACTTCCACACCTGTGTTGTATATATATATATATATATATAGAGAGAGAGAGAGAGAGAGAGAGAGAGTGTCCCCACCAGCATTTTGGGCCAGTCACTGTCTCTCATCTAGGGATGGGGGAGAAATTCAGTTCAGTTCACATTCAAAGATGAATCTGCTTAATTTGTACTTCCTGGAGCAACATGCAAACCAAAGCACAGTCATCCTTTGAAATTCACGTTTTTCCAAATTTTGCAATGCACTTCTCCAGCCAAGAAAAGTGTTACGAAAATGCATATACTGTACTAGGGTAAATTTAACAATGCATATATCAGTGAAAATAACATGGAAAATATATTAGGCGGAATTGCTTGTAAAAAAAAGTGTGTACAGTAGGAGGAATACACTAAATAATGCTATCGAATTTTCTTGAGAAGGTTTTTTTTACAGAGTTCACTGACCAGTTTTTACAGAGTTCACTGACCAGTTTGGAGAACTGTACTTATGATTGCAAAAAAAAAAGAAACCGAGAGAAACCAAAACTGATAGATAATGCATTTGACAGGTTGGAGTGGGAGATAAAAGGGGAGAGGGAAGTACCATGTATATAATGAAGAAAAAAGTGACAAGTGGGGTGCCGCAGGGTTCTGTCCTGGGTCCATTGTTGTTCAACATCTTTATAAATGACTTGGATGAAGGAATTGAGGGGATGCTCATCAAATTTGCAGATGACACCCAACTGGGAGGGGTAGCTAATGCCTCAGAAGAGAGAATCAGAATTCAAAATGATCTTAACAGATTGGAGAACTGGGCGCCAGCTAACAAAATGAATGTCAATTGGGACAAATGTAAGATTCTGTACTTAGGTAGGAAGAACCAGATGCACAAATATAGGATGGGGGACACCTGGCTTACTAGCAGTTCATGTGAAAAGGATCTAGGGGTCTTGGTGGACCACAAGCTTCACATGAGGCAACAGTGTGATGCAGCAGCAAAAAAAGTGCTTCAAGTGCATCTAGGCTGCATCAACAGAAGTATAGTGTCCAGATCAAGGGAAATAATAGTCCCACTCTCTTCTGCCTTAGACCATGCTTGGAATACTGTGTCCAGTTCTGGGCACCACAATTTAAAAAGGATGTTGACAAGCTGGAAAGTGTGCAGAGGTTGATGATCAAGGGTCTGGAAACTAAGCCTTATGGTTGAAGGAACTGTGTATGTTTAGCCTGGAAAAGAGGAGACTGAGAGGGGATATGATAGCCATCTTCAAATATCTTAAGGGCTGTCACATGGAGGAGGGAGCATGTTTGTTTTCTCCTGCTCCAGAGCATAGGACTCAAACCAGTGGCTTCGAGTTGCAAGAAAGGAGATTCTGACTAAACATTCGGAAAAACTTTCTGACATTAAGAGCTGTTCAGCAGTGAGAGGTGGTGGACTATCCTTCTTTGGAGATTTTTTAACAGAGGTTGGATGGCCATCTGTCATGGATGCTTTAGCTGAGATTCCTGCATTGCAGGGGGTTGGACTAGATGACCGTTGGGGTCCCTTGCAACTCTAAGATTCTATGTTCTAATATTATGCTGCAAGGTGTACTACAGCATGACGCTTGATTCTTTTAAATGTACTATAATATAATACATGTATTTTCCTTACATATAATCTTGAATATAATTAGTCAAAAAAGTTTTTGAAGTGCAGCAGCAGGGATCATTCACTTTGTAACCTGGCCATCCTCGTGACTTTTTTCAGGCCTGATTTCCACTTTGCAATTGCAGTGCCTGCTTATCCAGTATGGACACGCCTAGAACTACTGAGGCATTTTAGGGCTCCTGTGCCTTTCATTAGAAGCTTCCTCCATCTCCAATTGCCTCAATGTGTCTGTGAATTACTGATGAAGAGTGCCTTCATGAATTGCACGCCCTGTGGAATTGCACTTCATGAATTGCACACCCTGTGGAATGCCCTCCCCTCAAATGTCAAGGAAATAAACAACTGTTTGATTTTTAGACAACCTCTGAAGGCAGCCCTGTATAGGGAAGCTTTTAATGTTTGATAGGGAAGCTTTTAATGTTTGAATGGCTGGGGAAACCCTGTCAGATGGACAGCATGTTGTTGTTGTTGTTGTTGTTGTTGTTACGTGATTAATGAGTTTCTGTGCTCTGCAGAAGGCTTAATTACCCATTTCCTTTTACTGTGAAGTAGCACTATTGCAGCAAAGCAGTACCTCGGCAGGGCTTCAAAGTCTCTACTGTGGAAACAATTAAAAGGAAATGTGTTTCAAAGGATATCAATTGGAATAGGGAAAAGCCTATTATGGGTAGCATTGATTGACTAGTGCATGTGACAATCACCAATATGCTTCACCCACCTCCCAGTCTCCAGAGTTCTTTTGCAGCTGTTTTTATGGCAACTGTTCATGAGGCTATTCTTCAATACAGTAAAGGAAAAATATAAACCTAGATATGCTGCTTAAGTCGTGGCAGGGGGCTTAGATGTGCTGCTTAAAGAGGGGAAACCTGTATGGCTGAATTAGCATCCAAACTGCTGTGTGAAAAGAATCAAGACAAGTTGCAAAGGATGTCTCACATAATGGTGAAGAACCCACTATAATCACATTCATGCTATACATTTAAACAACACTGCTTTCCCCAAGGAATAATGGGAGCTGTAGTTTGCCACTCGCATAGATACCATTCCCAGCACCTTGTTAAACTACACTTCCCATAATTCTTTGGGGGAAGCCATGTGCTTTAAACTTGCTTTAAATGTATGGCAAGGATGGGAATGCTCTGTTTCTCTCCAGGATTGTGCAAAAGAGCAAATTTCTGAATCGGCTGGATGTGCTAGTACACTTGAGCTGAAACAACCAAAAAAATGCAGCAACCACAAAAAGCTAATCTAATCATATTAACAAAGGCCAATAAACTATATTTTAATATAGGAATAATCCTTATACAAAAACCCCCCGCAATTACTTGGATTTAATTGCATGCTTGCATTGTGGATTATGTTATTAAAGACTGTTGGTTAGATTAGATTAAATCAACCCTTTTGCAATTATTGCACTACTTCTGGGCCCTGCATCATAAAATAACACAAAGACAAGTTGTTTCGGAGCATAAACTGACATCAGGATCTTGAGAGTTGAGGAAGCAGCTCAAGATGAGTAATGATCAGGCAAAAATCAGTAGTACTCTCAGGTGTGTGAGAAGCAGCACTGGCTGGCAGAGTCTAGCTGCCATTTTAATTTCCCACAGTGCCCCTCTTTCCCACAAGGAGCGATGCTACACCAGGGGCATTGTGGGAAATAAAAACGGCAGCTGAAGTCAACCACCCAGTGTAGCTCAGAATGTCAGGCCAGACTTTTTCATGTGGGAGCTGAGCAGACATCAAGCCAGTATTTGCAATAGGGTGGTGACTCAGGGCTCGCCCTCCCTACAGCAGCATCACTGTTACTTACCTGGAAAGTAGGTGGTGGCCTGGCACTGAGGATGGAATTGCATAGTTGGACTGGTAGCAATGCTGCACTGCTGCATCTGTGCAGCCTTGAGGTCAATGTCACCTTGCCCTGCCTCCAAACTGTCCAGGTAAACAGCAGTGACACAGCTGTTGGGAGAGCAGCTCTGCAGCATTGCCCTACCACACTGGCCGTTCCTATCGATACTTTAGCATATCTACCACATGTACAGTGCCAGATTTACGTATAAGCTAAACAAGCTATAGCTTAGGGCCACACTCTCTTGTTGTTGTTGTTGTTTAGTCGTGTCCGACTCTTCGTGACCCCATGGACCAGAGCACGCCAGGCCCTCCTGTCTTCCACTGCCTCCCACAGTTTGGTCAAACTCATGCTGGTAGCTTTGAGAACACTGTCCAACCATCTCGTTCCCTTCTCCTTGTGCCACACTCTCTTGTGGGGCCCCCAAAAAATTTAAAGGGAAAAAACCCCTGGATGTACATTTCCAAAATATAAGATAAAAACAAATGAAATAAAACCTACATACAGCAACAGTGTTTTGTGTTGTGTAGGCTCCTATGATGTAAGTAATGGGCCCCACCTGCTAGCCTGCTCCCTAAAATATCACTGGTTTGCTCATTTCTATATATAGGGTGCCTACATTCTGCATAGCCTTTGCATTCTGCATGGACTTCTCAACAATTACTTTGACAAAATACCTATTAGGTCCATAAATTACCATATAGCATATATTCAACACAAAAAACAGTGAGAATTTGTTGTTGAAAAAGGACACCCGGACCTATAAAGGGCCCCATTACCTTCAGCAGCTTAGGGCCTCATCAAACCTGAATCCGGCCCTGCAGATGTGACTTTATGGTTAGTACACAGTTTGGATTTTATGCTGAAAATAAATAAACACACGGATCTGAAAGCTCTATCTGAAGATACATGCGGGGTGATACACTAAATGGTGGCAGGGAAGTGTATTTTTTAAATGTAAGATTTCCAGATTTTTGCTTCATGACAAGGAACTTTTACACACGCCTGCACTACAAAGGCATCTGTTTTCGGGTGTGTGGGGAGTTAATAGGGTTGCCATATTTCAAAAAAGTAATATTCCTGACACCAGCAAAGTTGTTGAGCTTTTTTGGAACAAACCCAAATTGCAGAGGGGGAAACCTGCAAACTAGAGATTTTAAACTTTTGGAGCTGTTTCTGCTGCTTTTTGCATAACTCCAGGTTTTCCCCTGACATTTTGCCGCTTTGGCAAAATCTGCCCCCCCCCCCCCATGTCACTTTTACACCCGGAAACCAGGAAGTGTCAGGAATTTTCCAGATGTACAGCAAGCCTAGTTTTAAGATCCGTAACTATATTTATCTTTCAGAGGAAATTTAGTCAAACTGAAAGAGAGTTTGTAATGCACGTCCACGATGCTGAGTACAGCGAAATCTGGATTTCACAAAGCCAGGAAATTAATTGAAGAATTTAAATTATGAGACACTCCTGCCCTGTTACCTAAACTCTTTCCCCATTCATCACTTAGCCAGAGTGCAAATTAACCGATTCAACCCCTCACAATTCTCAAGCAACCACCATAACTCCTCCACCCCATGTTGTTAGAATGACAGGGTGATCCACACCCTACTTGAAACTAAAGTACTTGGATTTCAGCAAATTCATCCCGCTTGACGTCAGTGAGAGGAAAGGAGCTTCAAAACAAGTGCCAGTTTAGCTGGGTTCGATTATATATACCTGCTTGCTATTGTGTACCCTGCATAATTTATTCTCCTGGCAACCTATGTGAATCGGAGGCCACATCAGATTTAATTCAGATTGCAAATGGTGTTCGTTGTCATGAATTAATCCAGGTAGCACTGGGAGCTGTGATTTGGAGCTAGATGTTTTTGGGTTAGACATGACTACAGTCCCCAAAATTCCTGGGGAAAGCTAGGGCATTTAAAATAAATAAATAAATACAATCGTGATTCAAATAAATGTAACAAAAACCCAATGGGTTGCTTGTTGTTGTTTAAAAAAAATTAAAAGCAGCCTCCAGTGGCAATGATTTTGAGCAAAGTGGCAGGCAAGGCAGCTCACCCTTTTCTTACTGGCTATTTTCCAGTTAAAATTTTAAGCTTGTTTTAAGAACAGTTGTGGGCTTTCAGGTGTGTATTTGCTAGAGGTGTGCACCAGCCACAACATTTGCCTTGGATCTGATTCTGTGTTGTTGAGAAGCAACCTGTTCTGATTTGTATCTGCCATGCATCTTTCTGATTGGATTCTGATTTGTTATGCAGGTCCAAATCAGATCTCTGAAATTCTCCCCGTTGACTATAATCGGGAACCTAAAAACAGCTGTTACATTTTTATTTTTGCAGAAGCAGATAAAATTTGCAGGCAAAGAAGAAGAAGAAGAAGAAGAAGAAGAAGAGGAGGAGGAGGAGGAGAAGTGGAAAGAAAACAAATTGCTTGAAGTACTGATTTTTAAGAAAGTGATTGGAAAGGATGCCAGTAGTTTGCCGCCCCGCTTTTCCAGGCAGAAGAAAAATGATCATGGGGTGGGGGTGGGGGGAAGGACTCTTATTTACAGCAACATCCCTCCCTCAAATTGCTGTGGAGTACCCTGGGAAAATAATTCATTGAGATTAAAAGCTAGGCCTATCTGTCCAAACAAAATATTCCTTCTGTTCTCTCCCCCCACAAGCTCAGTCAGCCTGGTTCTGCTTTTTAAAAATACAGTTGTCATTTTACTTTAAATGGCAAAATGCTGCGTTTTTTAGCAGGGGGTACTCAAGTCCACAGAGTCACAGGAATTTAGGGAGTCCCTGATCTAACTCAAGACATCCTGTTAGTGCTACCGTCACCAAAATCACCCCCATTTCCCTTGTACTCAGACCAATGCACACCTCTAGTATTTTCCTTGGCAAATAGGAACCTGCAATCTGACAAGGGGGAATAGGAAAGTGTTTGAAGTTGGGCCAGTTAAAGATCCCTCTTCACTGAGCTTCCACAGCTTCCTAAGGTTTATTATTATTTATTTCATTTTATTTTATTAAATGGGACTTCTGTTACATTTGCATTAGATTCTGAATCTCAGGGTTGCGGGTTCAAGCCCCATCTTGGGCAAAAGATTCCTGTATTGCAGGGGGTTGGACAAGATGACCCTTGTGGTCCTTTCCAACTCTCCAATTTCATGATTCTATGATTTGCACGCCTCGTATTAGGTTGTCCCAAAGACATTTTGACCCTGGGCGTTCCCCCCTTACAGCACTCTGAAACGGACTTGGAGCCGCCGTCACTAATTTTCTCTTTGCTCTCACTGAGTTCCATTTTGGCAGTCTAAAGAAAGGATGTTGTCAGTGCCCCTGATGGAAGCTGCATGAATTTCCTGGCATGTTAATCATGCTCCGTTCAAGTGGGACATTTAAGAGCGTTGCGGAGGTGGCAAGCTATCTCTTCATTCATTTGCATTTGATAAGGGCAGCGAATCCAGTTCCAGCGCAAGCATTTTTGTGGTTCTGAGTCACTCATGAAACGTCCCGGTGAGCAGGGTGTGTGTCGAAAATGGACCCCCTCACCATGTTGCAACCATTTGCTCTTGTGAATCACGCTACGCCCACAAGGGCATCGAGGGGTCATCGTAATGAACTCATCCTTCCTGTACATTGGTGTGGCTCGATAATGTCAAACGCTGGACTTAAGGATCTTAGGGGAAGCCCCCTTCTTCATATGTTACTGGTCATTGCTTCCAAATGTTTCAAGCCAGCTGTGCTACATTGGGGGTTCCTCCTGCTGTTCAGTGGGAGCCTGGGCTTGTTTTCCCCAAACCGTATCCCTGATGACACCCCGACTCCCACAAGTGTAAAAAAAAGAAAGAAGAAGAAGGGTTTGTAGAGGCCGTGTGGGCGTAGTATTATAAGCCGGTAGCTGCCAGGAAAGTGTTGCAATGGAAGCTGCACAAAGGCCTTGCTTGGAGATGTTCTAATAACAGGGTGGCAAGTACCTTGGTTCTAATTCTCTCAACCCAGCTTCGCCCATTGGAGTCATCTGAATCACAGAGACCTGCCTGCAGGCAGAATGTGGAAGGTGCAGCATCCCTGCAAACACAGCCCCAGCACCGTAGGTGATGTGTTTCAGCAAGATATCGGCGTTGTCACCCGCATTCCTGGTATCAGCCTATCTACCTATATCTATTTATATAATATAGCTATGAGTTGTGGGGTTGGCATATATAAGTAAGTGCAATGCTGTTTCTCTAGAAAAAGAGACTAGCAATGCACCTCCTATGCTCAAACCTGTATTTTTATAAACAAACACATTGGGTAAGTTTTTATCAGTGTAAACCCACTGAAATGAATTAGCCTAATTTAGGCATGCTCAGTAATTGCAATAGACCTAGTCTGAGAAGGACTATCCTTAGTGGGTACAACCCAAGTATTATAAAATGCTATAAGCCTCCAGTGTCAATTTCATTCATAATGAAATTGAACCCCAGTAAGTGCTAAAACTTTAGGGATTCTTACTGTTTGGCAAATTAGGGCAGGTGCAACAAGATAGTCAGGCAGACAGGATGACAGGCTGTATCTGATACGGTTGCTCTATGTTAGTTAACACTGTCCAATAACGTAGGCCGTGCCGAGAAAAAATTAGGTGCTGAGGAGGATGATAATTTGGCTAAACGCACCGCTGTTGACAGCAGGTATTCCCAGGCCACCCTTTTCATCCGAACAAAGCACTAGTCCAGCTCCTTGGCTGTGAAACAGGATCTTACCATCTTTAGCCACTCATTCCTAGGGAGGAGCGATTATCCTACTTTGCAAATACATATAAGCAAACCAAGCGTCTTAGCAAAGGGAATCTCTGCTGAGGAAAAGCCAAGTCCTCCTTCGTTCTTGAGTCTTCATTTGCCTTTATTTCCTTTCTCATACTGAGCTCATGTGGCCACTATGCTCAAATTACAGGGGAGGCAGAGGGAACCCATCCAGTCCTCTTGCCCTTTGTGTGTCATACATATTATTTCTTGAAGGGTGCAAGAGGGCCATAATTTGGGGGAAATGGAGGAGTCACAGGGTGAAGTTTTTGGATCTTGTTAAATTCCCCTCTCTTCTCTTTCCTCCTGTCACTAAACCATAGTGTGGCAGACTGTTCCTGCCACTGGTTGTTGGAGGTCCTGGTTTTCCATGGGTACCAAAAGCAGTGATGCTTGCTGTGTCCAGTTCTGTGAAAAGTGGGTGTTCCTGGGATCACAGGGCAGCACCCAGAAGAGGGTGAGCCTGTTCCGTATTGCAGTTGTTGTGACATCTCACCTCTTCCCAAGGCCGCTGGCTACGTGCAAGAGCCCATGGTGTCATCGGGACATGCCCACACAAGCTGCTTTTGGTCACTGAGCAAGCACTTTTGCAGTGCACCTTATGAATGGCCAGTGAGCGCAGAGGCCCTCTATGTTTGCTTTCTGATGCAATAGCCTAGAAGTGTCACAGGTGCGTCCAAAAGACTGCAATGGAATCAGAATCTCCATCTTGCTCTGTTCCTGAAAAAAAAACGAAAAGTGGTGTTCCCTTCTCTTTTTCAGAACAGCCTACCCCAATTATGAATCATAGAATTGTAGAGCTGAAAGGGATTGTCTAGTCCAAACCTCCTGCTATGCAGGAATCTCAGCTAAAGCATCCAGGACCAAAGCCCTCCAGGTGTTTTAGAATGTACCTTCTATTGCTTTTGAAAATTAGGCATGCTGGCTGAGACGTATGAGAGCTGAGGTCCAAACCCCCAGGGAGCTCCACTATTCCACTCAAGACAGTGCAGCCTAGCCTCTGATACAGAGCCAGGAGCTGTGCTGCCATGTTTCCTTGAGTCCATGGCCGCATGACCTCAGAATGTAGGCCAGGGGTAGAGGGCCACATTCCTTTCTAGGCACACTTCCCGGGGGCCACATGCCAGGGTGGGCAGGGCCAAAGGCAAAAGAAGGAGCGACAAATGCAACTCTTACCTGCTATAGTCACTCACATGCCCCTCTCTGCCCTCCATTCAGTCAAACAAGCAGAATGATCAAAGTTCAAAGATGCACCTCACCCAGTCAAGAACCCGCACTGGAGGGTGATAAGAGGAATAACAAGAAGATTTGTTTGACTCTGTTTGGTTTCAATTTATATCATTTATTAGCTGTCGTAAAGTGGTCTTCCTTCCATCTCGGTTATAGGAGCCACTATGGAGAAATTATCTTAACATTCTATATTGAAGTATACTCTATGGATGTGAGCTTCATCTGTAATATAAAGTATTTTCTCGGTCTGTTTTGATGCAATGTGGATGACTGCATACGAGACTTAACAGTTGTACATGTTTTTGTCTCGGAAGACAATACTTTATGCTTGTTGTTGTTTTTAAATCTATAAGTTTGTAATCATGCCACTTAAATCATGGCTTCGCCCAACAAATCCTGAGAATCGTAGCTTGTTAAGGGTGTTAAGAATTGTTCCCTTCACTGATCTACAGTTTCAAGATCGGTATAACAGTCAGTCCCTTCTTCCAGGGGAAGTCTGGAAACTGTAGCTCTCAGAGGAGGCTGGTATGATGTCCCCTAACAGCTCTCAGCACCTTTAAGAAACCACAGTTCCTACAATTATTTGGGAAATCCGTAACTGTTTAAAGTGGTATTGTGCTTCTTTAAATGTATTGCACAGACGGGGCCTGAGTGGGATGAGGGGACAGGAAAGGCGCCAGTGTTTGCATGCTGCCCTGGCACAAAATTGCTCTCTAGATTATCAGCAGTTAATCAGTTAATTGAGAAATTTGCTTTTTTGAGGATTCAGCAACATTCGCTCTGTTTCTACTCACAAGCTGCAAAGCGCAACAAATTTCCTGGCAGGCTGCGGAAGGTGATGACATGTAGCATCTCGTTGAGATATTTAAGAGCCATAAGTCATTGCGCCTCAGATGTGGAATCAAGAGAGGCTTAGAAGCAGGACGGTTCATGTTGACTTTTCTTTTGTTCTCTAACTCCCACTGTTCTTTCATTCTATCTCTTTCGTACCCCATCTTTAAGAACAGGTTCTCCCACATCACCTAATCAACAAAAAGATAAGGCGGCGAACATGTTCACACTACATAATAATCAAAAGGAGAAGAAGCCCCACACTAGGGATGGGGAAGAAATTTGATTCAGCTGGCATTGAAAGGAGATCTTAGCCAATTTTCACTTTCCAAAACAAATGAACTGATAAAAACCAGCCCCTCTTTGAAATTCACACTTCTCCGAATTTTGCAATGCCAAATAATGTGTACGAAAAATGCATATGCTAGGGTGAAGTGCTTATAAAAATGCACACGTTGGTGAAAATAGTATACTAGTTTGCTTTATTTATGGGGAAACAGCAAAAAATGTATTAGGGGAAATTGCATACCAAAATAAGAGATATCTTCACTAAAATGTTTCTGAATTTTCATGATGACTTTAAAAAAGAGAATTGCAAACTGATGTGGTAATGTGTAGAACTAAAACTGAGATTGGGAAAATGAGTAACTGAAAGGGGCAGATTCACTTTGGAGAAACAGTTCCTAGGGCAGGTAGGGCTTTAGAGGTCAATACCAGTACCTTAAATGGGGCTTGGAGACAAATTGGCAGCCATTGTAATTGGTACAGGATTGGAGCAATGTGTGCAAAACCACCTTGACCTCATAGCATCTTGGTGGCTACATTTTGAACCAACTGCAATTTCAGAACTGCTTTCAAAGCCAGTTTCTGGACTGTCTTCATCACTGCCACCAACGACACCTGTGATGATGGAGCGCATGGTTAATTCTGTACCAAAATATGTGCTCTTTTACCAGCGGCTGTTTCCGATTTTGTGTAGGCTTCCTGTCTCTGACTACCAGTGTTCCTCTTTGCCCTTGCTCAAAAGTGCAGGCCTGTAATTTGGCATACTTAACTGGCAGACAAGCTTGAAATGCCTTGACTGTTAATTAATTTGTGGTCGGCAGTAATCTTACCCAGGCAATTAGGCTTTCATCTTGCCAGATTGATAGATTTTACATGCTGCCCTGGGAACGTATGTGCCAAACCGATAATTGATTTGTGATGAAGCTTTGTAGTCTCTTTCTTTTCAGTTTTTTTGTTATTAATATTGTTTTCCTGTTCTTTCCTACCTTGTGAAACTGTAAGATGTGCCAGAGCTACATGTACATTAATTTTTTTCTAACCGCTAAAGTAGGCTTTTAGATAGTCTATCATGCTCGCAAGTATGCTTTTTAGCTATTCTTTTTCTGGCTGTCTAAAATTCTACCATAACTCCTAGATTATATAGAAAAAGATCTCTCCGACCAATGCCCCTGTTACAGTGGAACCTCGGTTCCCAAATGAAATCCGTTCCGGAAGCCTGTTTGGCTTTCGGAAACCAAAGTGTGGCTTCCCATTGGTTGTAAGAGCTTCTTGCACTCAGTGGAAGCTGCATCGCATGTTTGGGTTCTGAAAAATGGAAACGGAAGCATTTACTTCCAGGTTTTTGGCGTTTGGGAACCAAAATGAATGAGAACAGAGGCGTTCAAGAACAGAGGTCCCACTGTACATTTCGTCAAGCCTGAGCTCTGTTTTTGTGCTGGTTTTGACAACTGTATTGAAAGCAAACCTGGATGTTGTAGTCTGACCACTGTCAGGTTGTGGTAGGGCTGATCCATCATCTCATGAGACTATTTGCAGGCTGTTCTTTAGTGATCCTCTAGACCAGCAGTTCTCAACCTGTGGGTCCCCAGATGTTGTTGGACTACAACTCCCATCATCCCTGAGCTCTGGCCTTGCTAGCTAGGGGTGATGGGAGTTGTAGTTCAACATCGCCCATCGCCTTCTAAATCCGGCCTGCGGACGGTCCGGGAATCAGTGTGTTTTTACATGAGTTGAATGTGTCCTTTTATTTAAAATGCATCTCTGGGTTATTTGTGGGGCCTGCCTGGTGTTTTTACATGAGTAGAATGTGTGTTTTTATTTAAAATGCATCTCTGGGTTATTTGTGGGACATAGGAATTTGTTTATATTTTCCCCCAAAAATATAGTCCAGGTCCCCACAAGGTCTGAGGGACAGTGGACTGGCCCCCTGCTGAAAAAGTTTGCTGACACCTGCTCTAGACTAATTTTCACAAGGGGAATTAATATCTTCATCACTGAGCAGAGGGACCAAATTTTAAAATGTTAGCATCTCTCTCCAACTTGCTATGATTAGAATGGTTATATGTCTTCACAGAGAACACTCCTCTGTTTGAAGGGTTGCCAGAGGACAGTTCTCTCTTGACAGCATCCTCTATATGAAGGGATGGATGTCTGGTCCAAATATGAGGACCATGAGAAAGATCCATGAGAGGGGAAAACAGGAGGGGCTTTGGGATTGCCCATTCACAAAGAGCCCCTAGATTGCAGGCTCAGCAGGAACATGAGTCACATGGTTTCTGCCCCACTCTGGTGTACCGTATCGCTATTTAAATTATACAATTCTACATTTGCATCTCTAAATGTAATTTGAGGCTTGCAAATGTTATGCAAACCTGTGCCCTCTTTTATTTTTGGTGACGTGTTTCCTCATTTTGGGCGGTGCGTGGTAATTGCTAATTCTTAATTTGTCACCATTCATAATTTCTTTTGCAGAGGCTGCAGGTTTTTTATTATTATTTTGCATTGAGAGCTGGGAGACCATATTGCAAATATTATTGCTGCTGCTGCTGCAAAATGCTTCCTCTTACCTTTCAAGGCCCCGCACAGCTTGGAACCCAGGTATCCAAGGGAACATTTCCCAAACCAAACTCATACATTGAAAGCTCATGGCTTCCCTCCCCCCCCCCAAGAATTCTGGAACTGTAGTTTGTTAAGGGAGCTGGGAATCATAAATCTGTGAGGGCTTAACTGCGGTCCCCAGGATTCCTTTGGGAGGAGTGATGGTTGTTCAAGTAATATTGATGTGCTTTGGTGGTATGGATATGATCCAACTTGCCCACACATTAAAATTCGCTTCCATAGTCCTCTCCCAGGTGCCCCCGCCATCAGAGGGTGGCAAGATGGGTGGTGACTGAAAGGAGGGTTTCTTTTGTTGTTGTGTGGGATTTTCTGCTAGAGTTACTCCCTGTTATCTTTTAAGCTTTTATCTTTAAGGCACCATGAAAATACCTTTTTATTCTGATTTTCCCAGGCTTTTTAATTGCTGCTGTTTTATCTCTGCTGGATTGTTTGTTTCTATAACGCCCTTCAGTAGAAAGGAAGGGAGGTTCACAATGGCTGAACAATGACAGAAACATCATTGAATGTTGTCTCTAATTATGTTGCCTCTGATCTGTTGTTGTTGTTTATTTATTAGTCGCCTTCTAAACAGCCGTTTCGAGGCAATTTATACATAATTCAAAGCAGTTTAAAATGGGGACGCTCAGAAACCAAGAAGACCAAAACTTTAATAAAGAATGGGGGAATTTATAGTTTATCTGGGAGACCACTGTAAGCAGACGAAAACATTAGCAGGATTGAAATAACACTTGTAATGTAGCAAATATTGTGAACAAAATGGAGAGACATAAAATATGGATTACAGAACAATATGTCGTTGAAAAGGTCGACAATAGGACCCATGGAGGAGAAAGTGGGAAGTCCAGAGATTCGGAGAAATCTATAAATATGGATATGTATTTTGTGTTGTTATAATTCTATACTAGTAAAATCAAATAAAATTGTTATTTTTTAAAAAGCAGTTTAAAATGCAAATACAGCAAATACATTTAAAACATGACTAAAAGTATGCAATTGAAGTAGAGGCCAGGGGAGCTGGCCCCTGGGGGCCGAGCCACTGGGCCCCCGTAATCAATGTCCTGGTTGGCTCCGTAGGACTCACAACAAGAACTGTTCCGTGACCTGGGATGGTGGCTGTGGGTTCTCTTCCAGTTCTTGAAAGGGCCTTTCCTGTTTTATTTCTTTATTTCTCACCCTTTGCTCAAAGGAACTTGAAGTGGCACACGAGATAGCCCCCTCCTCATTTAACCTCCACAACAACCCTGTGAGGTAGGTTAGCTTAGGCTGAGAAGCAGTGACTGGCCCAGTGAACTTCATGACCAAATGGGGACTCAGCTGGGTGTGTGAAGTAAAGCACAGCAAAGACTGTTTCAAGGGCAGAAAGTCACCTGCGGTAATTCACTGTCGTATACCTGGATCCTTCATGAAACAGTCACCTACAGATGAACGTCCATTATGTAACAAGGGGTACCAAAGGCAGAAAGTGGAGCTGCAAAAAAATGCACTACGCTAAGAGCTGATGGGGGACTGAGTAGGAATATAAATGCCCTATAATACTTTGCATGTACCCCAGCCAATGTAAACTGCTTTGGAATTTCAGTTGTGGTTTCCCAGTGGAATTCCTTATCTTCTTGTGGTCCCTACCCTGCCTCAACCTTTGTCCTGATGACTCCAGATGTTCCTCAAAGTAATCAAACTCCAGCAAGATTCCCATCTGGATTCTCCAGGCAATATGGTGAGTGTGGCAATCCATCCACAAATCAACCATGCGTGCCATTTGATAGTATAATTTAACAGCCTAACTAACAGGTACTCTCAGGGAGTCTGTGATACAATGTGATGTAACTGCAGCCACAATTAATTGGAGCCATTTTGTAAACGGCCTCAAAAATCTGGCTCTGCGTGTTCTGGGATGATGGCACCACTCTTGGAACTGGGTAGGAACCCAAATCGCTTTTGTCAACACGGAGGCTGTATAGGGAAAGGCTGTAGCTCAGTGGCGTTCAGAAGGTCCCTGTTTTAATCCCCAGCAACTCCAAGCAGGGCTCAGGAAGACTGCTGTAGTAGACAATGCTTAGTTGGTTGGACCAGTGGTAGCACCTAGCTCAGGATTGTCCTATGTTCCTCTCTTCATGCTTTCCCAGCAGTAATGTGTTTATCTGCCCTTGCTTATCCCTCAAGAGGTTGCAACTGTTGGCATGTGCTTCCACGGGTTACTGAAGACACCAGCCACTTCCAGATGACCTGTTCGTTGAGCATTTGTCCTGATTTATTTGCACAAAGTTTGTGGGGAGGTTATACAATGCCTGCTGTTATTTATGACTGAGGGATTTATTGACGCAGTGGCTGCTAAACTGTCAACCAGTAAGTTTCATGGCAGAGTGGGGATTTGAACCCTGGTCTCCTAGGTCATAGTCTCATAGAATCCTAGAGTTGGGAGGAACCATGAGGGTCACCGAGTCCAGGCCCCTGCAATGCAGGAATCTCAACTAGATCATACATAACGGGTGTATGACAGAGCGTGCATGAGAGATACACTACACAGCCTTCCATCTTGAATGTTTTCATTCAAATACATGTATCTTTAGTTGTCTTGCTTTTCAGTGTTTCAGCTGATTAAGTTGTTGGCGTCCATCTGTCTCAAGAGACAATGGAGTGTGCCTCCAGGGGTGAAGTCAAACTGCTGCGTTAGCATCACCCAAGTGACCTCCTGGGCACAAGCCTGGGCAGTGTATAAGGAGGTCCTGGGCAGCCCAGACAGCAAGATCCCCCTCTGAGCCACACTGATGTGGTCCAAAGGAAAGCAGAGCAGTACGTTTGGCCCCAGCTTGACTGCAGCCATAGCTGGAAGTGGATGGCACAAATTTAAATCAGTGTGATTGAAAGTTAATGTACTTTCTCAATGTGCCATATGGCCATGAAGCTCATTGGGTGACCTTGGCTCCCTCAATCCTTCATCTTACCCTAATTACTTGGTTGTTGTGAGGATAAAGGGATAGGGTGCTACTGAAAACCCTGTTCCTTGGAGGAAGGGTGGGATAACAATGTACTACAGTGGTACCTCGGGTTACAGACGCTTCAGGTTACAGACTCCCCTTACCCAGAAATAGTACCTTGGGTTAAGAGCTTTGCTTCAGGTGGAGAACAGAAACCGTGCTCTGGCGGCGCGGTGGCAGCAGCAGGAGGCCCCATTAGCTAAAGTGGTGCTTCAGGTTAAGAATGGTTTCAGGTTAAGAACGGACCTCCAGAACGAATTAAGTTCTTAAGCCGAGGTACCACTGTATTTCTGAAAAGGCACTGTGGTTAGAATTTGGAGAAGCTATTGGATTTAAATCAATTGATAGAAGCCAGGTGATGAATCACTTTTTTTAAAAAAATATTTTAAACCTTCTGTTGGTGGACAGTCCTGTTGACAGGAAGCCTCCTCCCCCCTGGTTGTTTAGTGCTTCTCCTGTGTCAATGCCTTTTGCCCCGATCCGTCCGATTTGCTTGCCTCTCCAGTTTAGCAGCCCTGGAGCCAGCAATACACGCCTCAGTCGTTGCCTCACCTTTGCCATCCCTTCAGAGAGATGCCTATTTCCTTGGCTCATCTTTTGTTTGTGTTTGGTCTTAAGCAGACTCGGAGAAGAGGTGGGAGGGGTGGTGCGGCAGAATGTGGCCCCTCCTTAGCTAAGACATCAGAGTCACAAAGAGCAGCATTGTTGACAGGAGAGGAAGTGCACAGCTTCTTTCTGGAGCCCCAGATTTCCTTTTGTGTTGTGTTTGAAGGCACTTTCTGGGTTTTAAAGCTCCATGGCCCAGCAGGGATTGCTTTGTTTTGTTTTTTACCTGGCACTTTTCTTGGGAAAACTGGCATTTTACCGCTGAATCAGAGCATTTGGCAATTGCCATTTGCTCCAGTTCAGTGGTAAAACATAGGTTCTCTCCGGGAAATCACTGGGACAACAAAACCCGCTCAGACGCAGAGCTTTAAACTGCGGACCTGTGCCTGGGAATTGCGTGGCAAAAAAGGAAGTCTGGATGAGCCTAAAGAACAAGCAAGGGGGTGGTTGAGCCTTCAGAGGAGAGGACATCATCCTGTGGTTCTGGAAAGCAGGGGGCAGGCAGAAGTGGTGGTCTGAGATGAAAAATAATGGCACCGATTTTCATTTTTTTAAAAAGTAATTTTTTATTAGTGCTTATAGAGGAAAAAATACGAAACTTAATATTGAATATATTTTTTCCTCTTTTTTGGGGGGCAAACTAAGACTTTGATCTAAAGACAATACAAACATAAAGAGAAAGGGAAAGAGAGGAATAACGAAAGAAAGAGAAATAAGGAAAAGGGGTTAAGAAAGAGAGAGAGAGAAAATAAAATCCAGAAGCTATTGCACTAGTTTTCAAACAAGCACTGGAAAAAAGAAAACACCGCCTCTACCGATTCCAGGGCTACAGATTTGGGTGCCAGGTATCTGTCAGATATTTGCTTCAGCAGCCATCATTTGACCTTTTACACTGAGTATTTAACAAGTAGGGACTAGAAATAGAATGCTTTGGCATATCCGCAGCCCCTAACAGGAGCTCTTCTGTTCAGTGCTCCAACCAACTTGGAACTGGGGAGAAGATCAAGGAGAAGAAAGAGGACACCTTTTTTTCATTCTTTCCCACCTTCCTGGAACTTTTTCACTCTCTGCCAGACCCAAATAGGGTGACCAGATGCAAAAGAGGACAGAGCTCCTGCACCCACATGAAATATACATAAAAGTTATCAATAAAATCAGACCTTAAAGACAAGCCTTTGATGTGTGTCTTCTACATACCTATTAATGGCGCAGGAGAATCATAGAATCATAGAGTTGGAAGAGACCACAAGGGCCATCGAGTCCAACCCCCTGCCAAGCAGGAAACACCATCAGAGCACTCCTGACATATGGTTGTCAAGCCTCTGCTTAAAGACCTCCAAAGTAGGAGACTCCACCACACTCCTTGGCAGCAAATTCCACTGTCGAACAGCTCTTACTGTCAGGAAGTTCTTCCTAATGTTTAGGTGGAATCTTCTTTCTTGTAGTTTGGATCCATTGCTCCGTGCCCGCTTCTCTGGAGCAGCAGAAAACAACCTTTCTCCCTCCTCTATGTGACACCCTTTTATATATTTGAACATGGCTATCATATCACCCCTTAACCTCCTCTTCTCCAGGCTAAACATGCCCAGCTCCCTTAGCCGTTCCTCATAAGGCATCGTTTCCAGGCCTTTGACCATTTTGGTTGCCCTCCTCTGGACACGTTCCAGTTTGTCAGTGTCCTTCTTGAACTGTGGTGCCTAGAACTGGACACAGTACTCCAGGTGAGGTCTGACCAGAGCAGAATACAGTGGCACTATTACTTCCCTTGATCTAGATGCTATACTCCTATTGATGCAGCCCAGAATTGCATTGGCTTTTTTAGCTGCCGCGTCACACTGTTGGCTCATGTCAAGTTTGTGGTTAACCAAGACTCCTAGATCCTTTTCACATGTACTGCTCTCAAGCCAGGTGTCCCCCATCTTGTATTTGTGCCTCTCATTTTTTTTGCCCAAGTGCAATACTTTACATTTCTCCCTGTTAAAATTCATCTTGTTTGTTTTTGCCCAGTTCTCTAATCTGTCAAGGTCGTTTTGAAGTGTGACCCTGTCCTCTGGGGTGTTAGCCACCCCTCCCAGTTTGGTGTCATCTGCAAATTTGATCAGGATGCCCTTGAGTCCATCATCCAAGTCGTTGATAAAGATGTTGAATAAGACCGGGCCCAAGACAGAACCCTGTGGCACCCCACTAGTCACTCTTCTCCAGGATGAAGAGGAACCATTGATGAGCACCCTTTGGGTTCGGTCAGTCAGCCAGTTACAAATCCACTGAGAACTTCTCCTCTTTTGTGTCTGGTCACCTGAGATGCAAACCTGGATACCTTTGGTATCTTTGGCCCTCCACTTGTTGTTGGGACGCAGTTGCCATCATTCCTGACCAACTGCTTTGCTGGCTGGGGCTGGTGACAGTTAAGAGTCTATCAACATCTGGAGGGCCAGTGGTTTGTCTTATTGCTATATAGCTAGGAAGGGGGAAAGTTTCTAGTGATCAGGAAAGGTGAAAGTGCACCCTCTTCCTGAAACCTGCCTGGTTTTGTGACCTGCCATCTTGACAGCAGTACTGTCTGGATTTCCAGTATAGAGTGAGTGACCAAAGCATGGCATTTCCAGCAAAGAGGGCAAACCTATTCATTTTATTTAAAACACATACACCCTGCCTTTCGTCTGGGGAGCTGAAGGCAGCTGACAACAAGGTAAAACACTGAATTCACAATTCAAAACAACCTTCCCAATTTCTAGAGGAGTTGCAGTGTGAGCCTTCTGCGACAGAAGCACCGGGGAGTCTTGCAGCATCTTAAAGAGTATCAGTGAACAGTTAACGTCAAAACTGTCAGCTGAGGGGGGTCCACTGTCTGCATCTTCAGCATGTGCTACATTTAATGTCCAATCCAGCAGTCCTCTCTTAACCTGCTTTGAAAAGTTGACCATCGATATGAACTCAACATCTAAAAGACAACTGTGCATTATAGATAAGATATTTAGTAATGCCCAGTTGGGTCAAACCAATATTATAAAACAAATCTGGAACGGGAGTAGAATTGGGAAAGAGGCGATTTCTCCTGTTTATTCTTGCTTTGTATGAAATTCAATAAAAATATATATTTTTTAAAAGACTAACACAGTTATCCAAACTACCTTTTCTGAGGTGGGTGGGTGTATTGGGTAGAGGTCTCCTTCTTCCCAGCCCTGCCAATCTCTACCTGCGGAATGATGCCAGGCAGATGGAAATTCCACTGGTGGGTTATCTGCTGGCATCAGCCCTGGAATGGGGCATTTTTAGGGGTGGGGAGAGGCTGAGTCAGCTCAGGATTTATTGAATTTTGAGCCAGCACCACTCCCATCGCATGACAACACTGGGACTGATCTGGGCTAAGTTACTGGGCTAAGTTACTCCAGGCTGGCCCAGTGACCTGGCTGACCCACCACAATCTTCTGACCTTGGTGAAGTGGACCACAGTCCAGGAAAGCTTATGGCTTCATGGTCCTCACCTTCTGACAGGAGGTCTTCAGGTTACTCCAGTCCACCTCCATCACCATCCTTGATATGCCTCCATCTCCCCGACACTTAACATTCGTTGGCTACGGAGCTTCCTCAGCCATTGTTGGTTTAATTGGGAGGTTGCTATTTTCTTGCTGCCCCCACCAATCTCCCCCCGACCCTGGAAGTAATTTATTAAGAATTGTCCTTCTGCAAATCTTAGGGTCTACCTGATATTGAGCTGCTGCTGAACACCTGGAAAAAAAATGCTTTTGAATTCCTTCCATGTGAAAAGGGAACAGTGGCAGTAATTAAGAGATAGACACATTAGAATCACAGCCTCATTCCTTTGATCTAGATAAGCAACTTGGATCACCGTCAAGGAGCTACACAAATCCCAGGCTCCAGACAAGTCTGTGCAGCCAAAATACTTAACACGGAAGCATCTGTTCAGGAGGCTTAAAATCATTTTTGTATCTCTATTAAGTCTGACTTTAGCAACTGTTCAGGCGGAAAGATAAGGCTGAGCAGAAGCACTTGTAATGCAAATGAGCATTCTGGTTGGTGTCTTTTACATTCGCGTTCCATATCTGATGGAAGCGAGGGCGCTTTAAGCTTTATTTGCGAAAACACCTACAGACAATCAGAAAACCCTCCCCGAAACCAGTAGCAATTCACATTTACCAATACAGAGGTTGTCTCCCTTCCAGTTCCGCTGTCTTTCAGCACCTCAGGCTTAGCTTTCAATGTAAAAACATCAATCAAATATTGAAATTTGGTTGGGAGTTTGTCTTCCTTTCCGAACTGTCACTTTCGCATTGCAAATAGTGAATAGCGCAGTCCTTTTTACTCGATGCTTGTCCTCCTGAGAGTAGAACCACTAATATTAATGAACATTATTAAGTTAGGTCCTTTAATCTCAGTGGTTTTACTGTGATTAAAACTTTTTTTGATACAACCCTGTGTTTCTATAGATCACATAGGCTCTTGTTTATTTATTATTGATCTGATGAATTCATAGCCCGCTCTTAAAGAGACGTTCTTTCCAAAGCACCTTACAAAAATATGCCTGAAAATATAGCCAATGAAATATAATTTGCAGCTTATTAAGATTCTATGATTCTATGATTCTATGAAAGCATCTACTCCATTGTATTACTAAAAGCCAGCACATATGTAATAAATAGCCCAGCGTGATTTCACGTGCACAAAAACCAGACCATTAACTCCATTTATACAGTTCAGCCTGTAAGTAGCTACTGAAGGTTCCTATGACAAAAAATAGAAACAACTATTTCAACTTCGTTTCGCAAATTACACATGGAAATAATCACTTATAAAAATGGCAGAAGGGAAGAGTTTACCCTAAAAGGCAGCATACAAATGTTTTATATAAATGAATTTAAGATCTATTGTATGCTGTAGCTTCTGAAGAGCACCAGTTTGGTGTAGTGGTTATAGTGTCAAACTAGGGATGTGGGTGGAGCTGTGGTCTAAACCACTAAGCCTCTTGGGCTTGCTGATCAGAAGGTCAGCAGTTCAAATCCCCGCAATGGTGTGAGCTCCCGTTGCTCTGTCCCAGCTCCTGCCAACCTAGCAGCTCGAAAGCACACCAGTGCAAGTAGATAAATAGGTACCACTGCAGCGGGAAGGTAAATGGTGTTTCCGTGTGCTCTGGTTTCCGTCACGGTGTTCAGTTGCGCCAGAAGCGGTTTAGTCATGCTGGCCACATGACCCAGAAAACTAACTGTGGACAAACGCCAGCTCCCTTGGCCTGAAAGTGAGATGAGTGCTGCAACCCCATAGTCGCTTTTGACTGGACTTAACTATCCAGGGGCCCTTTACCTTTACCTTTTATAGTGTCAAAGTAGGACCTGGGAGACCAGGGTTCAAATAACCACTCAGCTGAAAAGCTCACTGGGTGACCTTGAGCTACTCACTCTCCCTTTTAAATTAACCTATCTCACACGATTATTGAGAAGACAAAATGAGTGGCGGGAGGGAAGGCATGCATGTCATTTTGAGCTCCTTGGCCCTGCCCCTCACCGTCCATGGATGCTTTTGCTTGGCTAAAATGTCGTTTTGAACTGTGGTAACGCCTCTGGTATGTCTGGAAGGAGCCTAGAGAGATATGTATGTACATATGTTATACAGAAAGCTGTGGCTAGAATGCAACCTATTTCACAATGGTAAGGATCATACCCAACACTCTCTCCACTTTTGCCTCTAGCCCCACCCACTGTCCCTGGCTACACCTGTTGCGGGTGTGATGTTGCAGCCGCCTGTTGCTGCCCCTCACAAGGACCTGTGCAGGTGTGTACAAAGCTGGGGGCCACAAGTGAGAATTAATGCATGCACGGACTACATGAGAGGAGGAGGAAGCTGACAGCCAGTGAATCTTCCTGGAGTGGTTGTAAGCAAGGAGGCAGTCTGGTGGGGGCTGGCTGAGGGCAAAATGAGGTTGGTGGTGGGGCAGAGCCCTGTTTGCCTTAAAGCAGTGTTCCCCAACCTTGGGCCTCCAGCTGTTTTTGGACTACAACTCCCATAATCCCTCGCTAGCAAGACCGGTGGTCAAGGATGATGGGAATTGTAGTCCAAAAACAGCTGGAGGCTCAAGGTTGGGAAACACTGCCTTAAAGAACCAGCCTCCACTGCTTAGCAGTGACTCTTTGCGCCAGGGACAGGGAACCTGTGACCCTTCAAGATGTTGCTGGACTCCAGCTCCCATAATCCCTGAACATTGGTCACGCTGGCCGGGGACAATTCACAAGGTCTGCCGTGTGTTGCTTCTACGGGAAGCCACCGAGAGGATGTCAACAGCACGAAGCATTATAGAATGGACGAGCTGCTAACCATTCAGAATTGTCACCTTGGGAGTTGAAAGCCACACCCAAGGAGTCACCAGAGGATTGTTTCCATGCACATGACCTAGCTTAACCTTTCCAAGGCACGTAGCCTCACCCTCAGCTTAAGTAGATGGAGTTTGTTATTATTAGGTGGCACATTGGAGGGAAACACCTGGCATCGTAAGCGCTGTTGGAAAAGAGGTGGGTCCAGACAGGTTGTTCTTGAGATGATTCAAACTAGGCCTGATAGTGACACAATCATGTGTTTTAATGCAGATCCAGGTTCTGAGGGGCTCTTGAACAAGGTGCCTCCCTCCTTGCCACTGTTGTAGGAACATAGGAAGCTGTCTTATATCTAGTCAGACTTTTGGTCTGTCTAGATCAGTACACTGACTAGCAGCAGCTCTATGGGGTTTTCAGGCAAGGGGTCTACCTGGAGATGCCAGGGATTGAACCTGGGACCTCCTGCTTGCAAGGCAGATGCTCTACCACTGAGCTATGGCCCTTCCATCCATAGGGGGTCCCTGTGGCATCCTTGATCCTGCTCCCCATCCTCACCTGCTCAGCTTGCTGCATTTCCAGCACTGCGTCTAGTTGCGCAAGCCACTTCAGCTCTTTTGCAGAACTGCAAAGGTTTAGGATTGCTCCCAAAGAAGGAACCTGTGTTCCAAAGCACACTGAAGAGTAATAAATCTTATTGGTTGGCACTTTTGAAAACCCCTTGTTGCATTTTTTTCTAGTTTCTGCGCCTCCTTCCTGGCTGGGGCCTGTGTGTGAGTGCACGTGTGCCTCAACTTCTGAGTTGTCTTCCAAAACATCTAGAGGGCACCAGGTTGGCAAAGGCTGCAGCGCACCCTTGGGGGACCTTGCCTAGATAGCAGCACCCCTGTCTGCGTGCATTGCTTGTTTGTCGAGAGAGTGCATTCCTGCCCCCTGGTGGCAACCCTTACCCTGGTGGAGGTACAGAAACTGCCTCTTCTCATGCTAGTTCGGAAGAGTTAAAGGTATATATAAATACAGAAGTTGAGCAATGACATGGAGTCATTAAGAGTGAATTGAACTTATGAGTTGCCTAACCAGATCACAGCAAAAAAGGCAGTGTGGTCCAGTGTTCTTTGTCTTCAAACGCCTTGGAAGCTTGCAACAGTGGTGGACTTGGGTAATATGGCACCCTGTGCGAGGCCAACATTTGACACCCTCTGGCCTATTTGCTGCCTTCCCAAATCAGGCTAAGTGAGGCGCTGGGCTTTGGGAAGGAGGCGTAAGGCTCTGGCAAGATCCTAGAGCCCTTCCACATCCTTCCCAAAGCTGGGTAAGTGATAACCAAGCTTTGGGAAAGAGGGAGGTGGACTCCAGGACTCTGTCAGAGGTTCACGCCTCTTCCCCAAAACCTGGAACCTTGCTTCCCGGGCTTTGAGAAGCTGCTCCCCCCGGCTCAACATCTAGTACAGTGGTACCTCGGGTTAAGTACTTAATTTGTTCCGGAGGTCCGTTCTTAATCTGAACTGTTCTTAACCTGAAGCACCACTTTAGCTAATGGGTCCTCCTGCTGCTGCCGCACCTCTGCAGCACGATTTTTGTTCTCATCCTGAAGTAAAGTTCTTAACCTGAGCTACTGTTTCTGGGTTAGCGGAGTCTGTAACCTGAAGTGTATGTAACCTGAAGCGTATGTAACCCGAGGTACCACTGTATGTGCATACCACTCACACAGCCCTAAATCTGCAAGCAGGGCATGATCACAGCAGTTGTCTGCTGTTTTATGCCCTGTTTCTGCTGAAACTATAAGGGGGAGGCTTTTTATGCCTAAGGGCCACGTTCCCTTATAAGGAACTTTTGGGAATGGGGGCACAAGCCAGTGGTGGATAAGACCAGAGGCAAAAGTGGAGTGAGGCGCCTTCACAGTTCAAGGACACTCTTCAGTCTGGCAAAGAAGGGACGCAGCAGGAGTGTGGCTAGGGAGGAGGCATGGCCTAGGGAGAGTCCCAAGGGCTGACTAAAGACCTCGGGACTCACATTTGGTCCATCCCCATGACAAGGTAGCCAAATTCTCCAGACCTGTATAAGGTAGGGATGTGGAACCTTTGGCCCTCCAGGTGTTGGACTCCAACTGTTACGAGTGTGCCCAATCACTAGGGTTGATTAGAGATGGGTGAGGACTTCCATTCAGTTTGTATTTAGAGGCAAACTGACTGAATTTGAATTCTATGAAACAACACACAAACAAAGCACAGCCCTCCTTCGCAATTCACACTTTTCTGAATTTTGCAATGCCAAGTGTGCATATAAATGCACATATTAGTGGAAGTAGCATACAAAAATGCATTCAGTGTGGGGAAATTGCTTTGCAGAAATGTGCATGTTAGAAAAAATTGTACGCAACAACGTGTATATTAAGGGGAATTTGTACTAAAGTGCTTCTTTGGTACATGAGGGCTTTCATGAGGGCTTGTTTTTGTTTTTAATTGCAAACTGTTGTGAAAATGTGGAGAACTGAACTTAAGATTTGGGAAAGATGAGAAACTGAAATTGACCCATTTGCCTATCCCTAGGGATGATGGGAGTCTGACAACAGGTGCTCCACCCCCTGATATAACATATTTTAAGAATCCGTGTGTGTAGAATTGGAAAGGGAATGTTAATGGAGTTGGAAAACAACAGTCCTAACAAAGTTAGGAAGTTTGCCTTTCGTTAGGCAGATTGGCTGATGGTGCTCAACAGCTGTACTTCTGAAAGACTAGGAAATACCTGGAAGGTTTGTACCTCTTCCCCAACCCAAGCTAAGGTTGATGTGGTCTAGATGTCTTCATGAAAAGGACAGACTTCCCTTTGAGATAGAGAAAGACACAGAGAGCTGAGCTTGAGCTCTGCAAGCATCATAGGGTGCCAGTGAATGTCCCTTTATGGACTTTGGCTGTCTCCTGGAGCTTCCAATGATAGTCAACCCATATATTTGTAAATAAGTGAAAACATTATGACAAGCCTCCAGGGGTGTCCATCCAAAGGGGTTTGAGCATGGGCCAGGGTTGCACTCCAGGAGCTTCTCATCAGTTAGAGAAGTGGGATGAGCATAACAATATGATGCCCTTGTTAAAGGCCTAGGAGCCTCTGTCAGGAACAAACAATCAGTGATGGGGAGAATATTTCAAAAGCATATCAAGTGATCCACATGGGCAAGGCCTCTCAGTCTGCACTGCAACTAAGGTCTAGCTATCTCCTGCATGTTCCTAGCACTTCCAGATTCTGAAGAGACATCACATACATGATCTAATTTTAATCCTTACAACAGTCCTGCAAAGGTAAGTCCACATCGAGTTCCCATATTGCAGATGGAGGGGCTGAGGCTGAGGCCCAAGATTGGTTCATGGCGGAGGTGAGAGCGAAACTGTGGAATTCCTCATTTGCACCTTGGCGTCTTACCCAATGCACCATGCTCTTCATAGTTCCCAACAGGGAAAGAGCTTCTTACATTTTTAACTTGAACATTTCCAGCTGTCAGGGACCTTATTGCAGTCTCCAGTTGCAGTCAGAACATCCTTACCTTGTGGATCAGACTTTTAATAGGTTCCTGACACTTTTTAAAACTAGTTCTGCTTCTGTGCAGACTGACACAGTGCCAGATTTATGTATAAGCTAAACAAGCTATAGCTTAGGGCCCCACTCTCTTGTGAGCCCCCCAAAAAATTAAAGGGGGAAAAACTGGATGTCCATTTCCAAAATATAAGATAAAAAACAAATAAAATAAAACCTACATTCAGCAACAGTGTTTTGTGTTGTGTAGGCTCCTATGATGTAAGTAATGGGCCCCGCCTGATAGCCTGCTCCCTAAAATATCACTGGTTTGCTCATTTCTATATATAGGGTGCCTACATTCTGCATGGACTGGTTGTATCTAGGTCCATAAATTACCATGTAGCATACATTCAACACAAAAAACAGTGACAATTTGTTGTTGACAAAGGACAGCTGGACCTATAAAGGCATAGCTGTCAACTTTTCCCTTTTCTTGTGAGGGATCCTATTCGGAATAAGTGAATTTCAATTAAAAAAGGGGAAATGTTGACACCTATGTATAAAAGGCCCCATTACCTTCAGTAGCTTAGGGCCTCATCAAACCTAAATCTGGCCCATCTAAAACAGGGAGGGGGACACTTTTGGAGGCTGCATGCCAATAGTGGGTGGGACCAGAGGCAAGAGCGGGTGGAGCAATGAACATAAATTTTACCTTTGCGCAGGAGGCTAGTTTCTACGCCTGCTCACACACCCTTCTCTGTCCGCCATCCAAGCAAGCAAAAGTAATTTGGACACAATCCAACCAAGCAAACACACTCAAGAATGTGAAGCAAGGCTGGCGAGGGGTATGGCATGGGAAGGTAGGGTATTAATTTACAAGGCCCTGAACAACTTAGGTCCAGGGTACTGCTTTATATGCCAGCATGATTACTGAGATCACCAGCAGGGGCATCACTGATGGTTCCTCAAGTTTGAGAGGCTTATCTGACAGCAGCAAGAAACTTTCGTGTCATTGGCACTGTCCTGTGGAATGTCGTGCCAACAGAGAATTCAGAAGGAGCCTTTGCTTTGAACCTGAAACATTTTCTGCACTGCCAAGTCGTTGCTGTTGCACTGTAAGCTCTGTGGAGAACTCCAGCTGATTTAGGGACAGTGCATTTTGCTAAGAGGACAACCTGTTGTGTTCCATCCACACTAGTGGGAGTGATGACCAGGTTTGCATTGTTTTGGACTAATGTATGGATGTGAATGCAATTCTCCTTGTTGTTGCACTATTCCCAATGTTGCAATGCAGCTTTCGGCTCAAAAAAACCCAAAAACATTAATAAAAAGCACATTTTGTCAGAAAATATGTTCCGAAACACATATTTAAATATATAGATGTTCCATAACAGTTGAGTAAACATAGAGTGGCACTGCTAGAGTGAACACCAAGTGTGGCAATAGTTGGCAGGATAATATTGATGAACAGCGGAGCTTATTGAATGGAAGATGCTAATGTTCTCTCAGAGCTTATGAAATGAGAATGGGACTGTTCCTTGGGGCTGCAGCCATGCATCCAGCTGTATGCACATAAGGATTTGTGAATTAAAGGGAAAGTATGAATGCAAAGCCAGGGTGGGTTTTTTCTTTAAATCAACATAATAAAGTGTATTAGTATGCTGCATTTTCTTGGAAATCTCCTCCCTCTTAAAACAAGGTCATTCCACAATCACATGGACTACTTCAAACAGGGACACTGTGTCCTAAACCCTGCCTTAATTTCCCTGCTTACAACCTTTCTCATTCACTCCATTAACTTATAACACATACAAATACTGTCCCCCTAATACAACACAATGAGGAATGGGTGGTACAGCCAAACTAATGTTCATTTTCAGCAGAAAAAAATAGCTTAGAGCCAGCCTTGGGTGGAGCTTGGTGAAACTTTGCCAAAGGTGGAACATCCTTCACCAGCAAAGGAAGGAAAAAACTGATGTGCAAGGGGGAATATTGATCGCCAGGGCCTTTTTCCTGAAACTTTTCCCTCCCCTGATTTCAGGGTCTTTTGGCTGAAGCTTTTTCTTCCGTTGAGGTTCATCACGAATTCTGATTGATCGTCTCCCGGATCCATGGCACGACACAGCACACTTTTGCATACACACCCGGGTTCCCTCTCTGTGCGCACACTTGTGTTCCCCAGGAAACCACACCTTCGAGTTGCCCCCCGCAGGTGAGTGGGCCCCCAGAGTCACCCTGCATGGAGAAATGGAAGAAGTTTTCAGCAGGTGCACGTTTCCATTCTGTGTCTTCCTCTACATGGTGCTACTTAGGTAAGGTAAAGGGACCCCTGATCATTAGGTCCAGTCATGGCCGACTCTGGGGTTGCAGCGCTCATCTCGCTTTATTGGCCGAGGGAACCGGCGTACAGCTTCCAGGTCATGTGGCCAGCATGACTAAGCCGCTTCTGGCGAACCAGAGCAGCACAAGGAAACGCTGTTTACCTTCCCGCCAGAGCGGTACCTATTTATCTACTTGCACTTTGGTGTGCTTTCGAACTGCTAGGTTGGCAGGAGCTGGGACCGAGCAACGGGAGCTCACCCCGTCGTGGAGATTTGAACCACCGACCTTCTGATCGGCAAGTCCTAGGCTCTGTGGTTTAACCCACAGCGCCACCCGCCTCCCTATGATGCTACTTAAACTCAGTTAAATGGCCTGCTTTGTTTCGCATAACATAGCAAGCATACTTGGGTCTGTTATGTTCACCAGGGGAGAGCCATTGCTCAGTGGCAGAGTGTAGTTTTGTGTGCTTGAGGTTTCAACATTCAGTTTAGTCAGAGTGGTTGGTGGGGCTGCTTACCTGGCAAAGTTCTTAACCCGAGGTACTACTTCCGGGTTAGCGGAGTTTGTAACCCGAAGTGTCTGTAACCCGAGGTGTCTGTAACCCGAGGTGTCTGTAACCTGAGGTATCACTGTACCAAAATGTGCACTAAAAATGCATATTTTAGGATAAAATGTGCACAAAATCTTCCAAAAGAAATAAGCTGCCTATACTGGCCCTTTAGTTTGTTTTGACCCTAGAGAAGAGGTTGACCCTAGAGAAGAGGTCAGCAACATACTGTCCTGTAGGTAACACCCACCCGCCAAGGCCTTTTCTTTCTAAAAAGCTTTCCCCATTGACCCTTTTCTTTTGGAAAACCTACAAGTAAGTTGCGTGGCAAGGTGGGATTGAAGAGGGATTTGGTGGAGTGGGTGCACCTCTGGTGCCCATCAGCTGCTGATCACTGCCTTAGAGACCTAAACACAGATTTGCTATCTAATTGGGGGGGGGGGTTATTGGGTTGTTGTTTTTATTTGATGATATATTTTGTGGTTTTATATTATGATTTTGTTCTATGAGCTGCCCTGAGACCTCTGGGTATAGGGTGGTATATAAATTCAATAAATGATAACGATAACGATAACAACAACAACACAATCGTACCTTGGTTTTTGAACGCCTTGTGAGTTGAACGTTGCAAACCTGGAAGTAACTGTTCCGGTTTGTGAAATATTTTTGGAAGCTGAACGTCCAGCAGGGCTTTCATGGCTTCTGATTCCTGCAGCGAATCAGAAGCCGCGCTTTGGTTTTTGAATATTTTGGAAGTCAAATGGACTTCCGGAATGGATTCCATTCGACTTCCAAGGTACGACTGTAATAATAATAAATTCCATACATTAAAAATAAATAAATGCAGAGTGATGCAGAAATGGGAGGGAACAGGCTAGTAAATGAAAATGTGTGAATCTGACAGGGACCAAAAACAGATTGATCTGTCCATGCTTATGACCCTAACCCTTTTTCAACCTCTCAAAAGGTGTAGTCCATCTTCACATCAGCCCTCCTCTCACCTGGCAAGAGTCTGTGCCTCCTTCCTGTACTCCAGCACACATCATGAACGGTGTAATAGCACCACGATACGCCATATTACACTGTGATGCTGGGACAACGTTGACATCTGCACACTGCAGCTGAGCTGGAAGCTGAGCTGGAAGAGATATGTAGAGCACCAAAAGGTCAGTGGTAGTGGTGAAACAGGAAAAAAAAAGTCCAAGCAGACAGAAAGGGATGCTAAAAAAAGACTTTGAAGAACACATTGCTGAAAACTTTAATACCAACAACAAGAAGTTCTTTAGATATGTTAGTATTACCTCCCACCTTCTAAAGTTTGCAAGCTTACCTTGAGGAGATCTGATGGTACCCCAGCCCGAGACACTGCATACACTCCCGTCAGTAGGGCTGCTTGTAGGTAGGTTGATAGTCCTTACAGTTTCGGAAAGTCTGGCACAGGGGCGAAGTCGGAGAAGCATGAAATCCTTGTCATTTTGTCTCCGGTCGTACCCTGGGTACACTTTAACTTCAGCGATATCCAGGCACTGTTCTCCCTGTTCAACCCTCTTCAAGTTGTGCTTTCCTAAGCACACCTTCATTCTGTATGGGGGCACAAGGCAAATGCAAAACTGAACAAAAGAATAGATTGTGGATGAGCTGTGTGAATGCTGATCACAGATCAATCCAGTTTATGCCTCTTTGTCAGATTGCCAGGCTGTTAAAGTAAGGCTGTTGCTTGTCCCAGAGGAAGCATTCTTTCCCCCTCCGTGTCGCTGCATCTTGCTACAGCCTTCACTTACCCGGGTCTGGGTCTGCAATGGGCTGCTGAGAGCACCCAACATGGATGCACTAAGCTTCCTCCACAATAAATGTTCCAGTTGCCTCTGCGTCCAGTTACAATGGCCGCCTGGTAAGGTCTGGACTGTTGTGGACAAACGTACCCTCCAATTATTCGATCAGCTGTGCCTGGCTGGGCAAAAGCTGCAACAAAACAAAACAAAAACTTTGTGGTTATTTCCGTCATGTTTTTTATACCAATGGTTTGTTTCAGGAACTCGATTTCATGTAAGCTTAATGTGGGCAAGATTTTAAAAATTGTGAAATAATGAGAGATCCTGAGTATGTAATCTTGCCTTAACACAGATTGGTGGATCACAGGATTTCTGCTAAAAGAAGGAACAGAAGAAGCTGCCTCAAAGCAAGTAAGACCATTGGTCCATCTAGCTCAGTATTGTCTACACAGATCGGCAGCATCTCTCTAGGATTTCAGGTGGGGAACATTCCCAGCCCTACCTGGAGATGCTGGGGTTTGAACTTGGAACTTTTTACATACAAAGAAGATGCTCCATCACTGACCTGTGGTCCTTCCTCATTCAATGACCATTCAGGACCCACACAAAAAGTTGTTTTCCCAACCTGTGCTTCACAATTCACTCGTCAACATGGTTCGCCAGTGGCACCAATGCTCTTCAGAGTCTTCTGAAGGCTAGGCACATAGAAAAAATGCCATGTACCAGGGCAGACTATTTGTCCATCTAAGCACAGCATTGCCTACTCGGACGGGCAGTGGATCTCTCGGGTCTCAGGCAGAGTTCTATCACATCGCATGACATCTGCCTTTTAGTAAGAGATGCCAGGGATCAAAGCCAGGACGTTCTATGTGCAAGTGTGTGCTCTGCGTGCTCTACTACCACTGAGTTACGACCCCTCCATTATCTCTCTTCAGAAATTTCAGGTGCCCCATATGTGAATGTGTGCAAATTCAGACCTATAACAGATGGGAGAGGAGGCTGAGTGATGGGACTTGGCAACTTTCCCTGCTTCAGTAGTACTTATAAAGATAAAGGCAGGCTCTCCAATTGCAACCTGGTAGCTACTAACATGAGTTTGACCAAACTGCGGGAGGCAGTGGAAGACAGGAGTGCCTGGTGTGCTCTGGTCCATGGGGTCACAAAGAGTCGGACACAACTAAACAACTAAGCTACAACAGTTCTCTATCTTATAACAGGGGCAGCCAATATGGTGCCCTCCACATGAGGTTGGACTGCAGCGCCCATCATCCATAGACATCAGCCTTGCCAGCTGTGACTTATGAGAGTCCAATAATACCTGGAGGGCATCTGTTGGCTACCCCTGCAGTACAGTATCATAGCTTCTTCCTATACAGTGCCGTGAGATCCAAATATGGAGGAAATAATACACATGGAGCATATAATTCTTACAACAGGAGCAAACAACTGTTGTGGGACATTATTGCAGTCAAACCAACAGCACATGGTTTACCAGCAAATTTAGGTTTGCCTGAAAAACGTAAGAAGAGCCTGCTGGATCAAGCCAGTGGCCTGTCTAGCCTAACATCCTGTTGTCACATTGGCCAACCAGATGCCTATGGGAAGCAGACAATCAGAAGAACAGCCTTCTCCCCGTTTGTGATTCCCAGCAACTGACATTCAGAGGCATATTGGCTCCAACAGTGGGGACAGAACACAGCACAGGAACACAGGAAATTGCCTTATAGCAAGACAGACCATTGATCCATCTATCTCAGTATTATCTACACTGGCAGGCAGTGGCTCTCCAGGGTTTCAGGAAAGAGCCTCTCCCATCTGGAGGTGCTGGGGGTTGAACCCAGGACCTTCCCCATGCAAAACAGAAGCTCTGCCACTGAGCTGCAGCCCTACAGAACAAACGGCCAGTAAAGCAGGTATGTAATATGGAAGCGTTCCAGGATCAGGACTGCCCATTGGTTAAGTAGGGATGTTGGGACAAGATGTCTACTGCTGTTTGACGTTAGGTATATTTATAATTGCTGTCTGATAGGCAGCCTGTTAACAACCTTGTTTATCGTTCCATCAACCTGTCTGGTAGGTCCTTATTACTTCCAGGTGAGAAATTGAGAGAGCGTGCCAGCACATTGCTGCCTCAGAACCCAGTTTGCCCAGCACTCTTTGATTACCTGTAAGTCTTTCCATTTAAAATCCACATAAATGGTTAAAACTTTTTAAAAAAATAAAAATCACACTGGTTGGAATGTGGGAAGTTTCACCCAGAGAGGAAACCCCTCCCAGCTACAGAATACATAGTTTTTTTACCTGAGGCAAGGACAGATGACCCCCCACTTTCATGAATATTACTTCATCACTGAGGTAGAAAGAGGCTCTTAAGGTTTCTGCTATCTGCCATTTTATTTCCCCAATACTACTACCACTTCTTACTATTATTATTATTATTATTATTATTATTATTATTATTATTATTATTAACCCACCTTTCACCCTAAGGCCCCAGGGTAGGTTACAACATTAAAACACAATATTAAAAACAGTTTGAAACAACTTACAATAGCAGAAATGGGGGGGGGGCGTTCCCTAAAAATATTCACGTGGAGTGTCAAATGCCAGGATGGAGAGATTCATCTTCAGAATTTGCTAGAAGCTTTAAAGAAAGAGTTACACAACTGTCACAGAGAATGCCCTCTGCTGGGCTGCCACCACCTTGTGTGTCTTGGGGGGCAAAGGAACTACCAAGAGGTCCCCGCCCTTGGCGATCTAAGCACCTGAGAGGGTCTGTATGGAAGAAAGCGGTCTTCCAGATATTTGAGGGGCCTGAATCATTTAAGGCTTTAAACATAAAATGAGCACTCTGCAGTGGGCTCAGAAACCAGTGAAGCTGTTTTAAAACAGAGGTCAGAGCTGGCCTAAAGATGAGGCAGGGGGAAGCACCAGCCTCACATTGTGGAAGCATGAAAGGTGCTGTCCTGCCCACCCCATTGCTTCCACCACTAGCAGAACGCCAACCCTCTTGTGAGAGGAGAGACATTCCAGCACACCCTGTTGCCACTCAACCTCCCAGCCCTGGGGTGGAGAAGGTGAGCGGAAACACTTTGCAGAACGCCCCTTCTCTCAGAAAGTTTGGCAAGAGAAAGGGCATTGTGAAGGACAGGCAGGAGCCCGAAGGGGGGGCAGAGGAGGGGGGCAGACATGAGGTAATCTAGGGGAAGGGGCCAGTGATTTGTGGGGTTCTGTGCCACCTGTGAAGCAGGGGGGAAAGGAAGAGGCCAGGTAGCCAGAGATGGGAAGAGAGGTGAGGCAGGCGATAGAGTTGCAAGAAGGCACAGAGGTGGGAGTGCCTAGCCATTAGAATCTGCTGAAGCTGCCATGCAGGAGAAGCGGCTGGCTGCTTGCATGCGCCATGTCAGAAGAAGGCATTTAATGTGCTGGTGGAGATGTGGTCGCACTGCCGCTTCAACTGTTTGGGTTGGAGCACAGGTCTGAAGACAAAGACGCCCAGCTAGCTATTTAGCAGAAGCAGTGCACACGATTATTTCGCCTTAGAAGCTGATGTAACCAAGTGCCTTGCCAATAAAGAACTAAACCAGGGGTTGGCAACCTAAGGCCCACAGGCCACAAGCAGCCCACGGGGGTCGTTTAACCGGTCCACGAGCCACCCCCAAACCGAGCCGCTCGCTCGGTGAGTCCCTGTGCGTTGTGCTAAACCGGCGCAGAGCGGCGTGGGGACTCACTTCCATGGTGCCAAAAATTGCATCTGCACAGATGCAGATGCTGGAAATCGCAGGTGCGATCTGGCCCACAGAGGGATCTCCACTGGAGTGAACCAGCCCAGGCAAAATAAACCTTACCGACCCCTGAACTAAACTTTCAATTGTGCATCCTCATTGGGGGGGGGGGGGCTGGTTTGCTCAGAACAGGCATTCTGGAGTGCTGCGTTGCCAGTGATCTTCCTGCCTCTGGGCTGGAGAAGGCGAGTGAGAACACCTTGCGGAACATCCCTCCCCTTGCAGAGTTTGGTGAGGTGGGGTGTTCTGATATCAGTGGAGGTGAGGGGTTGGAGCGTGGCAGGGGGGCAGGGCAGGAGGCAGTTCTTCCCATCTCACCTCAGGTGGCAAAATGGGACAGTTATTTGAGATCTAAACAGAACCGCAGTCAGTAATCTGGCTGCTGCATTTTGGACCAATTGAAGTTTCCAAGTCATCTTCAAGGACAGCTCCAAGTAACAGTGTATTGCTATACGCCAGTATGGAAGTTACCAGAGCATGGAGGACAGCGAACATGTCATCTCTTGCTCATCAAAGAATGTAGCCAGCAAATCAACTAGAGCTGGGGGGAAGGTACTGCTCCCACTAAGGCCACCTGAGCCTACAGACAACAGTTTTGAAGCCAGGGGTACCCGCAAACTGTGAACCTGCTCTTTCCAGGGAAGTGCCACCCCATTCAGGGCAGGTCACCTTCTGTATGTGAAAACTTGAGACACATATCACCTCCATCTTTTTGGGATTCACCTTCAGCTTATTGGTCCACATGCAGCCCATCACCGCCTCCAGCACAGGCCTAGAACATCAAAGACCTCGTCTGGTTCAGTCAGAACCGAGTTGATATATAACATCGTTTGAAGGTGTGTGTGTGTGGGAGCCTCTGCAGGTGGCTCCAACCAGAAGGAAAACCACTCAGCGCCTCCCAATACATTATGCTGCCTGAGGCAAAAGATAAGATGGCACCCTTCCTCCTCATCTTACCTCCTTCAACTGACAGGACTGGCAATGGAATCTTACTTCAGCACTGGGTTAAGAGAGGCCCTTAAGGTCATTCCTGGCTGCCATCTTATTTTCCCCCAAGATGCCCTGGATGTAGTAACATCATCCTGGGTGAGGAAAGGGCAGTCTTCACTGAGGGTAAGTAAGTAAGTAAGTAAGTAAGTAAGTAAGTAAGTAAGTAAGTAAGTAAATGTCAGCACCCAGTGGTGGAGGAAAATAGATAAGGCTCAAATTACCACAGGTAAGCCCCTCAAACCCTTAAGAAATTTCATGGCTCCCCTTCTGAGAAACTGAATATGGGACAGGGAATTAGGGGGGTGTACTCTGCGACCACTCAAAAAGCCATGAATGTCAGGGGCTGGCTGAGGAAGAGTGGTGGAAACCACCCAACCAAGAGCCCCCCCCCAGGGAAGGCACAGAGGAAGAGGAGCCTGCTGACTGGTGGTGGGACACTGGCCACACCTCAGAGGAGGGGATGAGCTGGGAAGTGCTAGAAGCAGGGCACTTGAGGGGAAGCGAAGAGACAGAAACTGGCAGAAACTGCCCCAGCACAGGACACAGTGAGGAGGCTTCCGGTTTGGATGCAGGCGCTGGCAGCGATGACAGAGGGGAGGTAGACCCAGCCGTTCTCCCTCAGAGCCACTCTGACAGCTTCTCTGCTGACAGCTTGCTGCCCCGCCATTCCTAGAACGAAGTGTTTGTTGCTTGTTGCCGAGAAGTGAGTCAGGCAGACAAAGAGGGAGTCCCCTTGAGCTTGCTGGAGCAAAAGATCCCAGAGGGAGCAGCCTGATGCAGAGGGCTAGAGAGTGAAGGAGGGGCTACACACCAGTTTCAAACAACTGCTTCATTAGGCAGCCTTACCTTTTAGAAGTCTCTGTTTGTTCTTTGTTTTGCAAGTTAGCCAAGCATCTCTCTCTCTCTCTCTCTCTCTCTCTCTCTCTCTCTCTCTCTCTCTCTCTCTCCATGGCCGTTGGCTAATGCGAATAAAGTTTATCTTCTCTTCTCTTCTCTTATCTCCTCTCCTCTCTCTCTCTCTCTCTCTCTCTCTCTCTCTCTCTCTCTCTCTCTCTTGCGAATGACCTGCTCTGCCTGTCGGCTCCCTGATACTGGAGGGATACACATTTCCAAAATCAACAAATAACAACAACTTAGGAACATAACAAAGAGACCTTCTATTCTAGCGTCCTGTTCTCACAGTGGCGAACCAGAGGCCTATGGGAAGCCTGAAAGAAGGATCTGAGCAGAAGACCACTATTATTCTCATTGCTCCCAACACTATAGGCACAACAAGGGGGGGGGGGAGGAAAAAGAAGAAAACAGTGAGCATGGTTGCTGCCCCCATGCCACTTTGCTTATTTCCTTACCTCCAGAGCTCATCAGGAGCAGCCCAAACGCCAACAGCTTCATCGTTGCACTGGCAGATCAAGAGACCAGTCTTCCCAAGGAACTTGCTGCAGGGTAAAACATTTACGGTGAACAATTGTGATGGATGGATGTCAGATTGAGTCACTGATACCGGTACCACAGCACACACCCAAATGACGATAATGAACAACATTATCATCAGTAATTGTTTATGTAAACAACTCACCAGTAGTTATTATTCATGATACATTATTGTTAGCGCTTATGCTGAAGCAAACGTCAAGGTAAATGCTTCCTGTTTGGTTGAGGACACGTGTGACCCCCCCACGGGGTCAGGGCTGAATGGAAAAGAGGATGCGATTTCTTTCCTATCAGCCTAACAACAACACTAATAAAATAAATGAAGGAGGAAAGCAATGATAATAACAGAATAGAAGAATTACTATGTTGGTTTAACTGGTTGTTAGCTGCTTTGGGAACTGAAGAGCAGAATGAAAAGTTATGAAATAAATAGCAAACGCAAGACAAATCTTTTAAAGCATTTTGAAAATCGGATGTGTTGTCCCTTAGGGGGGTGCATTATTACGAACCAATGCTAGTTCCACTCAGACCAGACCTATTGGAATTAATGGACATGACTAACTTAGGTCAATTAATGTCATTGGGTCTACTCTAGGTGGAACTTAGTTGGATGCAACACCAGGGCAGAGACATTGAAATTAGTGGACCCAAGTTAACCATGTCAATTAATTTCAATGGGTGTACTCTGATGATGGTCAACACTAGATGCAACCCCAGGAATCCAAGTGAGAAAAAAGAGGGGCAGTGTGAAGTGATGAGAGAAAGGTTGGGCAACTTGGGACCCTCCAGGTGTCGTTGGACTACACCTCTCATCATCCCTGATGAGATGGCAGTAGGATAGACAGCAGATACATTCTGTCTGCAGGCAGATGCAAATTCCAGCGGAGTATCATTGCAATCAGGTTGTAATCAGAGAGTATTTTTCATTCAACATCCCTGGTAATTGGGGGAGTAATTTTATGAGAGACAGAGCACTCTAGATTTACCTTGAAGCAGTCACATGGTGAAGAGGCTGCATGGTCAAAATGCAGGTGACTGCTAAAAGCTCTGTTTATTTACATTATGCTGTTGAGGTGAATTCCCTCCTGTCCTTTAATCTTACCTGATTAGTGTATTTAGAAGCTCTTTGATCTTATTGTTATTTTATTGATGTTTAATTATATATTGAGTGCGATCTTGCAGCTGGAGTCCAGGAACATCTGGAGGACCAGATGTTGTTGTCCATCTCTGTGTTAAAAGCCCTGGATTGGGGCAAGCCTGGGGACCCTGTGACCCTCTCATTGGTGTTCATCTGGTAGGTTGGGACCTACTGCTGGGTTGCAGCTTAATCTAAGGCAATCTGAGACACAACAGCAGTACTACCACCATACAGACACAAGGGGGAATTATGGAGATGGGGATCTCCCAATGCATGTTTGGACTAAAGGTGGGTCTCAGATCTGAAAAAGTTAGGGAAATCCCTAACTCACCAAGGGTTCGACTACCCTCACGTGGTTTAGTCGGCCAGTTGAAGCCATTCCCAGAGTGTGGCCGCTGTTGCATCCGGACAGCTTCTAGAAGCCACAGGTGAAAGCTAAGCACAGAGTGGGGACCTAAGGTGGACAGGCTACCGCAGAAGGAGCACGACATGTCCCCCACCAGAGGAACTACCTCTCCCCTAACCCTTCATACACCCCTGCTTATATAACTCCTGCGTATTTATAGGTGCTCTCTGTATCTAACAGAAATTCACCTCTACTGAAAGCAAGCTAAATTCTAACAAAGGCCCACAGTATAATTCTGAAGCATAATTCCAAGAATTAGACAACTTCTTATCCAGGTGTCCATCAATACAACTGGCAATGGTGACCAGAAATGTAATTCTAGTGAACTGAAGGGAAAGCCTGTAGTAAACACTACTGTGGGAATATGGTATTATTTTAAAAGCCACTTGGCGGGAGAGAAAGGGGTGGGGAGAGAGAAAATCTTTCAAAGTGACTGTGTCTTTTACCCTTTGCCTTCTGCAGTAGTGGCCAAGGTTGCTTTTACTAATAGATAGATAGATAGATAGATAGATAGATAGATAGATAGATAGATAGATAGATAGGCTGCCATTTGTGGTAGCCACACAGCTTGGCATTCATCAGGCCAGCCAAAAGTTTCAATCAATGATTACGATCACAGATCAGCCATACACATGACATATTTAAAACCTTGTCACACCACTTTAACATTCATGGCTTCCTCCCCAAAGAATCCAATGGAATTGTAGTTTGTTAAGGGTTCTTGGAACTGTAGCTCTGTGAGGGGTAAACTATAGTTCCAATGATTCTTTGGGGGAAGCCATGATGGTTAAAGTGGTATGAATGTGTTTCAAATATAAGGTGTGGATGTCACTGCAGCCATCTATGAAAGTTCAGACTCATCTGAATTTTGTGATGCAAGTCTCCAAATCATGTGTTTGAAAATTCACAGGCAAGATGGGCATAAATGCATATATTTGGATTCCAGAATTTCACATTTTGGGTTACACATTCCAACAGAACAATCCAGCAGATGCCTACTCAGAAGTCGGTTCCATTCAGTTCATTAGGGCCTATTCTAAGGGATAGCATAACAGTCTAAATCCATGTTCTTATTTTGGAGTAGAATGAACACACACACGGGGAGAGACTACACATATTTTTGTGCCAAGACTTGAGTCCCAACAACAACAAGAGTAGCAGTGAACAAGACAACCAGATTTCACCAAAATTCCCAGTATTCTGATACTCTTAAGAAATACATGCATTCTGAAATCTCATTGGGATGCTGTAGATATCTGAGTCATCCTTCAGTAAGGAACTCTGAAAACAATGGTGTATGGGCGGTATTCTCAAGTATCAGGTTCAATTCAACTCTGAACTCTGAACTTCAAATTGGAAACATTCACCAGACTCACACACAATGTCGCTTCAACTGTTTGAATCCAACTACCCTTCGTTAAGATCAACCCACCTGTAAGATCAACGCCCTGTAGCTCCATGTTGCATTTCTATCATCCAACTGTATAATCCACTTAGAAGCTAGCTGTGGCGTTAAGCAGTATATAAAATAAATAAATAAATAAATAAATAAATAAATAAATAAATAAATAATAAATAACTACCAGGATATATTTTTTTAAAAAAGGAGCAAGGAAACACAGGGATTTCCCTTTTCAAAATTGCCTTCCAACATCCTGAGAAATAGTAGCCAAGAATGACTCCCAATCTCTCCTATTGTTTGACTGCCAAGGCTGCAAGAGAAGGAAAACATAGGCATGGATGGCGTGATGGATGCCTTTGCAGCTTAGCTCCTTGACAGCCGTGATGACGGATGGGTGTTTTAATTATTTATTTTAGGTTCTCCATCGAATAGCTCCCCAACGGCAGCCAGCAATATGCCGTTTCATATTTTGAATAGCATTCCCGACGACACACACAGATAACTGGAAATAGCTGAAACAAGATATGATAGCCATGTTCAAATATATAAAAGGATGTCACATAGAGGAGGGAGAAAGGTTGTTTTCTGCTGCTCCAGAGAAGCGGACACGGAGCAATGGATCCAAACTACAAGAAAGACGATTCCACCTAAACATTAGGAAGAACTTCCTGACAGTAAGAGCTATTCGACAGTGGAATTTGCTGCCAAGGAGTGTGGTGAAGTCTCCTTCTTTGGAGGTCTTTAAGCAGAGGCTTGACAACCATATGTCAGGAGTGCTCTGATGGTGTTTCCTGCTTGGCAGGGGGTTGGACTCGATGGCCCTTGTGGTCTCTTCCAACTCTATGATTCTATGATTCTAAGAATTGCCTGCTGATTAATAAGCACAGTTTCTTTGCCTCCTGGATAACATTCTAAACATAACCCTAAGAGCGAATCTATATGTAGGCTTACCTCCTGTTCCTGACGGAGAAACCCTGGGTGGAAGGAGCTTCAACAGTGATGTCTGGTAGGAGAGCAGGTGTATAACTAGTGGAAAAGTTAGCATTTAAATGCCAGGGGAGCAGGGCGGCCTTGATGGATTCCCTTCCTGGTGCATCACAGCTTTGAAGGCTCTCGCTGTGACTCAAAGCCGCGGCTGTCTATCTTCTGATCTCTGAACTTCAGCAAGGAAACCCACGTTAAGAGCTGAATGGGCCAAGCTGCTGATGGGTCCACCCTCCACCTCTTCATATGATTGCTCTTGCAGTCTTGCCAAGGGGCATTTGCAGGCAGGGCTCATCCCAGGATATTTATGGCACTATATGCAATGCATACCCAAGAGAACAGTGGCACCTCCACTGTACCTTTTTCCAGGGAAGGGTGGCGGAGGAAAGGGAAATATGAAAACCTTCCTTTGCGCTCCTGAAAAGATTGGCACTCGAGAAACCTGAAAGGCAGGCTCTCCTTCACCTCCAAAGGAAAATCTAGATCTCTTGCATGCCCATCGATGTCAGGTATACAATCCACCCTTGTTAGAAGTTTCTATTACGCATGTCTGTTTTTTGTTTTCTGCACAGAGCAATGCTTCAGAAGAGACATGGGCTTTTATCAATGTTCCAGCTAGACTCTTAGTGCAGTTGGATGAACAGTGATTAGCAGGTGACCATCTACTGGAGCATCATGCCTTCAGGTTAAGACTTACAAGATGATTTCTGCATGTCAAGCTTCTGTTCACAGCAGGCATGGTGGGACCTGCGCAGTTTTGCTTATCACCTGTGAACGCTAGCCATGCTGGCTAAGGATGGGAGAGAACTGTGATTCAGTTCCCATTCAGAGGTATATTGCGTATTGCCACCATAACTTGTTGCAATTTCTAAGACTCACCCTCTGTGGTTTTGCCTAATCCGCTTTGAAAGCTGTTGTTTTGCCTAATCTGCTTTGAATGCTATCAACACATCTTGCAGAAGCAAATTCCATAACATTGAACCCATAAAATAATGATACATTGTGTGAAGTACCCTCTATCCTGAGTCTTTTGCCAGCCAGTTTTATTGGATGGTCCCAAGGTCTTCTTTCGTAAGTGTCTATTGAGAAGCCCTTGAAACTGAAGCAGCTGAGTGGTGAAATGGAAGTTGTGATGAGCTGAGTCAACAACCCTGGGCAAAATCAGGAGCTGCTGACACATCCATGCCAGGATGAGAGATGGAGAAGAAAATGCTGGTGGCTGTCTTTGGTGAGCAGCGTCATTCAAAATACCTTAGAGAAATGTGGTTAGGACAGCCAAGCCAGGATTGATAATCAAAACGTATTGCTCATGTAGGAACAATCCCTGTGATAACCACCTTGAGACAGTTATAGTGCAGCCAGCATATGTTTGTATGTGTGAAGAGGCAGAACCCTCTCTTATGCAATATGGTAAGGGAGGCAGTAGTCTCTAATAATGAGGAATCAACAGTTCTGTGACAGCAAGTGTGTGGTTGAGCACACTGGTCTTTAGATGGTGGGTTAGGACCCACTAATGGGTCATGACTTGATCTAAGGTGGTTGCTACAATGCACAACTACCAGACGAATATATGTTTTTTTAAAAAAAAATCAAGAAATGGACCAATGCATGTTTGAGTTCAAGGTGGTTCCCAGGTCAGGAAAGGTTGAAGATTACAGGTCTATCTCATCCCTGTTCCTGGTACATCAGTCTAACCCCTCTAGATGACTTACCATTAATTAGAAAATTGTCTTTTATGAAAGTTATTATGACCGTTGTGCAAATAATGAATACCAATTGTTTCATAAATGAGGTCACTTCCAGTGACTATCTAGATCAGTGGTTCCCAACCTTTTTTGGCCATGCCTCACCTAAGCATCTCTTAAATCCTGATCCCCCCCCCCATGACATATAATTCTTATTACAGTGGTACCTCTAGATGCAAACTGGATCCGTTCCGGAGCCCCGTTCGCATCCTGAAGCGAACGCAACTCGCATCTGTGCATGCGCGGGTCGCGTTTCGCTACTTCTGCGCATGTGTGTGACGTCATTTTGAGCGTCTGCGCATGTGCGAGCGGCAAAACCCGGAAGTAACGTGTTCTGTTACTTCCGGGTCGCCACAGAGCATAACCCGAAAACGCTCAATCCAAAGCGTATTTAACCCGAGGTATGACTGTATTCAAAAGGTGAACTCCTATTCATGTGGATGAAGCCTAAAAGGCCATTCACTGTTAATAACTCATTCTCGAATTGCCCCCCTTAAAAATCAAATTGCCCCCCTGTGGGGTGTGTGCCCTACATTGGGAACCATGGATTAGATGAACATACCCAGCACAATACATGCTGGTGCGTGAGGCAAACCATAAAATGGTGGCCTCTCCCTGACAGAGAAGAAGTAGAGAGTGAGGACCTACATCAGGAACCCAGGGGTTAAAGATCTATATCAGGATCTGTGTTCCCAATGGATCCTGCCACCTGAGGTAGTTGCCTCACTTTGCTCCATGGGTGAGCTGGCCTGGAACATACCCAAGCTATGATCAGCATCTGAGACCCTGCTTTCTGGATTAGGGTTAGGGACAGGGCCTTTTCAGTGGTGGTACTGCTGTTGTAGATTTCCCTCCCTGGGGAGCTTTGCCAAGCCCTCACTCCCTATCCTTAGATAGTTTCTGAAAACTCATTTTTATCCAGGCTTTGTGGATTTTTACTGTTCATGATATTAATTTATTTTTATTGTTGATTTATCATCCATATAAGGGTAGGGAACCTGTGGCTTTCAAGGTGTTGGTGGACTGCAACTCTCATCATCCCTGACCATTGGCTAAACTAATGGGAGTTGGAGTCCAGCAACATTTGGGAAGTCATGGGTTCTCAAGCCCTCCTCTAGAATGATATCCTATATAGATGTTAGGAGTGGACAAATATATCAATTTCAGTTTCTCTCTATTTGTACTTTTTCCAATCTTAAATTCAGTTATCCACAGTTCCACATCAGTTTGCAATTTCATTTTTGAGCAAATTCCCCTTATAAACACACCTCTGCAAAGCAAGTTCCCCTAATGTAATGCACATTTGTATGTTATTTTCACTAATTTTTTATGTCCCAATATATGAATTTTTGTGCCTTCTATTCGGCTGAAGAACTGCACTGCAAAATTCAAAAAACTGCAAATTTCAAAGGCTGGCTGTGATCCAGTTTGCATGTTGTTACAGAAAGTAACAGAGCATTTGTATCAAAATCTGTTTGGGAAGCTGGTTATGCCAGGAGATCAGTGAGATTGCTGGTCAAATAACTTTGGTTCTGTTAAATATGCTTTTGGATAGAAATTTAGATCTTCATCATAAAGAGCTGTTGAACTATTGGCTGCACAAGAAGCGGTAACTCAGAAGTGGAAGTCACTGGAGAACATAAACCAGAGGTATCAAAAAGTATGACAATGTGCTCTTTTAGAGAAATTGACACAGAAAAGAAAAGCAACCAAGGGGCAAAAGATAAAGAAAATGCAGCTTTTGAGTTATCTCTTCACCCTGCAAACAAAAATCCTGTAAAGAAAATATGAAGAAAGAACATACGGAGATTATCAGTATATATAGTCATTGGTCAATCTTAAGCCGGTTGTGGTAATAACTCACCCGTTGCACCTGTTTTGTACGTTTCATTTTTAATTTGTATCTTCCAGAAAGTTTAATAAAGAATTTTTAAAAGTGTGCATGTGGTAAGTTTGCCTTTACATGCAAGCTGAATTTAATTTGTCTTTCCTCCCTAGTAGCTGCACTGATTTACAATTTTACTGGTCCATCCCATCGTGGACCAATATTCAATACAGTATATGCTGTGCCATTTAACATGGCTTGTGTGGTGCCCTTCCGGCCAACCGGAAATCATGTTGCTAGTCATTGTTGCGACTATTTCAGTAATAGCACAACAGTGCAGATAATAACTATGGTTGCAATCGAAGGGAGGGACTGGGTTATAGGTTACAGAAACACACCCAGGGGCCAGACTGACACTTCGAAATCCCAGCTGAGGTGTTCCAGGGAATCTCTGTGAATGGAGAAGCAGCCTTAATTGGGGTGTTTCTTTGGGCTGTTCCTTGGCGCAGATGAAGATGGAATAGTAAGAAACTCACCAAATTCCTGGAGAGGATGCACCTCCACAGGCACATACCTTCACATGTGGTGGGAATGTCCCCAAATCCAACTCTTCTGGACATCAATCATACAAGAAATATGCAAAATAACTAAGCAAGTATTAGAAGTCACCCCAGAACTGGTGCTACTAAATATCTTCCAAGATAATAATGCCCATTCACATCATAAAGAGCTCATAAGCCACCTACTCTCAGCAGCCAGAAGCATCATAGCCAGACCCTGGAGAGACCTGTCAGGAATAAACATGGACCAATGGTATCAAATAGTATGGAAAACAGCCTTATTAGAAAAACTAACCAGTAAACTGAAACTGAAATAGAAGAAGATGCCTTCACTCCAGTATGGTTCCCCTTTATCACATACACAGCCCAACAAGATAATAAAAAGAATCCGCCAACAGCATACCAATCAATCTGGCTAACCTGATCCAAAAGCACACACAACACACACACACACACACACACACACACACACACACACACACACACACAAAACAAATCTCACTACAGCCAACCAAAGACAACCAACCAAAGCCTAGGCCACCCCCAACCTCTCTCACCACCAAGGAAATGTTGTTGTTGTTTAGTCGTTTAGTCGTGTCTGACTCTTCATGACCCCTATTGGCTTGTTGTATTGACTCCCAGGAAAAGACCCTGATGTTGGGCAAGATGGAGGGCACAAGGAGAAGGGGACGACAGAGGACGAGATGGTTGGACAGTGTTCTCGAAGCTACGAACGTGAGTTTGACCAAACTGCAGGAGGCCGTGGAAGACAGGAGTGCCTGGCGTGCTCTGGTCCATGGGGTCACGAAGAGTCGGACACGACTAAATGACTAAACAATAACAGTGTTTAGTAGACTGAAAACCACAACAGCAGTGAATATGGATAGTATTTTTCTGGATTGATTCCCATTCAGGATGCGGAACGAATAAGCAGACACTATCAATTTCCATTTTCTTTGGAATCCTCCAGCGCTGATATTGAGAATACAGCAAAAGTTTTTTGTTTTGTCTTTTGCGGATGGGATTATCTTCATCACCCGCCTCCGGCCGGATGAGGAGGCTAGAGAAAGAATCAAACGGGAGCAGGAAGTGTGCTGCTGTTGCAAACTTATCTTAAAGATACTTATTTCATCAGATGATCTGTTAAGTGCATCTAAGGAAGGATTCTAGGAAGATAAAGATGAGGTTGGGGGCATGGAAGGCAACCAGCACAATGGGCAGAGCATCAAGGTTGACTAAGGTCAGTCAGGGATAGGGGATCCGCCTGTCTGTTTTGTCCAAGAAGTCTGACAATGCTGGAAAGATGTAGATGTCTCTAACTGTTGCCAGCCTCAAGGCCCTGTTGCCACATGAGCAGGTACAGAGATAATAATGCAAACACTTGGCCGGGAGGGTGTGGGCAAAGTACATAATTTCTGGGTGTGGTTGTGACAGGTGTTGACGATGGCGACAGATGTCAGGAAAATGGGAAGCATGAATATGGAAAGTAGCAATTGCAAGTATGCAGGCAGGACGGAGTGTCCTGGCAATGGAGCAATTACTGCCAGGGACGCCTGAATGATCACAGGAAACCTCTGAACTGCACCAGAAAGTCATTCCCAGAATTCCTGGGTGAACAGAATGTGAATTAAGTTCATTTTGGGGTAGAACTCTGAACAATTTCTAGTTCCTCTTCCAAGTTCATTTTCTTACAGGTTATTTTACTCTTTGGGCTTACTCCTAGGCCTTTAAACTTAAAGATCATATTAGTTGGGGAGAAGAAATTAAGCAATTTATATCCTACTGTGGTTTTTTTTTATTTTTAGGTTTATTGCTCTTCTTATTTTATACTTTAGCACAACAGCTTGCAGCATCCCAAGTGATTGATTGATTGATTGATTGATTGATTGCTGAGGAACATTTGGGCGAACCAGAATTGAACCTTGAACTTAATGTGAACTCAACTAGTCCATTTGATAAAGGGGGAAAATGTGATCCGGAATTAATTCCATTTTGAGGCCCACCAAGTGATTCTGAGAAGCACACAAGATGGATATAGTGAGTGGATTGAGCAGTGGCATCAGCCCCTAGTAAGAACATCATGATGTTTTTGCACATGACACACAAGCAGAGAGCGAGGGAGTAAGAAACTGAGCATCCCCACCACTGCTGGAAGATACACTGCTCAATGCTCACAGGTGATACCGGGGATGTCAAAAGAAGCGTGCAGAGCCAAAAGTGATGTCTAGACTTGCAAACTCTATTGGCAATCCACCTACGCTCAGATATCTATGGAGCTGTAGTCTGGCTCAGCTGCCGCCACCGCCGCCACCACAATCCTGCATCCTTCCTCCGCCATTTACGTACACCCAGACAAACAGCACACACTGTGAAGGCAGGATGGAGAAGAGATGCAGCTGTGGTGGTGGAAGAAAGCTCTTATTCTTGGCATCTTCATCACTACCCAGCCAACCTGGGAGTGTTCCTTGGCTGCTCTCATGTCCTTTCTCCCCACGCACCTACTCACAAGTACTTCCAGGAAATGATGTGGTTGCATTGCTCTGACACGGCTAATAATAAAAATAATAATAAATAATTTTATTTATACCCCACCCTCCCCAGCCAAGACCGGGCTCAGGGCGGCTAACACCAGGTATAAAAACAAATTGATTAAATACAACTTGAAAACAAGATTAAAATACAACATTAAAATGCAGCCTCATTTCAGTAGAAACTCAAATCAAATCGCTTATGTGATGATGCCAACTGCTTTGGAGCAGCGATGCATCTGGTTTGTGGTTCTAAGGCAGGGGTAGCTGATGGGGGTGCCCTCCAGACGCTGTTGAACTACAACTCCCACCAGCCTCAAGCAGCAGGGCCAATGGGCAGGAATGATGGGAACTGTAGTCCAACAATATCTGGAATGGCATCACATTGGCTACCCCTTCTTTTAAGATCTGTGGTTTTTTTTGAGGGGGTGGTCTTCAGCACTAGTGCTACTCAGAGTAGACCCATTGAAATCAGTGAGCATAGCTAACTTAGGTTTGTTACTTTTAACTGGTCTACTCTGAGTTGGGCTTAGCCGAATACAACCCTCTAGATTGTTAGATATTTACATATTTCATTTTTGCTATCCGTGGTCTGTCTATCTATCATCTATCTATCTATCTATCTATCTATCTATCTATCTATCTATCTATCTATCTCTATATGTATCTATCTTCGGAAAGGGCTGTATGCAGCGGAATTCTCCTGAGAGTAGATCCATTGCAATTAATGGGGCTAACTGTGTCATGCCCATAAATTTCAATGGGCCTATGCTGAGTTGGTCCGCCACTTGGACGCCCATGTCTCCCAAATTGGCATCTAACCATTCTGTAAATTGTGTACACAATCTGTAAATTGTGTACAAATCTGCACAGAATGTTGCTTAATGGTTGCCATTAATTTGATTTTAATTAATTTTATAATGAATGTTTTTAGAATGTTGGATTATTTTGATTGTTGTTAGCCGCCCTGAGCCCAGCTTCGGCTGGGGAGGGCGGGATATAAATAAAAAATTATTATTATTATTATTATTATTATTATTATTATTATTATACATTTTGGGGCAGGGTGGGGCCATAAGAGAATTGCGTAATACTGCCTTCCAGCTGTTCTCTGGGGTCACATTCTGCCCATCCACTGAATTTATTTTATTTTTATTTATTAAATTTATATGCCGCCCTTCATCAAGAGATCTCAGAATAAAATACAAGATAAAACACAATCTGTCCAGATGTTCATCCATTGGCCATTGCTTAACTACAAGGTTGCTGTCTCTGATCAATTCAACAGTTCCATGTACAATAACACATCTCTTACAGCAGAGTAGGTAACTGCTGGCCCTTTAGATTTTGCTGGGCTACAGCTCCCATCATGCCTGGCCATTGGGCATGCTTCCTGGGGCTGATGGGAGCTTTAGTCTGGCAACACCTGAAGGGCCAAATATTCCCCACACCTGCCTTATGCGTTCATTTTCCTAACAGAATGGATTCCCCTTGATCCTCATCATGCATAACAATGAAGCCATCTGAGAATTCGGGAGCTTGTGATGTAGTCCTGGGTGTGTGAACATGAGGAGAGCGAAATGAAACTATTTGATCAGGTGTCACAGCAAAAAAAGGATGTAGGCTTTAAATCTTATTTATTTATGCAAACATTTAAATCCCGCCCTTCGGCTGCGAAAGCACCACTTGGGGCTGCTTGCAACATTTAAAATTGCAGTTTGAACCACAATGTGAAACAATGAACCAGGTGTAAAAACACCTGCCACATGCAAGAAAAGCCGGCCAAAATAAAATGGCCATTGGGTATCAAGGCCGAAGGGTGAGTTTTGCAACTCTGTTCCTCCTGCTTCTTTAAATTGACAGCATAATTTGAAATTGTCCCGGAAAAACCAGAACAACCCGTTTCCCCCCACAAGAGCACCAAGGCCATCACATGAGATCTCACCCTGAAAAAAAAACTTTGGGGGGGCTGTGCAGCACTCCAAAACACATGTTTTGGGGTGTCATGAGGGCACAGCCCCCAAAAGTATGTATTTGGGGCTCCATGATCTCACACGGTTTATGTGAGAAGACTTGTGTCCTGGTTCTGGGACTCAACATGTTGCGGAGTATGTGATGTTATTCTCTTATTGCAACAGGCCTCTGTGATCTACCTCTGTGATCTACCCCCGTCTGTGTCAGTGAGGTGGTTGCGGGTTGCCATTTTATATTTCCCTTAATGTCCCTTAGGGGCATTGTGGGAAATTTAAAATGGCCGCTTAGAGACCTAGCCACCTGGCGTAAAGGACTCAGGGCAGGTGTGAGGTGGCCAAGTGTCTTACGTTACAGTCCTCTGCTTTGAAAGGCTTTCATAGGACACGACTGGTTTCGAAATAATCCTCTCTTTTTTAAGAAGAAGAAGAAACCCTAAAGAAGGGAGAGCAGGAAGGGCCTTGGAGTTGCCTGTCAAGAGTTTGCACATGAGAAACAAACGGAGCAGGCACACAGGTCACTCGCTCATAGTTTTCTCAACCACTGTGAGATGTCTTGCATTTCCATCTAAATTGTAGTATTTCTGTCTACATTTTCATCGCTACATTTACATAAGCATATGCAAAAAAAATAATTAGCGCGTATGTGTCTTCATTTCTGGTGATGTATTTCCTTTTCTGTGGTGATTCATATGTTGCCACCCAAGCTGCGGTTGCTAAGATAGGGGTGGGGAGCCCTTTTCTCCCCAAGGGCCACATTCCCTTCTGGGCAACCTTCTGAGGGCCACATGCAAGTGGTGGGCAGGACTAGAGGCAAAAGCAGGAGGAGCAATGAATGCAAATTTTACCCTTATAGAGCAGACTAGCTTCTGCACTCACACCTCTCTCTCCACCCTCCATCCAGGCAAGCAAGAGGCGTGATGAACCTTCAAGGACACATTTGAGCCAAGCAGAAAGCTTGGGGTGCAAAGTAGGGCCAGCGAGGGATGTTGCCTAGTGACAGGGAGTTCCAAGGTCCAAAGAGAAAGGCCTGGAGGGCAACATTTGACCCCTGAGCCTGAGGTCCCCCTTCCCTCCAACTAATGGAAAAGGCAATCACGTGACTAGAGACACTGAAAATGTGCAGCTCCCAGGCCAAGTGTATGGCAACAGGGAGCAGAGGGAATCTTCCAGGCAAGGGCTGGGAGGGCTTGTTCTTGGCAAGTCTCGACAGGTGGTTAAATGAATGGAGCTGCAAAATAATTGGCCAGTGATGAGCTGCGACACCATTCCTCACCTGCAGCTCTTCTTGAGGCTGGACCTTTCCTGTTTGGGGCGGGCTAGGAAAGCTGACTATGAAGAGCATTGTCCAATGGGGATAAGCATCCTATTAAGTATCTGTGCCCCTCAGTAATACCCTAGTGTGCATTAGCTGAGTTAATTATAATGCCTGCAACACAGCAAGCAACGCCTCTGCTCTGCTGGTGGGTGTGCAATTCCAGCACTGCCTCAGCGTCAACAAGACGATAATTATGCCAACCCGGCGACTACTGCTCACTCAGCAAATCCACACTTCCTGTGCTGGAACATCCTCTCATTCTTACTAAAGCACCTTTGAAAGATGGAAGCCAGACGCTGTGCCAAAGCTATCATTAAGATTCCACCTTGGCTTGGCATCCCTTTGCTCCTAGACTCGGGCAGCTGGATCGTGTCCTCAAATTTAGCTGGTTTAAATGCCTCCTGGTTTGTGTTCATGCTTCCAAACCTGCTTCCTCCTCTCACTTGACTGAGTGCAAACATTACGAGATGTATCCTTTCTCCCCTGATATATGTATAGAGGCGAGAAGCAGCTTCCAAACAAAAACACACACACTATGCAATCTGCATCAGGCAAGTTTTTTCCAGTTACAATCTGTGCCACTAGGATGGGTGACTAGGTCAATTTTGGTTACTCACAGTTTCTCACTTAGGTTCGATTCTCCTCATTGCCATAAAAAGGTAAAGGGACCCCTGACCATTAGGTCCAGTCGTGGCCGACTCTGGGGTTGCAGTGCTCATCTCGCTTTATTGGCCGAGGGAGCCGGGGTACAGCTTCCGGGTCATGTGGCCAGCATGACTAAGCCGCTTCTGGTGAACCAGAGCAGCACACGGAAACGCCGTTTACCTTCCTGCCAGAGCAGTACCTATTTATCTACTTGCACTTTGACATGCTTTCGAATTGCTAGGTTGGCAGGAGCTGGGACCGAACAACGGGAGCTCACCCCATCGTGGGGATTCGAACCGCCAACCTTCTGATCGGCAAGGCCTAGGCTCTGTGGTTTAACCCACAGCGCCACCCGCGTCCCACTCATTGCCATATCCATTTGCATTTTTTAAAAAAAGTTCTCAGGGAAATCCATCAGCCTTTTGGTACTTTTCTCTCCTAATATACACAGCTTAATGCAATTTTGCCCAGTATATGCATTTTTGCAAAGGTTTTTTCCCCCTTAACACAATGCATGTTGTATGTTAATTGCACTAATATAGGCATTTATATGCACACTTTACCTTACAATAGGCATTCTTGTGCACGTAACTTGGCTTGCAAAATTCAGAGAATTACAAATTTCAGAGGATGGCTGTGTTTGGGCTCACGTATTGTTTCGGAAAGTGTGAATTAAATATGTTCGCCTATAAGTGCGAACAGAATAAAATTCCCTCCTGTCCCTGTATGCCATTTAAAGTTGCCACTCTTCTTTTTGTCTAACCTTGACTTCTGTGTTTCAACAACAGCTTGACAGATGTCTGTATGGTAGATGATGCTTTCCCCTTGTAAATGAAGTCATTCAAAAAGTCACATCCTAAATTTCTTCAGGGTTGTGCTGCTGTGAAACACGACAACCCTAGTGTTATTCAAAAGCTGGCTTTCAAAACAGTGTCCTGGGAACTTTGCTGTTTCTTTGCCAGAGATTCCACAAGCGATGACAGACAAGCTTCTGCAACATTAAAAATATTTCCTTCACAGTAGGGCAAGGGTGGCTAAGTGTGTGTTTTTTCCAGCCCAGGGCTGGATTCCTTCAAGGGTAATGGGTCAGGGGCTGCATATTGGCAGTGGGTGAGATCAGAGCCAGCCATAGGTGGCACTGCTGCCACTCACCACCCAAGGCTCTTCCAGAAGAGCTGTTTATTGAATATTCTTCCTGATTTGCTTGCACAAAGTTTTCACCCAGCCAGGGCTGGATTTAGGTTTGATGAGGCCCTAAGCTACTGAAAGTAATGGGGCCCTTTATAGGTCCAGGTGTCCTTTGTCAACAACAAATGGTCGCTGTTTTATGTGTTGAATATATGCTATATGGTAATTTATGGACCTAATAAGTATCTAAAGCATTTGCACATGTTGCCATGAAACCAGTCCATGCAGAATGTAGGCATCCTATATATAGAAAGGAGCAAACCAGTGATATTTTAGAGAGCAGGCTAGCAGGTAGGCCCCGTTACTTACCTCATAGGAGCCTACACAACAGAAAACACTGTTGCTGTATGTTGGTTTTATTTTATTTGTTTTTTATCTTATATTTTGGAAATGAACATCCAGGTTTTCCCCCCCCCTTACATTTTTTTTTTGGGGGGGGCAAGAAAGTGGGGCCCTAAGCTATAGCTTGTTTAGCTTATACGTAAATCCGGCACTGCACACAGCTTAGATTACCGTATTTTTCGCTCTATAAGATGCACCAGACCATAAGACGCACCTAGGTTTTGGAAGAGGAAAACAAGAAAAAAAATATTCTGAATCCCAGAAGCCAGGACAGGCAGCAGGATCACTGTGCTGCGGTCCCACTGGCTGTCCTGGCTTATGGAATAGCCGCGTGCAGGCTCTCCCGGGCAGGGGATGAAGGCTCCCCTTGCCCGGGAGAGGCTGCGCGCGGCAAAGCAAGAAGCCAGGACAGCCAGCGGGACCGCAACACAGCGATCCTGCTGCCTGTCCTGGCTTATGGGATAGTGGCGCGCAGCCTCTCCCAGGCAAGGGGAGAGGCTACACACAGCTAAGGCTCCCCCAAGAGCCGCGTGCCTTTTAAAGAGCGTGTGGAGTGTGTGTGCGGCTCTTGGGGGCTTTTCCCCTTCCTCCTCCTCAGGGAAAAGCCCCGAAGAGCCACACACACGCTCCACACGGCTCTTTAAAGGGAGCACTGAGCAGAGCCTCCCACCTGCATTCGCTCCATAAGACACACATTTCCCCTTTCTTTTTAGGAGGGGGAAAGTGTGTCTTATAGAGCGAAAAATACGGTATTTTATGCTTTTATTCAGCATTTCTTTGTGGGGGAGATTATACAAGAATGGGCATTCATCCTGATTTGTTTTCAAGGTGATTATACACCTTCCTGTTCATCATTCATTCAACACACACCTTTCTGTGCAATTTCTGTATACTTTCCCAACTGAGAACAGACTGTTGTTTTTAAAAATTGATTTTTTTACACAATAGACACAGAGCACGTCAATTCACTTTAACTGCAAAACTGCAAAGCCGGCAAGCTCTCCATCACATCATGAATCTTTGCACCTGGAACACAGCAAACCTCCCAGGACATCCTGTTACCTCCACACACTGCCCCATCCTCCTCTCTGCTGAATTCCACAATGGCAACGCTGAGAATAAGAAGGAAGAAGAGGACAGGCAATGCCACCTCCTGGACTGGAAGTAAGTAAAAGGGCAAGCAGGTGGTAGCTGGCTGAGGGCAACCTGAGGTCAGTGATGTGGTGGCCCTCTCCCCCTAATGAACCAGACTCCACCAATTTATAGCAGGGGTGCCACTGGTACAACCAACGTCTGGAAGGACACAAAAGGCAAAGAGACAATACCCAAGACTTCGTTCAAGGGCCTTTATTTTGCAACCTGAGGATGGGAGGGATACTGGGTTGTATTCCTCAGAGATGTTAAGCCAAAGCCATCGTCTCCTGCAGCCAATTAACGTAGTTGCAGACCTTGACAAAGACGCTGGGGCTTTCTACCTGAGAGCATTTTTCAAAGCCCCAGGATGTGATGCCTTGCAGTGTGTTACGACAGACGAGGGGTGAGCCAGGGTCTCCCTGCGGAGGCAATGAAGAAATGCTGTTATGGAGTAAAAAAAATCCATCAATTCAAGGTGGCGGTACTGGGATATAAAGCCCGGGACCTGCAGCGACTAAAGGATCGCCTCACCTCTCATTTCAGGGGTGGAGGCCAGATCTTAATTTCATCACCCATGATCCTGGGAAATCCTGGGAACTGTAGTTTAAGATTGCTGGAAACTGTTGGTTTTTGAGGGGGAAACTACAGTTTCCAGGATTCTTTGGCAGAAGCCATGTGTTTTAAAAGTATTTTTGTGTAAACAGCCCTAGGCTCCATGCTTCCTGTCATCAGCCATGTGCAAGTAAGTATCAAAGACTCTAGGAATAAATCAGGAGACACAAACATTAGGGTGGCAGTGGTGTTTTATGGCTGGGAGAGAGTGGTAGGAATGGCCATGCTCACCTGGCAGGAATCTGATCCACCCGTCTTGACAGTGGCACATAGCATGTGGCCCAAGTGGACAGCAGGATAGGCAGCCAAACATTCCTGGTCAGTCAGGGTGGTGATATTTCCACAGTAGAGGATGTCTGGTGGGTACTCTAATGGGGCAAGGGTAAGGGAGAGAGGAATGGATGAAGTAGGTATTTAACATGCTGCAAGAAAAGCTCACTCTCTAATTATTTGCTGGATTCCCCACCCCTGCCAACACACTTTCGCCTTTTCTCATGGGGCTGATTCACACAGAGTTTGTGGCGGGTTCCTAGGTGTAAGAAGGCATCGTTTTCCACTCCAAACCCATGCCTAGTCACATGCAGCGCTGTTTCCATTCCACTGCAATGCAGCTTCCAACAAAAAAAAGAGTTATTCATCTCAGTGTTCACTGCAGCAGAATTTCATGGAATAAACTACACAGGTCCGAATCCAACTAAGTTTCACTCAGAGTAGACCCCTTGAAATCAATGGTCCTTCATTATATCCCTTAAATTTAGTGGGTCTCCTCTGAGCAGGACTAGCATTGGAGACAATCCATAATTAATCATGTTTTTATCACGGTATTCCACACCATTCATTTCAATGCAAAGGAAACACAATGCAAATGTAAGGGGGAAGTAATCAATTGTGTGTCATTTGTGGACTGAAAACAACTACAGCAGCAAATACCGATTGTATTTGTTGGATTGAGTTTTTGGCTGAACGTGGGATGACTCAGCAAACATTGGCCATTTCTGCTCCCATTTCCATTTCCATTTGAATCCTCTGACACCTGTAGACCTCAAGCTAAATGCCTTCAGTCACTGTCACTACTGCCCATTTTCATGACCTTCTGCTCTGGGGCCAATGTCAGACTCCTGCACCCTCTTTCTCAGCCAGCTAGGGAGTGTTAGGACATTAATCCTTACAGAAAACCTAACCTATAACTGCTGTTTATAGATGCTTAATGGATTTTGGCAAAGTAGAAGTTGAGGAACTTAGAGAAGTGAGGAACAGGGAATTATAAGACATTATACAGCCTAAACAATGGGAAATTGCTATAGGATCTGTACAAAATATTTCCTTGGACCTGAAATTTGAGATTGATGCGGCAAGGATGAATATTTCAAGTATAAGAGGGCACTGTTTAAAGTACGAGATGTAAAGCTGGGAATGTCTATTTGATGCATATGGAATGGGTTTGTACAGTGATATATTTTCCTTTTGGTCTGAAGTTGTTAGTCACATCAATTTAGTATTGGCAAAATCCTTGAAATTTGCGGGTGTTCATGTACTTTCAAACTGTATCCCTGTAGTATGGGGATTAATAGTAGTAAAACAAGTGGGGTTTTCGTGAGACCTTATGATGACTAATAAACTTATATTTGATACCTGGAATAATACATACCCACTGTCTATTGCACAACGGTCTGAGTACCCTCACTGTCCTGGCTGCATGTGACCATATTGCATACAGGCATCAGCAGTGCTATTTTTCTAGAAACTTTTCTAGAGGAACTCACCATGAACGCCTCCCTCTTTTTCTTATAATCGCAATGACACACACCTGTGCCAGAACTCACTTGAGAGGTTCCGGAACCCACCCAAGAGGTGCCAAAACTGAGTTTCAGCAAGTTCCCTCTGAAAAAAAGCCCAGGGCATCAGTGATGTGTGGCTACCTATCAGGACATCTGGATGGCTTATATTAAATTATATGTTTAATTTAAGATACCTATACTGATGCTCACTGTGTCCACAATGTGAACTGATCATGGTCTAGTATTGTTTGTACATTGTCGTCGTCGTCATCATCATCTCTTTCTTCTTTAATTTTATTTGACTTTTTCTCTTTTTCTGTTCCTTCTTAAGTTTTCAAATAAAAAATGAATAAGAAGGATGTTAATTCTGCCACATAGTGCATCAGGAAAATGGTGATCAGTAGAACTTGGAAGATAAGAAAGTGCAGTGATAGAGGCTTCTCCCACTTCATCAGCAATGGGGATTCAACCCCACCACAATTTTAGTACACATTTTTTCCTAATGAGCACATTTTGTATGCAATTTTGCCAAATGTACACATTTTTACAAAATAAACTCCCATTATGCAATGCATTTTTGTGTGCTATTTCCCCTAATATCTGCATTTTCATGCAGACTTTCTCCTAATATACACATTTTTGCACCCATTTACTTGGCTGAAGAACCGTATTGCAAAATTCAGAGAATTGCAAAAGACGGCCACGTTTTGGTTTGTGTGCTGTTTCAGAAAATCTGAATCAGGTAGGTCCGCCCTTAAGAGCAAATTGAGTCAGAGTTCTCCCCCATCCCTGTTCACATCCTAGGTTCCTTCCAGCTCCCCACCCCCACCCCCATTACCTTTCTGCAGAATGGGGGTGCCCCATCCAGCGACGACACAGTAGCTGCCAGGATCAACACAGCTGCTGGGCAAGGCAAGTGGCCGGACGCTGTCAGTCAACCTGATGGGGGTCAGGAGTTTGACCAACATGATGTCGTTATCCTTGTTGAAGCTGTTGTAAAAGGGGTGACGGATTGCCTTGATTCCGATCTTCAGCTGCTCTGTCCCTTCAGAGCTCAGCAGGCTGTTTTCTCCAAGAGCCACATAGAAGAAACTGTGGTACAAGAAGCAGGTGTAAAGGACAAAGAGGCACCCAAAGGCATTGGAGCAGGTATGTGGCCCTCCAGGTCTCTCTCTCTGGCCCTTGGGAGTCTCCCTAGACCACACCCTCTCTCCAGCCACGCCCATCTTCCCAGGCCACTCCCCCTGCTTTGTACCCTCTTGAGTGCTTTGGCATGGCTGGAATGTGTTCTGAATGCTGATAAGGCTTTTGGCTTGCCTGGATGAAGGACAGTTAGCCTTCAGTGTCAGTATATATAAAAACTCCATTTCCCTGACCACTTTTGCCTCTTGTCTCACCAGGGCCAGCACATACCCTTGCACTGCTTGGCGAAACAGGAAGTCCTGCCCTGCTGCTGCCACTGCTGCCGCCCCCACCACCAAAGTACCATGCCTGCTCCTGCTTCCACCTTCACTGTACATTCTGCCACCTCCACCATTAGCAGAGAAGCATCACAGGCACCGGTGCCAATTTCGGGCGAGATTCCAGGGATTTCAGGGAGAGATCTCGGACAAAATCACACGAGAGACCTTGCACACCCCACAATATATTGGGCGATTTCGGCCAGGATCTCACCAGAGATTGCCAGGATCTCTTCTAAAATCAGTGCTGATTCCAGCACTTCTCCACTGCTGGTGGAGGTGATGGCAGCCTCACCCCACTGAATGACTGTGCTGCTCCTGGCTCTCACCAACCACTGACATGTGGCCCACGGATGATTGCCCAGAAAGGAATGTGGCGCTCAGGCTGAAAATTACTCCCCATCCTTGTTTTATAGCACAAGGCTGCGCTCGCTACATTTGGTTCAGATATATCTATTCCTTTCCCCAGGATTAAAGTCTGCCTCTAAACACGCCATGAATTGGTCTGCTCCCCTTCTAAGGTCATGTAAGTGGCCACTCTGGATTTCGCCTTTGGCAGCCTTCTCCAAGCTGGTGCCCTCCATATGTTGTTGGGCTACAACTTCCATCAACCCCAGATAGGGATGTCAGAGGTTTCTGATGAAAACGGAAATGGGAGGGGAAATTGCCAATATTCATTTTTGCGGTTGCTTTGAGCCTACAAACAATTATTTAATTGATTACAAACACCCCACTTTCCATTTGCATTGCACCTCATTGGTGCATAATACAATGGCAATGCAACTTACGTAATAAATTACACAAGTTAGGTAGTTTTGCCACCGTGGACAGCAAGCTGAATAACAGACAAACTGCCTTAAACAGAAACAGGGCTAATATAGGGAAGAATGAACAATTATGCCTTTTTACATCCATAGCCCCAATCAGCATGGCCAATGGTCAGGGGTTGGTGGGAGTTGTACTCCAGGAACATCTGGAGAGCACAACTTTGGGGGAAAGCTGACATGGGAAGAACGTGGCTGTTTGCCATTGGAAAATTGTGTAAGAGCTAAGTTGAGCCAGAGGACAGTGAGCTGGAATCTCCCAAGTTGTTTGTGATTAATGACAAGTCAAGGCAAACAACTTCTTGGCACGCCAATAAAAATTTTCCCCAAAGGGCTTCATGGCACTTCAAAGGGCATTCTGAAGCAGGGTGGCCAAATTTGCTCCCCATCCTGCTCCTGCACACCTTTGAACAGCAGCCTGACATAAAGGCATTGAGCAGGAGAAGCCTTTTTGTAGTATAGTGATGCACAAGAGCTCAATGGAAGAGCATTGGCTTCGCATGTAGATGGTACCAGGTTCAATCCACAGCATCCCCAGGTAGGGATGGGAGAAATTTGCTGCTGGAACCCTGGAGAGCTGCTGCCAGTCGGTGTAGACAATAGTGAACTAGGTGGGCCAATGATGTGACTCTTTACTGGGCATCCCAAGACTGGCTCAATGCCTGGGGTATTCAGGGGGAAACAAGGTTCTATCAAGAGCAGCCACCAATGCAAACCCACTGAAGACACCTCACCTCTGAAAGGCACACATGGGGATCCCCAAGAGTGTCATTTACTCTCCAGGGTGAGCTCTTCTCAAAAAAGCTCAACAACTTTGGCTGGGTAAAAAGCCCTGGATCTAACCTTTGTAGACTTGGTTGCATTCCAGCCACACAAAAGCTAGATGCACTCCTCTCCCCATCCTGCATCCAGACAAGCAAGAGGCAACATCACAGTTCAGGGACACATTCCAGCCAGGCAAAGGCATGCAAGGAGGGTGTGGAGCAGGGCTGGTGAGGGGTGTGTCCTTGGCAGAGGGGGTGTGGCCTAGGGAGATGCCCAAGAGCTGGGCAGAGAGGTCTGAAGAGCTGCTTTTGGCCCCCATAACTGAGGTCCTCCCCCCCTCAATATCTACCCTTCCCTCTCTCAGTTAGGGCAGTTCTGAATCTCTGAATAGCAGAATTTCTCGGGCTCTCCTTAATTCTCAAGACCAGGACCTGCCAAGCTCCCCTTCTTTACTGACGGCCCCATCTGCACTATACATTTGAAGCTCAGTGATACAGCTTGAAGCAGCCATTGCTTCCCCCAAACGAATCCTGGGAAGCCTCGTTCCTTGATGGTGCTGAGAGCTGGTAAAGGTAAAGGGACCCGTGACCATTAGGGCCAGTTGTGGCTGACTCTGGGGTTGCGGCGCTCATCTTGCTTTATTGGCCGAGGGAGCCGGCGTACAGCTTCCAGGTCATGTGGCCAGCATGACTAAGCCCCTTCTGGCGAGCCAGAGCAGAGCACGGAAACGCCGTTTACCTTCCCGCCGGAGTGGTACCTATTTATCTACTTGCACTTTGATGTGCTTTCAAACTGCTAGGTGGGTAGGAGCAGGGACCGGGCAATGGGAGCTCACCCTGTTGCAGGGATTCGAACCGCCGACTTTCTGATCGGCAAGTCGTAGGCTCTGTGGTTTAACCCACAGTGCCACCCACGTAGGAGGCCCCTATTCCCCCAAGAGAGCTGCAATTCTCAGAGTGGGTGAACAGTTCCCCAGTTTCTTTGGAGGGAGCTATGACCAGGGCTGTCCACCCCATGATGCTCAGTGAGGCAGCTGCCTCAGGCAGCAGGCTCGGGACAGTTGAGAAGGATGGCAGATCCGGGCCCACGAGGACGATGGTGCTCACTGCCTCCTGTGCTTGTCACCTGCTGCCACTGACTCTTCCTCATTCTCCACCACTAGTGACGACTCATCCATCCCTGCCTCTTCTTCCACCACTGCCCATCCCGCAACTGGCCTCCTTGTCGGCCCTCTTTTTTCTCCCTTGCCACCTTCAGCATACTGGGGCTTCCTTGGGCCACCTCAGGTGGCGGAGGCAGTGGTGGCAGAGTGGAGGTGTCATTGTCATTAGTGGCAGTGGCAGGGGAACATGGCGGCGGTGGTGGTGGTGGTGGTGGAGGCTGTTTTCTGTTTTGCTTCAGGCAGCAAAACATCCTGGTTCAGCCCTGGCTATGGTGGTGCAAAGTGGTAAGATGCAGCTTTGACTGTATAGCACAGACAGAGCCATAGTTCCACAATAAGAGGCCTCCAGCTTGTCCTTCGCAACAAATGCAGCCCCTGCCTCCCAGTCACACATACCGATTTGTGAAGCACTGAGCAGCGGTGAGCAGCCACTGGCTGTTAATCAGAGTCCCTGTGCAGTGGAACTTCCCGCCATCAAACAGTGCTGCTGTCCAGGGCTGAGAGTTTTTGTTGCAGTGGAAACCCCTGAGCAATCCTGGTCCATTCTGTGCAGCCACTATAATAATAATAAAAATGGACAGGGATATCACAGCAAAGGGTTGGGAACGGAGGAAAGCAAATAATGTTCTTCTAGCTCTGCTGCAGCAAGGCATGGTCACATCTACACACCCACCCACCCTCCCAGCCGAGCGGAGAATACGGATGAGGGCAAACACAACACTCTCCACCAACCTCAGCCAGCCCTGCCTGCCTGTCTTCTTATTTGCGCCAGATCCAGGGGCTAGCCCTGCCTGGCTTGCCTCCCTCGCCCCCTGCGTTTCAGTGTTGCCCTGTATAACTCAGCAGGGGGAGGATGGAGTCAAAACTAGAATTAGTTGGCTCTGTTTGTCATTGGCTCTGGCACCACCCGCTGTTGGTCGTCCTGCCTTCTGTCCCACCAGTCCCAAAGGGCACCAGCCACCCGCGATACTGATAAAAAATGGTACTCATTTGTCCAGGTCGGCACCAGTGGCATGGCATTGTTGGGCACTTGCTAAGAGCAACTCGCCAGGAAGAGAGCAGGCATTGCCCATCTTTAGAGGCCCCTAGGCCCTGTTGCTTAAGAACACAGGAAGCTGCCTTATGCTTGGGAATGAATCTGGGACCTTCTGCATGCAAAGGAGACATTCTGGTGTTGAGCTATGGCTCATTCCCATTGGTCTGTCTAGCTCAGTACCATCTCTACACTAACTGACAGCCATTCTCCAAGATTTCCAACCAGGTTCTCTCCCAACACTACCTGAAGATGCCGGGGATTGAACTTTGGACCTTTTGATTGCAAACCCAATGCTCTACCATTAAGGTACAGCCAGTCTCCTCTTTGCTCCCCCTTCCTGTTCACCTGCCCTCTCTGAATGCACAAGCCGAGAAGCATGTATTGCCTATCTTGAATTCCTTTTGGAAGTAAGGCTGTATATAGTTTTCAAAAATAAATAAACAAGCATATCTGCTCTTCAAGTCTGACTCCCATATGCATGATCTCACCTGCTGCGACCAGAAGTACAGCCATTGCTAGAAGCTCCATGCCTATCATCAGAACAGGCAGCAAGAGTAGGCTATTGGGTCAACAGACGCTGGAAATTTTCTGAAGGATTGAAGGAGAACTGTCATTGCCAGCTTGGGAACAAGGCTGTACAAAAGGGGTGGCCAATGTAGTGCCCTCTAGATGCCCTCCTCCACCTGACCTCTGGTCATCCATTTTTGCTGCTCCACATCAGGTCAGGGAGGGTTGAGGTCAGCTTGGTTCAAAGGCACCGGTGGGAATGCCAAATTAGCCCAACTGGTGCATTTTCACTGTGATGAACTCACCAGTGCCTTGCATTAAGCGACAACACATAGTATACGGTACATAAGCAAACAAAATAAATAAATTAAAAAAATAATTGTCCAGTAGCACCTTAGACATCAACTAAGTTTGTTCTGGGTATAAGCTTTCGTGTGCATGCACACTTCTTCAGATACATTGAAACAGAAGTCACCAGACCCTTATATATAGTGGGAGGGTGGGGTGGGGCTTTTCTCAGAAAGGTAGTGGGAGATGGGTGATTGACTCAATGGGAATGGTAAACCTGTTGACGACTGTTAACGACTGCAGTTAGTCCTGCAGGAAAAAGCAAGGGATAGTATGCAGATGACCAAAAATAGCTTTAGCATATGTAATGAGACAAGAATCCAATATCACTATTCAGACCAGGTCTCTCCATAGTTTTCAGTTTAGTAATAAGTTGTAATTCAGCAACTTTTCTTTCAAGTCTATTTCTGAAATTCTTTTGTAATAAGACAACTGCTTTGAGATCCTGTATTGAATGTCTTGAATGTCGTAAGCAGTCCTTCATATATTGTTATTCATTCAACGGTACACACACACAATGAATAGCACTCCTCCTGTTTCCATTTTTTAAATGTACCCTGGTTGTGGGGAATCTTTGGCCCTCCAGATGTTGCTGAACTACAACTCCCATCAGCCCCAACAAGCATGACCAGTGCCCACCCACCCACACCCACCACGCACAGAAGAAGAGATTAGTAGGTTGGGGGGGGGACAACTCCAGTTTTTGCAGAAGTACAACAAAAAAACTTTAGGAGGAAGAAATCTAAGATGGTAGACACTAAAGAAATCCTAGTGAGGACTGAGCATGCTCAGTGGGCACAGGCTGCTGACTAACAGTTGGGGAGGGGGAACGGAATGGAGTGGCCGGAAAAGGAGAATGGAAGGAGAGAAACATAGCTTGATAAGGTCCACCCATCCCCTTGCTCTCTCGTCACCCCACGCCTACCTAAGAACCAAGAGGTTTGAAGGCTTCTCTCAGGCAAATGCACAACATTTGTTATGGGCCCCCACGAACTTCAAAAGGTGGTATTCAACTAGGTTTTGCTCGGAATAGTTCCATTGCTGAAATTAAGGGACCTAGCTTCATTCATTTCAATGGGTCTAAACTTAACAAAACTTCGTTGAATACCCCACCCATAATCATGATCACCCAGCCATGATCCAGCACACCACTCAAAATGCCCACCACCACCCTGAAACAGCAGCTCAAAGAAGATGTAAACCCATCAAGTCACCTGAGGTCCCAATTTGAGATTTTGCTTTGAGGAAGGCTGTGATGGTCAGAAGCAGAATCCACAGGTAACAGATGATGGGGAGAGAGGTTCTCTTGGGCTGATCTCATGCAATGGGTTAGAGAAGCAACCATTCAGAGCAGAGCTTCACTTTCCTCCCCGCCCCTTTCACTGCCCAATGCCCATTGCACTGTTTGGAAGCCCAGCCTGTCCCTCCTTCCATAACTACACACTCCTTAGATTTTTAACTAGCTGTGCAGGTCAAGGGCATCAAGCAGCTGGTGGAACCTCTGGGATACCTCCCCCTCCATCATTAAAACTCTTGTGCTCGTTTCGAAAATTCTGCACAGTGACTCATTTTTATTTGGGGTGTCGCTGCTGCTTGGCCAAACTCACAAAGTGGGATTACGCCACTGATCTCATGCTACAAACATGCACCGGTTGAGGAAACGCAGCAGCTGATTTGCTTCTTCCTCACGTCGAGCACAACCAATAATTGCCAAGCGTGTTGGGAAGAACCAGGGACTAGGGATGGAGCGGCAGGCATCATCCCACAACGAAAATTAAGGTTGGAAGCTTCCATTCCTGGTCTCCTCAAACTGCACGGCAGTTAAATGCAGAAGAGCGAGTCTGGCTATTTTATCGTCCGATCAGGTGGCAACTCTGAGCAATGGCATTCCAAGTGATGGAGAACAAGTGATTGAAGATGGGATTCACACGGACATGTCCAGTAGGGCTGCACCAAGCGTTGTGTGCATGAATCAGGGGTAGGAGACCTCAGGTTCAATGGGGGTCAAACGTGGCCCTCCCAAGCTGCACCCCCCAAGAACACACCTTCCACTGACTTTGCTCATTTACCAAAGCAGAATGCAACCTGGAACTGCGATAATCACTCATGCTTGCCTGGATGAAGGGTAGAGAGGGATGCGCATGTGTAGAAAGGAACATACTGAACTTTGGTAAAATTTAAATCCATTGCTCCATGCCCACTTTTGCCTCTGACCCTGCCTGCTACTGGAATGTGGCCCCTGGGAGGTTCCCCAGAGGGAAATGGTGGACCTCAGGCTGAAAAATGTCCCCTACCCCTTGTATAAATAATCAGTGCCAGGCTTGTGGAGGGCAAACAGGTCTGTGAGCAGTGGCAACAGAAATGCTCTGCATCAGCCCCAGGCAGCTGGGATTTGCCCTTTTGAATTTCCCTGTGTTATCCTGGAGTCATGCTATTCAGGAGACATTGAGGGTAACTAAACTGGCCACTCTCAGACCCAGCCACTTATTTAAAGGAGCGCAGGTGTAAACAGAGGGCTCTGCTTGGCTCTTGCTGTGCTGCCCAAGCCTGCTGGTGCCAAGATTCAAATAATTACTATGTTCGTGGCATTTTACAGAGGCAAAGAAAGACGAGGTCCCTGCCTTGAGGATCTTACAATCTGAACCACATTATTTATTTAAATAAATTCCAACAGTGGGTGTGAGGCTACAGAGGGTGAGGAAGGAAGGGAGTGGCAAAAGGATGAAGGCGTATTTGCATCAATGTGCTTAATAATGGTTTAATTTCTCTTTGCGTTCTAATACAGTCTGCTTATTTGTTTTAAAAAGGCTGGCAAGCAGGTATGGGCAATGCAATCAGGTATGTGCAACATGGCCCTCAGAGATTACCAAACATGTAGGATGGGGTCAGTCACATGGCATCATGTGACATCACATAGACCTGACATTCCATCATAAATTTGCGCAGTGCACACTCTAAGGTTCCCAGTGGTTCCTTTGCCTCTGTGGCTTCACTAGACACACCGTTGACATCAGATGGCACCAGGTGAGTGACAGGTGGGTGTGGCGGGGTAAATGGTCTTGTGGTCCTCATTTGTCCTGTGGGCCAGAGGTTCCCCATGCCCATTATAGGGAAAGATCAGAAGATCTTGTTACATTTGACTATCTTGATTACTATCAATGGCCAGGTGATGAATAGCTAGGGGTTTAATGAACTGCTGTTAATGTTCATTTAATGAACATTTAATGTTAATTTAATGATGTTAATGTTGGAAAGGAGCACACATTCTCCTGCAGAGAGTTGCGAGCTGAGAGTTGACTGAAGAGGAAGCTCCTTGAGATCCCAGGAATCTGATCCAGCTTAGGGACTCAGCTATACTGCTGCAAATAAAATGTTTTTAGCGTGTTGTAAGGTGCAATATACAAATGTGACACTAGATGGTGAAAGCGAGCTATGGCAAATTCAATGTATTTTTCAAAACTTTTTTTTTTATAAAGCATTTTCACAAAGTTTTTTTATATGTGTGTAGATTCCACCTAGGAGTGTTTGCTGCCTGCCGGAGGAGTCTCTGCTTGCATTGTTCTCTGCATGCATTGTTATAAATAAAACAATACTGCCTCAGGACCAGCAGCCACACATTTCCAAGCTCATCTTTTGTAGGCGTGCTAGTTGGGGCTAATGGGAACTGGAGCACACCAGGTCTGCGAAGGCTGATCTTAAGGTGATAAATAATTGTGGGACTCATCCACTTTGGATTCGCCCTGGAGCTTGTGTAAACTCATGATTTGGGTGCTAAAGTTCAAATTCCTTGGTGTTAGGACACTGTGTGACAGTTTCTTTATGCATGGAACAATTGTCCCAGTCACTCCCTTCTCCTTCTTGCGAGGAGAGGAGTGGTTGGTCACCCACGGCTATGGGTGATCTCACACTTCCGGGTTGTCATTCAGGGTGTTCCAACCTGGGACATTGTTGCAGGGGATCATTAATGCATGTTTTATGATTTACTGTGCTGTAGAAGAAGCCCAATGACAAGATATTGTTGCACTCCTCCCCAACCTCTGAGCGGTGCATGATTCCAGGGCCCACGGGGCCAAGGAGGAAACGGTTCTGAGCACAAAAGTGTTGGTGTTGATCTTTAAAGCCCTAAATGGCCTTGGCCCTGGATACCTGAAGGAGTGTCTCCACTCCCATCATTCAACCCGGACACTGAGGTCCAGCTCCGAGGGCCTTCTGGCGGTTCCCTCACTGCAGGAAGTGATGTTTCAGAGAACCAGGCAGAGGGCCTTCTTGGTAGTGGCGCCCACCCTGTGGAACGCCCTCTCATCACATGTCAAGCAGATAACCATTTATACGACTTTCCATAGACATCTGAAGGCAGCCTGTATCAGGAAGCTTTTAAAGTCTGGTGTATCCTGTGTTTTTTATATTCTGTTGGAAGCTGCCCAGAGTGGCGGGGGCAATCCAATCAGATGGGTGGGATACAAGTAATTATTATTATTATTATTATTATTATTATTATTATTAATAATAATAATAGTAGGTTCCCAAACACAGGAGCCTCCATAATAGTGCCACTGTATTCTGCTCTGGTCAGACCTCACCTGGAGTACTGTGTCCAGTTCTGGGCACCACAATTCAAGAAGGACACTGACAAACTGGAAGAGGAGGGCAACCAAAATGGTCAGAGGCCTGGAAACGATGCCTTATGAGGAACGGCTAAGGGAGCTGGGCATGTTTAGCCTGGAGAAGAGGAGGTTAAGGGGTGATCTGATAGCCATGTTCAAATATATAAAAGGATGTCACATAGAGGAGGGAGAAAGGTTGTTTTCTGCTGCTCCAGAGAAGCGGACACGGAGCAATGGATCCAAACTACAAGAAAGAAGATTCCACCTAAACATTAGGAAGAACTTCCTGACAGTAAGAGCTTTTTCGACAGTGGAATTTGCTGCCAAGGAGTGTGGTGGGGTCTCCTTCTTTGGAGGTCTTTAAGCAGAGGCTTGACAACCATATGTCAGGAGTGCTCTGATGGTGTTTCCTGCTTGGCAGGGGGTTGGACTCGATGGCCCTTGTGGTCTCTTCCAACTCTATGATTCTATGATTCATAAGTACAGACTTCCCCTGCTGCACACGGTTGCCCTTGAAAATGTGGAGAGTGCTGAGGGCAGGGGGTGATTGTTCATGCTCCCCCTTTCTTGTCTGCTTATTTAAGTTAGGGGTGGGACACCTCAGACCTGGGGGCCACATACTAGCTCTGCTTCCCACCCTGAGTGTTCTTGCCTGACTGGAATATGTCCTTGAACTCTGATAATGCCTCTTGCTTGTCTGGGTGGTTGATAGGGAGTGGTTTTTGAGCATGTAGAAACTAGACTACAAAGGCAACATTTACATTCATTACTCTACTTGCTTTGCTTCTGGTGCCGCTCACCACAATAATGTGCGGTCCTTAGAATGTTGCCCAGAAGAGAACACAGCCCTCAGGCCCAAAATGGTTCTCCTTTCCTGAGGTAATTCCTATTATGAACTCATAAATAGGGCTTGTGAGTTTGTGTATATGTGCACATGTAACAAACAGATAAATCTAGCTAGAGACCAACTGCCATTTTCCCCCCACCAAGAGGTTCTGGGAACTGTAGTTCTGTAAAGGAGCTGGGGATCTCAAATAGAGAATTTTGGGTGCCCTAACAAAAAAGGTGAGAGTTTTTGCATAGATTGATCAAAAGTCTTCCTGTCGTTAAAAATGAGATGTTCCGGATTTCAGACAATAAGAGTCACATCACTGAGAGCTGCTATTGTGAGAGAGTTAGAGTCAAACTAAACCCAAAGCCTAGCAATTGTGTGAATGGGTGTTTTTTTAAATAAATTGCTGGTGGGGGTAAAGGTTCAAACCTGGTATCTGCCAGTTATGTGTGTCTGCATTTCTTATCTTTCCCATCTTAAATTCAGTTTTTCACATTTCTGCAGCAATTTGTGATTTATTTAAAAAACGCATGAAAATTTGTCAGCATTTTAGTGTGAAATTCTCCTAATAAACACAATTTCCCAGACAGTTTTGACTTGAATTAGGACTGTCATACGTCTGGAATTTCCCAGACGCAACCGGGATCTGCCCATCAAAAATAGCGTCTGGGTAGAATTTCCAGTCAGAGGTGTTGATTTTTTTTGGCAATTTTCCCTTTAAAAATAGGTTAAAAACTTCAATTCCCCCCCCTGAGATTTTGCAAAAATAGTTCAACAGCTTTGGCAAAAAAAAAAAAAAAAAAGTGTCTGGATTGAAATATGACAACCCTACTAGAATACACATTTTTTTTCAAACAATTTCCCCTTACACGATGCATTTCTATGTGTTATTTTCACTAATACATGCATTTACACATATGTACACTTTACACTAGTATATGTGTAGAAATGCATTGCAAAATTTTGGATTTTGAAAGATGGCTGTATTTCAGTTGAGATCTTGTTCTGGAAAGTGCAGATTAGATAAATTTGCTTTTAAATGTGCCAGGAATCATATTTCTCCTCCATCCCTACCCCCAACCTGCATTCTAGGGTCCCGTTCAGACTAGGGGCCCCACACCTGCAATTTACCTTTCAGAAGGCATTTGTTGTTAATTGCACAAAAGGTGGTGGTGTGTCTAATTTGGCCCTTTAGCAAAAAGCATTCATCAGCTTGAGGTGGTTTCAGAGGGCAGCAGAAGATTTGGTGGTCAAGACCAGGTTTTATTATTGTACATTTTTACACAGCGCCACAGAAGTGTCACAAACACCGCAAACCAACTTAGGGGAGTCTAGTGAAGACCACAACAAAACATCAAGCGTGTTCCCCCCCTCACTTCAGAGTTTGTTCAGGGCTGGAGGAGCAGCCGTAGCTTAATGGTAGAGCACTTGGTGGTGGGTTCAGTCTCTGGGATCTCCAGGAAAGGGTGGGATTGACCTCTGCCTTAAAACAATGGAGAGCTGCTTCTGGTCAGTGTAAACAGTACTGAACTCGATGGAGCAGTGCTCCAATTTGGTATAAGGCAGCTTCCTTTGCTCCAACTGCCACAGGATCATCAGTTATTGCGGATAGTTTCTCGGATCCAGTCCACATATCTGCATACATTCACATAGACGCCAGGCCTCCTAGGTTGTGCACAAATCTGGGGGCCCCAGGATACAAGCCCTTGCAGCTTCCCGTTGCAGACAAGGGGGCCGCCTGAATCCCCCTGCAGAAAAAAAACAAAACAAAGCACAATCACTTCTCCAGATCCTTCACTGACAGTTCACCTGTGAGGTAAATAAAGCTCAGGGAGAATGATTTGCACAAGGCCTGTGGCAGATCTTCAAAGTTTCTTATAACTAATTAGTGGTGTGTGTTTATTGTTGCGACAGGGCCTGTCCTACTATTAGGCAGATTTGGACAGCCGCCTCAGATGGCAAATGCTGGAGGGTGGTATTGAGGTGCAGCAGACAAAGAAGCTCCATGTACTATATGGCTTGCCATCCTCATGGGTAGTGGAGGACTATGGGTTGTATACAACTAAGTTTTACTCTGAGTAGATCTGTCAAAATCAGGCATAGGCAAACTCGGCCCTCCAGATGTTTTGAGACTACAATTCCCATCATCCCTGACCACTGGTCCCATCTCATGATGGGATGGGAGTTGTAGTGTTTGCCTATGCCTGATCAAAATGAATGGCTCTAACTTAGACATGTTTGTTCATTTCAATGGGTCTACTCAGAGTAGGACTAGTCTTACCTACAACCCTATCAGCAATATTGAAGTAAGATTCAGCTGCCACTTTGTTCAGTTTCTGTATGTGAATTGGTGAGGACACCATTCTGTCTTTCGTCTCAAGCAGCTTGTTAGAAATATCAAGGGTGAATCTAGAACAGAAGATGTTTTGAAGACTGCGCTGGGCGTGAGGAATTTCCATCCCATAGGCTGAATGTGACTCTCTGTCTGGCCCTTGGGACTCTCACTGGGACATACACACACACCCCTCTAGGCTATGCCCCTTCTCACTAAGGCAAGCCCCTCACTGGTCCTAATGCTCATTGAGGAGGAGTGATGTCACCTTTTGGGAGGCCAACTTCGTGGCTCAACCCTACCAAACAGAGCTATAGTGAAACAGGAAACCCAAATCACACCACAGGTTTAATTAACCACCAAGATGACACTGATAAAAGCCCAGATAAATGAGAGAAATCGCAGAAGCGCCAAGCAATTATCTTTCAGTGGCTAATTCTGGTGGTTAATTCAGTTTGTCGTATGGTTCCGTTTCTTGTTTTACTGCTTTTGGTGGTTAATTTTATCACTTGATTCAATTTGCTCTGTGGTTTCATTTCTTGTTTCACTGCATCTCTGCCTCATTTGGCTTGTAGAGTTGGTTTCCTGCTATATGGGAAGCGTAATTATATAACTTCATCACTAGGTGGCACTGGACTTAGTTCTATCTGCCGTTCTGTTCTTCTTCAAGAGGAACAATAAAGTTCTTGTTTAGCTTCCTGACTAGTACAGGTCTTCAACTGGTAGGATGTGACCCAACACTGGATCTTAACCTAAGACAGATCACAACAGCAGAGCTATCACAATAAGATCTAAAAACCTGAAGAACTGGGTCCTCAAATGCTTGATTAGGCTAAAGGTGGATTGTCTTAAAAGGTTAAAGAGTGCTAATCTACAAGATTCCAGAAAACACGTTTATCCACTGGCATTCACCTAGTCCTCAGGAATATTCTCAGGCTTAGTGGAAATCAATTCAACTCACCTGGCAAGCATCTGTGCCTCCTTCCATAGCGCCAGCGCAAACCATGTTCTCATTGATATAATTAGGGTAAATGGACCGACAGACGTCTTGACCAACAATGGTGACGTTTGCACAATGCAAAACACTGGGGAAGCTTGCTGTAAAACAACAACAACACAGTGTTTGGAGAGAGCGTCAAACATTACAGAATGGGTGGGGACAGAGCAGTATCCCCCGCTCCTTCTCATAGGAGCATCTCCACCCCCATCGTTCTACCCAGACACTGAAGTCCAGCACCGAGGGCCTTCTGGCGGTTCCCTCACTGCGAGAAGCGAAGTTACAGGGAACCAGGCAGAGGGCCTTCTCGGTAGTGGCGCCCTCCCTGTGGAACGCCCTCCCACCAGATATCAAAGAGAACAACAACTACCAGACTTTTAGAAGACATCTGAAGTCAGCCCTGTTTAGGGAAGCTTTTAATGTTTGATGTATTACAGTATTTTAATATTTTTTTTGGAAGCTGCCCAGAGTGGGTGGGGAAGCCCAGCCAGATGGACGGGGTATAAATAATAAATTATTATTATTATTATTATTATTATTATTATTATTATTATACTAGGACTTGGGGTCATTTGGTCCAATGACTGGAAGGAGATGCAGGACCTGACATCTTATGCATTTCTGAACACCTTTTTTCTCAAAGTATGCATTTCTAAATGCACTTTATCCTAACATACATACACGCTTTTTTTCTTTTTTTAAAAAAAGATGAAACTGCAGCACAAAAGTCAGAGAAGTATGAAATCTGCGTTCCAGTCTGCAGGCTTTACTGGAGATTGCAGTTCAGATTAATTCATATCAGAATCCACAAATTCCTCAAGCATGCAGACCGTCATCACAGCCATCTCATTCACCTAGTGATGTCTGTCCTGTTCTTATTTATGCCTTCAGAAGAGGACGTCCATAAGAGAAATGGTGGGTTTGGGGTAGGGGTAGGGGTAGGGGTAGGGGTAGGGATAGGGATAGGGGTAGGGGTAGGGGTAGGGATAGGGATAGGGATAGGGATAGGGATAGGGATAGGGATAGGGATAGGGATAAGGATAAGGATAAGGATAGGGATAGGGATAGGGGTAGGGGTAGGGGTAGGGGTAGGGGTAGGGGTAGGGACTAACAAATGAAATGAGTAAAGGATTGTAGCCTTTGGTGCAAGTGGGGAAGTACCAATCTATTAATTTCGGTTTCTCTCAGTTTCTCATTTTTTTCAATCTTAAATTCAGTTCTCCACATTTCCACATAGGCTTTCGATCTTTTTTAAAAACTCCTCATGAAAACTCATCAACATTTTAGCACAAATTTCTGCCAATGTACACAACTTTCACAAATATACACATTTTACCAAAGACTCTTCTTTTCTTATCTCTGCAGCTGCAATCACCTGGGTGATGCGGACACCATTAGGCAGTTGAATGCGCATGCGTACTCCATTAGTTTCCCTCCCTGCAACCCTCCCTCTGCGTGGCTCCGGACTCTGGCAACCCACACTACGCCACTGGTTGGAAGTATTTAGGGGTGAAGATTTGGAAAATGGGTATTATTACTTTGTTTTTAACTGTTTTGTAATTTGCCATCCTGTGCTCCTTTGGGAGGAAGGGCGGGAATAAAATGTCATGAAATAAAATAAGAAATAAATGTTAGGTTGAAAGGACGCACTTTAAAAGGCAACATACCTTGTGGGCTTGTCGTGGTACCCCATCCTGAAACGTGGCATTGGGTCCCGGGCACAGGGCAGCTGGTGGGCAAATCAATGACGTTGACTTTTTTGTTTAAGCAAACCGGGGTCAGCAACTTGACTAGCATGATATCGTTGTTCTTGGTCTGAGAGTTGTAGCCCGGATGCACAATGACTTTTGACGCTAGTTTCAGCTGCTCAGACCAGTCCAGTTGTTTGAGGTGATGTTCCCCAAGGCGGACAGGAAAAGGACTAGGAGCAAATAAATATAAATGGCAAGTTAGGCTGGTAGGAGTGCTGCCAACAGTGCTTTGCTTTGTTTTTCTTACTGGACTTGATCCTGCACTTTTAACAGCATCGCAGAAGTCCAGCAGGTGCAACGTTTTCCAACATGCATGCCAGACTGCTGCTAAAAGAATAGGAGCAGCACCTTTAGAAAAGTTGGCAGCTCTACCTGGCAGTGAAAAAAGAGGTGGTGGTGGTGATGATTTAAATTTATATACTGCCATATACCCACAGGTCTCAGGACAGTTCAAGAGATGGTCAAGTATATCTATTTTTTTCACAGGAGGGATGGGGAAGCTGTGTGACCCTCCAGATACTGCTAGACTCCAACTCCCATCATTCCTGAGCATTGTCCATCCTTCCTGAAGCTGATAGGAGTCGGAGTTGAACAGATTCTGGATGGCCTATTTTTGGTTTGTATGAACTGCAGTGAGACAGTGCAGGCAAAGCTCATCGAACATTCAAAAGCACTGCGCAAATGCCCATTATTATTAGGTCTTTTGGGTGCAGTGCTGGACGCCACTTATCCAGGATTGAGAACAGAAGCAAGACTCCATTGCCGAGTGAGATCACTCACAATGACTATACGTGAGATTTACATTAATGCTGTGTGGGAATGCCTTCCACGTTGAAGTTTCGTAATGTGTGGCCTTCAGCTGGGTCGGCGCATGCTTGCATATGATTTGCAGGGGCCTTGCTAGGTACTTAAAGGCTTGTGTCACAAGATTGCAACACATTTGCATATCCTAATTTGTCTGTATCAATGCCTCTGGAATATGAAGACTGTGGGTGGCTGGAAAGGCAACAGTACAGTTCCCAGTCTTCCTATAATCAAAGTAAAACAATGTTTGGGGGAAAAAATCATTAAAAAAAAAAGCAGGGGTGAGGCCCCACTGTAACAATGCCCCTGAGATTAGATGTGATAAGTTCCCTGGGGAAAGGGATTGATTAAGACTACTCTGGAAAATGAAGTTCTGTGAGGGGAATTTAGGGCTCTCCTAACAACTCTCAGGTGGGACGCGGGTGGCTCTGTGGGTTAAACCACAGAGCCTAGGACTTGCCGATAGAAGGTCTGTGGTTCGAATCCCTGCAATGGGTGAGCTCCTGTTGCTCGGTCCTTGCTCCTGCCAACCTAGCAGTTCGAAAGCACATCAAAGTGCAAGTAGATAAATAGGTACCACTCTGGCAGGAAGCTAAACGGCGTTTCCGTGCGCTGCTCTGGTTAGCCAGAAGTGGCTTAGTCATGCTGGCCACATGAGCTGGAAGCTGTACGCCGGCTCCCTTGGCCAATAAAGCGAGATGAGCGCCGCAACCCCAGAGTCGGCCACAACTGGACCTAATGGTCAGGGGTCCCTTTACCTTTAACAACTCTCAGTGCCTTTAACAAACCACAGCTCCCATAATTATTTGGGGGGGGGGACCATGACTGAAGAGGTAGCATAGTGCTTTAAATGTACAGTGAGTGTAATAATACAGTGCCTCTCATGCCCACAAACAAACGCGTATTTTTCATATGTGTGCGCTGGCACACGCAAACCCCCAGCCCTCTCCCTGCCCGTGTACACTTACACTCCCATTTTACAGTGTGCAGCGGTGAGCACCCATCTGTTGGTGATCAGGGTCCCTCCACAGTGCAGTCTGAAGCCTGAAAAAAGTGCGGCCTGCCAGGGCTGGGAATTGATCGGACAAGGCCCCCCGCCAATTATCCGGTTTTCATCTGCTGTGGCAGCTGGAAGAACATAAAACCACAAATCATTACCATCTTGCCACATAAACGAAGCTCAATAGGTTACTACTGACCTCCAAGTGTCCCTATTTTCCATGGATGTCCCCAATTTAGAGAAGCCATCCCAGTTTCTGATTTGATCCCAGAATGTTCCACTTTTCCTTAGGATGCCCCTATTTTCGTTGGAGAAATGTTGGAGGGTATATTACTATTAGTATATAAAGCACTTAACAGCTGGGGACCTGTTTACTTGTAGGATTGTTTTATCCCATATATGCCTTCTTGGTCACTTTGGTCTGCAGAACTTGCACTATTACAAGTGCTGCTGTGACATATAATACGCATTCAACACTTGTAGGAAACAGATCTTTGGAACTCCCTTCCTGTTGATATCAGGCAGGCACCTTCGCTGTGCTCCTCCCAGTGCCTGACTAAAACATTTTTCTTTAGGCAAGCTTATCCAGACATGTAGAAGTTACACGTTTGTGGTTTTTTTTAAGTACCGTTGATTTTAATCATCTTCTGAATGTTTTCAAATACCTGTTTTTATCAATCATTTCAATGCTTTGTTTTATATTTTTGTAAACCGCTCAGAGGTTTCCTTACAACCAAGCAGCAACCTCAGTGTTGTTAAATAAGTTAGACAAATCAAACAACTTTGTGTGATCATAGGACTGTTCACACGGTGAACAGAATGCGGCCACAAGCTGTCTCTGCACATGTACAAGCATTTGTATGAAAGAGTATACACTAGCTGATTTGTACAGCTCAGCTATTATGCACACAGACACACAGATGGTACACTTGCTGAACATGTTGAATATGACACGTGAATAACTGTGCTAATGTAGATCTCCGCTTTTTGGGTATGCTAGGATCAGCATATTTCAAAAAGTGAAAATCCGGACAGAATTTGGAGGGGGGGCAGGGGGTATGAAAGTTGTTAAGTTTTTTTTAAGGAAAATCATCAAAAGCAATACTGCCAACATGGGTTGCCAAACATCCCGATTTTCCCAGACATTCCAGTGATTTCTGCCTGGACACTGCTTCCGATGGCTGACTGCTGGCTATGTCTGGGAAATTCATGTATACATGCACACAGACGGTACACTAGTCAAATGTAATTTGTGAACACCCCCTAAGTTACACTTTTGTGAGGAATAGGTGCATGACCAAGGCCTGCTTCACAAGTTATGTTTTTAGGAGATACGAGTTGCAATACTAGAAAAAGAAACATATATATTGGGGTTTGATGGAGGAGGCAAAGTTCAATCTGGGGCAGAGGGAATTTTGGCTCATATGTTCAACTTCTGAAAGAGACATTTATTAGCTAAATATTTAAGATATTTGCATCCTGCTTTTCTGACTAACCTCACAAGGTGGATTACATAAAAATATTGAGACAAAAAGCATGAATTAAAAGAAATAAGACAAGCAACTGGGGGTAGCCTTTATGAAAGCTAGATCTCTCCTTTCCTCAAAACATAATGGTTCTTGGGTAGCCTTGTGATGGCAATTGAAGGAAGAAGAGGCCACATCTGCAGCAATACTGGGAAACCATGTTGCTGTTAAAGATGGAAATATCTGCCAATTTTGGTTTCCCTCAGTTTCTCATTTTTAGTCCAGTCTTAAGATCAGTTCTTCACATTACCACATCAAAAATATTAAAAGTAAAACTTTCGGGGAGAAAAAAGTCCACTCCCTGTTGGGCTTGCTCTTAATATCACCCTCCTGTAGTCTAAAATGGTACAGGCCACCCTCCTACCTCAGGATTCCAAAACCACATTCTGCTGGAAAAGAATGTCTAAATCAGTGCTACTTTCCTGGCCCTCAATGCTGCTGTCACTATTCCCTGCCCTCATGGATCTATTGATCTAACCTCAGTGGTTGGCCAAAAACACCAAACAGCTTTTAAATGTTTCCATGTGTTTTTCAACCACTAGATGCATCCTGTGCCGTACACTCTCAAACATATTTACCACACCTAAAAATACAATAACAACAACAGCATCACACACTTATTTTGCCTGCCCTACAGATCTTACCAGGAGACACCAAGAACAAAATGGCAGTCAGCAATTCCAGTAAATGAGACGACATGGTGGTTGGGGGTGGGATGCAATTCTTTCCAGGAATAAGCTGTCCTGTAAGAGAGGAGATAATAATGCAATCATTCCATTGTTCTAGGAGTTCCAGAGACACGGAGAAAGCAATGGGAGAAAGGAGGACGGTTGAAGATAGCAGAGAGCCTCCAAAAATCCGCTTCTTTTCACCACAACTCCACAAATGTGAGATGGGAATCAAAATAACTGAGAGCCATTCTGCCCCTTACACAGAACGAGGTGTTGTTGTTGTTGTTAATTACTGGCCCTTCACCCTAAGTTCCCAGCATGGGTTACAACAATTGGAAATGCAACATGAAAACAGTTTTTAAAACATACAATTCTAAAAAGCGCAACCACAAAAAAATAGGTTGGGTCATAAAAATTAACCAGGTGCCCAAGGTTAGAGGAAAGAGGTGCACCTTTAGCATTTACTGAAAGCTGCAGAGTGAAGAAGCCAGACGCACCTCTGTGGGGAGGGAATTCCACAACATAGGGGCTGCCACAGAGAAGGCCACCTCCTGGACCACCCCACCCCATAAGCTTCTGAGAGCAGTGGAGCAACCCAGAAGGCTCCGTCTGCCCTGGCTTACTTAGGGCATTAAGCACTAATGTGAGCAACTTAAATTGGGCCTGAAAACAAACTGGCCAACCAAGGCAGGTGTTTTAAAATAAAACGGGGGTTTAGTGTCATCTAAATGGAACCCCAGCCAGTTACCTGGCTGCTATATTTTGGACCAGTAGACTGACATGGAAGGATGACAGACTCTGCCATTTTATATCACAGGTAGGAGGTCCTGTTTTCAATTGTTCCTGCACATAAATGCTCCTTATATTCCCTGCATGGTAAACTAGGACATCACAGAGAAAGGTTAAATGCAGCCACTTCTCCCTGTTGTGCTAGATTACTATAGGTAGAAAAATTCTTATGCGGAGGAGCATTCAAAAGTATCTCACTCACACACAGAGAGACCCCTGCACTCTGAAACAGTACCATTCAGATTTTACCACTTCATTCTGAACAATGAGTAGGACAGTGGAGTTAGTAATTGGCTTGAAGTCCATCTCCAGCCACTTGGGTAGTTATATCTGATCTTTTCCAAGATTGCTTCCAGACTTGAGTGATTTGCCAGTCCCCAATCATGGCTGTTCTGCTATAAGAGGGTTGTGGATTAGCAACTCAGCTTCCACACTTCCGGAATCCAAATAACAACCTGTTGTAACCAAGAGGGCAGTTCGCCTCTCCCCAGCTTTAGTTGTCAGGGTGAATTTTCATTAGGATCACACCGTGGAGGGGGAAAGGATTAAATACTCTCTTCCCCATCACTGCATTCCTGATCATGAGCCCCACTCTCTGTAAGCACACAAGGTGCTTCCAGGCTTAATGCTGTAAATGGGTCATTCAGATTTTTGAAACAGGCTGCTGGCAAGAGGTGTTTTTTAAAAAGGGGGGGTGGGTTCCCCAATCCAAAAGGGTACATCCAGATTAAAGGGGATTCTGGCATTCTGGTGTCAAAGATGGCATGTGGACCCTACAATAAAAAAACCACAACAACTTGCATGCATAAGGAACACTGATCCCACAATATAAACCTGTCTGGAAGCAAGCACATACACACTTCAATTTAGGGACTGAATATAGATATACTGTATTTTTTGCTCTATAAGACTCACTTTTTCCCTCCTAAAAAGTAAGGGGAAATGTGTGTGCATCTTATGGAGCGAATGCAGGCTGCGCAGCTATCCCAGAAGCCAGAACAGCAAGAGGGACTGCTGCTTTCACTGCGCAGCGATCCCTCTTGCTGTTCTGGCTTCTGAGATTCAGAATATTTTTTTTCTTGTTTTCCTCCTCCAAAAACTAGGTGCGTCTTGTGGTCTGGTGCGTCTTATAGAGTGAAAAAAACACTATATAAATGTCAATGTGATCTGGAAACGATTTGCCGCTCAGAACCAGCGCATCATGCAGGGCTGGTTCTTGGTGGCCACAGCCTCTCCTCTTCCTCCTCAACCACTACGACAGGAACCAGCAAGGTTTACCTCGCCTGGGCCAGTTCATTCCCATAGAGATCACTCCATGGGCCCGATCGCATATGCGCAGACATGATTTCTGGCATCTGCGTCTGCACAGGTGCGAATCCCGGCGCCATGGAAGCGAGTCCCTGCTCCACACTGTGCTGGTTTAGCACAGCCCATGGGGACTCGTCAAGTGGGCAGCTCGGTTCAGGGGCAGCTTGTGGGACGTTTAAATGACCCCCATGGGCCATTTGTGGCCTATGGGCCACAGGTTGCCAACCCCTGCACTAAGAACTGTTCAAGGGAGGAAGTCACCAGCAGTGGCCATGGAAAGGCCATGGAGAGGCAACAGGATGCTTCCTCTCAGCTGCCACTCAGGGCAAGTATCAGCTCACCCTCCTCCCCAAGGTTGGTGGCAGCAACATTGTCAGAGAAATTAGGGACATTCCAGGATCAAATCCAGTGCTCTGGTCCATGGGGTCACGAAGAGTCGGACACGACTAAACAACTAAACAACAACAACAAGGATCAAATCAGAACCCGGGGTGGCTTTTGTAATTCTTGAACTGTCCCTGAAAAATGGGGACACTTAGAGGGTATGTCATCTCCACCTGAGCAAATTCTGCTGCTGTCAGATTTTCTGTGTTCTGGGTTTAAAAAGAAAAGAAACTGAACAGAGAAAACATGAGAGGAGGATGTTCTGATTACTGCACCATGCAGATGCCCTCTAGAAAGCGAGCAAATAAAGATGCCAGGATCTAGATCTAATCAATCAATAGTTCTTGCAGGGCAACAAGCAGAACAAAGAAACAATATAAATCACTCCGGAGTGACTCAGTCTGTGCCATTCTTATCATGCAACATAACAAACCTTTTCAAATCCTGCACAGAAAGCTGTTGAGTAGACAGCCTAGAGATATATCTATGGTTTGCAGACTCCAGCAAGAAAGCAGAAAAACGTATCAATTTGAGTCAACAGCAGGCAGCTCCTCGCTGAGAGGTTATGCTGGGGAGACGCTCCTTGACTGCAGGCTGCATCCAGAGGAATTTGTACAGCCTGCCCAGATCTGTTCAGATTCACCAAGTTGCAGATATTTCAGATAAGGAAACAAATAAATCAGGGTGTTGGCTATCAAGACAGAGATCTCCTGTCAGCTAACTCCCACTGCCTCCAGAGGAGAACCTTAAAGAGATGTCCCAGAGAAAATGCACTACCCAGAAAACAATACACCTAAGGTGGTTTTCAGACCTTGAAAACAGAAAGCCATAGAAGCATAGAGATGTCTTACCCCCAAAGGCTGCCGGAATCCAAGACACTGTCTCTCAGGCCCTTCTTGGCTTTTATTTCAACTAGTCCTGCCCTGGATTTACCGGGCTTTGGCTTTTCAGGAAGTGTTTGTTAACACCCCCGCCTTGCTCTTTCATAGCCGAGTGACTAGGACCAAATCCATTGTTCAGATTAATGCAGACTTCCCGATGATATAACAGGTGATTGTTAGAGGAGGAGGAAGAAGAAGATGCCCTCAGAAATCGCCTGTGTTGAGGGTTGAATCACACAGCCTTTCTCTGCTCACCACCGGACACCTGTTCTCCCTTGAGCAAGTTGTCTGAATCACTTGCCCTGTAGCATCAGCCAAAGATGGGCTTGCCCCACACTACCTGAAGCAGAGCCGGCCCTCCCATGAGACGAGGTGAGGTGGTTGCCCTCGAGCAGTATATTATGTCGGCGCTGTTATTTATGTGTGCATTCATTCATTCATTCATTTTACACATTTATTCACAACATCTATTTTCTAGGCTACTGTCCATGTCCTCTCTGACCCTCAAAGCAGTGTATAGCCAGCCTCCATAAAACAATAAACATATTCAGTTTTAAAACACACCATTCCCAAATCTTGAAAGCAGAGACAACCAACAGGGTGATCTCCAAATCATAACCCTCTTGTTGAACTCCAGTTCCCATCAGTGCCAGCCAGCATGGCCAGTGGTCTGGGGTGCTTAGTGGGTCTGTGACTTTATAATAAATGATTGATGGGTCTGGGATGATGGGAGTTGGAGTCCACCAACATTTGGAAGCCACCACATGGGCTTCCTCTGCCTTAAAGAATGATTTTAAGACAATCAATTGCCATAATTCAAACATCAGTAACCTTCAAGCCTCCTTCACCTGTGAATTTCATGATGGGACTCCTTCACCTGTGAATTTCATGATGGGACTTTGGGGCTGCACCTCTAACCCTGACCTTGAGGCCACATGGCTCCCCAACTCCCATCCCCAATATCTGCGTATTATGGCTGGACATCTGCAGGGGAAAGCTAATGGATGAAGATCTCTACATGCGTTGGCTTTCTGGTCCTGATTGCTCTGGGTTTGCATGAAAAACCTATGCATGATGAAGTCTACAAGCATAGGTCATTCCTCAATATGTCCATGCCTACCTCATGGATGCTCAAGGTGGAGCCAAAGAGACACATCCTCTCAGGAGCTGTGATGTGCCTTCATGAGATTTCTGCACAGGTAGCACTTCAAAGGACTGCACAGATCCATCAGTTTGTGAGATGCTATCATTAAAATAGATACAAACTTCCTGTGGATCATCCAAGATTTGATCTCCCTCTGCAAGATCAGAGCTTTCTTTGAGTTAAAAGGAGATAAAATGCTTCCCATGGCCCCTGGGATGTCCTCCCAGGGTCTATAGAATTGTAGGACCAGTCTGACACCCACTCCAAAAGTAGCAACTAACATATCAACTCACACAGAAAGTCAATAAAATGCTATGTGGAAGACAGAAGTTTTAAAGTCCATTTATGGAACAGAATGCATACAACATCATTGAAGGATCATTAGGCGCGAGTGATCATGCTCTTCTGAAGTTTACTATACAGCGGAAAGGAGCAGCCAAGCATACTAGGACTCAATTTCTTGACTTTAAGAAAGCCGACTTCATAAAACTTAGGGAAGTGCTGGGTGAGATCCCATGGACAGTAATACTAAAAGGAAAGGGAGTTCATGATGGCTGGGAGTTTGTTAAGAGGGAGATAGTAAAAGCACAACGTCAGGCAATACCAATGAGACGGAAACATGGAAGGTGCCTAAAGAAGCCAGGGTGGCTATCTAAAGAACTTTTAACTGAATTAAGATTAAAAAAGGATGTGTACAAAAAATGGAAAAGGGGGGAAACCACCAAAGAGGAATTCAAACAAATAGCCAGCACGTGTAGACACAAAGTCAGAAAAGCTAAAGCACAGAATGAACTCAGGCTCGCTAGAGAGGTTAAAAGCAACAAAAAAGGCTTTTATGGGTATGTTCGTAGCAAAAGGAAGAACAAAGAAACAGTGGGGTCACTCAGAGGAGAAGATGGTGAAATGCAAACAGGGGACACAGAAAGGGCTGAACTCCTCAATGCCTTCTTTGCCTCAGTCTTCTCCGATAAAGAAAACAATGCCCGACCTGAAGAATTTGGAGCAAATGATTCAGCAAAGGAAACACAGCCCAGAATAACTAAGGAGACAGTACAAGAATATTTGGCTAGTTTAGATGTATTCAAGTCTCCAGGGCCAGATGAACTGCATCCAAGAGTATTAAAAGAACTGGCAGATGTGATCTCAGAACCACTGGCAGTCATCTTCGAGAAATCCTGGAGAACAGGCGAAGTCCCGGCAGACTGCAGGAGGGCAAATGTTGTCCCTATTTTCAAAAAGGGGAAAAGAGAGGACCCAAATAATTACCGCCCAGTCAGTCTGACATCAATAGCAGGGAAGATTCTGGAGCAGATCATTAAGCAAACAGTCTGTGAGCACCTAGAAAGGAATGCTGTGATCACCAATAGTCAGCATGGATTTCTGAAAAATAAGTCATGTCAGACTAACCTGATCTCATTTTTTGACAGAATTACAAGCCTGGTAGATGAAGGGAACTCAGTGGATATAGCCTACCTTGATTTCAGTAAGGCATTTGACAAGGTGCCCCATGATATTCTTGTAAAGAAGCTGGTAAAATGCGGTCTTGACTCTGCTACCACTCAGTGGATTTGTAACTGGCTGACTGACCGAACCCAAAGGGTGCTCATCAATGGTTCCTCTTCATCCTGGAGAAGAGTGACTAGTGGGGTGCCACAGGGTTCTGTCTTGGGCCCGGTCTTATTTAACATCTTTATCAACGACTTGGATGATGGACTCAAGGGCATCCTGATCAAATTTGCAGATGACACCAAACTGGGAGGGGTGGCTAACACCCCAGAGGACAGGATCACACTTCAAAACGACCTTGACAGATTAGAGAACTGGGCAAAAACAAACAAAATGAATTTTAACAGGGAGAAATGTAAAGTATTGCACTTGGGCAAAAAAAATGAGAGGCACAAATACAAGATGGGTGACACCTGGCTTGAGAGCAGTACATGTGAAAAGGATCTAGGAGTCTTGGTTGACCACAAACTTGACATGAGCCAACAGTGTGACGCGGCAGCTAAAAAAGCCAATGCAATTCTGGGCTGCATCAATAGGAGTATAGCATCTAGATCAAGGGAAGTAATAGTGCCACTGTATTCTGCTCTGGTCAGACCACACCTGGAGTACTGTGTCCAGTTCTGGGCACCACAATTCAAGAAGGACACTGACAAACTGGAACGTGTCCAGAGGAGGGCAACCAAAATGGTCAAAGGCCTGGAAACGATGCCTTATGAGGAACGGCTAAGGGAGCTGGGCATGTTTAGCCTGGAGAAGAGGAGGTTAAGGGGTGATATGATAGCCATGTTCAAATATATAAAAGGATGTCACATAGAGGAGGGAGAAAGGTTGTTTTCTGCTGCTCCAGAGAAGCGGACACGGAGCAATGGATCCAAACTACAAGAAAGAAGATTCCACCTAAACATTAGGAAGAACTTCCTGACAGTAAGAGCTGTTCGACAGTGGAATTTGCTGCCAAGGAGTGTGGTGGAGTCTCCTACTTTGGAGGTCTTTAAGCAGAGGCTTGACAACCATATGTCAGGAGTGCTCTGATGGTGTTTCCTGCTTGGCAGGGGGTTGGACTCGATGGCCCTTGTGGTCTCTTCCAACTCTATGATTCTATGATTCTATGAACATGAACATTGTCAGTAGTACATGTGAAAAGGATCTAGAGGTCTTAGTAGAGCACAAGCTTAACACAAGTCAACAGTGTGACGCAGCAGCAAATAGGGGTCCTGCTATTCTAGACTTCATCAGCAAAAGTATAGTGTCATGATCAAGGAAAGCCTTAGTACCAATCTAATCTGACTTGGTCAAACCACACCTAGAGTACTGTGTCTATTTCTGGGCACCACAATTTATGCCGGATATTGGCAAGCTGGAACATATGCGGAGGAGGGTGACCAAGAAGATCAAGGGTTTGGAAAGCAAGCCTTATGAGGAACAGTTGAGGAAGTTGGGTGTGTTTAGGCTGGAAAAGAGGACACTGGGAGGAAATAAGATAGCCATCTTCAAATATCTAAAGGGTTTTCACATGGAGGATGGAGCAAACTTGTTTTCTCCTGCTCCAAAGACTAGGACCCAAACCAATGGCTCCAAGTTTCAAGAAAGGAGACGCCAAATAAACTTCAAGAATAAGTTTCTGATGGTAAGAGCTGTTCGACAGTGGAACCGGACACTGAAGTCCAGTGTCGAGGGCCTTCTGGCAGTTCCCTCCCTGTGAGAAGCCAAATTACACAGAACAAGGCACAGAGCCTTCTTGGTAGTGGCACCCACCCTGTGGAATGCCCTCCCACCAGATGTCAAAGAGAAAAACAACTACCAGACTTTTAGAAGACATCTGAAGGCAGCCCTGTTTAGGGAAGCTTTTAATGTTTAATAGACTATTGTATTTTAATATTCTGTTGGAATCTGCCCAGAGTGGCTGGGGAAACCCAGCCAGATGGGCGGGGTATAAATAAATTATTATTATTATTATTATTATTATTATTATTATTATTATTAAGAAGAAGAAGAAGAAGAAGAAAAATAATATAAGTGAAGTTGGTGAACTACCCTTCATTAGCGGGTTTTAAGCAGAGGTTGGATGGCCATCTGTCATGGATGCTTTAGCTGAGATTCCAGAGATTCCTGCATTGCAGGGAGTTGGACGAGATGACCCTGATGATTCTATGATAGAAGCGCATATAAAGTTCCATCACCTCCTGGTCCCATCACCTCCTGGCAAATAGAAGGGGAAGAAATGGAGGCAGTGAGAGATTTTACTTTCTTGGGCTCCTTGATCACTGCAGATGGTGACAGCAGCCACAAAATTAAAAGATGCCTGCTTCTTGGGAGAAAAGCAATGACAAACCTAGACAGCATTTTAAAAAGCAGAGACATCACCTTGCCAACAAAGGTCCATATAGTTAAAGCTATGGTTTTCCCAGTAGTGATGTATGGAAGTGAGAGCTGGACCATAAAGAAGGCTGATCGCCAAAGAATTGATGCTTCTGAATTATGGTGCTGGAGGAGACTCTTGAGAGTCCCATGGACTGCAAGAAGATCAAACCTCTCCATTCTTAAGGAAATCAGCCCTGAGTGCTCACTGGAAGGACAGATCCTGAAGCTGAGGCTCCAATACTTTGGCCACCTCATGAGAAGAGAAGACTCCCTGGAAAAGACCCTGATGTTGGGAAAGATGGAGGGCACAAGGAGAAGGGGCCGACAGAGGACGAGATGGTTGGACAGTGTTCTCGAAGCTACCAGCATGAGTTTGACCAAACTGCGGGAGGCAGTGGAGGACAGGGGTGCCTGGCGTGCTCTGGTCCATGGGGTCACGAAGAGTCAGACATGACTAAACAACAACATGTTCCTGTGTTCTTGTGTCCTTCTGAGGTGTGTTTGGTGTACTCAGCTGGCTTTGCTCTATATTTATTTCTATACGGAAGCTTACTATGTTGGTGTGAGTTTGGGGGCAAGGTTTTGAATCCTCTGAAAAGGCCATGTGAAGCTCCTTCGTTTTCCTTTGGACCAGACCAAAGGCCCATCTGATCCAGCAGTCTGTTCTGACATGGGCCAAGCAGAATGCCATTGGAAAGTCTCACAAGCAGTACTCGTATCCAGGATGGCAAGGAACAACCATAAACTGGCTCATTGTATGAAATAGCCCCTGTTTAATGGCATTCACTTTCAGGTGACTTGACTAACAGAACACCAAAACAGCGCCACTAGTTATGATTCATGGAGGACGTATGCATGGAACCAGCAAAAAGGGTGGTAATTTGTTACCATCAAATTACCCAGCAGTGCTTTGGGTTTCTCTGTTTCTTTGACTTAATTACAATATATTTACTTCCCAGGGCCATGACATCTAAGGGTTGCTCAACTAATTCAGTTTCGACGCCTCCCGTGAAAGGGAACCCGCAAAGCTGGGAGACAGTGGCGAAACAACTCTCCCTGTGTCCGATGAAATAAATAAATTGGCCAGACCACATTATTACAGCCACTTTTAAAAGATGTCTTCTGTTGGCTGTCTAATGGCTGATCTTCAACTTGACACCTATCCTTACAGGAACCTGGGGTTGATGTGGGTGTGAGAGCCTGTGGCGAAGCTCTGCATACTTCATCAGAACTTCTTATGACTTGTAATTGGAAAGATTTGGAACAGCTGCAACAGGTTATTTAGTCTAACACCTGTCCTAAGGCTGCTTGTGCACTAGGTATTTAGTGTGGAGTTGGCATGCCTCTTTTGATCACATTTTGCAGGGGTCCACGTGACGTTGTCGTCCATTTGCAACCCTCCTGCATTTTCCCAGCAACATGTGAGTGAGAGTTGGAGAGCTTCTCTAAACAGTGATGTGCTATGGAGATTCTGATTTTCCCCCAAAAAGTATACTGTTGATTCTCTGATGTGTTGCATTCTGATTTTGTAGGTGGTTTTTTTTTAACATGCATCCCAGTGCATTTATCTGAGGTACTTATGAATAGGAAGGCGTCCCACAAAGAAGAATTCAGAACCTCAGTTGAAGCATCATTGGAAACAATTAAAACAGTAAAACTGTTTTGAAATCAGACAACAACACAGTTTAAACACACTTTTCTGATTCCTGTGTGGGGAGGTTATCTGATTTGCTTGTGGGGTGTTAACACATCTTCCCATTAGTCATTTGTGTGTTCCATACTTTTCAGTGTCCTTCTCTTCCGATTTTCCAAACCACAGAAAGTCCAATTCTTTTTTTAAAAATAGATTAGTTGTTCTAGAGCAGGCATCCCCAAACTCGGCCCTCCAGATGTTTTGAAACTACAATTCCCATCATCCCTGACCACTGGTCCTGTTAGCTAGGGATGATGGGAGTTGTAGTCCCAAAACAGCAGGAGGGCCCAGTTTGGGGGTGCCTGTTCTAGAGCAACAGAGAGCTCAAATCCACTTTAATTGAGCAAACCTCCTTTTTTATAGGTGCTTGAATTCTTCCCACAAAACTATGACAGTCTGGAGGCAAAAGCTCTTTCATTTTAGGCATTGCATCATGCTATGTGTCACAGCCTTGTCACCTGAGAAAGGAGAATTTCCCCCCCTCCCACACAGAAGGGATCCTTCTTTCAAGATGGTGCTTCTCGTTGGCAGCTTTTATAAGTACTTACATCTACTAAAAACATCCTAGTGATTAGCTGGAGCTACATTTTTAGTTGATCAGAATTATTTAAATTGATTGAACTGATTCATCTTCTGAACGCTGCGGCCCTGGTGGTTACTGTATGTGATCTGGTGGTCATCTTTATCTGTAGGCAGATAGGAGCACATGAAATTTCCTTACACCCATTCAGGCTATTTGTGCATCTAGCTCAATATTGTCTACAGGAAGGATGGCGGAGAATTTCATAATCATCGCACATTAATGTGGTCTCTGCAGCTGCCCATTCATTCACCAAGCCGGCAAGTCAGTCGCTTTCCATGCATGGGCTGAGTGATTTGTTTTGGACCACGTGCTGAAATGTGTATTCTATTGAACTCAGTTTCGCTGAGGTGATAATCGTGGTGATTATTATTATTATTATTATTATTATTATTATTATTATTATTATTATTATTTTATTTACACCCTGGCCATCAGGCTGGGTTCCCTGATATACAGTACATATAAAACATAATGAAACATCAAACATTAAAAACCTCCCGATGCAGATGACTTCTAAAAGCTGTGTAGTTCTTTACCTCCTTGACATCTGAAGGGAGGCCATTCCACAAGGAGGGGGCCTCTACAGAGAAGGCCCTCTACCTGTTTCCTTGTAAATTCACTTCTTGCAGTGAGGGAACTGCCAGAAGACCTCAGTGTCCGGACTGAGTAATGGGGGTGGAGATACTCCTTCAGGTATACTGGGTTGATGGCATTTAGGGCCTTAACATTCATTATAATTCACCAATAATAGTTCACCAATATAATTCACCAATAATAGTTCACCAATAGCTCAACTGTTCACCAACCGTTCACCAATAATTATTTTTCTTATCCTGTCTCCTTATTTACATAGTGCTCCAGTACATGGGGTTCTTTTGGGGGGGGGTTGTTGTTGTTGACACCTGTCTGTCTCAAGAGACAATGACAGAGTGCACCTTTGGGGGTAAAGTCAGACCATTGGCGAGAGACAACGCCTGCTTTGACTGTGTAGACTGATAGAGGAGAGACATGTTTTATTGCAGGTGGGGCAGATGAAGGTGTTCGGTTTTGCTGCTACAGGAGCACCATGGCGTTTCTTCTCAGGGTGTGGGGTTAAGGTAAGAATATATGAAAAGCCTGCTGAACCAGGCCAGAGGCCCATCTAGCCCTATTCTCACAGTGGCCAACCAGATGCCTATGGGAAGCACTTGTGCAGTAAGCTAGCAGCATTTAGGGATTTTCCACACTTCTCCTTGTCTCATGCCTAGGAAACATGGGTTCTGGGGCAGTTCCCCCTTTCCCCACTCCTTTCCCAGGGAAAACCCACTCTTTAGTGCTAAATCAGAGCAAACATCAATCCGGAGAAAACCTAAAATCACTGTTTTCTCCAATTGAGCACCAAAGAGCAGTTCCCACCCCACCCCATCTCCCGAGGGAAAGCAGCGGGACAAGAGGAAGGTGTGGAAAAGCCTTTAATTGTGGTATCGTCTTCACAAAGAAATAAGCAAAAGCGTTTTAACAAAGATAATTGTTCTCTGAGCTTCTCGGGGTCACAGCCTCATGCGTTGCTGTACGAAAGCTATGTCAGTTTCACAACCCCAAAATAACTAAGGAAAAAGTCAGCTAGCTCAGTTCACCAAGTCTCTTCGTCATATCGCTGTTTGGGGGTGGGGGTGGTGCAATCCCAGCCACGTATGCTTCATGTCTTTGCTTTCATCATCATCCGTGAGCCTCATCCTGTCACACACGCACCCCCATCCAAAATATTGGCAAATGTTTAAAAGAGTTGTCAGGGTAAATTGCACAATAACTAGAAATGGAGCCTTTAGTGTCATCAGCCCAGTATTGTGGAATACTATGCCAACAGAGATTTAGCAGGTGCCTTCTGCTTTGACTTTTTTTTATGCACAGTGACTCAATGGAGATTTGCAGGGATGATGGAAGAGAACAGCTCCTCAGGTGCTTTGCCCTTGTCGCTTCCGAGGGCCACACCTGCCTCAACCTCACAGTGGCAGGTGGCAAACCCAGCTCAATGGCACCCTTGCCTGCCCTTGTTGAACCTGACTGTCAAAAATGCCATGCTGTTCACCCAGGCAAGCAACGTCATTCAGAGCCGTAATTACGGTGCCTGCGACCTTTTCGCTGGGGTCCCATTTGCATAACGTCTTCGTGGTATGCAGAAATCAACAGCCAAAGCTTCCTCTTCCTTCCCGGTCTCCCCCACCCAATTGCCACACAGCACTTTGTTGTTGTTTAGTCATTTAGTCGTGTCCGACTCTTCATGACCCCATGGACCAGAGCACGCCAGGCACTCCTGTCTTCCACTGCCTCCCGCTGTTTGGTCAAAACTCATGCTGGTAGCTTCGAGAACACTGTCCCACCATCTCGTCCTCTGTCGTCCCCTTCTCCTTGTGCCCTCCATCTTTCCCAACATCAGGGTCTTTTCCAGGGAGTCTTCTCTTCTCATGAGGTGGCCAAAGTATTGGAGCCTCAGCTTCCGGATCTGTCCTTCCAGTGAGCACTCAGGGCTGATTCCACACAGCACTGCATTTATGCAAAGAAATGAAATGAACCTCTATTGCCAAGGAATGTTGTGCCGGGGACTGGCTGGACATTGAGGAGGATGAGTGGTGTCTGGCTGGATGAGTGGGCACCTGGAGAACGATAGATAGAAACTCTGATTGAAGAAGGGATCCTGCCATTTCAAGTAACCCAAAAGGCAATGCCTTGTTTCGGAAACAGGGTCCTTAACTTTGCCAATTAGATGCAGCAGTCTCTAGGCCTGGTCCTTAACATCGCGGTATATGACCAGCTAAACATCACGAAATATTGGTATGTTGATATCTCGCCCAGCCCTAGCAATGTCATAATCCAAAATTACCTGTAACCAGAGACCTTTAATCTGCCCATCAGCAGCACCATGGCAAAAGTCCCCCAAAGTCTGTAACTTCTAAAAACAACAGAGTCTTGCGGTGCCTTTGAAAAAACTGGTGCATAGTGGCAGAAACACTTGTGGGCGGCTATCCTATGCATGTCTATTCAGATGTGAGTCCCATTGAGTGCAATTGTGCTTGGTCCTGGGTAGATGTGCATAGGATTGCAGTCTCAATCGGTTTGTCCTGAACGTGCCACAAGACTCTTTGTTGTGTTTGTTCTGATGCACCACAATGGAAATTGTGACTTCTGTTTAATATGTTTTTATTTATTTGTATAATAAGCGGCAAGTGGGGGAGAGATTAATACTGGTTCTCAGTCTTCTGGTAGGGATGAGGGTATTTATTGCCCCTAAAATGGGGGGGGGGAGAAGCTCAGATTGCCATCAATTGACAATTGATGGCAAAATATAAAATAAAAATGGCATGATGACCATGCAAACGAGGGACCGTCGCTCAATGGCAGGGCAAATACTTGGCATGCAGAAGTTCTCACCCAGGGCTGTCTTAAGCATATGTGGCACCAGGGTGCAAAGATCCGCCTGGCACCCCCCCCCCAGGTTGCCCAGTCCCAGGCATGCAGGAGGGAGGAGCTGGCCGGCCGCCTCAGCCTCTCACTGGCTCGGTCACCCCTGAACTTGCGGCACAAAGCCGCCTGCAGCAGAAGAGCCTGCCGCGGCAGTCCAACCGACTGGCGGGCTCTTCCCCGGACTCAACTCTCGGGCCCCGGACTCTTGGCCTGGAGCCCCTGAGAGCCCGGCGCCTGGGTGCCCCACACCCCTAGCACCTATGGGTAAGACCTTCTGCCCCAACTTTTCAAGCTTAAAAGGAATCAGCTGGTAGGCAATGAGAATGACCTCTTCCTGGCTGATATCCTGGAAAATGGCAGAGATTGCGAGGAGGGAATTCCCTGCTAAGGATCTTTGGGAAAGGAATTAAAAATACAACTCCCAATAACCACAGTGTCGCTATGTAAATCTACAGTGGTGCCGCACTTGGGATACTGAGCATAGTTCCGGATACTGCCCCTCAAAAAGGATATTACAGAGCTGCAAGAGGTAAGGACATCCTAAATGATCAAGTGGGTGGAACAACTCCCTATGAGGAAAGGCTGCAGTATTTGAGGATTTTCAGTTTAGGGGGGAAAGTGAGTAATATGGTGGTCATGATCATACAAGGTGTGTAAGATTGTGAAGACAGTTGATAAAGGTAGATTTTTCTTCCTCTCTTGTAAAATTCGAACTCAGGGCCACTCAACGATGCTGAATGTTGAAAGTTTCAGGTGAAATCAGCGCTTTCTTCTGCCAATGCCATCTATCATTCAAAAAGTACAAGCAGGTCACAAGGACACGTTTAGGGTACATTGGGTTGTAGTGTTTCGGAACCATACCTACCCTAAAGAAAACATTTGCACAACTAGGTTATCAGTGCCATCAGTTCAACTCTTCTGAAAGTTAATGATACGTACATGCTTCTAGGAGCATAAAGAGTTGCTTTTCACCAAGTCAGATGGTTCTCCTTCCAGCCCATAATTGTCCAGAGCTTCAAGCAGGAGTCTCATGCCTTCTGCTTTTTGATCCTTCCCAGTGGTAGAGGGGTAAATTTTGAAATGCAGGACACAAAAGCATGGGGGGGGGGAGAGAGAGACCAGACTGACCAAGGCTGCACAGGGGGATTTTGTGGGGGACTTGGCCCCTCTTGAATATTTGAGTTTCTTCCCCATAATTTTCAGTTTTCATCTTTCTTTCTTTTAAAGACCTCTCTTCCTTTTACTTGTGAAGCTTTGACCCAAAGCATGCAGACAAAATTGTGCAGATGGGTTACATTTGTTTTTAGATATTTCCAAGCCAACCCCAAGTTCCTAGTCCTTTCTGAGAACTTCTTGTTTGATGCATACTTTAATGAGGAGTAAACTCCTTCCCTGTGCACCACACCATAATTAAAGAAAAACTGGAAGCAATTTTCAGAAACTGGGTTGTTAACTCTGTCAATTTGACGCAGAAGTGTCATAATCCAAAATTAGCTGTACTCAGAGACATTTTAATCTCTTCATGCTGCAAAGTCACAACAGGGAAGTGTCAGAATAAATACTCTGTTGGATGTAGGGTGGTGGCTGTTCTCAGGATTTTTCACAGTAAATAACCCACAAGGAACCAACAATAACAACAAATGCATTGAGTACAGCACTTTGTTGCAAAATTAAGTTGTCTGCTTATGTGAGGTTCAGCCATATATTCCCTTTGGGATGTTGAGCTTTTGAAACCCTTTTACAGTGGTACCTCAGGTTACATACACTTCAGGTTACAGATGCTTCAGGTTGCATATGCTTCAGGTTACACACTCTGCTAACCCAGAAATAGTGCTTCGGGTTAAGAACTTTGCTTCAGGATAAGAACAGAAATCAGGCTCCGGTGGTGCGGCAGCAGCAGGAGGCCCCATTAGCTAAAGTGGTGCTTCAGGGTAAGAACAGTTTCAGGTTAAGAATGGACCTCCGGAACGAATTAAGTACTTAACCTGAGGTACCACTGTATTATTGTCTGGCTAACCCTTATGATGGGACACAGGTGGTGCTGTGGGTTAAACCACAGGGCCTAGGGCTTGCCGATCAGCAGGTCAGCAGTTCGAATCCCCGTGACGGGGTGAGCTCCCGTTGCTCGGTCCCTGCTCCTGCCGACCTAGCAGTTCGAAAGCACGTCAAAGTGCAAGTAGATAAATAGGTACCGCTTTGGCGGGAAGGTAAACGGCATTTCTGTGTGCTGCTCTGGTTAGCCAGAAGTGGCTTAGTCATGCTGGCCACATGACCCGGAAGCTGTACGCCAGCTCCCTCGGCCAATAAAGCGAGATGAGCGCCACAACCCCAGAGTCGGCCACGACTGGACCTAATGATCAGGGATCCCTTTACTTTTAACCCTTATGATAAAGATGAGGAACTTCTGGCCTTACAGATGTTGCTGGACTGCAACTCCCATCATTCCTGATTCCAGCCATGCTGACTGGGGCTGATGGGAGTTGAAGTCCAGCAACATCTAAAGCAGGGGTGAGGAGGACATTGGAAGCTGCCTTATGCCTGATTATACCATTGGTCCATGTAGTTCAGTATTGTCTGCAGCAGCTTTCCACAGTTTCAGGTGGGATTTTCTCCCAGCTTTTCCTGGAGATGCTGGAGATTGAACCTGGGACCGCTTGCATGCAAGACAGATGCTCTCCTGCCGATTCATGCAAGGTAGATTAGGGATCTCTACCATAGCTGAGATTCCTGCATTGCAAGGGGTTGGACTAGATGTCCCTGGGGAGAGATGTCTCAGCTCCCACTGAAAGGTGAATTGGTCTAATTACCACTTCCAGAAATGAGAGGCAAATGGAAATATAGCCGTCCCTCAAAATTTGTGCTTCTTTGAATTTTGCAGTGCAGTTCTCCAGCCAAGTACAGTGGTGACCCGCAAGATGAAAAACTTGCTAGACGAAAGAGTTTTCTGTTTTTTGAGTCATTCCGCAAGACGAATTTCCCTATGGGCTTGCTTCGCAAGACGAAACGTCTTGCGAGTTCTTGCGAGTTTGTTTCCTTTTTCTTAAAGCCGCTAAGCCGTTAATAGCCGCTAAGCCGCTAATAGCCGTGCTTCGCAAGACAAAAAAACCGCAAGATGAAGAGACTCGCGGAACGGATTAATTTCGTCTTGCGAGGCACCACTGTAATGCGTACAGAAATATCTATACAAGGGTGAAGTGCGCATGAAAATGCTACCAATAAAAGAAGAATGGCAGACAAAATTAATGCCGCCGGGACCACATAACACCAGTTCTGAGAGATCTGCATTGGCTCTCAGTACTTTTCCGAGCACAATTCAAAGTGTTGGTGTTGACCTTTAAAGCCCTAAACGGCCTCAGTCCTGTATACCTGAAGGAGTGTCTCCACTCCCATCATTCAGCCTGGACACTGAGATCCAGCACCGAGGGCCTTCTGGCGGTTCCCTCATTGTGAGAAGTGAGGTTACAGGGAACCAGACAGAGGGCCTTCTCGGTAGTGGTGCCTGCCCTGTGGAACACCCTCCCTTCAGATGTGAAGGAAATAAGCAGTTATCTTCTCTTTAAAAGACATCTGAAGGCAGCCCTGTTTAGGGAAGTTTTTAATATTTAATGCTGTATTGTTTTTAACACTCGATTGGGAACCGCCCAGAGTGGCTGGGGAAACTAAGCCAGATGGGCGGGGTATAAATAATAAATTATTATTATTATTATTATATAATGGACTTTGCAGAATTAGATAAGATGACAGGAAGGATTCGAAACCTGTGGGACCAGAGATTCACAGAAGATTGGAATAAATATGCGAAGTATTTGAAGAGCAACTGTAATCAACAAATTATGCTAGTAGGACTACAAGAAGTTTTGTAAGGAGGAATATATGAAATATTGCAAAGAAGATAAAGAAGAGAGACATTAGTTATGATGATTAAAATTAATAGTGAAAGTAAGAAATGTAAATTAAGTGGAAAAGATTTGAAAATTATCAGATGTGATTGATGGAAGTCAAAAAAATTGTATAAGATATAAAAGTATGTTTTATTACTGTTGAAAATGATATGTTAAAAAATTAATAAATATATATATTGATAAGGTTACCAGATTAAAAAAAGAAGTGCGCATGAAAATGCATACTGTACTCTTCTGGACTAGCCCACTTGCAGAAGTGCCTGTTTGCCACGGATTCTCCATGTTTCCCATGCAAAGAGTTGTGCCCATTCCACTCTTCAAAAGAAAGGTGCAGCGACGGTATCGCTTGTTGGAACTACATCTTTGTTTGCACCTAGCCATGCATCTAAACCTTCTTTGTACCTGCTATACTTTGCAACCAGTGCCTTGTCTATGTACCCATCTGATTTACTCTTGAAAGACTTTGGCAAAAGCAGAACTGAGAATGCAAGGTCTTCATCCAGCACTGAGGGGCAAGACATTCCCTTTGGATTTAGATGGTGCTCTTGCCTCATGCCCCCAATAAACCACCACTCCTGGGGGAGCTGATGTTGCGGGGAGAACTTACAAGAGCTCTTTGCTGAGATGGGATCTAACACCCGGAGCTGGCCCTGGAGTCCATCCCAGTAAGGCATGAATTGTCCCCATTGATCAGATTGACCTTAAGGTCCCATCTGCACAAAGGCCTTACTTGCAACCCCCCGAAAAAAGATGCAACGGCTCTGCAGCGTAATCCGTACCTTGCATATTTGCAAAGCGCAGAGATTGCCTAGGCCTCTCAACAGATGAGTTCTCAAACTCAGAAGGGCTGGGTGTGACAAGGGGCAGCAAGGGCAAGGCATGCAATCCCAACCAGTGCCTTTGCATGCTGGTCCATGCTCCGGACCTTTGCATCCCATGATGTTGAAGTGGGATGTCATTGCCCCCGCTAAGTGTTACAAAGGGCCTTCCGTGCATCATGCAGCGCCATACTTCCGGAAGCTGGATGTGAACACATTGCCCATTCCTGGAACACAAGGGCAATTTAGCTTTTGTCGCAGAAGCGACCTGCCGTTTCCTTTTCTGCAGGCGGCAGTGGATTGCAATGGCAGGGTGAAATCTGCAGGTGTTGCCTATGACCCAGAGTGAGTAGCTTCAGAGATGATGTCAACACACACATTCTTTTGGGATTTCACACAGCTGCCTACCTGTTTGAAGAATCACACATGCAGTTATTTTGCCACTCCTGCACATTCCTTGGTGGGAGAACGGCATTGTGAAATTCGGAGAAGCACAAATTTTGAAGGATGTTTCGGTTCGCGCACATTTCAGAAAGTGCAAATTGCATAGATTCACATTTAAATGTGAACCAAATAGCATTTCTCTTCCATCCCTAATTTTTATATTGATGGGTAGCAGCTCTCGAGGGCTTCGGACAGAGATCCTTCTCAGCCCTACCGGGGGATTGAACCTGAGACCTTCTGCTTGCAAAACAGATGCTCTGCCCCTGAGCTATAGATGCTCCCCTTCCAGTTTCCTAAAATATTAGCCATAGGGCAGCTCTGACAACAGTCTTCATCACACTGGTGATCTCCAGATGTTTTGGACTACAACCCCCATCAGCCCATGGGCCTTCTGGAATGAATGGACCATCATCTGAGAGCCAGCTGTTGCTCTGCCCATGGACCGCAATTGCTATCTGCACTCTTCCATCTCCTCTCAACAGTTGGGGGAAATTGTAGGAAATAATTCAAAGCAAATCTCTGTCTGACCTCTTGACCTGGAGGAGAGGAGACTGTGCAAAACCAGTGACCTGCTCACCTCTCTCATTCTGACATGTCATCCCTTATTCTGACATGTCATCCCACTTGCCATTTCCTGAACACCAAAATGATGATGTGGTTGCAATCAGGAAATATGGTATTAATTGAAAGACAAGTAGAAAATGTGCCTCCAGCAACAGAGTCATTCTGGGAATTGAAAGCTAGTTTCACCCATAGTGACAAAGGTGTCAATTTACCAGTCTGTGCCTCCCATTGCCCGTCAGCACTGAGTGCAAATTCTGCCCTCTGTGACATCTTCTGTTGACCCAGTGGCTGTGGCCCTGGAACTATCACCTCCATGTGTCATGGGACAGATTACTATTTCTTTAAAGCAACTGGCATATGGCTTCTCGATTTAAAATGCATCTCTGGGTTATTTGTGGGCATAGAAATTTATTCATTATTTTTTCCCAAAATATAGTCTGGCCCCCCACAAGGTCTGAGGGACATTGGACCAGCCCCCTGCTGAAAAAGTTTGCTGACCTCTGAATTATATTTATTTCAACAATTTGTTGTATACTGCCTAGTTGAGAGCCAGTGTGGTGTAGTGGTTAAGAGCAGTGGACTCATAATCTGGTGAACCAGGTTCGCTTTCCCGCTCCTCCACATGCAGCTGCTTGGTGACCTTGGGCCAGTCACACTTCTCTGAAGTCTCTCAGCCTCACACGCCTCACAGAGTGTTTGTTGTGGAGGAGGAAGGGAAAGGAGATTGATAGCCGCTTTGAGACTCCTTAGGGTAGTGATAAAGCGGGATATCAAATCCAAACTCTTCTAGTCACAGTTGTTCCTAAGCCATGGATAGGAGACCTAATAAACAAAGCTAGGAGTGAGTTAAAACTGTAATACCAGACTTTAATTAAATAGCTTGCTAGGGGAAAATAAAACAAATAGCCTTTAGGAAGCACCAAAAGTTTTAAGCGGTGCGGCCTATCTGATTTCAACTGGAAGGGACATCTGATTTTCCCCCATGAGAGCATGGCAGCCATTTTGGCCACCTTGCTCTCTCGCGATTTCAGGCCAAGATTTCACCCCGAAAAGGATTTTTTGGGGTCTGCAATCTCATGCAGTGCCCCAAACGTGATTTTGGACCCAGAAAATGTGTCCCAGATTTGGGCCATATCGCGTTGTGGGGTATGGTACTGTGGGGGAGAGGAAGCAAGCTTGCTGTGAAAGAGCACAAAACCATCTGTGCAACCTGAATTTGCTGGTATGGGGTTGAATCTGACCCAGAATGAAAGACAGTCTGGAAGTGCCCCTAATCATTTTGTTTCACCCTGTGGAAGAACGATTCTTTTCAAGATCGCAATACAGTAAAGAGGGAGAATTATCCTGTTGAGAACATACATTAGATTTTTTTTAAAAACCTAAAAAACCCTCATAGCCAGGCACACCAGAGAGCCAGTTTCACAGTCAGTTGTCTGGAATATACATTAGTTATCATCCTTTTTACCAGGCAGCCTTTTACCAGTTGAAGTTCCTTGTTCACATGTCCCAGAATTGTCTACTTTGATTGACAGAGCTCTCCATGATCTTAGGTGTAGGTTTTTCTCATTACCCTGATCCCATCACCCTATATAGGGTTTCCATATTTCAAAAAGTTAAAATCCAGACACAAAGGTTGTTGAGCTTTTTTGCAAAAATCTTAATATATATAAGGAAATTCGCCAAAATCTAGACTTCCAACATGGGTTTCCGTATGTCAGGATTTTCCCAGACATTTCAGCAATTTTCACCTTATTTTTGACTGCCATATTCCAGCTACATCCAGGAAATTCTGGACGTATGGCAACCCTAATTAATGAGCTTTTAAAAGGCAACAAGACTTGGTGGGGCCAGGGTCTTGGTGCATTTTGCTTATATTTTGAGATCTGGACACACACACACACACACACACACCAAAATGCAAAAGTGTACTGCAGTCTGCCTCCAGACGACTGCATCCAGGTGCACCTTCAGACCAATGACTGGCACTTGGACCAGTTCAAAGGAGGAGAAATCACGGGGGGAATTTATGGGTGTTTGTAGCGTCAAGTACCACATGCAGTTAGCTCCCCCTAATGGATCAGGGAAGAATGACAGAAATTCATGATCTTATATAAGGGATGAACGAGGTACAAACATTTGGCCCTTCACCTAGTTTATCCCTAATTTCCCTTTCATGGAGTATGATTTGCCTACAGGGACATTTCTTCAAAGAACTCCATTCCCATGTTTTTCATTCCCATGTGGCTTAAGTTCAGGGATGGGTGGGAAAGGGTTGTGACATACAGCTGCTCTGATAATTGCTGGGCCCTTCCAGGCTGTTGTGTTGTTGTTGTTGTTGTTGTTTGGGTGCAATTCTGCAGCATGTCACTGATGCAATAAAAGCGCATTCGGGATGAATTTATACTGGACCAGCCACACACCATTCTGCTTTATTAGTTGCCCTGCAACGCTTCCCCAATGTTCATCCATTATTGCCACCTAGAAGGACATTCTTCTGCTATAGCAAAATGAGAGTGGGACACACAAAAAACAGAGAGAAGCGTTTGTGGCATAAACAGTTACAGGATTTCAGCAGCAAGTTATGGGCCCTGCGCTGGTAGGAAATGAAGCAGGATGTGTACCCTGAAACTTGAGGCTGGGGTCGTGTATAACTGCCCATGTACCATAATGGGAAGGAATCCTCACCAACTCGCAATTAAAAGGACATCTGAAGGGGGAAACTGCTTTCCTGATTTCTCATAGGAACATTGGAAGCTTCTTGATACTGAGTTACCCATGCTGTCCCTCCTACATGCCAGCATCTGCTGCCCGAAGTGATTGCCTCCCTTTGTCCAATGGTAGGGCTGGGCCTGGAGTGAGACACCATGACTGAACCCCTGAGCTTTTTACTTTTCCTTCTGCCTAAATTGCCTCTCTTAAGAATATCAGAAGAGTCCTGCTGGATCAGGACAATGGACCATATAGTCTAGCATCCTCTACTCTCAGGGACGCGGGTGGCACTGTGGTCTAAACCACTGAGCCTCTTGGGCTTGCCGATCAGAAGGTCGGCAGTTTGAATCCCTGTGACGGGGTGAGCTCCCGTTGCTCTGTCCCAGCTCCTGCCAACCTAGCAGTTCGAAAGCACACCAGTGCAAGTAGATAAATATGTACCGCTGCAGTGGGAAGCTAAACGGCATTGCCGTGAGCTCTGGTTTCCGTCAGTGTCCCGTTGCGCCAGAAGCAGTTTAGTCATGCTGGCCACATGACCCGGAAAGCTGTCTGTGGTCAAACGCCGGCTCCCTTGGTCTGAAGTGAGATGAGCGCCACAACCCCATAGTCGCCTTTGACTGGACTTAACTGTCCAGGGGTCCTTTACCTTTACTTTTACTTTTACCTTTCCCTTTACTTTCAGTAGCCAAATGGGACCTGAGTGCAACCAAATACTCCCCTCTGCAGCTGGAATTCAGAAACATTACTGCCTCTGAGAGTGGAGGTAGAATGTCGGGGTTACTAGCTAGTCATCAGTAGCCTTATCCTAGAGACCCTTTGGGCACAATCCTGGACTCCTGTTTTCTATGCTATGGCAGCTATGGGGCTGTAGGAAGTGGTGTAACTGCTCCTGTGCCAGTGGTGATAGAGCTGTGCTGGTAGCGACAGGTATGTTGATGAAACCCACCTGGAACACCTGAGGCACGACTGCAGCCACCCACCCTGTGGGTGATTATTATGAGATCAGCAAGCCTCATGCATGCAAGCTTTATTTGTGTTTCTGCCATTTACCGTAATCCACATTTACCCTTCCTGGGAGGAAATACAATAAGTTCTGCACTGTTCTTCCAGGGATACCGCCATTAGAGGTACATCCTGTATCTGCACAAACCTAAGATGACTAATAGCTCTCAGGATCTGTGGTTTGGTTTCTGTCATTCTGTTTTTACATGTTTTTATTTTGCTTTTAATTGCAATTTTTTTTAAAAAAACAAAACACTTGGTGTTTGAAGCCCTGGGAAGGAAGGGCGGGATATAAATTCAACAAATAACTCAATATCCTCCTAGGCCTTCCTGTTTTTGTTAAGCTGCAAAAACTACTCTAAGGATTGGTGTGTGATTATGTACTGGTGACGGCACAGGTGCTAGCCAATACGTGCCCACCACAGCTGGCTTTCCTCCAGTTCCAACAGAAGCCGACCAAAAATCTGGCAGAACTGGTTTCCCCAAAGATTGCTGCACAGCAGGGGAAATGTATGTCAGTCTGAAGTGCAGCAACAACCCTATAAAAGCCACCTCCACTCCCTGAAATGTTACATCTGTGTTTGTGGGTCAGACTGTTCCCATCCCTTTCTCTCACTTGTTGACGTTCAATTTGAGACATTCCTGTCGCTTCCTCTCCCTTTGCTCCTTTTGTTCTCTGCGTAGGGACCAACGGAGCCCCTCCCTAACCTTCATGAAATTCAGTGCTGTCCCTTTGACACTAGAACAGTGGAGGACGGAGGAGGGGTTCAGTCAAACCCTGCCGTGTGCTCTTTCAACACACAAGGAGTCTGAGAGGTTGCCCAGTCTTGCCATCTTGCTTGCCCCCATCTTGTATTTCCCTCCCCCACCAGTCATGTCTTTGGTAGCCGTGTGAAGGGGCTATATGTAGGGAGAGGGGAGAAATCTGACTTTGAAGGTGGCCCTCCCTAATTTGTACTTTCTGGAACAAGAAAGCAAAATTCAAATTTCTTTGAATTTTGTAAAGCAGCCAAGTAATGGCTAGGAAATTGCATATACAGTAAGCCTGCAACTTATGTGCATTTAAGTTGTGCACATTCAGCTTTATGAGCTTAGAAATAATCATCATCATCATCATCAATAAGGGGGCAGAAAGGGGTCCAAGCATCCAGGAAAATAAACTTTGGCAATCCCACCCACCATTGCACCCAAAGAACTTTGATTTGGGCTTTATGTGTGGTCCCTGGAACGTAAACCTCACATAAGTTTTGGGCCTACTGTACTTCTGTGAAGTGTGCATAGCAATGCATAGATCAGTGAAAGTAACGTACACAAATGCATTATATTAGAGGAAATATTGTGCATGTTAGGCAAAAAGGCATATAAAAATTAGGAGAAATTCACTCTAAAATGCTACTGAATTTTCACAAGGATTTTTTTTAAAAAAAGATATTAAAATGCTAATTAATGAGGAGAACTGACCTTAAGATTGGAAAGATAAGAAACAGAGAAACCAGAACTGATCTAGTGACTGATCTGTCACTAGATACACTAGATAGTAAAGGTAAAGGGACCCCTTAAAGGGAGATGGGAAAGATTTCTATCAATATTTTATTGTGTTGCTCTCATATATTATCTACACATAGTAAATTCCTGCACTCTGCTAGGAGGGTCAAAACAGTCCAAAAATTGCAGTTGCTTGCAAAAGCCTAAACCAGCTACTTGAAACTGCTGATGCTAGCTACAGGTCAGAAGGTCGCTTCCTGCCCAGCCAGAAACTGCTGTTAACCGAAAAACCACTAGCAAGATGTTTCCTGCTTTACTTCTGCTTTTAAGTAATGCAAGAATAAGAAGAGATACGAAGGAAAAGCTTAGCTAGCAAAAGAAGACACGTGTACAAGGAGGTGGGAGGGAGTGCTTGGCTTAGCAGAAAGACAGGAATGTCTAGCAAGCAATAAAAATGTGTTTAGCAAGCAAGTCTGCGGGTATAAGAAAGTCTGCTGAAATGTCTTGCTTTACAGCCAGTATATTTTTAGGAATTATCCAGCAGGCTGTCTCTGAGTACAGACCTTGACTCTGTGCTCAGATCTCAATAAACTCTTTTTCTCCAAAGAAGATTTCGCTTTCCTGGTACTTTTGTTCCCTCCGAGGTCCAGGGGATGGCGTGGCTAATGGATCCCTAGGTAAATAAGGCTTCATCTCTCTGGGGGCTCGCTCGGGATTAGCCCCCTCTCCAAATACGGACCGGAGGGCCAGGCTCAACCAAGGTGAACAGCTCCGATCGGCGTTCGCATTTCCGGTGCACACCCTGCCAGTTTGTAGGGGGAGATTGCCACACCGTCCTGGAGCGGAGACATCTAGTTGAGGGAGAATAAGAGGACAGAACGGCGCCGAGGGGACAGGTCCGCAGCGGAAAAGGTAAGCCCGAAGGAAAGGGCTAGGGGCCCGAGGGAAAGGGCTAGGGGCCCGAGGGAAAGGGCCAGAGGCCTGATCAGCCTCACCTGGTAGTTGGCAATAGGGTGCCCGGCAGTAAGAATGCCACCAGGAAAGGAATTGGTAAAGGTTTGGGAAAGGGAATGGGGAAGAGGGAATTAAGTGTTTTGTTGACATGTGTGTCAGATACTCCAGTGGATGAATTGTTGAATGAGGGCTAAGGCTTAGTGTCCCCTTGGCCGAGCGATTGTAGGGTTGTGCATTTTCTGACAAACTGTAGCATGTGGAGTGTGAGAGAATTTTGAAAACCCAGTTAGGAGCGGTAGTATCTGAAAAAATAGGGTCTGGAGCAAGCCAATGTATTCCTCTGGAATGCTTTTTAAATAACTGGAAAACAGCCACGAAGAGTGATGATTCAAATTGAAAAACAGAGACTCAAAACTTTATGTGAGGTGGACTTGCCAACCCAGGGAACTGCGTGGCTTTGATTTGCAATTAATCAACCCCCTGTGGCAAATCAACCCCCTGTGGCAAAATATATTAAATGTCCACCCAGACCAGATCCCCTATATCTCTACATGGAAGACCAATGTAAAAAAAGAATCTACCATGGCTAAAGTCTTGCTGTGACAGCAACACACAGAACAGGATTTGTACAGTGAAGCCTCTGGTGTTAGAAGACCCAGAAGAAGAGGAGAGGGGAGTGATTAAGCCACCACCTTACACTCCACCAACAGCCCCCCCCAGCAACCCCCCCCAGGCCAAGATCAAGAAGCACAGGGAAGTGCTGGTGTAGGGGGAGGAGGACCTGCGAAGGAGGATAGTGAGACGGAAGAAGAGGAAGAATTTAGGAAGACACTAGATGATATGAATCAAGGAAAGAAAATGTGGACAGAAAGACAGAAAAAGAGACTAAAGGAGTTTGTAAAGCCATTTGAGGGAGAAGTTGGATGTAAGCCCCTTGTTAGTTGAGACAGCAGAATGCTGCACCCCTGAAAAGAGGAAGAGATGGCAACGTAAGTGGGGACAGGTGGCGAAGAGAGTTATGTCTCACAGACAGTATGAGAAAACCAGGAAGGATCAGGCAACTGGAGAAATGCCCCTTCAGAGGGTTTATGATCCACCAGCCCCTGTCCCAGCTGGACAAACGAAAGCACCACAGACAGCATATACCCTTTTCAAGTGCAGATGTTTGTAATTGGAGAAATCAGAACCCCTCTTTTGAGGAGAATCCAGCAAAGATTGTAAAATTGTTTGAAGGGATTTTTTTAAAACCCTATAATCCCACTTATGATGATGAACAATATCCCCTGGACTCACTACTAACTACAGAAGCATTGCTTGGCCCCTGCATGAGTCAGCTAGGGGAATAGAGAAGGATCTTTTTATATGGGGCAGGGAACAGCAGCAGGCTTTTCAGGATCTCAGAGTGACATTACAACAAGCCCCAGTGCTTGGCATCCAAACCCCGAGAAGCCTTTTACCCTGTTCACAGATGAAGACCAGGGGGGTAGCCAAGGGAGCCTCATGCCAGAAACTGAGAAATTGGCAGCAACCCGTCGAATACTTGTCAGAGAAGCTAACCCCAACAGAACAGAGGTTGCCCCCCCCCGTATGAGAGTGATTGTGGCAGTGGCCACCCTACTCACAAAGGCAAATAAATTCACGTTTGGACAGGACACTAGCTGTGTAACTCCAAGAGGAAGTGCCAGATGCTGTTATTACATTCACGCCTGAAGTTTCAGGTTACCACAGCCCTTAACCCAGCTACCTTATTACAGGTAGGAGAAGGTGAACAAGGGAGCTGCCCACTCAGTCTTACCTGTGCCTGTAACTAAACCCACAAACCAAGTGGTTAATATAATTGGAGCCACAGGTAAATCACAAAAGGCCCCGTTTTTGCAGTCTGTTACCTGCTGCCTAGACAAATTTTTGTATATACCAGAGTGTCCCATTCCTTATTGGGCCGAGACTTGTTAACAAAATTACAAGCCCAGATTTCCTTCCAACCAATGGGGGAAGTAATGATGACAACTGGACCAGCAGGAGAGTTTTCTTTAGAAATACCCCTGAGAGACCATTGATGCTTGATGATGGTAAAAGAAGAGGAGGGAATCCTCCCTGTTAGCCTGCTTCATGATGTTGACCCTGGACTATGGGCGGAAGATAAAAACCAATACCCCATCCCACGACAGGCAGCTGAAGGAGTGTGGGTGCATTTGAAGCGATTGCTTCAACATGGAATTTTGAAACAATGCCAATCACAGTGAAACACCCCACTGTTGCCAGTGAAGAAGGAAGATAGTGGGTACTGCATATAGGCCCCAAAAGTTCTGGAAAATAGGAAAGGAAGAACAGGACTTTGAAAAACCAGTGACCCAAGAAACAGGGTCTAATTGGGTGTTCATGTTGCCCTTGGCTTTGCTTGGAGTTTGTAGCCTCCCATTGAAACGTATTCACTTGTCATCCTTTTGAAGTGATGTTTGGAAGACCGGTTCCTTATGTGTGCATGCTTTCACCTATCCCTGCTCAAGATGTGGAATTGAACAATTATGTACAGTCTCTCTCTCGAGATTTTCTCTCTCAACCCAGGCCCGAACTCCTTGCGTGACCAGTTTGAGCCAGGTGACGAGGTGTGGATAAGACTGGTCCCAGGCACCACTGCAACCGTGCTGGAAGGGCCCATCTGCTCTCCACACCCACAGCTGGCACCACCCCTTGGGTCCACCACATTCAAGTGGAAAAAGCTGCTTCAGATTGGACTGTGTCTCAGCATCCTGAAGATCCCCTCCAGTGACGACTGCCTTGCTGATATCACTCCAGAGGCTGATATCTCTACGCACGGTGAAGAATTGGATGGGAGGGGCGCCCACAGGCAGCGCCCCCAACGTAGACATTTGTTCTCCAGCCAATTTAGAGGCACCACCAGAACTTTTGATATTGGTACCAGAACTCACTCCAGACGATGTGGAACCACGTTACACCCTTGATGAACAGCAGTGGACCAGCCAAGAAGAAGCAACGCTCCAGGAAGGACCAGACAGCCGTGTTTTTGTGCCCCAACATCTGGCCAGCACAATTGTGAAGAATTACCACGAGTCCACCCATTTGGGAGGCCCAGCTGCTAAAGCACACCTTGGGAGAATATTCTACCTCAACTAACTGCTGCTATATCCCAAAATGTGCCCTGTGCGCCAACCAAGAGACTGAGAACTATCACCCTTTGAACTTCTATATGGCAGGCCAACCCCTTTCGTCCGAGGCATCCCCGCCAGTTTGGGGCAGATGGGAGATCACATCACCCAAGAACAAGTGCAATCCCTGTGCTTGTTGTGTGTGTTTGCTTTCTTTCCAGGTATTCCCTCGAGCGTACACCTGCAGTCCCGCGGCAGTCTCGCTGAGCCGGTTCACCAGTTCCTCTGAGTGACAGCGTCTGGCGACCCCCTCATCCCCAACTGCAGTGGAAGTAGTCGAGGTGATCCCCTGGGTATATCACACGCATCTGAAGAAGGGTGTCTGGACTTGCAAAAGAAATCCTGCTGACCCTCTGAAGTTGATCATCACCTTGTGTCTGACGCTACCAGGAAAAAGCGTTAGGCCACGGGCAACGCGATCCTGCGACTAATCATCACAAGGACAGTTACAAAGACTTTCTCTTTTCTCTCTTATTTTCTTTATTGACTTGCTCTATGTCTTATTGCCCTGACCCTACCGAACCATACCAACCCTATTGGCCTGCTGGCCTCTGCTACGACTGGTTCATCTTGCCGGTGGTAAGAGATGGCGTGCTCTTTGGCTATTGGAAACTGGGGTTTGATGAGATTACCGTATTGAGACACCCCACTACCCCGTTGTGGCTCCTCTCCCACACCACTGACCAGCACGCGTGGACAGTGCTCTTACGGGAAGCTGCAGAGACGATCGAAATCTATCTAGTTCTGGACCGCTCTTGCTGTTGTGGGAGGGTAGTCAACTGTTATCTGGAAGGTAGAGCACTGTACCAACCTCATTTGATAGACCAGGTCCTACTCTTAACCCAGGTCATAGATGGGACAGAACCTATCTTAATGCAAGTATTGCAGGGGTGGGAGCCTTAGCCAGGTGTGCATTGAAATTACTAAACAAGTGCCAGTAAGAATTGCCACCCCAGGATTTCAGCTTCCATATGCTCTGGTCACTAGGGAGGCAGCACGAGAGTTCAATCCACCCAACAGGGTTAGTAGAAAAATTGGCCCACATAGTGGGAGCATCAGCTCACCGGTGGGCTCTCATCCTTGAGGCTCAACAGGTAGTCGGGCACAAATATCAGTGGGCTCTTCAACAATGAGCACACCCCCTGAATATTGGTGGGAGGAACCATGGAGATATTGGGTTTGGTGGGTAGGAGTGATATGTACCGCCCTTGTCATATGGATGCTCTCGTATTTCTGTTGGCATGAACGGTATCGTATTTGTGGGAAGAATAGGCCCAATAATGCTTCTATTGCTTTTCTGCTTCTGTATACCCTGCTTAATGCAATGCCTGCAACATATGATGGGAAAGATGATGTCTCGCATGATGGGACCTCGCGTGATTGCTGTAATGAGAGAATATAGACCCCTACCCCAGAACGAATCTAAGTAATAGATTGTTCAAAAGAAGAGGACGGAGTAAAGGGAGATGGGAAAGATTTCTATCAATATTTTATTGTGTTGCTCTCATATATTATCTACACATAGTAAATTCCTGCACTCTGCTAGGAGGGTCAAAACAGTCCAAAAATTGCAGTTGCTTGCAAAAGCCTAAACCAGCTACTTGAAACTGCTGATGCTAGCTACAGGTCAGAAGGTCGCTTCCTGCCCAGCCAGAAACTGCTGTTAACCGAAAAACCACTAGCAAGATGTTTCCTGCTTTACTTCTGCTTTTAAGTAATGCAAGAATAAGAAGAGATACGAAGGAAAAGCTTAGCTAGCAAAAGAAGACACGTGTACAAGGAGGTGGGAGGGAGTGCTTGGCTTAGCAGAAAGACAGGAATGTCTAGCAAGCAATAAAAATGTGTTTAGCAAGCAAGTCTGCGGGTATAAGAAAGTCTGCTGAAATGTCTTGCTTTACAGCCAGTATATTTTTAGGAATTATCCAGCAGGCTGTCTCTGAGTACAGACCTTGACTCTGTGCTCAGATCTCAATAAACTCTTTTTCTCCAAAGAAGATTTCGCTTTCCTGGTACTTTTGTTCCCTCCGAGGTCCAGGGGATGGCGTGGCTAATGGATCCCTAGGTAAATAAGGCTTCACCCTGACCATTAGGTCCAGTCGTGATCGACTCTGGGGTTGCGTGCTCATCTCGCTCTATAGGCCAAGGGAGCCGGCGTTTGTCCGCAGACAGCTTCCAGGTCATGTGGCCAGCATGACTAAGCCGCTTCTGGCAAACCAGAGCAGCGCACGGAAACACCGTTTACCTTCCCGCCGGAGCGGTACCTATTTATCTACTTGCACTTTGACGTGCTTTCGAACTGCTAGGTTGGCAGGAGCAGGGACCGAGCAACGGGAGCTCACCCCGTCGCGGGGATTTGAACCGCCAACCTTCTGATCAGCAAGTCCTAGGCTCTGTGGTTTAACCCACAGCGCCACCCGCGTCCCAGATACACTAGATACACTTTGATAAATGTGTAGCACACACATAAGCTCTCCCTTGACAGATTTCCCCTCAAATGGAGACCCCTCTATGTGAATACAATCCTTCCATGTGTCTTGTGGCACATCATGTATCCCTTAACATGTTAAAGGATGGTTCTACATTTGAATGAGTCCCCTATTTGCAGAGCTGCCCAGCCAAAGCCTGATCAAAGTCTCTTTGTTTTTGCTCCTGATCTGTGTGTCACAGTTTTGCTCATGAGGGGGGAGGGGTCCTGATCCATGGATCATATTCTTGCTCTCTCTTTTTTGGAGTCCCAAAGTCCCCAAAATGAGAGAAAACGTGGCCTGTGTGTCAGCGCAAAAAAAGTGAGAGAAATCACAAGAGTGAAATCATTCTTCCTAGTCCAGATCTGTTGTATCAGGCCCATGGCATCCTTTTCTCCCCACACAGTGACCAAGCAGGATCTGACACAAGAACACGCTCCCGTTCTGTGGGTTCCAACAACTGGTATTCAGAAGCATTTGTGCCTCTTACTGACCATGGAGGCAAAAAAATAGTTATCTTGGCTAGCAGCCATTATGTCTGCATTTCTTAGTACAGAAAGTATTGATCTGATGTGTAGAGATCTTTCCTGTTCTGCTTAGTTAAAGAGGGTTCTGGAAAGTTTTCTTTCTATGTGAAAGAAACAGGCAGAAGGTTCTTGTTTGGGTTATTTCTTCCGGGAAGCTAAGTACAGCTGGTTTAAACAGGTTCTGTTATCTTCCTGTCAAGGGCGTGCTGACTATAATATTAAGACCAGGAGGAGCCTGGGTCTCATGCACTTTTCTCTTTCTGTCTCTCTGCTCTAGATTTTCGATGGACTGTGCCAATCCTGAATGTACTGGACTTGTGACCATGATGCTCATTTGCCTTCAGTACCAGCAAAGCTCAGATGAACAACAGATAGCTCTATTGTCCATAAATTTGTCCAATCACCTTATAAGCCACCTGGTTTGGTGACCCTCACTGGCCCCTGGGGGAGAAAATGCCAGAGTTTAAGTTTGTGCTGCATGAATTATTATTATTAAAATAAAATTTAATATTTAATTTAAAATTAAAATTTTAAAATTATTATTAAAATCCACCCATTCATTCATACAATGAAAAACACAAAAATACATAACACAGTACAAACAATAACAATACCCTCTCCCCTACACACTTACAGCTTAAAAGGCCACAGATTGTTTAATTAGCCAAAGTACTTTCTTTCCTCTGTCTTGAATCTTCCAACATTCAGCCTCCTTGGCTGTCTAAGGAAGTTCTAAGTGTTATGAGAGAGGGAGAAAAGCTTCATCTATCTATTTTCTCTATTTTATAAAATTCGATCGTGTCCCCACTTACTCACCTCTCCCCTAAATTAAAAGCTCTCAAACGCTGCAAATGGGATGCCCTTATATTTTGGGTGTTCTCCTGCTCAGAAGTAAGTCCTCCTGAGTTCAGTGGGATTTAGTCCCAGGTAAATGTGCAGGCAAATGTCCTGGCAAATAGAAGGGGAAGAAATGGAGGCAGTGAGAGATTTTACTTTCTTGGGCTCCGTGATCACTGCAGATGGTGACAGCAGTCACAAAATTAAAAGCCGCCTGCTCCTTGGGAGAAAGGCGATGACAAACCTAGACAGCATCTTAAAAAGCAGAGACAGCACCTTGCCAACAAAGGTCCATATAGTTAAAGCTATGGTTTTCCCAGTAGTGATGTATGGAAGTGAGAGCTGGGCCATAAAGAAGGCTGATCACCGAAGAATGGATGCTTTTGAATTATGGTGCTGGAGGAGACTCTTGAGAGTCTCATGGACTGCAAGAAGATCAAACCTATCCATTCTGAAGGAAATCAGCCCTGAGTGCTCACTGGAAGGACAGATCGTGAAGCTGAGGCTCCAATACTTTAGCCACCTCATGAGAAGAGAAGACTCCCTGGAAAAGACCCTGATGTTGGGAAAGATGGAGGGCACAAGGAGAAGGGGACGGCAGAGGACGAGATGGTTGGATAATGTTCTCGAAGCTACTAACATGAGTTTGACCAAACTGTGGGAGGCAGTGGAGGACAGGAGTGCCTGGCGTGCTCTGGTCCATGGGGTCACGAAGAGTCGGACACGACTAAACGACTAAACACAACAACAAATGTGCAAGATTGCAGCTTTATTACCTCTGATTTTGACCCATTGCTTCTGCTGACTTTAAAATTATTTAACGACTTTAAAATTATTTATAGACTGCTCCAATTGCTTGCATCCTTATTAAAGAGCCAAACTGCACGTTTAACGTGGCGTCTGCTGAGTCATGATCAGTCGACTGATGTCTCGAGAATGCAGCTGTTCCATAGGTTCCCTGTAGGCTTAATGGCTGGACCATTCCAATCCTAAATTAGAGCACGCAAAGGGAATTCCGCACAGCGATGATGCACAGGAAAATAAGTGTCAATTATACGGTAGAGTGCTTAGTGAAGCCAGAGGGCCGCGGTGTGCCAAGAATCCTGCCCAGTCCTCTGCTATTGGGTGCATCTGCCCATGAGGCTATTTCATTTCCAACTGGGATGGGAAGGTGCCAGCCTGAGAGATGGCACAAATGATAATGACAGATCAGGAGGCGTCCCCCCAGCCAGTAAATGCCACCTGCCACCTGAGGGCACCTGCTGCGGGGCCCAGGGCGGGTTAAAAGCTTGTGGCATAGGGAAAGGCCAGTCGTGAGTCAGAGGCTACCGGAGCCTGGCCATCGGCAAGGAGACAGGCTGCTGGGAGGTCCTGCCAACAGAGGGTTGCATCCCGGGGATTCTGCTTTTAAGCTGGTAAGCGCAAGGGGAGGTGTTACTAGCGATAGGGGAGAAATTCAGCTTTGTTTGCATTTCGGTGAGAACCTAATTTGAACTTCCAGAAGCAATAGGCAAACCAAAACCTTTGAAATTTGCACTTCTCCAAATTCTGTGACATGGCTCTGCAACCAAAGAGCGTGTGTACAATTGCACGTGCTAATGAAAATAACTTACCAAAATGCATTATATTGGGGGGGGGGGGGATGCTTGCAAAAATGTGCTTTATATGGAGTACAGTGGTGCCCCGCAAGACAAATGCCTCGCAAGACGGAAAACCCGCTAGACGAAAGGGTTTTCCGTTTTGGAGGTGCTTTGCAAAACGAATTTCCTATGGGCTTGCTTCGCAAGACGAAAATGTCTTGCGAGTTCCTGCGGGGTTTTTTTCCTCCCCCCCTTTTTTCCAAGCCGCTAAGCCGCTTATCAGCTGATCCTAAGCCGCTAAGCCGCTTAACAGCTGATCCGCTAAGCCGCTTAACAGCTGATCCGCTAAGCCGCTTAACAGCTGATCCGCTAAGCCGCTAAACCGCTTATCAGCTGATCCGCTGAGCCCGCTAAGCCACTAATAGCGCTAATAGCGCTAATCTGCTAAGCCGCTAATGGTCTTGCTTCGCAAGACGAAAAAACCGCAAGACGAAGAGACTCGCGGAACGGATTCTTTTCGTCTTGCGAGGCACCACTGTAATTCCCACTAAAATGCTGACAATTTTCCTGGCAGATAATAATCCAGTGGTACCTCGGGTTACAGACACTTGAGGTTACAGATGCTTCAGGTTACAGACCCCGCTAACCCAGAAATAGTACCTCGGGTTAAGAACTTTGCTTCAGGTTGAGAACAGAAATCACACAGCCGCGCGGCTAAAGTGGTACCTCAGGTTAAGAACAGTTTCAGGTTAAGTACGGACCTCCGGAACGAATGAAGTATTTAACCCGAGGTACCACTGTATATTGAGGGACGCGGGTGGCGCTGTGGGTAAAACCTCAGTGCCTAGGACGTGCCGATCACATGGTCGGCAGTTCGAATCCCCGCGGCGGGGTGCGCTCCCGTCGTTCGGTCCCAGCGCCTGCCAACCTAGCACTTCGAAAGCACCTCCGGGTGCAAGTAGATAAATAGGGACCGCTTACCAGCGGGAAGGTAAATGGCGTTCTGTGTGCTGCGCTGGCTCACCAGATGCAGCTTGTCACGCTGGCCACGTGACCCGGAAGTGTCTGCGGACAGCGCTGGCTCCCGGCCTATAGAGTGAGATGAGCACACAACCCTAGAGTCTGTCAAGACTGGCCCGTACGGGCAGGGGTACCTTTACCTTTACCTTTTTACCACTGTATATACTATGTCAAGAATGAAACTTGAATGTCTCCCTCACCCCACTTTTTCTGTTCCTGTTTTTCTATTTCTCCATTTCTCTTCTCTCTCTCTCTCCCTCTCTCCCCACCTCTCTTTCCCCGTCAACCCCATATTACCTACAACAAAAAAATTGTTTCAAACTGACTGCAGTTGGCTTCTATGAAGGACTCTACAATTTGAAACAGAGACAATGAATGTACCTTTGTTACTTATGGAAAACCTTTCATTAAAAACATATGGGGGGGAGGGAGATATGACACGGATTGGCAGTGTTTCTCCAGGGATTCAGGCAAGGAATCTCTCTTGGCCCTAACTGGAGATGCTGGGAACTGAACCTGGGACTTTCTGAACGCAAAGTTGGTTCTCTAGCACTGAGCTACAGCTCTCCCCCTGCATATCATTGTGCCAGGAATTTTTTTTTCTCTTGCTCAGCTTCTGCACATCAGGATGCTGTTTCAAGGTGTGCAGGAGCAAGATGGAGAGCAAATTTGGCAACACATCCGCTCTGCCTCTGAGCTTCAGCCCTTCCCGCATGCTTTTCCACTGAGTCACGGCACCTCGTGATCTTAGGAACTGCCGCCTTACAAACTCCCACAAAGCTGCCACAAGCGGCGCTCTCTACAGACAGTTTTCAAAGCCCTCCCTTGACTTGGTGCCCAAGCTATGCCAAAGTTTTTATTGGTGTGGTTTTTTTTGGGGGGGGGGACTCCTAGGAGTGTTTTGGGGGGGAAAGACTCCTAGGAGTGTTTGATTTGTAATAATAATAATAATTTTTATTTATTTATTTATTTATTTATATCCCACCCTCCCCAGCCGAAGCCGGGCTCAGAGCGGCTAACAACAGTAAAATAATACAGCATTCTAAAATCAATTCATTATAAAATCAGTTCAGCTCAACTTGATGGCAACCATTGGGCTAGAGTTCTGTGAAGAATTACCAAAGGAGAGAGTCAGGCACAACACAGAGCACAACTACTTTATAACATGGTCACAGGACATCCAGAAACAATTATTCTGATATGAAACTGTGCCACACTGAAATGTTCAAATGTTTATTTGATTGTCCTTGAATCTTCCTGCCGCACTTGCCGTCCTCCCCGCCACACCCTTTGAGAACCGCTGCCTTAGACCATGCAAAGGATGCAGCTGTGGCTCAAGAAGGGAAAATGTCTGGAGCCTCCTGAGCTATCCAGTCCAATGCAAGTCAAGAAAGTCCTCCTGATGATTCTGGATAACAAATGTTTGGTTCTCCGCCCTCCGCAGGACGGATCCTCGAGAGGTCTCCAGCCACACTCCACTCTGCTTGTGACAATGGCAGGCGTGAGGCAGCTGGCTGTTGCATTGCTCCTTGTCTCTGCTGGTAAGTGCAAAGTGCAGGCACAGCGAGGGGTGGGGTGGAACCAGTGGCCTCGGGGTGGTGCTGGACCACAGCTCCCATCAGCCCCAGGCAGCCTGGCCAGTGATCAGGAATGATGGAAGTTTCTAATCAGAGGTTGGGTGGCCATCTGCCATGGATGCTTTAGCTGAGATTCCTGCATTGCAGGGGGTTGAACTAGATGACCCTTGGGGTCCCTTCCAACTCTACGATTCTGTGATGGGGTTGTGGCCCAGCAACATCTGGAGGGTTACAGGTTCCTCACCCTGGATTGGAGCAGATAAGGAGCCCCCCCCTCCGCAAAGTGTAAGGACTGAGGAGCAAAACCCTGGCTAGATATATATCTATATAAGTTCTGGAAATGCTCTGCAAAAAGCAATTGTAAAGCTCACAATGGAAAAATATCATTGAGTTGCGATTTCAGCTCTGCAGCGCCATCTGGTGTCAAAATGTTATAACACATTTTGACTAATGTACATCTGAGTCCCCTCTTTTCTCCAGCTCTTTCTCTCTCGATCCCCTACAGCAGGGGTGACCAACTCCCAAGAGACTGCAATCTACTCACAGAGTTAAAAACTGGCAGTGATCGACCCCATTTTGTGGGGTTCAGGTCAAAGATCTTGAGCTTTTTTTAGGGAAGCCAAAGTTGTTGAGGTTCTTTGGGGGGAGCCACTGATCTGCCAGTGATCTACCACAAATGTCCACTGATCTACTGGTAGATCACAATCTACCTGTTGGACATGCCTGCCCTACAGCAAAAAGCATCCTGGAACCACCTGATCCAGTAAAGATTCCATAAAAATGGCTAAAAAGAAGGTAGGGCCTGAAGCCTGATTGTTCCCTCCCTGTTCCTCAGAGTCTCCAACCCTACTTTAAATAATTTACTGATTGGAATAGAGGGACAGTGTCACATAGTGGTTAGGGCGTTGGGCCTAGGACATGGGAGATCAGGCTTCAAATCCCCACTCAGCTCAGAAGCTCATTAGGTGAGCTTGGGCAAGACAACTCTCAACCTAACCTACCTCACAGGGTTGTTGTTGTTGTCGTGCAGAGAATACAGAGATGCAGAGAACCATGTATGCCCCTTGGAGCTGCTTGGAGGAAAAGTAGGATATAATGCAATAATAATGTTGATGTGTTTTTGCAGTGTGCACCCAAGATGACGAGGGAAGGATCATTGGAGGCTATCCCTGCCTCCCCCATTCTCAGCCCTGGCAAGCATACCTGACTGGCACATACACTTGCGGGGGGACTTTGATCGCTGACTCCTGGGTAGTCACTGCTGCGCACTGCTATGGTGGGTGAGTCTGACCATGCACCGGAAATAGTCTTCTGCTGAGTCCGATTGGCCCATCTAGACCTGCCCAGATGACTGGGTGCAGACAGGGGCGAATGAAGGCGTTGTGACACCCGGGGCAGGGCATCACTACATAGGGCGCATGTGCGGTGTCGCTACGTACGACGCATGCACTGTACGTAGCGACGCCACACATGCGCTGTACATAGCAGTTTGCCAGCAGCGGCGCTCCAGCGCCATACGGACGGAGCTGGGATCCCTCCATTGCCACTACAGCCACAAACAGAGGGATCCCACCACCATCTGTACGCCGCTTGAGCGGCGCTGGCAGCAAACCGCTATGTACAGCGCATGTGAGCCATTGTTACATACAGCACATATGTGTGACACCGCACATACGCTGTACATAGCGGTTTGCTGCTGGCACCGGGATCCTCTGCTTGCGGTTGCAGCCGCGAACGGAGGATCCACCACATGCAGCTGTGGCGGCGCAATGGCTGCTTGCACCGCCGTGAACCCACGCTGGGTGCCTTCTTGTCACCCTCCCATACATGGCACCTGGGGCGCACCGCATGCCCCCGTGTTGTGACGCCACTGGGTGCAGATCTCCAGGTACTCAGGGCAGATGTCTTACCCTGCCTTGCCACAACCCTGAAATTTCTTTAATGGAAGATGCTGGGGGATTGAACCTAGATCTCCTGTATGACAAGTAGCATGTGCTCTGTCACCAAGCTTTAATCCCAATCAAAGTGAGAAGAGGAAAGGGCAGCCATGTGCCCAGCTTGATAAGAGGACAGCCCTCAATTTGAAGGGCTGTCAGATAAGGGTGGGTGGCTCTGTCCGTTTCGGTTCTTTCTGTTTCTCTCCCCACCCCCACCCTCATCTTAAATTCAGTCCTCCACCTTTATGCAGCAATTTGCAGAAGGAAGGAAGGAAGGAAGGAAGGAAGGAAGGAAGGAAGGAAGGAAGGAAGGAAGGAAATAATGCTGCTGCCCTGGTCAGTGGTCAGGGATGATGGGAGTTGTAGTCCAGCAACATCTGGAAGGCCACAGGTTCCCCATCCCTGCCGCAAGGCTTCTTGCCATTCAAATCCTGCTGAATCAACCATGTGATGAAAAAGACATTGCTGAGAGCAAATGCAAAGCTTTTGCAAATAGGTCAGGCAAAGGGTTGTATTATACACAGATGAGCAATGCCATCTGGTGGAGTGATTTTTACATTGCAAATCGCTACATTATTATCAAAAGGCTTGCAATCCGCTGGGTTTGGAATATTTCATAGAAACATTGTGTACTGCAACTTGCTACGTATTTGAGTGATTTTCAGAAAGAAACCATTTTCCCACAAAGATGTTCAAAAGCAGCAATTTTTAAAAGTTCCTATATTTTATGATTTGGCTTCAGGATTTAGGGTGGTGACTTTTCCTTCCCTCTTTCTGCAATTTTCACTGGGACAGGAAGCAGTTGATGGTGGAAAAGAAGTCTCTCAAAGCCGGTTTTGAACTGGAAATAAAGCCCCAGTTGCTTTGCAGGCACAGATCTAATTTTTGTGGGTGAAGCTGTAGTGAACTATCTCCTGTATCAGTCTGCCTTGGCTTTATGAACAGCCTCAGCGGTTAGGACCAGCCCTACTGTTAGGCAGAGTGAGACGGCTGCCTTAGGCAGCAGATGCTTGGAGCACTGAGCAGTTGTGAGATGTGGGAAAGGCTGCATTTCCTAAGCAAGCATGCTGCCCTCAGGTGCACTCAGTTGCACCATTATGCAGTGGCAGCTCCCCGTCTTACTGCAACTAGGTGCAATGGAAGACACTGTCCTGGCACTAGATTTGAATGGCAGTCCTTCCACTTCTGTAGGTGGACTGGAGTGTGTGGGTGCCCCTTTGTCCTTTGTGTCAGGCAGCAAAGAGTCTTGGGCCCTGCCATCATCCTGAGCCACCTGGAGAGTGAGCATGAAACACGGGGCCTCTTCGGTGGTGGCACCATAATTCTGGAATAACCTGCCAACAGAATTCTTGCCATCATTTAAAATCTTCTTACCAACAGGCTTTTCATGCTCAATTGTAGTGCAATCTGGCTTGCAGTGTTTCAGACTTCTGCTTTTCATTTAATCTTTGCAATTTTATTTTATTTTTAATTGTTACATGCAACCTCCGTCTCTGAACAGTAATAAATCTCTGGGTTTGGTTTCCTTGGAAGGAAGGTCACTGAAGGTGGGTGGCATTAATAAGGGTTATTTACACACATATGAAGGATGGGGGCAAGATGGAAGGTTCCCAGCATTAGCACCCCATCAGATCCTGCTCCCATTTTAGGTATTGGGGGAGAGCACTGGGTTCTCGCAGAAAGCAAATCTGGCTTCTTAGTCTCCTTCTAGCCCAGTTCCAGGACAAGACTGCCAGGTTATTGTTGCTTCACATCCACACACCTTGGTGACCATATGTGGAAACAAAATCCATATCCAGAAATGGCTTTCTCCTTCCAGAAGAGCCCATCCATCTTCTCAGCAGGCCACTCTGCTACAGCCACCAAGGTACACATGCCATATATTTAAAGCACATTTAAAGAACTCCCCCTTCCCACAAATCCTGGGAACTGCAGTTTGTTAAGGGTGTTGGCACTTGTAGCTCTGCAAGGGGTAAACTACAGTTCCCAGAATTCTTTGGGGGGAATTAATGTGCTTTAACAAGAGACGCAGGTGGCGCTGTGGGTTAAACCACAGAGCCTAGGTCTTGCCGATCAGAAGGTCGGCAGTTCGAATCCCCGCGACGGGGTGAGCTCCCGTTGCTCGGTCCCTGCTCCTGCCAACCTAGCAGTTCGAAAGCACGTCAAAGTGCAAGTAGATAAATAGGTACCGCTCCGGCGGGAAGGTAAACGCCGTTTCCATGCGCTGCTCTGGTTCACCAGAAGCGGCTTAGTCATACTGCCCACATGACCCGGAAGCTGTACACCGGCTCCCTTGGCCAATAAAGCGAGATGAGCGCCGCAACCCCAGAGTCAGTCACGACTGGACCTAACGGTCAGGGGTCCCTTTACCTTTACCTAATGTGCTTTAAATGTACGGTTCGTGCACAGCCATAATCTCCAGCAGCCCTGCTGGCTCTGTTAAGTCTATTCAATCTTAAAATCAAGAATTACAGAGCTGTAAGGGATGCTTCAGACATTGCACGGACTGCACCCTATCCCATTCCCCTCCCAACGCACTTTAACACATATTGAGCCTATTGTGAAGCTACTCTGGGAGCTTTATGCTGCGAGCAGAAAAGCAGAGAGATAAATACGTTGAATGATTTACTGATGGCATACTCTGGTTATGAGCCAGGGACAGCATGTGCAGTGGTGCTCTCTGTACAAACCAGCTTCTCTTCTCTCCTTGTTGCCTAGCAATATAATCGTGCGGCTGGGGAAACACAACCTGGCGATCCGGGAAGAAGGGGAGCAGACCCGGAGGGTGGTCAGGTACTTCCGCCACCCACGTTTTGACCCCCGCACCCTCAACAATGACGTCATGATGCTGAAGCTGGAGAGGCCAGTCCCCTTCACGCAGAATCTACATCCTCTGGAGTTACCGAGAGGCTGCTCTGCCCCTGGGACGGAGTGCCTTGTTTCTGGCTGGGGCACCCTCACTACGCCACAAGGTACACGCACAAAAGAACCAACTCTTTTTGCTCACCTTTATTGCACAGCTGGGGAACCTCTGGGCCACCAGATGTAGCTGGACTACAGCTCCCCATCATCCCTAACCATTGGCTATTCTGGGCTAATGTAAGGTTGCCATTTGTCCTCATTTTCTAGGACACGTCCTCTTTTTCAGGTGTAAAATTTCAGTCCAGGTGGATTTTTTAAATTTTCCAAAACACGTCTGGCTATACTTTCTGGATGACACATAAGACACATAGCTGGTGCTTTCCTCTTCTCTTCTCCTGCTCCCCTAGGCAACATATCACAGCTTCTATAGCCTACATATAGTAGGGGTATTTAAAATGAGAGTCGTCATAGTCATCCTCTTTGTTGCTCTTCAGAATATGGCAACCCTAGCTGATGGGAATGGGATCCAGCAACATCTGGAGGGACAAAGGTTCTTCAGCCCTGCCTTAATGCGCAGGTTGCCAATGCGCTGCTCACAGGCCCATATGCAACTGCAGAGGCCTTCCCTGGTGCACAAAGTGGGGTGGGGGGATTAAATGTTGCACTATGCTGATCATTCAATCATTGCAAGCATCTCATGGAACAATCTCCCCTCCCTCTACATCCCGTTCTGTGGGTTCTCCCCCACCCCCAAAAAAACCTAGAGCCAATTTCCAGGGGCACATTGAGCAAGTGGTCTTCCTTGTGGGGGCTTCGACTGGTGGGACTCATTAGCTGAATCTTGCCCAGGGTCCCGACTTCCTGCTGAAATTAATTTTGAAAGAGGCCCCAAGCCTAATTGTTGTGTCTCTGTGTTGGAGGTCCTGGGAAATGCAGCTGGGGAGAGAAGATTCATTTTGCAGGAAGATGGCCCTTCATTAACCACACAAAACTACAAAAAACCACACACACTTTTCTACAGCCTAATTATTGGCAGGAAGAAGAGAAGGGGTGTGATGTGCATGTGTGTAGTATAATGGCAGTTTCTCCCATTTGCAAAAGTTTCCATGGCCCTGTAAAGGTTGGAGACCCCTTAGAGCTCCTCCAGACCATCTGCTTATACATCCCAATTTTCTTGCATAGTGTTTCCCGATTGGTAAGATCTCCTCATTCTTGAGAATTCATTCTGGTTTGTTTACAGGGTGGGTTATGCGTCAACAAGCATTCACCTCAATTTGCTGGCCAAGTGTTTACACATCTTCCCATTAACCATTTGTCCACCCCGTGCTTTTCAGTACATTGCCTGTCACTTTCCTAAATGCGAAAAGCATGGCTTTTTAAAGATAAGCGGATTTGTGTGTGCTAAAGCAACAGAAAGCTTTGATCCACTTTCACCGCGCAGACCTAAATTTTGGGCATGCGCTTGAACTAGTAGTGCAAAATAGTGATGGTCCACAGGCACCCTTTGTGCACAATCAGAAAATCACTCCGCCATTAAGCGTTGCAGATAATTTGGAAATTGAGCAGCTATTAAATGGGGAGCGGGTGGTGTTGTCTTTTCTACAGCCACTTTCCCAAACATCCTGCAATGTGGAAACGTCAGGATTATCAGCTCAGAGAGATGTTCAGCTTCTTATCCTAACAGCATCACGAATGGGATGGTTTGTGCTGGTGTACCAGAAGGTGGAGTGGACTCCTGTCAGGTAGGATGGAGACATGGCATTGCTACCAAAGGCCATCTAAAGAGAATTTTCTCCCACCTTCCATTCTTGCATGTTCTTATCCTCAGTGCCCATTCTTCTGTGTCATGCCTTGTCCTTGCCGATTGGGCTTGCTGATCGGAAGGTTGGCAGTTCGAATCCCCACGACAGGGTGAGCTCCCGTTGCTCTGTCCCAGCTCCTGCCAACCTAGCAGTTCGAAAGCACAACAGTGCAAGTTGATAAATAGGTACCGCTCCGGCGGGAAGGTAAACGGCATTTCCGTGCACTCTGGTTTCCGTCACGATGTTCCGTTGCACCAGAAGTGGTTTAGTCATGCTGGCCACATGACCCAGAAAGCTGTCTGTGGACGAACACTGGCTCCCTCGGTCTGAAAGCAAGATGAGCGCCGCAACCCTATAATCGCCTATGACTGGACTTAACCATCCAGGGGTCCTTTACCTTTTACCTTTTTACATTGTCCCCCCACCCTGGCCCTCCTGCTGATGCCATCCTTTTTTCTCTCTCTCCCATCCATTGTTGTGCAATTATCTATCCGGCTTGCTTTCCCCTGCATTTTATTCGCTGTGCATGCTTTCATGTCTTGTCAATGATGCCAACCAGGGCAGGACTTTGGGGCAGACACCTGGGCTCACATCTGAAGGGCAGCATGCTGGCCACTCATAGACTATGCTTATATTTAGTACCAGTAGTTTGCTGGCGCCCAGTGGGACTTGTGGGGTGGACCAGCAGTAGGTGGAGCCAGAGTCAATAACTGGCAGGACCACCACACACACATACCCCAACTGGATGCAAAGTAAGATGGCAGGCAGATGGGGGCCAGCTGAGGGTACCCTGGTGTTGGTGGGTGATGCTTCATTTGCCAGCCTGCCATAGCAATACCACGTTGTAACCAAGTGCCCTGCTCTGCTGCAATGCTGCCCCCTGTAGGCCAGATGGCTGCAATGCAATGTCAGGAACTGTGCTGCCTTTCACAGGGCGACTCTGGAGGGCCTCTCGTCTGCAATCAGCAGCTGGAGGGGATCGTCTCCTGGGGCTTGGAGAAATGTGCCCAGCCCAACCGGCCAGGGGTTTACAGCAGAGTATGCAAGTATGTCAACTGGATCCAACAAATCATGTGGAACAACTGATCCTGAGGAAAGAGCTCATCTTATCCACATTGGTGTTCCGGCAATAATAAACAATTACCTTTTTTGGTGCGGGGGTTTAAAGTCTCTCCGTGAATTCTGCAAATATATATATTCTGCAAGTATTACAGCCAGTGGTGGGTAGAACAGGATAGCTTCCCCTCTTTGAAATAAATGTATATATTGGCTCTGCTTGTTTCTCTCCTCTCCAGTGCAATGCTTTTAAAGCCCCCCACCAGCAACTTCTGGAACTAATTGCAGAATACTCAAGAGACCGCCATGGCTGGTTGGAAGTGTGTTACAAATGCATGAGAATGTAGGGTGTTCTTTCAGAAGCTATCACCAGTGGGAGGTATCATTTTACTGTGCTGCGAAGAACACACTGGTTAAAGCAAGTGTCTCCAACGTTTCCAAACCCAGGACCCACTTTTAGTCCAAGGATGCATTAGGGAACCCATTTCCCAACCTTTTCCAATACATTTGCATGGTGGTAGGGCTCCTGTGGGGACCCACCTCGGATCAGGCTGTGACCCACAAGTGCAGAGCTTTCCAAACTTTGCATGTTGGTGATGCACCTTTTTAGACAGGAATCATTCCACGACACAGTAATTCACTAGCAAACCGAAGGTTAAACTTAACTTTTTTTCCAAACCACGGGAGGAGCACAGGGAGCGTTTGCGCGACACATCTACACACTGCAGCCGACACACTATTGTGTAAAACACAAAGTTTGGAAAGCTCTGCACAAGTGGCTCCCACCCATCAGCTGAACCAGTGGGTTAAGGGACCAACAGAGAAAAGGTGACTCTTACGTACGGGTGTCAGAGGATTTTGACCCAGGCTAGATTTGCTGTGACTCCCCCAACTCACCATTCATATATTTAAAAAATATTAAATTTGTATTCCGTGATTCATCCAAACAGCTCCGGGTGGTTCACAGCATAAAAATACTAACAAAAGCACAAAATACATAAGAACAAAAACAAAACAAAACAATGCCACTCCCAACTGCCGTCCTCAGAATGAACCAAAAATCTGCCATCTAGTCCATTGAACTTAACAAGGTTAATTGTCCCCCCACCCCACCCCCCGGTGTTTTAAACAGTGCAAAGCTGCTTGGAGCAGCTTCAAAGTGCGGTACCTCTGCAGTGCAGGGTAAAAATACTTTTTAAGATGCTGTGGGAAGAAACTGCACTTCCTGTGTTATTCTATACACAAAGATCTCATAGAATCATAGAGTTGGAAGAGACCACAAGGGCCATCGAGTCCAACCCCCTGCCTCCACTCCTTATTTGCATGTGTGTGTTTATGACTGTTTAGATGTGTGAATTTTTAAAAAAGGATTTCCCTGGAATTCTCTTTTATAAATCCACAGATCTAGGACAAGTCGTAAGTCCACCTGCATTTCCAGGACAAGGAGGAATCATTCATCCCTCAGCTTATGAGGGTGACGTAGACATGTTGGTCCTGTATATTTGCCTAAACACACTCTTGTGTTTAAACCCTCACTTCATGCAATACCAGCAGTTCATTTCCTTTTAATATCTCAATTAATAGCCCTTCCTACACTAGGGCTTAGGTTCACCAAGATTTTAATTTTTGTTTTGTTTTTTAGGCCTGTGGGCATATTTGTATTTTTGTGCAAGTGTTGTGGGTACCACCTTCCCAACAGGGACCAAAAAAAAAAAAAAAAAAGGTGCACCAACTTCATGGGTAAAAGCTGTAATTAATCTGAGCCACGAAAAGCACACAGAGCTGGAAGAGGAAATGAGAAAGAGTGCCACTCTTCCAACTTCCTGCTTTCAGCTCTATGTACTTTTCAAGGGAGGAAAAGGTCGGCACCATCTCATGGACAAGGAGGCAATGAGAGGTGGTAACTCAAGAGGCTTCACAGAGGTGCCAGAAGACCTCAAGGGCACCATTGACGACCCTGGCTTAGAGCACATTTCAGAATATTTTGGAATATTAGACAACTCCTCTTTTAGACAGTTGTCTCCCAGAAATATCTCGTACCAGAAATATCGTGTGGTTGCCTTGGGTGGCTGCCACTAGGAAGAAAAAGCAACCATTATTTAATTCTAACTCCCAAGGGGTCGTTTTTTTCTTGGCGTTCTATCAATTGTCACCAGTAGTAGGCAGATTGTGGTGCACAAAGAAGCTTGTTCAACCTCAGAATTCCTCCCAGTGTGCTACTCCATTTGCTGGGTTCCAGACTTACGTGGGTGGAGCTGTGGTCTAAACCACAGAGCCTAGGGCTTGCTGATCAGGTCGGCAGTTCTAATCCCCGCGACGGGGTGAGCTCCCGTTGCTCGGTCCCTGCTCCTGCCAACCTAGCAGTTCGAAAGCACCTCAGAGTGCAAGTAGATAAATAGGTACCGCTCCGGCGGGAAGGTAAATGGCGTTTCTGTGCGCTGCTCTGGTTCGCCAGAAGCGGCTTAGTCATGCTAGCCACATGACCTGGAAGCTGTACGCCGGCTCCCTTGGCCAGTAAAGCGAGATGAGCGCCACAACCCCAGAGTAGTTCGCGACTGGACCTAACGGTGAGGGGTCCTTTTACCTTTACCTTTTAGACTTACCACACAAAACACACACTGCTAGCCCCATATGATGACAAGGCTTTGGGGCCCACTTTGCAACTGGGAAGACCAGTCAGCCAACTGGTGTTCTCCCTTTCTCCACAACTGTCCTTGAACAGAGAAAGCTGATGCAAACAAATTGCACACTCCTGAGGGGCGGCAACTGCGATTAGTTTTGTTGCGGTGGGTGGGTAAGTGGGAGAAAGAGTGCCCACACGGCTAAGAAGTGTGTATAATATGTAAGTTTGTGTGTGCCAAGTACAGCCTACTTTGTCAGATGCATCTAACAACGTGCATTCTAGTCTACAAAGCTTAATAAATCTGTTAAGTCTTTAGATCACCCCCCAAAAAGACAGACAAAAAGTCACACACACCCAAAGTCACCTCAAATGTAAAGGATGTTGTGTTGGCCCACAAGAAACATTCCTAAATCCATTAGGGCAAAACCCTTATTAAGCACCAAAAACATCACAAACTAGACCCAGGCCAATTCCCCATTACCCCCACCCCCAACACAGAGGATGCACTGCTGCAGCCAGTCAGTGAAATTTACTTCTTTTTAATCAGTGTAAATTCATTTGACTGACTTATGATACTGCCAGTTTACTGGCAATCAGCAGAGCAATCTGCTTTCAAGTTGAACCTGCTCTATACGCCTAAAGATTATGACAGCTGCCTCATTTCCACTTTCAGCTAACTACTGCCCTGATTTCTAAGATTGTGTTTACCAGAATGAGAGCAAGAAACATGCTTCCCGCCCCCCCCTTTAAATAAAACCTGAGATTTATAAGGACATCACAAAAGCTCAGAACAATACACAAACTCAAGCCCAGCCGGACACTTGACACACTGGATGAAAGAGAGCATTTGCAACTTTAATACAGTCACTGAGCAATTTGTTTTATTACATTTGTTGTGTGTGCAGAACACATACAGGGATCTCAAAACAATTCTTGTAAGAGACAGGCAAAAAAAAAATCTATATAAAGTAAAAAGGTGTGTGTTTAAATAATAAATGCATTTAGCCTCCATATTCTGCCATCGCAGGGGGAGGAAACATGCATATAAAAAGCAAATGATGGAATCAACTGCAATTCCACATGAGCTCAATTGATCAGCAATAGTCACACTGCACTTCCATAGTCATGTAACAAACACACACAGCTCACTGCTAGTGGATTTTTTTAAAAGGCACAGCCATATTTCTTTACAAGAGAAAATAATGTGAATTTATTTGTGCTATCTACATCTGGGGTGATTTAGGAAAGATCTAGTATCAAGGGGTAAAAAACTGTGGGGTGTTATGCTATGTAATGTGTCCCCAAGTTAAAGTGTGGGGGGGGGTATTGTTAGCTATATTTCATTCCAGCATTCGTCCCTCCAAATGTGCTTGTTTACAGCATTACTAGAAAGCAGCAAGCATTATTTGCATACATTTGCATATATTTGCATAGTGAAGTACATCCAGTGTTTTAACAGTTTTATAAGCATTCGAGACAGTGTGAGGGGCTATCTAACACAATCACTTTATGAATTTCTCCCCCTTAATACAGCTGTTGTGGGGGGTGCCACCACAGGTTGAGTAGACTAGCGGCAAACTGATTAGAGGAATAATTTTACTGTATCAACCCCACCATTTTCATCACCCTATTTGATGGTAGCAAAAGTGTGTGGGGTGTGTGCGTTTTGGTTATTGGGAAAGGTTCAAGGGGTGCCCAACTCACTGGTGCTCCTTCTGCTTCCCTGTGCTGCCGGCTGCCATTTTGAATTTCCCACAATGGCCCTGAAAGATGCCATGTCAGCGCAATGCCATGGGGGGGGGCAGGGAGCTCACGTTGGCATCCCACAGCACGGGAGCCAGAGAAGCACCAGTGACTTTTGTATAAAGGGCTTCCCAATTTGTTCCTCCCCATGAAAGGGGATGCGGTTTTGTGCACCCTCTTTTGTCGTGCCCTCAACCTCCTGCTCCCAATTCAAGCCCAAAGTTCTCTTTTGAGATCTTGTAGGCCAACGTAGAAAAGGCTTCCATTGATACACCTGAATGGTTCTTAGGCCAGGTGTTTGATGGGAAAATCCACCCGGCTGGTTGGAGGCGAGCGATCTGTGCGGCTGGGGTCAGTTTCAACCAACAGTATTGCCCCACACGGCAGGCCCTGAACCCAGAACCTGGCCAAAGAAAGAAACAGCAAGGTGATAGGCCACAAACAGGGTGTGTGATGAGGCCCAATTCCTATCAAAGTTTGCAGGTCAGGGTTATCTGCTTGTCTGAGCTTGGGGGTGGGAGGAATCTTTGGAAAAACAACTTATTCTAAGACCCTTTGGTTCATCTATCTCTATACTGTCTACACTGACCGGCAGCATCTCTCCGGGAGTCTTTTCCCAGCCCTACCCAGGGGATTGAACCTGGGACCAACCTGCTTGCATAGCTCTGTCACTGAGCTATGGCCCGTCCCTAAGCCCCTACTCCCGATCTAGCAGAAAATAAGGTCTGATACCTGCACATTCATGCCAAGCAATGGCGGATGGAGAGGGCCATAATGAGTAATAATAATAATAATAATAATAATAAAGGCCCCCAAAGGGACACGACTTCAGCCCTGAGAAGTGCAGAGACCCACCATTCAAAACAAGCAGCAGAATATACACACAGCAGCTTCATAAACTTATGAGGCGTCTCCCTGTGGTAACTTGGCAAGGCATTTTATTTCTTCATGCATTTTGCTCACACGCCTGGAGCAAGCAGGAAACAATTGTTAGGGAGGGAGAAGCAGCATAAACAAAGAGACGTAGAAAAATATATAGATATATATATATAGGCACTGAAACTTAGGATTCTGCCTTCGAAGTGACAATTCTCCCCTCTTCAGCACTGAGCACCGTGCAGATTTCCAAACACCCTGAGTGCAGATTAAGGCTTTAGCATATGTATGTGATGAAGGACATTGCATAAGAAGCTAGGTGTTACTGGGTCTTGGTTAGAGCAGCTTGTTTTAGCCATGTGAAACATGTATCCATTGCTATGTGAGAAGCATTCCACTCGCGCAATGCAATTGCTCCTTCCTCTACCCTCAGGAAGAGGGTCACCTGACCCTCTGAAGCAGATTTTGAGGGTAAGGCCTGCAGGAGAGAGGAGGAGATCTGCTTCACAAATGGAAATCTGCTGCGCGAGTCAGACAGATACAGCCCATAAATAATTTGAGTTAGCTTGTTCTCAGGATGGTCAGTTCATTTCAAGATCTGCCAAGCAGGGCTGTGAATCTAACTCACAGTTTTATGGGAGCATCTGATGTAACAATGCGCACAAATCCAGATTCCTGGGAATCTCAGCTTTTCAGTTTTAAACCATGTTCACAAGTTTCTAGCCCTTATGGGTGTGATGATAAGACTTGGAATGCTGCAAGTCACGCCTGTTGGCATGCTGAGCATTTAAGTGAGAGGGGAAGGAATCCAGACTCGTGTGCCATGGCTGCTTCTCCAGATTTCTCCCCACAAGTTCGGATACAAGAATTCTATAGCCAGAGGCACCCATAAGCAGTTTTATTTTGTGTCATCAGTTTGGATAATGATTTCACTGACAAAAAAGGGGGAAGCAATCACCAGTGCAATTCATCAAAAAAAGAAATGCATATAGAATGGTTGGGAGCAAAAAAAGCAAGTTACTAGCTATTTCATTTTAATTTTCAGTTATCTATTCAGGACTGCTGTAGTTTCCCAAAAAACATAGAAGCAGATCACGCTGCTTTGGGAAACACATTTTCTGTTAGCAAAATGAGACAGTTGTTCTTTGCACAGCCTGCCTGTCATATCAAAAAACCACAATCTGCTAACACTTTTTCATTGTTTCAAATCACTGGTTTTCAAACAGCCGAGGGTGGTTGTTGGTTTTTTTGGTTTTTTGGATGCTTGTCACTCAGTGAAAAGTGAACATGAAAAAACTCCCCGAATTTCATAACGCAGTTCTCCAGCCAAGCAATGTGTACAAATATATATATATATATACTGGGGTAAAGTGTATGTTATTATGCACTATATTAGGGGAAATTGCTCTGCAAAACTGTGTTTTAGGGGAAATTGCATGCAATTTTATGCATATTAAGAGAAATTCACACTAAAATGCTGATGATTAAAAAAGAAAAAATCACACACGGAAGTGGAAATGTGGAAAACTGAACCTAAGACTGGAAAAAAGTGAGAGGAACCAGAACTGTCAGATTTCCCCATCCTTACTCTTAGCATCTTGCTGGGACTCAAGTCTCCTACCAGCTCCAGCAGCCACTATGATCACTGATCAAAAATCCTGGGAGCTGTAATCTAATCTAACAATTTCTGGGGGTCCCAGTTTCCCCATCCCTACTCCCAAGACATCTTACGATGAAAATCCTACTGAATCAACAATATGATGGGGGGGGGGACACTGCTGGGAGTTCATGCAAACTTTTGTAAATACATCCATCAGAACAGGGGGGGAAATCATATGCCATGAATAGAGATCATAGAAGAAATTTCCCAAAGTAATTACATTAATTATGACGGTGAATTCTGAGCACCATTAAAATATATGCAGCTATTTTCCATAAATGTGCTCCATATGCATGCTTCCTTCTGCATTCCTGTTAAATTCTGCAACTTTTCCAGAATGTTTTGGCAAACTAGCAGCTTAGAAATGGGAGATCGTCTATGAAGCGGGCAGTGGGGGAACAGTTGGCAATGGGGAGGTTTATCAGAAATCATGAAATACATCCATCCATTCTCCAAGCTCTGCAGCATCATTTTGGCATCTGTAACCATGACAGCTAGAACCTTGCATTTTTAAAGTAATTTGAAGTAATAAAAACTAAGATCCATAGGAATCCAAACTGTGCAGAATTCTACTGGCACAGAAAGACAAACTATTTGCAGCTTTTTAGCTGAGTTTGGCCAGGAGTTCCAGAATGCTACGCTAAATGCATGATAGCTTCTGAGCTCTGTAATCACAAAACCTAAATTGAGGGCGTAGGGGAATTAACCAGATAATGAAAATTTGCAATCTCTACTAGCAGTTGTTATGATTTTACATGCCACTGTGTAATAATTTGCAGCAAGCATGGTTTCTTTGGTTGTTTTTAAAAGAAATCCGAAATTCCGAGTTCAGTTGGTTTGCGAAGCACTAGATGAAGCCTGGATTAAGGCAAAAGAGGTGTGGAGTCAGGGAGAGAGGCTGATTGTTATCTTAAATGAAGCCTCACATTTTCTTGCCACCTGCAAGGGCTAGAAATTCAACATTGATTTGAAGGTTAGAGTTCCGTTCAAGTTTCTGGAGCTTGCTTCAGATGCCATTATTTTGTGCAGAGCTCCTATCAACAACTCTTGCATATTCTGGTCTATATAGACTATGTGCAGAGAAATGCTTTTTGTCTCTCTACGTGTGTGGGAAACCTGTGGCTTTCCAGATTCTGTTGAACGCCAACTTCCAGCAGTCCCAACCAGCATGCTCAATGGTTAAGGTTGAAAGAGGGTTGTGATCAAGCAACAGATCCAAGGTCCACAGGTTCCCCAGCCCTGCTTTCTTCCATTCCTAGAGTTACAGGTCTAAAGTTTGGTGACAGGAGTTTCACATACAGACACTGTCCCAGGCAGTCACCTAGACTCTTCCTGCTACAGAAGGACAGCAGTGTAACCTAAGAACAATGTACATCTCTTGAGTGTTATGTACAATTCCTATCTGCAAGGCAGCCAAAGGCATATATACATATATATATATATGTGAGCCTTGGTCTCACCCAAGCATATATATATGTGTGTGTGTGTGTGTGTGTGTGTGTGTGTGTGTGTGTGTGTGCTTGGGTGAGGCCAAGGCTGCAATCCTAAGCATACTTGCCTAGAAGTAAGCCCCACTGATCTCAACAGGACTGCCTTCTGAGTAAACATAGACAGGATCAGGCTGCAGCTTACACTGAGCAGCACAACTCAGTGCACACAGCGTGTGTTGGCCTGCGCAGCCCTTGGAAAGCTGTACAGCTAAACTCTCCTAGGCTTTAAATCAAGAAACTTGTGTCCTTATTTTCAATGAACAGAATAAGCTTCAGTACAGTAGCATGATCTGTTTGGATGCACACGGGGCTGAGCAGAGATCTCCATTCTTTCCTCTTAGACAGAAATTTTAGAACAACAACAGCAAAAGAAACCCATCCATTTTTCACACATCAATTGCATTATCAGGAGGGGGGGTTTACAAAACAACAACAACCTGCTGCCACGACCATCCTGCCAGCAAGAGGTTGCGCCCCATAGCGGATGGCTCTCCATGCTCCTTACATCCCCGAATGAGGTGGGGGGTTGCCAGGGGTCGGAGGAGCGGCAGCCGGAGGGTTATGCAAGTTGGTTTCCTTGTAGACAAACCAAGCGTTCCCTGCCCAGAGGATCAGGTTGAGGAAACCAATGACCTAGGAGCAAGAAAAGGAGAAAAGAGATGGAGGTTTTGGCCTAAGAAGGAACTTTCAGGCAACTAGTGCACCTCCCTGATCCTACCAGCTGCATCCCACAATTTGCATTTCCGACATGAATTCTGGGGAGAAAATAATGCAGTGTTAGACTCCCAGAACAATCATGGAACGGACCTGCTCCAGTCCCTTCCTCCCCATCACTCCCATGAGGACTACAACTAGCTGGGGATCATGGGAGCTGTAGTCCAACAACCTATGGAGGGCTCCATATTAGCTGTCCCTGTTTTAGCTGTTAACCACTCAAGGTGAGAAGAAAACATTTCCCCCAATGAATGTTGTTTTAACCCCAAAGAGCTGCAGGAAGTTGCTATCCAGACTGGGTGTTTGCCTCAGGGCAGGATGCAATTATCTCTTTCCTTTTGGGCCAGTTTTCTTATTTAAAAAAAAATTAAGTCTCCCTTGAGCTTTTTGTCCTGCAGCGGAAGAGGTAAAGGTACTCTTGATAAGAAAAACTGTACGATTTACAGAAACAAGGGGGGAGCACCTAATCTACCCAGATACTTCCGATTGAAACTGCAGCTTCCTGCAGCTGTTTTCTTTTTCTTTTTTACCTTCAGGGGAAAATATTTCTGTGACTGAGCAGACTATGCCGTTTGAGCCAGAGTGTCCAGGAAAAGCATTTTACTGTATTGTATTAAACAAGAACCTCCTCCAACTTCAAAGCTATTGTCACCAAGACCTCAAAACCCTAAAAAAACAGAGTCACGGAAGTTCAGAATATGAAAATTGACCGGTCCCAATGCATCTTGCTCTGAAGAGCTGTGTATGAATCCAAACTGATGCACTGGGATTAATATTTTTTTATTAGAGGATGTTTGATTCCAAATCAATCTACAGGAAGTACGGCAGCATATATCACCCCTGAGGGATTTGGGTGTGCACAGAAGTGTTTTCAGCAGGGGCAACAGGAAGAAGAATATAATAAGTCATGCAAATCCTTCCAGGATGGACGAGTGGTAGGTCAAGGTCAAAACCCAGTTAGTGAATGTTGAATTCGGAGAATAGCCAGCCTACACTCCTGTCTTAGCCAAAAGGTTGAGATGCCAAGGATTGAACCTGCGACCTTCCGCACCTAAAGCAGATGCTCTACCACTGAGCTATGGTCCTTCTACATGCTCTGAATAAATTATGTGAAGCACAATTGCCTTGCTGGTTCCTCAAGACCAGGGACAGCTTATGTGGTGCCCTAAAGATGCTCGTGGGACCACAACGTTCAGTGGTCCCAGCCAGCATGGCCAACAGTCAAGGGTGATGGAAGCCGTAGCCCAGTAACATCAGGAGGCCACCATGTTAGCTATCCCCAAACTAGACCAGTATTGTGTCTCCTGGGACAACTCTCAAAGAAAGAAAACATGAGGATGGTGGCTATTTCTGGTTGCTTGCAGCCCCAGCATCTAGTAATGCATACATACCACAGAGACATTCAAGGAACCCAAGCTTCTGATGTCATTGAATTGGCATCGATTGGTTTGGCTCACGCAAGGTTGAAGTTCAGTTATGCTGTGTCCGGTGGATGTTTTGATGTCTGTGAGGGCCTTAGCCCAGGCTGATGTGCTCACCAACCACAGGAAAGAGACGACTATTGTGATAACAAAGTCCTGCATCAGGAGAAAAGACAAGCACCCTTAGCTGTCTTTTCTTTTCTTTAAAAGTTTTTATTTATACTTTTCAAGTTTATACATTTCATTAGTTTTACAGTCAATTTAAGATTTCAAAGTTTGACTTCCTTCTCCCTCTTTCTGTGGTTCCTTAAATTTATTTTTTTAAAATATCTTCTGCATATCCAAATTCATTTAATATGGATTCATTTAATCATCTACTTTAAATATATACTCTTATGAAACTGCAGGTTATTACAATAATCCTGCTAATATTTTTATCTGTTTGCAATTTATCTGTAAATACTCAATAAACCATTTCCATTCTTTTATATTAAAAGTTTGTTATCTTGATTTCTTAGTTCTTCCGGTAAGTTTCGCCATTTCTACATATTCCATAAGTTTTTGTATCCATTCTTCCTTTACTGGGACACCTGCTTCTTTCCACTTTGGGGCAAGTAGCATTCCTGCTGCTATAGCAGCATACATAAATTTCTATACAATTTAGGTAGTTCTGTCCCTATAATTCCCAAAAGAAAAGCTTCTGGGTTTTGTTTTGTTTTTTACAAAAGTTGTTAGCTGTCTGTTCTGGAGGGAACGGTGGAAGATGCACACAACTGGTCACCAAACCAGGTCGCTGCTAAGGTCTACCCAGGGCTGATCCACACATACACCTTTATTATTGCTCAGTGACACAGCAGCTGAGCATGTGGGTTGCTTGCAGCCCTATGTGGAGATGCCAAGGATGGAATTGGGGGCCTTCTGCATGCAAAGCTGGTGCTCCACCAATGCACTAAGGCCCTTCCCTATTGCTCCCTTTAACTGGAGAGGTCTTAAGACTGCGCCTCGGACCTTGTACATGTTGAGCACCTGCCCTGCCACTGAGGGATAGGCCTTAATGTTTCTGTGCTTAAGAAACCCCGTAAAGAAAAAGGTTGGTAAGCTGGAGTGGGCCCTGTCTTGGTGTTCAGAATGCAACTCAACATGTGAAAGGAATGCCACACTCACCAGAGCTCCTGCAATCCCAGCGGCAAGGAGAATAGAAAGAAAGAATCATTGCATCATAGTTAGAACATCTGGAGTGCACCACACCTGGGTAAGGGTAACCTCTTGAATACATCCAGAGGTCAGGTATGGGCCCCTGATGCTTCACAACCAGGAAAGGCATATTAAATAGTACAAAATGCCTATATGCTGTGTATTAAGGTAAAGGTAAAGGCACCCCTGACCATTAGGTCCAGTTGTGGCAGACTCTGGGGTTGCGGCGCTCATCTCGCTTGACTAAGCTGCTTCTGGCAAACCAGAGCAGCGCATGGAAACGCCGTTTAGCTTCCCGCCGGAGCGGTACCTATTTATCTACTTGCACTTTGACGTGCTTTCAAACTGCTAGGTTGGCAGGAGCAGGGACCGAGCAACGGGAGCTCACCCCGTCGCAGGGATTCGAACCGCCGACCTTCTGATCGGCAAGTCCTAGGCTCTGTGGTTTAACCCGCAGCGCCACCCGCATCCCATATGTTGTGTATTAAAATAGCTTTCATTTAATCAGAAGTTAACTTTTGAGAGATCTCTAGGGTTTTAAAGAGAACTCCTATCTTCCAAAACAATCCACTTCCTAACACTTTTTAAAATAAGGATTTAAAAGTGTTTCGTTTGGTAAAATATCCACGGTTAGTAACCAAGAAGTACACAGAACAATCTCTAAAGCTGTGCAGAACCAGCTATGTTGACTGGGCTGATGGGAGATGGAGTCCAACAACCTTTGAGGGTCGCCGGTTCCACCACCATCTACTACTAACAAAAATGGTCCATAAACAAGTGACAATCTGAATGTAATGATATTAAGAATAGGAATCACCGATTTAATTATTATTATTTTTTGCGGTGGTTGTATTGTTCCAGACAGTGCTTTTTTCTGGAGGGACGCAGGGGTAACCATACCCCTAAACATTTTGTGAATCTTTGTACTTTTGTCCATTTACTGTATTTATTTTCCCCAATTTGAACAATAAAATTGTGATTTTCTTGAGTCAAAATGGGAGTACCCCTAAACAATTTTTTTAAAAGCACTGGTTCCAGATATAGCAGCCCATTTACAGCTCTCTCTTGGAGCGTGGAACACACAAATCAAGTAGACTCAATGCCCAACTGATTGGCAGCACACATATCCTTATTGAGTCCTATAAATTATGGGGAAGCAAGGCGTTGCCAACTTACAATCATGGGGAGTTTACCAGTGCCCCGATACAAGTGCAAGTAGCCCACGTAGAGCACCAAAGCAGCCATGCAGTACAGGAACACGAAGACTGCAAAAGTGACAAAAAATTGAGCGGGAGAGGCGAAGTCTCCCACCAGGTAGTAAGTACTGTTCCAGATGCTGAGACACTGCTTGCTCGAAGGAATGTCAAACGGAGACTGGTGCAACCTTAAGTTCCGGAGAGAGAGAGAGAGAGAGAGAGAGAGAATGCTGAAGCTCAATTTTCCATTCGCAAGATTCCCAACCAAACGGGGGAAATGCAAAATAAATCCCCATGCAACATTTCAGCCTGCGCTTTGTAGCTGACAATTGTTCTTTCCTTCAACTTTGAAAACCATTGTAACTTTTAAAACTCTTTTAAGTTTAAAACCATCTTGCCCAGAAGCTCTCACTCTGAAGAAGATCCCCCTGGCATTTCTCAGAGGAAGGAGGACGTTGAATAGGTAGCAAAGAGCCTTGCTTCACTTGGTGTGTAGGTGGCCAAACTAATATTAAGGTAAACAGGGGTGGGAGGGAGGCACCAATTCAGCACAGGGCTCTGCCATAGGATTGTAGCCTTAGTTGCAAAAAAAAAGAAAGAAAAAGTATAAGAGCATCTGTAGTAGCTAATGTTGGGTTTTTAAAATTAATTTAATAATGTTAAAACACGTAAAGAGGAAAAGGATTACAGCTGTCAAAACAATAGCATACACTTCAAAGAAACAAACCTAAGGCTGCAGGCCAATAAAGTTCTGAACACCTTTTAACACCACATATTAACCAGAGATGTGGGTGCTCAGGAATGATATTATATGGTCTAAAATGTTATATGGTGGTTACTCGACCTCCCTCGTCCTCAGGGCCCACCTTGCTGCTGGATTGGGACCTCTTCTTTCTGACCCAGGGCTCCAAGCAACATCGGACACCAGAATAATCACTGCCATTTGACTTTCCCAAGATGGCCCTCCATGATGCAACCCCAGGGGATTGTGGGAAACTGAAATGGCAGCCAGACCCAGCTGTCGTTGCTGTGCTGCTGTAAGAACCGCTTTGGTCTCCCATCAAGGTCAGCGAAAGGCATTTTGCTGCCCAAGGCAGAGCAGCAAATGGTGCCACCTTCCCTGCCCCATTGCCCAAAGCCAGTCAAGTTATTTTGGCGCCTGAGGCAGAAAACCCCACAAGCCACCTCATTCTGCTCAGCAACAAGGCTGGCATTGCCTCTCACGGTGAAGTAAGCTCTGAAGGTCTCAACGACAGGCCCCAGCTTCGAAAGGCACCTTGCCCACAGCCTCCTCAAACCTGGAACCAGCCATTCCTGTCCACACACACGACATTCCCCAAGTCTAGGGCAGCTCTTTGGAGAGAGACGTGTTTGTTGCGTGGACAATTAGAAGGGCCTCTCTCTTTGTGCCACAAGTGGCAGCGTTCCTCAAAGGGATAGATGCTCTTACCTGAAAGGATACGCAAAGTTGGCTTGAAGAGAAGCGTTTGTGCCATTGTAGCAGTTGAGGATAAGGGAGGTTTTTCCACTGTAACCTCCACAGGTGGCAAATGCAAAGATGGCAAAAATCTGCGAAGAACCAAGACAAAAGCAAATGTACGCGTTAGTGCAGTTTTCGAGCGCATAGGCATGTACATCATGGAGGAGGGAATGCATGCTTTCTGGGGGCCCTTTTACATCATAAAAAGTTCCTATGCTCTGACAGGGTGAGCAGTAATGTGTGATCTTGAATTGTGGACCTTCTGGGAGCCTGTTTGTTCCCCTCCGTTTGGATCCACTGCCTCTCTGTGATGCCACTGGGCTCAAGAAGCTTTGCCACCTTTCTGCCTGATTATCACTGTAATTATAATTGTTGTGACTGTTAATTTATAAGGCACCTAAAGTTGCACATCATCCTAAATCAGCTGGGGCAGATGGGAGTTGGAGTCCAGCAACATCTGCAGGGCCGCAGATTACCCAACGAAGGTAGATAAGACTCTTGGGGCAATACTGTGTACTCCAAGCAGGGGGAGACAATTCTTAATACTCCTCAGATTTATTTTATCTTAAAAACTACAATAGATTCTTCTGGCTGATTAGAAAGAAAGGCACCAGCCCATTCCAGACTCTAATATTCACGCTATCAACTTGAAGGGAGGGATTTTTTTTTTTTTTTAAAGTTTATTTTTTTAAGAATTGAGAAAGATGATTCCCCACTTGCAGTCTGAAATGGTACAACGCATTCTACCGTTTCAAGAATCTTAACACTTTTATTTGACAAATTTATAGCAAATAAAGTGTTCTCAATTGCTGGTTGAAAGATAAAGTCCAGAAAGGACCAATAAAACAACAGCAATGAAACATTGTTAACGGGCCGATGGAAAAGCAGCTGGCGTTAAGACAATATCTTACTCATAAAAGGGCTTCTGAGAAGAAAAAGGTCTTGACAGCTTGTTTAAAAAAGAAAGAAAAGAGGCTAATCTTCTGGGTCTGCAACACCAGATTCACTGATTTGAGAATCTGATGGCTAACAGTGAAAGAGTTTGGGGTCATACCCGTACCCTACATTCAAAGTACAGTGGTACCCCGCAAGACGAACGCCTCGCAAGACGGAAAACCCGCTAGACGAAAGGGTTTTCCGTTTTGGAGGCGCTTCGCAAAATGAATTTCCCTATGGGCTTGCTTAGCAAGACGAAAGCCCATAGGGAAATCTCTGGGACAGGGTTCCCCACTGTCCTCTGACCTCCTCCGAAGGCTGGCGGTGGGGCGGAAAGACCTCCTCCCGCCGCCAGCCTTCGGAAGCCTGCTCCAAAGCCTGGCGGTGGGGCGGAAAGACCTCCTCCCGCCGCCAGCCTTCGGAGCATCCTTCCGAAGGCTGGCGGCGGGAGGAGGTCTTTCCGCCTCACCGCCAGCCTTCGGAAGCCTGCACCAAAGCCTGGCGGTGGGGCGGAAAGACCTCCTCCCGCCGCCAGCCTTCGGAAGCCTGCTCCAAAGCCTGGCGGTGGGGCGGAAAGACCTCCTCCCGCCGCCAGCCTTCGGAAGCCTGCTCCAAAGCCTGGCGGTGGGGCGGAAAGACCTCCTCCCGCCGCCAGCCTTCGGAAGGATGCTCCGAAGCCTGGTGGCGGGAGGAGGGCTCTCTGCCCCACCACCAGCTTTTGGAAGGCTGCTCCGAAGGCTGGCGGCAGGAGGAGGTCTTTCCGCCCCATCGCCAGCCTTCAGAAGGCTGTCCTGAAGACTTGCGATGGGAGGAGGGTTTTCCTTCCCACCGCCAACATTCAGAATGCTGTTCTGAATGTTGGCAGTGGGGAGGAAAAACCCTCCTCCCACCGCAAGCCCCGGGAACAGAGGAGAAGCGCTGCGCCCATTCCCCTCTGTTCCCGTACCTGTCCTGAAGGCTTGCGATGGGGAGAAAAGCCCTTCTCCGCACCGCCAGCCTGGCAAGCGGTTTCCCTAGGAACGCATTAATTGATTTTCAATGCATTCCTATGGGAAACTGTGCTTCGCAAGACGAAAAACTCGCAAGAAGAAAAAACTTGCGGAACGAATTAATTTCGTCTTGCGAGGCACCACTGTACATGGATACCACTTTAACAATCATGGCTTCTCCCAAAGAATCCTGGGAATTGTAGTTTACACCTTACCATTCACAAACAACAGCTCCCAGGCTTTGGGGAGCGAAAGCGATGTACTTGTATGGTATGAGTGTGGCCTGGTGAATTGGTGGTGCTAGACTGAAAAAGGATGGGACCGCCAGGGAATCTCTCTTTGCCTCTACAACCCACCACTTTGAAAGAAAGGTCTAACCTTGCAGAAATCAAGCTTCCTTTCTCATTCAAGAGGCCCTGAGCCTGCCATGACCCTGCTTGTAGAGAGACATATATATTTTTTGTGCCGCACAAGGTTCACATGAACTGTGCCAACTGGGCTGACCCACAGTCTGTGGCCTGCTAGGTGAAGCAAGCAGAGAATATCCTGGAAAGCAATCCTGGGCAGATGTACCACGGAGGTGTGGTAATTAGCCTCCTAGAAATGCCAGCTCATGTTGCATAAACCGCAAATTTTATAGTCCTAGGTTGTTACACAGGATTAGCCTTCCTGTGCTTCAGCATAATCTCAGCATGAACACTGACTTGCTTTGGTGAAGGTAAACTGTCCTCCATCAGTTTATTTAACACACAACTTACAGTAGCCTAAGACGAGCTTTTCCCAACCTTGGGTCTTCTCCACCTGTTGTTGAACTACAATTCCCATCATCCTTACATAGCAGGACCAGTGGTCAGGGATAATGGGAGTTGTAGTCCAACAACAACTGGGGAACCAAGGTTAAGAAAGGCTGGTTTAGACTACCTTATAGCAACACAATCTGCATGGGACTAACTATGAAGTTCCTTTGGGAACTTCCATTGATCCCAGAATGCAGCAGCAAGTATGTAAGCGGGCACCCACTCATATTACACTGATCTTGCAGTAGCTCCTCTGGCTATCAGCTTCTGGGCACAATTTAAAAATGTTAGGAAATACCTTTTAAGCCCTAAGTGGCTTGGGTCCACACCAAATGGACCACCTTCTCCTGCATCAGTCTACCAACTCCCTAAGTGCTAGTGAAGGGATCTTCTCTGTATCCCATATACACTGAAAGCATGGTCATCAGGGCCTTCTCAGTGGTGGCACCCAAACTGTGGAACATGAGGTTCAAGCGACCCCTCCTGAGTTGTCATTCAGGAAAGATCACTTCATTCCATCTGGCTTTTATCTGAAGATGTTTTATCTAAAGATGGTGGCTTGTATTCAACCGAGTTCTAGTCACAGAACAGACCTAATGAAAATAATGTCCCTGTGTTCGTAGTGCCCATTAATTTCAATAGGTCTGCTCTGAGTTATGACTAATACTGGATATAAAGTTGTGTCTTATCTGCAATGCCCATCTCTACTTGACCTGTCCAATGCCACTTTTATTGGACAGTCCCTGGCATGTCGAGGCAAAGACTCCTTCCTGAAACCCTTGAGATTAAGGCTGGGCTATATCTGGTTTTCAACATCCTGATATATCACCAGCTGTTAACTCTGTAGGCTCAGCTCTCTCCTGCCTCCTGCATGGGGCGACAAATCACAATAGCAAGCAAAGGCAAAAAACACGTTTTCCCATGCATCGTGATTTGTATAAATATTCAGTGTCACTTGGGATAGGAAGTGATGGCCCTAGGTTGGCTGATTGCTATCAGCCACATGCTAGTTTGAAAATAAGCTATTTCCAGTTTAACAAATTGGGGGAGGGGTTTTGTTGAAAAAGGCTGAATTCATTGTATAAATCTTTCGCAAAAAAGGAGGGTTTCTGTTTTGAAATCTTAACTGGCAGTCATCAGAATGCACTTAATGCCCTGGGGAAACTGTGGATTCAACAGACCAGGTCCAACGGAACTGCCTTGCAACCATTTCCGGCCTTGGGGTGATATATTGCCCCATATCTCACTTTTTAGGCAGGCAGCAGTGAAAGAGTCAATTCATTTCCCCATGTCTCCATGTACTTCCTCCTCAACACAATAGATTTATTACCCAATGTCAGTAGTATTACTAGAAGCATGGAAATGGCATTTATGAACACCACCAGCAGCCTAGCCTATATCAAAAACAGCAGACACACAAAAATGATAGCCTATGTTTGCAAAGCCCAGATCCAGCAACGCAGGCAGCAAATTAAATTGGCCAGATCTGTGCTGCCTTGCTTATTTCATATTTGGTGCCCCAAATGTTGCTGCTTACATGTTGCCTTTATGTTCAGCATTCCAATAAGCAGGATATTTTTGGTACTCCCATCACATATACCAGTGGCTGCTCAACCTGTGGCCCTCCAGGAATTAGACTCCAACACCCATTAGCCCCAGTCAGCATGACCTATATGGACAAGGATGATGGGACTTGGGTGTCAAGCAACATCTACAAAGTCACAGATTCCCCAGCCCTGATGTACCCATAGTGAATTCAACTCTCCCACTGCTCATCCTTGCAGCCAAAATGGTACAGTCAAACCTTGGTTCCCGAACGCCTCCATTATCGTATGTTTTGGCTCCTGAAAGCTGAAAACCCGGAAGTAAATGCTCTGTTTTTTGAACGTTTTTCGGAACCCAAAAGTCTGACATGGCTTCTGCTTGAGTGAAAGGAGCTCTTGCAACCGACTGGAAGCCACACCTCGATTGTCCAACATTTCGGAAGTCAAACGGTCTTCCAGAACGGATTACGTTCGACAACCAAGGGTTGACTGTACCATTCATACATACACAAGAGAGAAACATCCAACAGGCATGGGAGAAACCCAAGGTTTGTTGACATAAAAATATTTCCAGGCAGGTTGGAAACCTAACAGGGGAAAGGAAACCCCAAAGCAACATCATGAAGACTGAGCATTTTCAGTGGGCACAGAACACAGGCTAATGTTGGACGAGGATGATGACAGAAGACAAGGGGGGATGAGAATGCAATACAGTATCCTGGACAGGAAGACTTCACAATTTACTGTAGGCCTCACCTGTTAAATTTAGTTCTGATCTTGCAAATGTTACCCTATCCCCCATGTGTACATTTATTCCTATTAGTGCTTTTATCTTGGGACTAAGTGGGTTTTTTGCGTACCTCCACACCATCCGATCAGCTTAAGAATTTGTTTAAATCCTCAAGAATTTTAACGGCTGAGCATTGTCATGAGGAGGCCTAGCAAGGCTTCAAGGGCCAGCAGCTCCTCTCTCACACTCAGGAGGAGCCAGTCATTCAGGCCGTGCCATACTTGGCTCTGCGCTCAGCCTCCTTGCCCTCACAATACTGAGGCAAGAAGGGGCAGCTGCCCCCACATAATCATTAAAAAGCAATAGCTGCCATATTTTTCGCTCCATAAGACGCACCTGACCATAAGACGCACCTAGTTTTTAGAGGGGGAATGCAAGGGAAAAAATATTCTTTAAAGGGAGCGCTGAGCAGAGCTCTGCTCAGAGCTCCCTTTCACGAGCCGCGTGGAGCGCATGTGCGGCGCTTGCAGGCTTTTCCTCAAGGAGGGAGAAGGGCAGCCCGTCAGTGACTTTAAAGGGAGCGTGGCTCTTGAGGGCTTTTCTGGGAGGTGGAGAAAGGGACAGAGCCGCACGCTAAGCCATAAGCCAGGACAGCAAGCAGGATTGCTGCGCAGCGATCCCTCTTGCATTCCTGGCTTATGGGATAGCCATGCGCAGCCTCTTCCAGGCAGCGGGATGAAGGCTCCCCAAAGAACCGCGCACACGCTCCACGTGGCTCTTTAAAGGGAGCACTGAACAGAGCCTCCCGCCTGCATTTGCTCCATAAGACACACACACATTTCCCCTTACTTTTTAGGAGGGGAAAGGTGTGTCTTATAGAGCGAAAAATACGGTAGCAGAGGTTCTGCCCCCACAACAAAAGACCTGCCCCCCACTAACAAAAATCCTGGCTACTTCCATGCACTGAAGGGGTCCAGGCCCCACCCCAAGAGATATTGGGGGAGACAAGACCCCTCGGTCCCAAAGAGCCCACGTCCCTGTTACCAAATGGTACTCCCACCAATGGTGTGACTCTGGTGCCTGAAACCCTTCATTCAGAACTCAAAGCTGATTCAGTCCCTACACCTGATATAATTGGGACTGTTTCCGTTCCTCTTTTTGGTATGCTCGAAATTCTACGTGGAATCCCAAGAATGTCAGCTTTCATTTGCGAGAGAGAAGCCTTGAGGAATCTGTCTGCTCTGTTAACCGTTCTCCAATGACACCTGGAAGGAACTCTTGCAACCGTCTTATTCACTGTGTCTCCGAAGCTGTGTACACACGATATATTTAAAGCATACGCCCCACAAAAATTATGCAAAGTGCAGTTTACCTCTCGTGGAGCTACAATTCCCAGCACGCTTAACAAGCTAGAGTTCCCAGCATTCTTTGGCAATGTGTTTTGAACGCATGGTGTGTACATACCCTTGCAATTCTTACTGTATGGTCAAAGACGCCATGAAACAAATTAAAACACCAAGATCATACAGTTTCCAACACAAAGCATTAAACGGTACATTTCCTATCCTGCAGGAAATTGTTCTTAACGGAGAATATCCAGTTTCCGGTTCCTCTCTCGCGGCCACCTCCTGTTCTAACAAAATAGTTACCTCATCATGAAGCTTAAGCCTCAAAATGGCTACTTGTGGAGAAACAGGAGTCTCAGTCAGAATGGGGGGCAGGGGCAGGAAGCACTTCAGATTCCTATAGTCAAGAATCCCCCTTTTAAAACACCAACATAATTTTTTTTGCCTACACCTTTATAGCTATGGGAAACATGATGAATTTCTCAGAGGTCTACATTATTTTTGATCAGCCTTCATCAACCTGGTGCTCTCCAGATGTTTAGGACTATGGGCACCCCCAGACTGTCAGTTTTTTGCGGGAAAGATTCTAGCATTTACCAGAACTTTAGGCTTCCAAAGTGGATTAACGTGCTGGTGCCTTGTGCAACAAATCAACAACAACAACAACAACAACAACCACCTGTACTTTTTCCAGTTTAGAAAGTAAGGGTGGAATGCACTGAGAAGTGTGGGATAAATGATTAATAGAGAGGCATGTTAGAGCGTGGTGCTGATAATGCCAAGGTTGCAGGTTCAATCCCCGTACAGGACAGCTGCAAATTCAGGTTGGACTATGTCAGGGGTCAGCAAACCTTTTGAGCAGGGAGCCGGTCCACTGTCCCTCAGACCTTGTAGGGGGACGACTATATTTTTTTTTGGGGGGGGGGACGAATTCCTCTTCATGTAAAAACACCAGGGAGGCCCCACAAATAACCCAGAGATGCATTTTAAATAAAAGGACACATTCTACTCATGTAAAAACACGCTGATTCCCGGATCGTCCGCGGGCCGGATTTAGAAGGCAATTGGGCCAGATCCGGCCCCCGGGCCTTAGTTTGCCTACCCATGCTCTATGTAAACAACCTGCAAACAAAATACGAGGAATTCTCACTGCCTGGCAAACAAATCGGAGCAAATACTCAGTCAATACCAGACGTTTTGTAACCGCCATGTAAGCTCTGTGCAAGCAAGATTCGGAAGAACGCTCAATAAGTAAGTTGCAAGGAAGAGCCCTGCCTCCCTCCATCAGCCACAGGCAACACGGCTGTGCTAGCTGAGGCTGATGGGAATTGCATGTCAAATTATCCCAAGGGCACCACGTTGGCGAAGGCTGTTTTAGATGCTTTTGGCAATAGGGAGCTCCCTTGGCTCCAGCTTTTCCAGAAAAGTTGAGCACGAAATGCTACTGTGCTGCAGAAATGAGACTTTTAATTCCCCAGCAGTGTAATTCCTTGGGGAGGGAGAACGTGCAGGTATCCATGCTACCTTCTGTCCTGAAGTTCAGACCACACAAACAGCAAATGAAAGTTGGGAGATGAGATGCCCTGATTCTCTTTACTTTCCTGGGTGTGGCATCTTCAGAACCATCAAGAGGAGAGTCTCAGGAGACGTGTTAAGAGTCCATTTTCCAGCTGTTAAAATTGCTTGCGAAGTTACACCACCAAACGTACAAAGTACACGTCAGGCTTTTTAAAAAAAGACAAGCTGCTTAGACGCAACCATTCCGTTTCTTTCAACACACACAAAAGCTAAAACAAAACAGCAAAACAATAACACACACACCCTTCCCAGACACATTTAAAAGGCTGTAGAATATTAATCAGAATATTACTCAGCCAAAGGCCTGGTCGAAGAGGAATGTTTTATACAATTAATTCTATGGAATTCAAATTGTAATACCACATGAGAAATAAGAGAAAGAATAAAAATACAATTAAAAAGTCATTCAGCATCTAGGCACAGCCCTTTACAATTGTTATAATAGGCAGGAACATTATTAAGCTGTTCAACCAAGGCCTGCAGCAATTTTCAAACGGTCACTGTGGGGCCAGAGGAGCTTGGGAACTCGTAATTTAAACTGAGGGAGTGTTGGCCCTTCCATGCATGCCAATGCTTCAACCAGAAACACCCCGATAGTCCTCTAACCTAGTAACAGTCCTATTCCTTTCTATTTATGCTGTCCTCTTCTTAATAAAGTTCTTGCCGGTTTTACCAGGTGTTGACCTCGAACGCCTCCATCTGCACATCTGGAAGAATTAATTTGTTTGTATGTTACATTTCCAGGCACTTAAAACATCTTGCACGCTCTAATGTTCCAGCATACCCCATAAGTCTTTGAAAAGGAAAGACGAGGATTTTGGAATAAACCTGCCGCCGGAATTGCTCCAGCAACCAGAGAGGGAAAACAGGCTGTGAGGGGGTGACTTTCATCAAAAAGGAAGGAGGGAAAACCCATTAATTCAACATTTCGTTCTGCCTACCTAAGCATGTATCGAAGAATTTGTACTATTAAAACAAACATGTTGCAGCTTGAAAAATGTCGTTGCCTCCCCCTTTCTGATCGCTACTAGCTCTCTTGATCTCTCAGGGTACTTGGTATATTTTTGCACCAGAGCTGGCGCAAGACAATTTGCTGTCTGTGGCAAAGGCTAAGACGGCATGCTCCCTTCATTTCATGAACAGAAACAGACTGGGCTGGCAGCTGAATCTTAGTTCAGCACTTGCAAGGAGACAGGCTAGATTAGGAGGTCTAGGGCAGGCCATGTGGAACGCACAAATGCATGCCCTCCAACATTCCTCAGATGAAAATAGGGTCATTTCTTACTCCCCTCCCAACCCTCCTTGACCTCCTCCTGGCCCGCTCTCCAGCAACTGCTACGAACTGCCCAAGGAAGGAGGGCAGCGGCGGCAGCAGCCATGGAGAGGCCACAGGATGCTCCCTCGCGGCCACCGTCACTCAGGACAAACGCCGCCTCACCCTCCTCCCTCACCTCGGCAGTGGCAGCACTGGCAGGGGAAATAGGGACATTCCAGAATAAATCAGAACCTGGGATGGCTTTCGTAATTCCAGGACTGTTCCTGGAAAATCAGGACTTTTGGAGGGTATGCAGCCGTCTCAAAAACCTGCCAGTGCTCTCCACATCTGTTGCCTGAGGCAACTGCCTCACTCTACCTAACGCTAGGGGTGGCCCTGCCTTCTGGACTGGGAGGGCATCCTTGCCTACTCCAGACAGGCTGTCACAGCTGATAGGCCATTGGGCCACATTGGTGCCAGAAATAAATGTCCAGACTTCATCAATCGGCTGCACAATGCATACCCGTAAAGAGTTTCAAACACCCTCTGGCTTCTCCCCGTCCCCTGCCTCGCAACCCTCTGTTAAGGGCTCACAAGAGGAGTAAGGTGTCCGCAGTCAAACCAAATTAAAAGCAACTGGATTGCAGCATATAATGCACTTCACTTCCCAGCATCTGACTTCAGCTCCAATTATCCACAAGATGGGTGGGCGGGCTTTAGGCTCACGGGAGCTATGTTGTTTTTGTCCTAGATCCCTCAGGTCTGCCAGCTGGAGTCAGGTGCAAAATACTACCAAGGGTGGGTGGAGGAAGAAGCAAAATGGTGGCTCAGGGCAAAGCCAACTGCCTGCTTGCATATGCAAGCTTGAATATGCAAGGACAAATCTATATCCAGTTTGCAACTAGGGATGGATGAATCTGTCAATTTCAGGTTCTCCCAGTTTCTTTTTTTCCCCAGTCTTCAACTCTTCGCATTTCCAGCTTGTGCTTTTTTAGAAAAAAAAAGTCATGAAAATGCAGCAGCATTTTTAGTGTAAATTTCTCCTAATATACACGCATTTTTATGAAATTATGCTTAACATGTGCATTTTCGCAAAGGAATTTCCACTAATGTGATGCGTTTTTGCATGTTAAATTTGCTAATATATGCATTTCCATGTACACTTTATCCCAGTTTATACATTTTTGAACACATTATTTGGCTAGAGAACTGCCAACGCTTGGAAAATTTCAGTTCTCGTACTGTTTCATAAAGGTGTGATTTAGGTATGTTTGCCTTTAAATGCAAACTGAATCAAATTTATCTGCCATCCCTATCTATAAAAAGATCAGAGTTTCTAACAGGCCGCTAACTGGTAAGAGGGAAAATCTTCCGTGTTGCTGTCCTTAAACAACTGGGAGTCAGCAATCTAGACTAAACTATTGCAAAATCACTCAGCTCTATGAGTTAGATCCAGATCTGCCTCCCCCACCACCTCACTATGCAAACACTCTTGTGCGTTTCCATAGGACATGAAAAATTCAACCTCATTGCACAAGAGACTGAAACTGAAAGCACTTTCTAGCAAAGGTATACTATACTTCATACTCTCATTATAGCCCTATTTGAAACTCAAACTTTCTTCCCTTTTTAATATTTTTCCCCGGGTCATATATTTTTTTCCAAAGTATTTTTTAAATCAATTTTAATGAATTGATACATAAACATACATTTGAGAGTTAAGCTTACACTGTTGCAGAGCACATCAATAATGTACACTCATATTAGGAACCATGACTCAATATATTAGAAATGGTTGGAATGAAGTTATATGGTTTTAGCAGAAATGTAATAAAGAATTAAGTAAAAGTTGATTGAGAATGGGCAAAAATGGAAAAATTGAAGGATAGACTGTTAAGATAAATTATAGAAAATAAATTGAGAAAGAAGGAAAGAATTTACTGAAATAGTTAACTGAACTAGAATACAAAAAGGGAGGTGTGAGGAGGTCGAGGAAACAAGTAAATGAAAAGTAAAGATATGGAATATTGGATGTGTTTTTAAATATTTTTGTTTTTAAACATTTTTGCTTTTTTGTTTCGATGTACTGGTTTTTTCTTTTTTCCCCTTTCTTACTCTGGTTTTCATTTTCTTTTGATGTATTGTATTGTAACTTTTTACTGTCTTCCTTTTTTTCCTTTTTCTGTAATTGTTAAACTTTTAATAAATATCATTTAAAAAAACCAAAACAATATATTAGAAATGAATGGGGTATAGAATGGATGCTGCATCCAAGTAAAATTTAAAGAGATAATGTGATTTATTTATTTTTTTTAAGTGGATTTACTAGATCAAATAATAAGTGAAGGTAGGAGAATATTTATGAATTTTGTAAGCTTAACTACACGTCTTACAATACAATCCTATACATATTTACTTAGAAGAATATCCCATTGAGTTCACTTGAGTTCACTCCCAGGCTGAGCATATCACTGCAGCCCTAATGCCTTAAGGTTTGTATTTTCGTGTGTTTGCCGCACTTTGCAGGCAACACTCAACCCAAACCATGGCTGAGAATGAATGAGCGAGCCAAGAGAAAAATCACAACCACTCTTCTCCTCCTCCAATCCTGTTGGCTGCTGCAGCTGCGCTTACTCAGAGCTAAGCCATGGTTTGGCATAGTGTTACATCCAAACCCTGGCTTGTGACTTGTCTGTCCCAGACAAACCATGAGCAGTAACCCAAGAACGAACCTTGGCTACAGATCATACAGTCATACCTCATGTTGTGTCCGCTTCAGGTTGCGTGTGTCAATCTTGCGTCCCACGGCAACCAGGAAGTACCGGAACGGGTTACTTCCGGGTTTCACCACTCGTGCAGAAGCGCTAAATCGCGCCACGCGCAGGCACAGAACTTCAGCTTACATCAGTTCCGTGTTACGAACAGGCCTCCGGAATGAATCCCGTCCGTAACACGAGGTTCCACTGTACTTTGTTTGGAGTGAGACAAACCATGAGTCACGACGCTCAGATGGACTGGGGAAGGAGCAAAGTGGCTGTCATTTTTCCTCTCGACCTGTCCACTCACTCATTCATGCTTAAGCCATGGTTTGGCTTAAGACCACATGTAAACAAGGCATGCATGTTTAAGCACCTACTAATTTAAACCTCAGATATAAAAATGCCCGCTGTTGCCAGGCTTAAGCAACTGCCCGCAGTAGCTAGAGACTCATAACCTTTCTCTCCTCCTTTGTACTGCAACCCCAAAGTGACCACAATCTATCTAACAACTTTGGGAATCCCTGGAAATGCCTATACAGTGGTACATCGGGTTAAGAACTTAATTTGTTCCAGAGGTCTGTTCTTAACTTGAAACTGTTCTTAACCTAAAACACCACTTTAGCTAATGGGGCTTCCTGCTGCCACCGCGCCACCGCTGTACGATTTCCGTTCTCATCTTGAAGCAAAGTTCTTAACCCAAGGTAATATTTCTGGGTTAGCGAAGTCTGTAACCTGAAGTGCCTGTAACCTGAAGCGTATGTAACCTGAGGGACCACTGTAATCAATGCCATGAAAAATCAGTACTATTTTTCTAGAAAAAGAGGTGCCGGAGCTCACCATGAACGCCTCCCTTGTTGTCTTTTAATGGCAATGGCGCCCACCTGAGAGGTGCCAGAACTGAGTTCCTGTGAGTTCCTGCTGAAAAAACTCCTATGAAAAACTATTTAACCCCCTCCTCCCCATTAGTGTCCAAAGTTATTCCAACTCCCGCATCTCCAAATAAAAAGCAAAGGATAGAGCCATTGTGCAAATTCCAGATGTAGGGTTTGCCAAGGACCTACAAGATGGCTAAGAGGTCTGGGGGCTGCTTTGTGATTTGGGGGTTTCTCTCTCTCTCTTAATTTACTTTAATGGATATTTATGCACACTTTCATGTGCCCAACCAGGAGTGCTTTTCATATTTTGAAAATAAATTCTCAAAATAGCCAGCGGCACCATTTATGCAAGCCTGCACCACTCAAAATGCAAGGAGGAGAAATTGAACGATTGCATACTGCCTTGGGTCTAAAAACAAAATAAAACCTCAACCGTGAAAAACCATGGTGTGTCAGGAAGACGAGTTGCAGACCAGCCTTGTTACTGACACGATTGTTTCCTATGCACAAATGAGAATTGGTTTTCACATGGAGAAGCATTCAAGCATGCCCTCCACACCTACATTCTGCAAGTCTGTACCTGTCAGAATACAGGTGAAATAACTGTGGTGGAGTGCTTCTCGTGATCCAAGAACCCTATGTAGATACAGTATCGTGTGCACTTTCCTTAATGTGTAGATGCTTTCTCTCCCAGTCTTGGTGAGAGGGAGGTACAGTGGTAACCTTGGTTCTCAAACGGCTTGGCTCCCGAACAAGTCAGCTCCCAAACACTGCAAATCCAGAAGTGGGTGTTCCAGTTTGCGAACGTTTTTTGGAAGCCGAACGTCCAACACGACTTCCGATTGAGTGCAGTAAGCTCCTGCAGCCAACTGGAAGCCACGCCTTGGTTTTCGAACTGTTTTGGGAGTCAAACAGAATCCCAGAACAGATTAAATTCAACAACCAAGGTAACACTGTATTCCAGAAACCCTTGTGGAGTTTGCCCCCCATCCCCGCTCATAAGGGGAAGCAGTGCTTGACGCTCCTGTTGTTCTTTTTTAAAAAAATAATATTTTTTATTAATTTTAACATATAAATTATAATACATACCACAAAGCTTCACCCCTTATACGATCTTTTTTTTTTTTTGGACTTCCATCAGCACCTCTGATGATCCACCGTTTTAACCACTTCTTATGCATTTCTTAAATTCATATTGCCTTTAATTATCTTAACTAACCATCCTCCCCTTTATCCATTTTTGCAATAGTTCCTATAATTCACCACAAAACTTCTTGCAAACCTACAAACGTAGTCTGATCATCACAATTACTTTTCAAATAGTCTGTTAATTTACACCAGTCTTCTGTGAATTTCTGGTCCCGCAGATTTCGAATCCTTCCTGTTAATTTATCTAGATCTGCATAGCTCCAGCTATTCTAGGTGCATTTCGCAACATGGAATTTCATTAGTGCGAACCGTTTCTGAGCTCTGGGCGCAGTACTGCGCCTAAATTTTCATATTAAAATTGCAGAGTGGAAGGAAGAGAGGACCTTTTTCTGCCTCCCCACTTCCAGCTACTCAGTGAAGACTGGAGAAGAGACCCTCTTAAGAATATTAGAAGGGTGGGCAGGGGAAGGACTAGACCATGTGAAAAATTATTTTAGGTGCAGTTCATTCATTTTCAGCTTTGTATTCTTCGTTATTTAAAAAGCGCACCTAGACGTTCCGTTGTCGCGCCCATAACCTAGGTTTAAGGTGCCATTTAGCTCCTAGCTTTCATATCTTAGTTTCTAACACTGCTTACAGAGTTCCACATGCTGCAGCTCCCCAGCGTGGGGAGCCTCAGGCGCCAAAACATCTCAGGCCACAACCTGTTCCTTCCTACTTATAGGAACATAGAAAACTGCCTTTTAACTGGTAGTTCAGGGTGGTCTCCTCTGATTGACAGCGGCTCTCCAGGATTCCCAACAATGATATGCTAAGGTCCTGCATGGAATTCCCTTGAAGTGACTTGACAGAGACCGGCCTCAAGTACAGTCATTGGGTTCCCTTTTGCCCCCAGAGTAAAAACTCCTTTGAGCAAGAATAATCCTCAGCCTGCATTATGCCAGTTTCTACTCCACGGTCCACTGACCTAAAGAGACTGGATCTCCTCCACACCATGAAGTTCACCCGCTGCAATCCCGCTAAAAGTTTATTACCTTGCAGGGCATAAAACTACAGGTCACTTTTGGCACACGTGCTGCTCCTTCCAACGTGACGCACGGAAGGACAAGTCCAGGTTTTGCACAAGCGGCTGGGAGCCGGAAGGCGACATATCCATTAACCTGCCTGCGTGATCTCTCGTTCCCAACTCCCTCCAGCCCTCCCATGACCAGATCCCCACTCTGAAGCACATGGTTTGTTTGGAAATAGAACACAACAGACGTCCCCGCCCTGCACCAACTATGCAAGGATGTGTGTGTGTGTGTGTGTGTGTGTGTGTGTTTAGAAGCGGCCCAGAATAGATCCCTGGAGCGGGGTGGGCTGGAAATACACGAGTCCCCTGCAAATCTAAGCGAGCTTCGAAAAGTACAGGCCGGAGGCCACGCCTGTGTTTATGAAGGGAGGAAGGCAGGAAGAAATTCCAGCGGGAGAGCCAAACAGGGCTCGCAGCCAATACCTGTCCGGGGGGGGGGGTTAGGGGTGGGTAGGGTAGATCCTGCCAGGAAACGCGGTGATCAACCCCCCCCCCCAAAAAAAAAACCCGTTACCCCTCTGTGGCCACTGGCCCAGCCCCGCTCTCCGATCCCCTGCCGTCGAGGACTCACCCACTCGAGGACTTTGATGAAGCCCAGCGGCTCCTTCACGGGTCCCAAGTTGATCTGCAGCCCGGACATTTTCTGTGCGGGAAAAGAGAGGCGGCGGAGAGGTGGCTCAGTCTCTCTCTCTCTCTCCCTCTCTCTCTCTCTCCCACCGAGAGGGGAGGAGCGGAGCAAGAAGGGGCGTTCACAGCCCGCTAGCCTCCTACCTGACTCACTCGCTCCAGGCTGGGCTCGGCCCGACGCTGCGCGTGCCCCGCCCCGAGACCGCCCCGCGGCCAGAGCGCAGCAGTCCCGGCCGCCCCAGGGGAGGGGCGCGGCTGCCCCAGCCCGCCTCCTCGCGGCGAGCCCCGCGCGCGCGCCCGCCCCAGGTTGCCATCTTAATCTCTGCTGGAGAGCTGCTTTTGCGCTCGACGTGGAGCGCAGCCGCCGGACGGGAGAAGCTGTTCTATGGCCGGCTTGACTTCCTGGTGCTGCGGCGGCGGTTCTCTATGGCTGGCTCGCCTTCCGCGCTTCCTTCCTCGTATTGGTTTTGGTTTAGTTTTGTTTTTTTTTTTGCAACCGCGCGGTAGAAATCCAACAGGTACTGCTGCTTGCCCAAAGTTGGAAAGACGACAAGGTCCCTGCCAGAATGAACTGGCAGACTAAATGAAAGGTTTGTGCAGAGATGACAAGAATGACTGGGGAAATCAGAAACTAGGAGGATCAAAACTTCAGCAAAGAATGGGAGAAATTTATACAGTATTATATTTGACAGAGCACTGTAAACACTTGAATCCTTTGGCAGGTCTTAAATAACTCTTGTTATGGTACATAGACTTTGGATATAATGGAGGACTGAAAAATTAGGAGGACTTATAGTATGCAGTTGAAAAGGTTAACTGAAGAACCCACGAAGGGCAGGAGGGAAGTCTGAAGATTCGAAAGAATCTTGTGTAATTTTTATTTTTTTTGATTTTGAGTGTGAACGAATTTGTAAAATCAAATAAAAATCATTCTCCAAAAAAAGGAGAAAGAAATCCAACAGGTGCAGCAAGCTTTGCTACCTGTGGGATTTCTGCCTTTCTGAAAGCACAGCCCTGCCCAAAGATGGAAGAGGCAATTCCTTGATGGTCTACAATTCAGGACCAGGGGTAGGGGATAGCTGCGAACCTCCGCATGTTGCTGGACTCAAACTTTCATCAGCCCCAGCCATTGTGGCCAATGGTCAGGCATGATGGGGGCTGTATTCCAATGGCGTCCATCACTGCCACAGGAACATAGGAAGGTGCCTTGGCTCCAGTCAGGCTATTTATCCACCAAGCCCAGCATCCTGACTTCAAGATTTCCTCTGAAGTCTTTCCTATGAATTCCTTCCTTCTGGAGATCCCCGAGATCGAACTTGGCATCTTCTGTATGGAAATCACGTGCCCCTTGTCACTGAGCAATTGATATAGGATCTCCTTTCTAAGCTGAGGCAAGGGTGTAAACTTGAATAAATTATTGGGGGGGGGGGAGAGAGAAAGCACTACCCCGCATAATCCATCACATGACACTGTGCATGGACACCATTTGAACGGCAATGCCCCTCAACTTTGTGGTGGGGGTTGCCTTCTCAAATATTTTAGGGGGGGCAAAGGGACTTTGGCCCCTTGGAGTTGGCTCCTATGCACTGAGGCCTACTGTGTTCACCCAAAGGTGAACTGTTCCAGAAGCTCTGCTTCTGCCATATTGATAGTCAAAATGACCCCATCCTTAATTGGTAGTGGCTGTAGCACTTAGCTCATACACAACTTGCTTTGATATCCACTAATTGGCCTGTTGGGATGGTACCCTTATCTGTGGGCCAGGGAAGTTGGGCGCAGAGCCCAGAAAAGAGAAACATTGGTAATGTTTGAGGTATCGGACACCTGTTTTCCCATGTGAAGTATATGCTGTTCTACTGGACAAAGAACGGGAGTATCTTTGTTTGGATCCGAACAGTCCATCATCAGACAAGTCATCTCCTTGCTGTGGAGTCCATCCCCCAGGTGCTGTTTATAAGCGGAGCGGAGCTGGCAGATTGCTGTTGCTGTAAGCCTTTTCCTTTCTCTTTAATAAAGCACTAGAGCAGATCGCTCTGGTCTTTTAGACTTCTTCCTGGGTTCTTCTGCAAAATCTGAACTCCTGTGAACTCTCCAGCTCTGCAGGGTGCAACACCTACCAGGTCCTAAATATGGTTCTTCTCCCACACTCGGGCCCAATATTTGGCCTCGTCGACACCACCCATTTAAAACAGTATCATACAACTGTAAACAGTCATGGCTCCCTCCGCAAAGAATCCTGAGAACTGTAGATTGTTAAGGGTGCTGAAAGTTGTTACTAGACCCCTGTTGTTGTTGATGATCAACTCCTCAGAGATCTACAATGCTCAGAGTATTCCTCTTCCAAGGGAATTATGCTAAGTGTAGCTCTGGGGGGACAGGGGTCTCCTAACAACTCTCATCACCCCTTACATTTCCCAGGAATATTTGGGGGAAGCCACAACCACTTAAAACTGGTCTGATACCACTTTCGCTGTACAGTGCAGATAGGGGCCTATATCTGAGCTCAGCCCTGAACTTTCTTCTTAATCCAGGGGTCTTCCTCAAAACATGTGGAGTGATTTCAAAGTGTCCATGGGCATGTGCAGAGTGGTCTTCCCTCGCAGAAGAGTGACCACAGCTAGTCTGCCCCCTCCCACATATGCACACGCTCACATTGGTTTGATGGTGGTTTGCAGACACATAATAAGCCCTGACACCTCTCCTTTAGAGATCCACACTTATTTTTCTTCAGTTACTACATTTATGTACTGTTCTACAATAAAGCTCTTTGAACAGTTTACAATAAGGCGTCTTTTAACAACAAGAAAGGGGAAGGAAAACAAATATGAAGAATGGCCTTACACAATCAGAGTGGCTCCCATTGAACTCAGTGGCATTGACTTCCAAGGAAATACATTTTGCCAATATTTAGATTAGATTGTATAAGGTGACTTATACCACAATCTCTGTCTTTCCTCTCTGTCCTCTGACTCACATAGTGCTGGGATTCCCCCCCCCCAGCCCAAGGTCCACATTGCCTCATAGGTAACCCTCTGGGGGCCACATGCCAGTGGAGGATGTGGCCAGATGCAAGAGTGGGCGGGGCAATGGATGTCACTGTCACCCAGTAGGCTACATCCAGGTGAACGTAACAGTTCAAGAACACCATTCATCTCTGACATTCCCCTCCTTGATGCCTGTTAATAAACCCCAACCATCCTTTTGTAGGCAATTAAATACATTTATTTCATTGCACCATTTCCAGACACACTTAGGGCTTTGTTTTCTTTTTACTTGCTGGTTTCATGCCTATCAAAGCTTTATATTGTTTCAGTAGTTACAATATTTCATTTTCCTTCTTGCAAACTACTTTGAGAACCATGATGGTCGAGAAGCAGTATACAGTGTTACAAACTGCCTTCTCCTGTGTGAACTTCTCCAGTTAATTGAGAGAGCCTCCTCAACAATTTATAGTGCTTTTACTGTCTGTTGTTTTTAGTGTGTGCAACTCCCACAAAGTCTCATGCTAAAGGGTAGTCTAGATGTTTACTAAGCTGGGGCAACTGATGTAGTTTCCTTCAGATGTTTTAGACTGCAACTCCCATCAAGGAGTTGCCTTGAGATGAAAAAGCAGAATATCAGTATTTTAAAGGAATGTCTTTCTTCCCCCTGGTGGGAAAAGATTTGTGGGTTTTTATCTCTAGGGCTGCAATCTTATGCACTCTTACTTCCAAATTGTTGCATCTGTTTATTACTTGTAGTGTTTTGCTTTAGTGATGTATGGAAGTGAGAGCTGGACCATAAAGAAGGCTGATGGCTGAAGAATTGATGCTTTTGAATTATGGTGCTGGAGGAGACTCTTGAGAGTCCCATGGACTGCAACAAGATCAAACCTATCCATTCTGAAGGAAATCAGCCCTGAGTGCTCACTGGAAGGACAGATCCTGAAGTTGAGGCTCCAATACTTTGGCCACCTCATGAGAAGAGAAGACTCCATGGAAAAGACCCTGATGTTGGGAAAGATTGAGGGCACAAGGAGAAGGGGACGACAGAGGACGAGATGGCTGGACAGTGTTCTCGAAGCTACCAGCATGAGTTTGACCAAACTGTGGGAGGCAGTGAAAGACAGGAGTGCCTGGTGTGCTCTGGTCCATGGGGTCACGAAGAGTTGGACACGACTAAACAACAACAACAAGTGTTTTGCTTAGCGGCATTGTAATGGACCGATAGCTGCTCTGATCCCATTTAGAAAAGAACTGAAGACTGATTAGTATTTTAAATAAAAAACAAAATAAGGTGTTTTGGAGGGCAAGTTCAAAGAGTAATTCTATGTGTCTATTAAGACTTAGGAGTAACAATGTGATTTCCAAGAGGAGGATTAAAATGTAACTGGCACATTATGTAGCAACCTTGGGTCTATCAGAAAAAGCCAGGTTAAAAAAAGAAAGAAAGATGACACAAAGGAAGCCAAACAAATTCTGGCAAACATGTCCTTAAACACTGTGGGAGACTTTCTGCTCAGGTAGAAAAATTAACAAAACACTTAAACGCTACCTGCCCTCCTTCAGTTTGACAGTGTGTTGGACTGGTAACTGTGCAGTCTGATTCTGTGATTCTGCTGAAACCGTAAACTAGCTAGTCTGCATCTGCATCATATACTTAAAGCACATGCCTTCCACCAAAATATCCTAGGAACTGTAGTTTATTAAGGGTGCTGGGAATGGTAGCTCTGTGAGGGGAAATCTAGAGTTCTCAGGATTATTAATTTTTTTTTGGGGGGGGGGAGTCGTGTTTTAAATGTATGTTAGGCACGCAACCCTAGTTGGGGCTGCAATCCCATATACAAGCTTGCCTGGGAGTAATCCTCTAGGGTTGTGCCACTGGATCTGGTTTACGCAGACAGCTGGTGGAGATGGAGAATATGTGTTAGCATCCTAGGGTGTCAGAAAGAAATGTATGACTTCAGACGGCTGGTGGTGGTTGGCTTTTGTTTTGTAATGCTTCCTTGGGTTTTGTCTTTTTAAGCACCCTATACCTGGTATCATAGCATATCGGGGAGCAAGGTGTGCTAGAAGCTTTCGCCATGGTTCCCCCCCCCCTTAAAGAGACACTTGTACGTCATGTTTTGTTTTTAAACAAAATAGCAATTTTTAAAGAGCAGCCTGACTTGCAGCCCAAGTAGTGTAGTGCATTCTGGCATCTTAGTTGGCTTAGAGAGAGAGAGAGACGTTTCAACATGAGGGAAGACCGGTTTGGGAGTTGGCTGATCCTTTGAAACATAAATGCACTTGTAAATGTTTCATTCGGCCTGAACACGAAAGTGGCCAAAAACGTGCGTTTCCCCGAGGGAATTGGGAGGGATGAATAGACTGAAAGTCTCTCTCCCTCAGCCTCCACTCCGCACCTTCGTAAACATTCCTGTTCCTGCTTCGTGAAATCTTTTGTATATACAACAACGTGATAAAGATCCTGCTTTTTCAGGTTTATCTGCCTTTTCGGGGCGGGAAAGCTGTTGTACCATTTCCTCCCCAAATTCTCACTCTATCCCGCACGCGTTCCTTGTCTCACTCGCACAGACCCCAAATCTCGCATACAGAGGCATTCAGAGTTTGGTTTTGTCTGTCCCGTCGCTGCAGCTTCTTTACTTCGTCGCGTTCAGGGTGCGCGCGCGCGATCTTCATTCATTCATTCTCCCCAAACTTCGGCAACTTTTAAGTTCAGAGCGGGAGGGGACTTGTCGGCTTAACGTGGCTTGTCCACTGTCAAATGGAGGGAGACTGTCTGTGTTTCTTCTCTCCCCACCGCGTTAAATGGTCGCGGCGATGCTCTGTGTGCTGCAGGACGCTATTCCTCAGGGCTGCTCGCTGGGGCAGTGGCGCCCTTCATTCATCGTCCCTTCGGGGATTTCTCTCTGTGACAGCATTCTACGGGCCGCGCCGTCCAGCCCCACCCCGACTACAACTCCCAGGGTGCATTCCAGACGAGACCGGGCCTCGCGCTGCATGCTGGGAGCTGTAGTCTTGTCGCCGCCGCCGCGCCTTCCCTCTCGCCCCGAACGCGAAATGGACTCGTTCCTCATTCGCTCTTTCAAGCCTCCCACGGCTCCTGCCTTCATTGCCCGGGCTGAACCCGACTCTTTATCCCTCAGGCACACGAGCGGACCCGCGCCCCGCTCTTCACCCCTTGCGCGAGGAGCCATTTACAGCCGCCTCAGTCGCCCACCACGCCGGAGGGCAGCTTAGCTCGGGTGTCGGCCGCGGTGCTTGACGGGAGACGTAGTCCCTCCCCTCCGCCCTCTTCGCTTCACGCGGCGGGGCTCCCTCCCAGCGGCGGACTTCCCTTCCCATAGTGCGCGGCGGCGACAGAGGGCCACTTCCGGGGCGCAGCGGCCGACGGGAAGCGCGGTCCCTTCCCTTCGCGCCCTCCCTCCCGTCGCATTGCACAGCCCCCCTCGGCGGGACTCGGGCTCCCAGGCTGCCCCGCGCTCGGCGCTTGAAGGCTCCTGCGGAGGATTGTTATTGTGGCGGCCCGGCCCCCCTGGGCTCCTCTCAGTGTTTAAAGATGGCGGCGGCGGCGGCTTCGGCGGGAGGCGGCGGCAGCAGCAGCGGCGGCTCGTCCGGGGCCTCGCAGGCGCGGGGCCGCTTCCCTGGCCGGCCCGGCGGGTGCCGCGCGCGGGGCGCAGGGGCCGGCAGCCGCGCGAGGGTCTCGCTGCTGGCGCCGCGCCTGCTGGTCTGGGCCGCTCCTGGGGACGGGGAGCGGGCCGCGACGGACACCACCCTGGGGATCCTCCTGGGCCTCAGCCGGAGCTGGCGCCGCCTGCAGGGCCTGCTGGGGGACAGCAGCAGCAGCAGCGGAGGCGGCAGCAGCGGGGGCGAAGAGGAGCCGGTGAGAATCCCTGCAGCTGGTGGGGCTGGGAGGCTGCGGGCCCCGTCTTGACAGGGGGCGCGGGAGGCGCTGCGGAAGCTCACGCACCCCGGTGGGGTGGGGTCGCGCCGAGTGCACCCGCGCGATGGTGCTCAGCTGTTAAAGGGGGGTGGGGTGCAGAAGCACCGTAGTCCTCTTCTCCGGCAAGACCTGGGCTGGAACCGCATTGCTTTTTCACTCCCTTCATCGATGCATTTCTCCAACAGGAGCGTGTGTTCTTGGTTGGTTTAGTTTCTTAATTGCAGTGGGGGTGGGGAGGCTTGTTGAGGATGATGCGAACCCTGCCACAGAGCTCACCTGCAAAGTAGGGCAGGATCCCTGGAGTTTGCGCCCCCCCTCCTCTCTTTTCTCCTGCTTCCTGGGCTGGAGGCTGGAAGCTGGCCTTAAATCCCATGCTTGTGCTTCCTGGGCTGAGCTTAGATGCTCTCCCCCCCCCCACAGGAAATTGGCTTTGGGGGTGTGTGCGTGAGGGTAGCGCTGGTGGTGGGGGTCTATCTGGCTTGTGAGGATGAGCTGGGCCTCCTTGCAGGGGAGATAAGTTCGTCTGCTGGCACATGGTGACCTGCACTGGTGATGTGGGATTTGAGGCTGCAGGCATGTCCAGGAGCAAGTCCTGTTGAGCACAGAAGGGATGCTTCTGTGTCAACAGACCTGGACTATAAGGAGGTGCGGGGGAATCAGCTTTGTTCAGCTGTCAGGATCAGCTTCTCCTTTATGCAGGCTGTGCCTCCCACTTTGGATTGCTGCATGCAACACTTTTATCAGGTAGCCATGGTGAACAGATGCTGCCCTCCTTGGGGGGAGAGACAGGGGAGGGATTGCCTTTGAGCTTCCCTGTTGTTTGCACTTAGCTTCTTCTTCAATAGGTGCTTTCAAACTTAAGGCGGTTTGGGCAGAATGGCCCTGTCTCTGGCTAGGCAGGGGTGTGGTGCGATCAGACATATGGGGCTTTTGTTCCTACCTTGGTCCTTGGAAGAAGAAATCTGACAGCGCTTAGTCACCTGCTCTGCTGTCTCCTCCCTGCTCCTGTAGCATTAGACACATGGGAGAAACTAGCCTAACCAGGGATGGCCTTCACCATACAGAGATTCTTCCAGCAATTTGGGAAAATAACTTCACTCTTCGAAGGTTTCAAGCTGCATAGAGGTAAATTGTTGCTGTTCACCAGGGAACAAGGGGAATCAATATGCCGGTGATGGAAGGCTTGTGTTGGAAGAATGGATCTTGGGGTTTTCTAAGGTGGGGAGGATGGGTGTTTGGGTGACTTTCGAGTCCCCGGAGAAATATGCTAGAAAGGATTGTAAAGAAATGTCAAGAAAGGAAGCAGTTATGACTGAGCTGGGCTACTGCTTGTCTTTCACTATTGTACACCTATCTCGGCTGATTGCAAATGAGAGTTAAAAGTTAATCTCCTGAAATCTTGCTGCAGTGCAACATGGGACACAAACATTTAGCAGAGTCTGAGAGTGAAACTGAGGTAAGGGACAAGTTATCGGCTGACTGACTAGCTGGTATCTGGGCTTTATTTAAGAAACTATTAAGTTTTGTTCTTCTCTTAGTAGCTAACTGAATTTCAGATGCTGGTTTTCTCTTGAAGGATTTCAGTTTCTGCTTTGGAAGATTTGCATCCTATAGGTCTGACTACCTCTGCCACCAATGGGAAAAGCCTAGCTTCCAGAATTCAGTGTCTTTGGCCTGGATGAAGTTGCCAATCACTACCTGTTGTTTCATAATTGTGAAAGTGATGCCGTTTATGTATATTGCTAGCACAGGGGGTGGTGCCTTCAAGAAAAGCACTGGCATTGCAATGGGGTGATCTTTTCTGTGCTCCCAGGCGTGTATCCATACTCGTTTATGTTGTGTGTCCTTGACAGCTGTTTAGGTGTGCCTCATTTCAGGTACAGTACAAACAAATTTCCAGTGCTTGGTCTGAGAGTCTGTGCAGTCTGTGATTTGTGGAATAACATAATAAAGCAGAAAGATTCATTTGTGGTAGTTGCAAGTTGCTTCTTTGCCCTCAGCTGGTAAATCTGCTGGGTGGTGGTAGGGAGCTTGATCAAATCTCTATATTAAAACAAAATACAAATATATTTCCACATAGAGAACTTGGGTATTTGGCAGCGGGGGTGGGGGCGGTTTCAAGCCTTGCCTATACCCTGGCATGTGAGTCTTGTACATGGTCGGACTCTCTTTTTTTTTGGTGTATGAAGAAGCAATCTGGCATGTGAACCTGCATCTGCCCTATGAAGTGTCCATTGTAGATGGAAGTGTATTTACAGTGTGATCACATCTTACATCAGGGTTTGGTTCCAAGGGTTCTGTGTATACATAAAAATTACACATACCCAAACCCTTGGAGCCACCTTGCGACTACTGGGTGATAGGAAAAGAGAAATAACTCTCCCCGCCCCAGTACTCCCATAGCTCACACACCAAACAGGCCTTGCCTCGCAAGCATGGCAGAGGTCTTAAAAGCTATTTTTTCACACTGGGTTGCCCCCAGCGGACCCAGTTCGAAAGAGCTTTTAACTTTCCACCTTGCTTGGATTTAACTTGTGCGATTTCAGCTATCTATCTTCAACCATGTATGCTTGAAATTGTGCAAGTTAAATGCATGTAATATGTGATTGTACTGTGCTTTATTCAGTTTATAGTCTGTCCTTCTGAAGGAGCCCACCACTTTTGTTTTGTAAGCATCTCGTCTGACTAGACCTTTGCAGATTGTCTCCTTTCTGTTGTTGTTCAAGGGAAAGCCCAGGATGGGTATTTTTAGATGGCAGATTTTGGTCCCCTAGCAAATTAAAAAAGTATGCAGGTGCCTAGCAGTTAGCTTTCCAGAAGATGCAAAAGGGACCAGTTTTGAAAGCGCCCTAAGCTAAGAGGTTTGAGAACTATTTGGCACAAATTGGGCTTCTTAGGGTGAGATGGCCTATTTTCTAGGAAGACTTGAAATGTTTGTAGGAGAAAGGAAGAGGGCTACTCAAGGTAAGAAAAGCTTCTGCTTGACCTGCCCTTAGCACTAGAAACTTGGCTGAAAGCACACAAGGACAACTAGTGACCAGAGATGCATGATTTGACACCTTGATAGATTTTGACTGGGTGGGCAGAATATACTGGAAGGCCATCGCCTTGGCAGGGAGTGACTTCAGCCTTTGGAAGAGGGCTTGGTGAAATCACTTGGGTAATCAGCTTTCCTTGTGATTAAATCCATCTCTTGCTAGTGGCTGTTGCTGTCTTCGGTCAACATGGGGAACCTGCAGCACTCCAGATGTTGCTGCATTTGCACTTCAGTCAACCACAGCCAGCATGCCCAGTGGCTAGGTTAGGGTGGGAGTTGTAGCACAGCAACCTGTGGAGGGCCACAGGTTCCCACCCCTGACATAGGCACTGGAAACTGATATGTGGTTCTCAGCACTTGTTGGGCTACACAGTTTGGGTTCATCCATAGAAAAAGCATTGATGGCATTTTAAGGTTTCCTTGGTAAGAGGTTTCTGTCAACCACAGATTGTCTTGTAAAGCATGCAGCCACAAAGGGAGTGTTGGATGCATCCTAGAGTACAGTTCCAGTCTGCATGTCTTGGTGTGTGCACTTGGTTCATTTAGGGCAGGGGTGGGGAACCTTAGGCCCAGGAGTCAAATGTGACCCTCCAAGCCCCTCTGTCTCTTGAGACTGTCCCCAGGGTGCACACCCCCACTGACTCTGCCTGGCATCCTCCTTGAGTGTGGTGTTTTTTGTTTTTTTTTGCAAATTTGGAATGTGTCCCTGAACACAAGACCCTTGCTTGCCTGGGTGGAGAATAGAGAGGGAAGTGTGAGAGGGAAAGAAACAAGCATACTGTACTGTACAAAGGGGGAAATGTGTATTCATTGTTCTGCCCCCTAGGCAGCTTGTCTAGAAGAGAATGTAGGCCTCTGGCTAAAAAAAATGGTTCCCCAGCTCAGATTTAGAGCAACAGGCACCTTGTGTAAATGCAGTGTGCCATAGAATGCACCCCAGAATCCTATGCAATGTGCAGGGGATCCTGAGCAGACAAATTACTGTAAAAAGAAACGTTGGAAGCTTATGGCAATAAGAATTGGTCACAATATTTAGCGTACAGTGGAACCTCGGTTTTAAAACTTAATCCGTTCCAGAAGACCGTTCAGTTTCCGAAAAGTTTGAAAACCAAGGATCAATGGGCTGGCTGCAAAGTCAATGGAAAGAAATGAAAAATGTATCTTGGAAGCCATTCAGCTTCCAAAAATCATTCAAAACCGGAAGCATTCACTTCCGGGTTGTCGCCGTTCGGGTTCCGAATTGTTTGGCTTCCGAAGCGTTCAACAACCGAGGTTCCACTGTACAGGGGGCTTGCATGCTTCCTGATGACAAAGGAGATGTGAACTGGGAATAACAGCTGAGGTTGCTTTTAAAACACCCTCTAATTTACAGGCAGTGCAGAGAAGAGCAGATCCCTCCATCGTGTCTACAGCTGGGCATAAAATCACCGGCTTCTCCTGCAAGTTTAGGTAATCCCTACCATATGAGTACTAAGAATTCCACCTTCACCCAAGGGGGAAAAAACCCAACCAAATACTAACCATAAAAGAACTGGTGGTGTGTGTACCCACATATTTCTCCCTTGTCGAGTATGGAAGCACATGAAGTGCAGTTATTTTCTGTTTCTTTGGTTGGTTAAATAGCTAATATCTCAGCTCTTTCAAGGAGAAAACACCACCAGTGGTAACTGAGCCTACATTTCTTTATGCAGGTTACCCCTTTGCCATGAGTGAAATGCAGTCATCTTTGTATCTCTGGTTCATGCAACAGCTATTGCACGACCCCTGGCCAGATCCAGTTGTGTTTTGCGTTTCCACAAGATGGCTGTACACGTGTGGAAAGTTCTTACTCGCCACAGACGATGTGGCTGCAGGTGTTTTTCAAACCTGTTCCATCGGGTTGCCCTTGGAACAGAGTTTGGGTCACAGCCGTGCATGTGTCTACTGCAGTCTTCCCCAACATGGTGTCTTTCCTTCCAAATATTTTGGAATGAAAAATTCCGTCACCCCTGAGTGTGGGCCAAACTGGCTGGAGTTGACAGGAGCTGTAGTCCACAGTATCAGTAGGGCACCAGGCTGTGGAAAGCTGATGTGCAGATAACAGCTACTCTGGTGCTTTTCAGTAGTGGCTCCCCATTTGTGGAATGCTCTCCCCAGGGAGACCCGCCTGGCACATCACTAGATACCTTTAGGTAACAACATTCCATTTTAACCAGGCTTTTGGTTTTTAACTTATCTATGACCACCTGGAGTGGAAGGGATGTTTTTAATGTATCTTTCTCCCCCCCCCCTTTGGTTTTGATGTATGTATTGAGGGAAGGGGTTGTTAGTCACTTTGAGCTGTTGTGGAATAATAATAATAGTGTTCCAGTAAGCTGTTAATGATGTTTGGTATACCAGTCCATAATGTGATCAGTGTCAGAAATGGCCATGTGAGGTTGAATGGCGTTCTTCCTCGCAGCCAGGTAAGAGCTAGCTCCAGTTACTGCTGCTTTGATAACCATTGTAACAGACACATGGGAACTGTCAGGAAACACTTTCCCTACTTGCTATTGTGTTGAAATAAAATATTCTTTAAAAAACACACACACCTCGGAAGCCCTTCAGTAACCTTTACCAAAAGTGTAATACTGGCACACCTAGACAGGGCCCTTGTTTGCCTCTGTTTCATCAATTCCCGTTTCCTCCACTTTCTGTGTCTGCAATGGACAATTACCCACAACAGGTCAGGGAGGGCATGGGTGGATTAAGACACTCTAGAGCAGGGGTAGGCAACCTAAGGCCCATGTGCCACAAGCGAACTGCCCACGAACTGAGCCGCCCACTCAGTGAGTCCCCGCGCGCTGTGATAAACCGGCGCGGTGCAGGGATTCACTTCCGCAGTGCCAGAAATCGCGACTGCGCATACACAGACACTGGAAATCGCATCTGTGCAGGCACTGGAAAGCACTTCTGTACAGACGCCGGAAATTGCATCTGCACAGATGCAGACGCCAGAAATCGCGGCTGCACATGCAGTCCAGCCCACGAAGGGCTCTCCACTGGAGTGAACAGGCCCAGGCAAGGTAAACCTTGCTGACCCCTGCTCTAGAGCAGTGTTTCCCAACCACTGTGTGCCGCGAGATGTTGCCTGGTGTGCCGCGAGATGTTGCCTGGAGGGAGGCGGGCGAGTCGGGTGGCGAGAGGCGGGGCGGCGGCGGCGAGAAGAGGCCGCCCAGCGCGGGGCTCTCGCCGTCTGCCTGCCTGGCTGCCTGCGAGCTCGGCGGGCAGTGCCTCCGTCCGCAGCGCCCGCCTCGCGGCTCTCATTCCCTGCCCCTGCCAAAGCTCACCCAGCCAAGCCGCGCTCTCCTTCCTGCCTCGCTTTGCTGCCTCCTCCCCCCCCCACCCCCAAAGCTTGGAGGTTCCCCGGCAAGGGGGAGGGAAAAAATACACTTTCGTGCGTCCCTCCCGGCGTGACGCTGCGCGCTGACGTCACGGGGCTGTAATGGTGGTGTGCCTCGAAATTTTTTTCATCAAACAAGTGTGCCTTTGCCCAAAAAAGGTTGGGAAACACTGCTCTAGAGATCAGTAGTTGGTTTGATACATGTTTGTTGAATTTTTTTTCCTTCAGAATCACAAATCAGTGATAGAGAGGGGAAAATACACCCTAGGATTGCTCCTCAAAATATAAGGAGCAATATCATCTTGCTGTTCTTGAGTCTGGGTTCAAGCGTTCAGCAGGAGGCGTTATGCAGTGTTTCTCAGCTTGAGCATGCATATGAGCGATAGCCTATATGGAAGCATCTTTGCATAATCTCCCTATTGTTCCATCAGGGAAGGAGTTTTGACAGGCTGCCTGCCCTTGGAGTGCCAGTTGCATGCGTGCAAGAAGATTTCGACACTGCATTTAAGTGTGCAATATCCCTGTGCCTTCCGTGACATCAGAGCCTTTGTGAACCCAGTCCTGCGTGTCCTCTGTGATCTGTGAACAATGTGACCTTCACACCATGAACTATGGAGTTAGCTGTTTCCCCCCAGTAAAGCTGTCCACCCGTTCAAATAAATGTTGGCTGATTAATTGGATGAGTTTTGGTTGGTTAATGGATTAAGATCCATCACAGGGTACATGTCTGATGGGGGTACATGATGATACAGCCACCTTGCTGAAGCTAAACTGGACGATGGCCAGGGAACCCCACAAACATTGCTTTGAGTTCCACGAAGGAAGGAAGGCAAGATACAGGTGTGCTAAAATAAAAATAAAAAAATCTGCAGAAACAGGCATGCAAGAGGCCAAGCGATCGTTTGTAACAATAAGCAGATTTCTTCTGTTTCTAGATGATGTGTGAGCATACATTGCATCAGGTGTTCCAAAATGCGTTTTTCTTTCTCCCACTAGGAAGAATCTCATGGCACCTTGAAGGCTGGAAAATTTATTATGGCATATGCTTTTGTGGACTAGCGTCCTCTTCACCAGATGCCTGAAATATCATTGGGATTGTGTGTGTTTTAAGGTCCCAGCCACACCATACATTTAAAGCACATTTATGCCACTTTTAACAATGCTAGGAATCATAGGAACTGTCGTTGGCCCCCCAGCTTACTAGGGCCAGGAGCTTTGCATTATTGCCAACCTTGTCTTGTAATGGTCACTCACTTAGGTTTTTTCATAATTTCTCTGTCTGTTATTTATGCATTTTGTTTCCTTCCGGCTTCACTGCTCCCTACCACTGCTCTCAAAAAATGTACATACGTCTCTACCAATTATTAAAAAAATGCTTCATACATCTGACAAAGTGGATTCTAGTCCATGAAGGCTTATGTCTACCTTAGAATAGTCTAAGGTACTATAGCGCTCTTTGCTGTGTTTGCTGCCCTTCTGGAACTGCCCTATTGTGATGGTCATCTGCAATTTTTATGAACACTTGTGTTAAAGTAGTATTAAAACAATTCACTCGCTTAATCAGGGGCACCCTTTTAAGGCGATTGTTCAGTTCCATTTCCAAAGTTTTAATCAAACGTTGCCTCCCTAGTGTTTTATATTGATAAATGACACATGTGTGTGGGGGGGTGCCTATTAGGATGTGTGGGGTTTCTTGTCTGGAAGGAGGGCTTGCCAACCTTGCCAGTGGGTGCTTGGCCACCCAGGTCTGGAGGTGCTCTTATTGCGAGGATAGGGAACCTTGGGGCCGATGTGCCCCCTACAGCCTTCTCTGTGTGACCTTCAAGAGTCTCACTAGGCCACACCTTTCAGTCCTCCCTCATTCCTTCCTAAAGTACCTGATGGCGGATCTTGCCTGCCTGGGTGGAGGTAACTATAGGTGTATAGACACCACTCGCTTTCATGTGTCTGGAACGTAGCCTACTGTCACATCCATTAACATGCCTATTTGGGTTGCTGCTCCCACCCACCCCAAGCATTCAGCCCCAGAAGATTGTCCATTAGGAAATGACTCCCTTACCTTCCCGTAGGATTTAATGGCAACCACTTGCTTACATAGGAGAAAGCCAAAAGGTGCCCTTGGAGACATCTTTGTGGAGGGGCCTTGGTCTGATCCCTGCCCCTGCTCCCCTGCCTTCCATCGCTGAGGCTTTCTTCTACTAGAGGATTACTAGGACCCAAACCTTGGTATTTTCTAACTATATAGTGAGAGGGAGAAAACACAGTTCTTGAGAGAGGAAAGGCACCTCCCTCTTTCTTTCTCCCCCACCCCCAAATTCTCCAGGATACTTGCTGTAAGCTGTCAGGCCTTTGGCAGGTCAGTTGTCTTCCCTCTCCATCCTCAGTTTGTTATCAACGGACGCATGAACATTTCGCATACCAAGCTTCTCTCAGCCCTGGACTTCCTGGATAGACTTGCACAAGCTCTAGTCCTTCGTAGTTATGTGTAGGGTATACTGGTGTTGACGCTGGAGTGGGGCAGGTCTAAAAGGAGAAGAAGTCACCTGCAAGTGCCTATTTGCATGCAGAGACTCTGTATGATTGGGAAGCCTAGTTGCATGAAGCCCTTCTCTATGAGTTGGTGTCTGCACACAGCATGTTGTTGCAGAAGGACAACTCAGCCGGGGGTGAGGGGAGACCTGTGGGCATGAGTAACACCTGAAGAGGGCGTTTCTGGCTGAATTCTGGTTCCTTAGACCAGGGCTTGGAAGCTTACACCCAGGGGCCAAATGTGGCCCTCGAGCTTGCCCTCTGAACTCTCCCCGGACCACAATCCTCACTGGCCATGCTGTGCCCCCCAAGTGCTTTTGCCTGGCTAGAATGTTGTTGCTGTGACCACTTTGCCTCTGGTTCTGCCCACCAATTATATTTCTTCCTTAAACGGTGGCCCTCAGGCTGAAAAGGTCTCCCCATCTCTGCTTTAGGGGTGTGGGTGTAGGTGTAGAGTAGTGTTTCCCAAACCTAGGCTGTCCAACTGTTTTTGAACTACAGTTCCCATGATCCCTGGCCACTGGTCCTGCTAACTAGAGATGATGGGAGTTGTAGTCCAAAAACAGCTGGAGAACCAAGTTTGGGAAACACTGATGTAGAGGCTCAACTGCCATAATGATCCTCTTAAGCTCACAGGTTCATGTTAGGTGGTTTGGGTTCTTTTCTTTTCCTTCCCCTAAAATGTCGTTTTGATCACAAACTTGCGTCTTCCTTTATCTATGATTTTCCCCAAGTATGTGGACGCTGATGCCTTCTTTGTTGGTAGCCCTGTTTCTTTCCTAAACTGAGACTCTCAGCCACCTGATTTTACTATGAGATTGAGAGAGCAATGATACTACCTGAAAGCCCACCAGGTCTGGGGCGGAGGAGAGGGTTGCAAGATCCAGTTCTTCTCCTGCCAACCCTGTTTGCTACCTCCAGTTCCCAGAAGTTGAAACCACCACTTGCTCCTACTGTTGCAGTTTGCACAAAAAACAAGGCATGCACTTATAGACTAAAGCACAACAAAGTGTTTGGTCCATCCCCCCATTGCTGCAGTAGCAGTGCCAACACTGAAGTATGTACGGATGTGGAACTGGGAGCACCTTTTCTACCTCATCACAACCCTGCTTCTAATTTTCTGCTGATGGACGTTAAAATATATTGTTTTCCCTCTTCCTGCAGTCCAGAAGTGAGACCAGTCTGAGCTGTATGGATGAAGGGAAAGTTTTGCCCCCACTGTAATTCATTTCCCACGTATAGCTGTTTCCCCACAGGAATGTATAGCTGCCATTCATTTCCATGACATAAAGTATAGGGGTGAACTGGTACTACACCTGCTCTGCTGATCTCTCAATTAAGAAGCAAGTTTGCATCTAACTGCATAGTCCTATCCTAGTTTCTGCTTCTGGGCCAAATCACACCAGGTGCTATCACTGACATTTGTAAGCTGCTCTGGGGCCCTCTTTTTGACTGAAGAATGGGATAAAATAACAGTTACCCCACCTGCCCTGCTGCCTTAGCTGAACACAGGTTTGGTCTCACCTGTCGGCTCAAACATACCGAGAATTTCCCAATGGAACCCAGAGTTCTGTCTCACACCATCCATTGCATTGAACAGAGAGCAACAGTTAGAAAATGAAGAACTCACAAGAATTATAAGGAACTTTCATTTCCTGGCTGGTTGCTCTCTACTGCAGTAGTAGACCACATGTTCTGTGGTGCATTTTGAGATGATCCTGCTGACCTCTCTTGATGCAAAAGTGCCGAAAACACTTTCTGGAACAATGAGCAAATTCTGAATAGCAGGCCTTCCTTTGACAGTCTATTACAGCTATACTATATGCACACAGTGGAGAGAAAGGAGGAAGCATTGGCTAGGTAGGTGTTACTAGGTTTGCACATATGCCATACCCAAATCAGCGCTGAATAGCAGCATCTAGCCTAGGGTTGAGGAACCTTTGACTCTCCAGAGATTGCTGGTTCAACAGAGCCCATCATCTCCAACCATCCGCCAGGTGGGGTGGTGCTGATGGGAGTTGGAGTCCAGCAACGTCTAGAGGACCACAGGTTCCACAGCTCTGATATAGACTAAAGCATGTGCTGTGCTTATCCACAGCTTACAGCAGCTGTCTACTACCAGTAATGCTTCCCCTTTGCAGCACAGTTCCAAGAACAGCTGCATGGGGATGCAGAAGGACTTGAATTCGAATTTAGAAGCTGTTGAAGCAACCACCCACTAAGAGAATGTGAGAATCCACGAAAAATAGGTAAAGAGGAATAATGGCTCTCATGCTTCCCTGTTGACCTTCTCCAGGAGTTGCTCCACCCATAATCTGTTGTACATTTTGCATGCCTTCTGTCACCCAGCGGCCATTACCTCCAGCCTTGCATGCAGTGCCTGAGAGTTCCCTAAATTTCTTTGGGACCTTCAGAATCAGACCCCCAACATGGATAAATTTCTGGCTATGTCTGGGGTTTTTGTGTTTGCTGAGACCCAGACTCTCACCTTTCAGAAGAGAGGGACAGCAGGCCCAGGAACTTTCTCTGCACATCCAAAGATGAGTCCACTATGTGCTCAGATGTGGGTCTGAGGTTACTTTGTATAGATGTGGGGAAACTAGTACATAGCTCTTGGGTTTCCATGTAAAGTTACCCATGTGTTGGGCCAATTCTCTTATACACAGTGTGTCAGTTGTGCATGGATCAGTCATCTCAGACCCTTCTTTGTGTGCCTCCTCCACACGAGGTCTGGAGGGTGTCAACATGAGAACAGGCCTTTTTTGAGGTAGCTCCCTCTTTGTGGAGTTCTCTCTCCAGGGAGGCTCCCCTGGCACCTTTGTAAGATACCTTTAGGCGCTAGGCAAAAACATCCCTCTTCCCCAGGCCTTTGGCTAATTAAACCATCTATGGCCTTTTACAATGGGAGTATTGTTTTTGGTTGTTACTGTGGTGTGTATTTTTGTGTCTTCATATTGTAAACTGCTCAGGGATTCTTGGATGAAGGGCGGTATAGAATTTTCAAAAATAATAATAAATAATAAAGAATGACTGACTTGCCCTGTCCGTAGTAATCACAGCAGCCACATACGGAAAAAGCTTTGATTGCTGCTCCTCTGAGAAGTGCAAACTGGCCATTTTGCACAGAATTCCCAGTAGATGTACACAGGATTTGGTGTCTTTATGTCCATACATTTGAATAAGCTCTGTGATACAAATCTGAATGATGCCAAGTAACTCTGCAGGCGTATTTTTGAACACGTGTCTTGCTGCTCTGCCATTAACACTTTGTACACAGCCCTGCCCAGGTGTTTTGTCTATTGTACACTACCCTGGAATCTGATTGAATAAAGTGTGACTTAGAAATGTAAATAAATCCTCCCCCTTTATTTTCAAAGGATTGTGTGGGCAGTGGTGGTGATGGGGAGGCGCCCCAGAGTTGTGCAGCGGTGTTGGAAGAAAGGGGTTTAACCTTGGCTACATGGGTGATCTGCTGTAAGGAAAGGGCCGGGTGGTTTCTTCCTTGAACGTGACCCTCACTTGTGACTCCAGTTCCTTCTCTCTTGCCTGGCAGAAGGAGTTCCTGGGCTTCCATTCAGAGGATGACGCCTCTCAGAGCTCGCTGCGTGCTGCTCTACGTTTTAAAAGAGGTAAGGGTGCCATTGCGGGTGCCTCTTGGTGGTTTTCTGGCTAATCTGACAGTGGTCTGGAACATCTGCACACACATTTAAGTCCCAGCAATAGCAACATGGAAAAACAACATGTAAAAAACTGATTAAGAAATTCTGTTGAACAGAAACAAGCATAGCCAGACTAAACTAATAATAATAGTAATAAAGCACAGCATTCTGTCAGAGGGCCAGACTACATGTCACATGTTAATAGCATGTTTAGATAATGTGTGACTCTCTTACAAAAAAAAAGCAGGCACGGGGAGTCTAGATGTGGTGTTTTTTGTTACAAGAAAGCTGTCCGAAGCAAGCGATTCATTATATTAATTAGTTGCCCTGCTTGTGTGTCTTGATCTTCAGCTCATGGAATACTGAGATCAACTTTATGTAGTGAAAATAGACAGCTACATCTACCAGTGCCATAGTACAAGTGAGAAAATGAAACAGTTACAGTATAAAAGCAGCTTCCAAAATTTGAACTAAAACAACAGCAAAGGTAGCCTTTGGCTAATTAAGCCAACTATGGTCTTTTAAACTGGGTGGGTAATTTTTTTTTGTTACTATGTTATGCATTTTTGTGTTTTGATGACGTACACAGCCACCCTGTGATCCTTGGATGAAGGGTGGCATAGAAATTTAATATGCAATGAGAAGCCCGGCTCTTTTACCATCTTTTTGTCATGCCGTTTGCCTTAGCTCAATTGCATGCTACCAGATACGGAGTTTCACCTTCGTTCCTAGCAAATTGTGTCTTCTTCCTTTCTGTTGTTACAAGGGCTGCCAACCGATGGAAGAACGTTTAACTGGTTCATCAGCTGACTTACAAAGAGCTGATTGAGATTTTTAAAAAATGTGTATTATCCCAGCTTCCCTATAGGTGCATTCTGGGGAATACTGAAGAGAATCTGAGAGAACTGTTAGCTTCATTTATTTAACAAAATGTATTGACCACTTGATTTTAAAAGAAAGAACTCTAAGCAATTTATATAAAATAGCATTTTCTTATTAATTGTTTATGTATATTGATCAATTCAACAAACTTTAAAAGCAAGTCAAAATGTGGATAAAATCAGCAGCTTAAGGGACAAGTAGACATAAAAAAAACAAATAAAAATTATGTATCTGGGTAGGCTTGCCTAAACAAAAGGGAGTTTTTAGTAGGCGCCATAAACAAGACAGTGACTGTCATATCAACAGGCAGGGAGCTCTGGAGCGTAGGTGCTGAAAAGCCTTGACTCCTCAAAAGTGGGGAATACATGTCGAAGAAATCATTGGTCGAAGAAAATGCCTTCTTCAGTGTCCTGCTATGTTTTCCTGCTAGTAAGGAATTATGGGTGCTGCCTGTCTCGGTGCACATGCTGTCAGTGGTGCCACATGTGCTCACCTGGAAGCAGTTGTTTGCTTACTGTAAGTGACCACTTCAACTGTTTCGACAAAACTGTCTGCAAGTTGAAGTATTGAGAATCCTTCTGCTCTCTGGAGGTGTGCTTCCCAGCATGTTATATCCAGGGCCTGGTGCTGTACACACTGCCCTTGTAGGTTGGAAACTCCAGAGGCATTTTGACAGCCAAGGTTTCCTTCTCTCCTTACAGGCGCAGGGCTGCCAGCACGTGGTCGGAAAAAAAGGGGGCTTGCTGAGGACACCCTTTCCAAGCGGCTGTCGAAGCAGAGAGCTGTGGAATCCCAGAGGGAGCGGATGGTGAAGGCTTTGGCTGAGCTGCTTCAGAGCAACAAGGGGTCTCCAGCAAGGACAAATCGGCTGTCGGCTTCCAGCCCCCAAGCTGGCGGCATGCTTCCTGAGCAGCCTGAAGCAGACCCAGAGCCTGGCGACCCCACTAAACCCTCCGTCTCCCCTGCCCTCCCGTCACAAATGGAGAAGGACCTCAACTCTGTTGTGTCGCCCAGGCCGCGAGGCCGGCCACGGGGCTCTTTCACAAAGAGGCTCGTTGCGAGACCCAAGCCTCCTTGTCAAAGCACCAAAGCTCTAGATTCCACCCTGGAACCCAGCAGCAGCAGCAGCCCTCGGTCACCCTCACCGTGCCAAGCGGCCAGCCCCTCCCCTCCGCCCCAGGAGCCCCCGAAGAAGCCGCCACTCATCCTGAAGTTCTTCTCAAAGGCCAAGCGGCACAAGTCTGGCCAGCTGGTGGTGACCCACGTCCGGCTAAAAACTCCTGGGCACAGGAGGGGCCGCAAGAGGAAGTGGAGCGTTGTACCGAGGAAGGGAATCTCCCCACTTCCTTCCCGGTCTGTATCGGAGTCAGAGGCACCTTTGTCAGAGTCAGACGGGTCTGCCCCAGAGCCGGAACAGAAACAGGAGTCTTCTACTCCAGAATCTCAGGCAGAAGTCCTTTTCCCAGAGCCAGAGCCCCAGCCAGAACTTGCTGCCCCAGAGCCAGAGCCAGAGCCACAACTGGAGGTGATTGCCCAAGAATCTGAGCAACTGTCAGAGGCTCCTGTCCTGGAGCTGGAGGCTTCTGAGCCAGAACCAGAAGCTCCAGCACCAGGAGGTGGCGTTCCTGCTTCACCCAGTGAGATAGCTGGCCAACAAGAGCACCAGCAGCCCTGCCCGCAGAGTGACGGGTCAGGAGTTGTTTCCGAGGAGGGGACTTCCAGCATTGCCCTTTCCACGCGGGCGCAGTGTTTGAAAAGGGGTCGCGGGCGTCCTCCCCTGACCGCTACGCAGCGGGCCCAGCGTTTGGCTTCTCAGCACCTGCCGGCCAAAGCCAGAGAGGAGGCTCTAGCAGCTGCACAGCAGCCTGGCGGGCCTGGCTTCGAAGAGGCGCCAGGTCACAAGGCCAACTTCCTGAAGAATATCCGCCAGTTCATCATGCCCGTGGTGAGCGCCCGCTCGTCGCGCCTCATCCGGACCCCCCGCCGCTTTATGGACGAGGTTCCGCAGAAGGCAGCCAAGCCCGTGGAAAGCGCTGCAGCAGACGGGCCTTGTGCAGACAAGCAGGAGACTCCCATGCTGCCGTTGCTGGAGACTCCCCTTCAGCTGACTCCCCCAGCCCCTAGCTCCCCTGATAAAGATACCTCTCGGGCCCTGTCGCCCCCGCCTTCCCCCAGTGTGCCCCTCCTAACTTCCTCCATTCCCGCCCTACCTGAGAAGCGCCGTTCCATCCTTCGGGAGCCCACCTTCAGGTGGACCTCGCTGAGCCCCCCGTCGCCCCCCAAGGATACGGGCAAGGCGCTCTTCCATCTTCCTTGCGAAGATACGTCTCCTTTGCTCAGCACTCCAGCGCCAACCCCATCTCCCCCGGCCAAGCGGACCCCGCTGCTGCGAGCCCCCCAGTTCACACCCAGCGAGGCACACCTGAAGATCTACGAATCTCTGACGGTGTCTCCTGAGGAATCTGATCTAGTGCCTGCGTCCCCCGAGCTCAGGAGGGACCTCCCTGCGCTCCAGCAAGAGGGTCTCCTGCTCCCTTACGAGCCAGTGGTGACCCGCAGTGGCAAGAAGCTGTTGGGAAGGACGAACCACCTTGCCCTGCCCCTCTTCCCAGAGGTTTCTAGGCCTCTTGGGGCTCAGGGCAAAGAGCTGATCACCATGGAGGATGTCAATTCTCCTGGCGTAGTTCACAAGGTGGCCATCCGGAGGATTCTGCCTCCGTCGGCCCAAGTGGAAGAGGAGGAGGAGGATGAGGATGAGGAGGAGGTGGCAGCTGAGAGTTCAGAGAGTGAGGGAGAGCCAGCTAGCCTGCGCTCGGAGGCACTGAAGCCCCCTCCAGAGGAGCCCAAGCCCCTTATTACCCAGCTGTCAAGCATGGATAAGGTATACAGCTTGCTCACTCGTGCCAAGGTGCAGCTGTACAAGATCGATCAGCAGAAGCACTTCAAAATGACGCCGGTAAGAGAAGCCTCAGGGGTGGGAGTGGCAAGGCTTTGGCGCGATAGGCAAGGCTGTGCATTTGTAGAAGGAAAGGCCGGTGGTCTTTGGGGCCTCGGTTAATGATTTTGCTTCATCTGTTTTGTTTTTAAGCTCCATGCCCCCCCCCCACTGTGGTACTGTGTACTGTTCATCAAGAGACGTTGTAGGTAAAGTTAACGTTAACCCTGTATAAGGGTCCACATAGGTCATTTTTTCCATTAAAACAGAGATGGGGTACTTAGAATCATAGAATTGGAAGGGACCCTGAGGATCCTCAAGTCCAACCCCCTGAAATGCAGGAATATGCAGCTGTCCCTTACTGGGATTGAGCCTTCAACCTAAGCATTATCAGCACCATGCTCTAACCAACTGCGTTATTGAATTCCCATCAGCTGCATGCAGCATGGCCAGCGGTCACGACATTGGAAGGACCACAGGTTCTCCATCCCTGCATTAAAAGAAGTTGTGATAATTGGGCCAGCCAAATAAGGCTGTGACCTAAGAATCTTTCTGGATGAGACCAAAGGGTCATCCAGTCCAACAACCTGTTCTCACAATGGCCAAGCGGGACCTGAGAGCAACACCAGGTCCCACTTACGCTTTCCAGGAACAGGTAGGTTCAGAGAGGAATACAGCCTCTGATCCTGGAGATAGGGCACAACCATTGTAGTTGGTAGCCATTGGTAGACCTGTCCTCCACCAAGTTGTCATCCAAACTGGTGGGCCATGACCAGTGTTAGAAACTGAGATATGAAAGCTAGGAGCTACGTGGCACCTTAAACCTAGGTTATGGTGCGCTTTTTAAACAACGAAGAATACAAAGCTGAAAATGAATGAACTGCGGCTAAAATGTTATGTTCATTTTTCACATGGCCTAGTCCTTCCCCTGCCCACCCTCCTAATATTCTTAAGAGGGTCTCTTCTCCAGTCTTCAGAGAGTAGCTGGAAGCGGGGAAGTCTTCAGAGAGTAGCAGGAAAAAAGGTCTTCCTTTCCTTCCACTCTGCAGCTTTAATCTGAAATCTTAGGCGCAGTACTGCGCCCAGAGCTCAGAAACTGCTTGCACTGATGAAATTCCCTGTTGCAAAATGCGCCTAGAACAATGGGTGTTTCGAGCACTGGCTATGACTACATCTTGGGGCAGGAGATTCCATAATTTAAATATGCTCTGTGTGAAGAAGCATGTCCTTTTTTCCTATCTGGATTCTTCCAACATTCTGCATCCTTGAATGACGCTGGATTCCAGTATTATGAGGGAAGGAGAAAAACTTGCCTTTTCTAAACTAAAAGTCCCAAATATTGTAACCTTTCCTCATAGGTATAGTTGATACATCGCCCAGCACTGGTTTGAGGGCCAGAGTGTGATGGTGCCTTCACCTGGGGGTGTATCGTGGGTGAAACTGCCATCGCTCCTGAGTTACACTGCCACCAGCACCCGGAAGGAGAAACAAGCTGCATTGGCCAGGGGCCCACAAGACCCTGGGGTGAAACTGCTGGCATTCCTGCTGAGGCGGCTTCACCCCAGTGCATCGTGGGGCCACCACCCAATGCAACTTGTTCCTTCCTCTGCTTTTCAACATCGTGATGTATCACGATATCATGGTGTTCAATTGGTGATAAATTGCAACATTGAAAAGCTGATATCACCCAGCCCTTCTCATAGGTGAGTTGCCCCAGCCCCGGGATCATTTTGATTTAACTTTTCCGTGCCCTATGATATCCTTTTTGAGGTGTGGTAACTGGAACCGTACGCAGTAATTGTGAATGCAGGCACACTATATAGATTTGTATGACGGCATTAATACATTGGCAGTTTTATTTACAATCCCTTTCCCTAACATGGAATTTGCCTTTTCCACACTGCTGCTTGTTGGGACTGCAATTGCATCGAGCTATTCCCCATGGCTCCAGTAACCCTTTTCCTGTTACTCACTGCTGGTTCAGAACCCCTTAACCATATATGTGATTTTTTTTTTTTACCCAAGTGTGTGCCACTTTGCCCTTGTTTCATCAAATCGCATTTGCCATCTTAATGCCCATTCGCCTAGCTTGGGTGCATCCTTTGGGAGCTCCTCGCAGTCCCTCACCATGCTGCACACTAGGGTGTCATCAGAGAACTTGGCCACCTCATTGCTCATCCCTAAATGCAGGTGATTTATAAACAAGCAAAAATACTGATCCTTGGGGGAATCCGCTTCTTACATTCCTCTGTCACGAGAACTTCCCTTTTATTTCTACTCTCTGCTCTGCCACCAAGCTTTGGCCCTTCCCCCAGACAAAAAAAGACGTGCACAGCAGTTCTAAGAAAGACCAACACATGGCATGGCCACATCCAGGGCAATGTGCTAAAGTAATCAAAAGTCCTTTGCAAGGAAAATGGTGACCTGTTTAGATTATGCAGATTAAGCATAATCTGTTTTGCATAACTTCACGTTCGCTTGTCAGGGCTGGAAGCCAGGCAGGGTACTGAAAGTCCAGCCCCCGGCCACGGCAAAATCTACATCTCTTTCCCACCATCAATTGATCGTTTTATGTGTATGTCGCTTTCCCAAAGTTAAAACAGTGCTCGAGGCGGCTTGCAACATGAAAACATTTCATAATTACAAATATAACAGAAGTCATAAACAATTAATGGAACATCAAAAGGTACACATTGAACAATTTCCATGTAAATCATAAGATCTAAAATAAAGAAATGGAAAATTAATATAGATAACGGCAGCAAACCTCCCTTCCCTGCTAAATAATACTCCAGCCAAAGAGTCTGTTCAACAGCCTCAGCTTTTGTAACTGGAGTCAGTCAAGGCCCCGGCTTCCCAGAGCAGGTGGAAAAAGGCCTGTAAGGTAGGGAGCATGTCTTCCAAACTCGCAGCTGAAATGGTCTCCACAAAACACATACACCTGAGATCTGATCAGTTGACCACACACCTTCAAGCCTCTGATTGTAATCTTAGGAATGTAACACTAGCTTTTAAAAGTCTGAAAGCGGAGAGTTTCTGGATACTGAATTCTGCATTGTAGATTATGTTCTGTGCTTGACTCTTACTTGGGAATACCTTTTCTACTTCAATCTGTGTCTAAAGAGTCTGGAGTTGTGTTTAAATAAGCTAAACCTTATATTATTTGAACCACCAGAATTTCTAGGTAAGTGAAATTCTCCATTTTGCATTCAGAAAGCACTCTTTGATTTTATTACATTAACATAAAGAGCAATTGTGCATAAATGCATGTGCTTCCATTTTGAAAGCTTTGTTTCTGGTTGTATAATTAATGTTTGGGGTCCCCCCCCCCCCATAGCTTTTGATTTTTGTGTGTGTGTTGGGGAAGAAAAGCCAAGAACCCTGAAATAGACCAGTAATGCATTGCAGGGGGTTGGACTAGATGACCCTCAGGGGAAGAAGGAGGGAGAGAGAGAGGCTGAGGCTGAAGGTGGTGATTGAGATACAATAGCTATACTGAGAGTAGAAGTCACACAGCTCCCACTGAAGCACCTCTTGTTTTCACGAGTCCCACGCAAATGGCCTTCACTTTTAGGGAGCCATGACTGTGGGTTTCCAGTGTCATCTTTGTTTTGCTTTTTAAAGAGAGTCTGAATTTTTAGTACCAGCCATTGGACTGTTCAGAGGGTGTGTCCAGTGCTTTGCAATGCAGTTGTGTCTCCATAAGTTAGCCAACATGGTGCCCTCCAGAAGTTGTGGACTATGTCTCCCAGCATCCCTGACCATTGACCATGCTGGCTGGGGCTGATGGGAGTTGGAGTCTCAGCAATATCTGGACAGCACCATACATATAGGCATGTTCTGTGTTTGTGCAACTGGCATTACAGATCAGTTTCTACAAACACATTTGCAGGCTGAGAGCTGCCATTATGATGGGGAGCGGCCAGTGTTGCTTGGGACATTTGGTATACGCAAAAAGAGTCTCAAATGCTAACTAACCAACTAACTACCTTTCATCTGTGTGTCTCTTCTCTATAGGGGTGTCAAACAGTCAATACTGAGCTCTTTGAGACTCCAAAGGTTCCCGTTAAGCAGGAGGTGACTACTGAACTCAAAGTGGCAGAAGAGGACAGGAAAGAGGACAGGAAGCAGGTAACTCTTTGCATGTATATACAGTGGTGTAGCTGAACTCCGGTTAGTGACGATGATTCTGGTTTCCAGAGCAATGGATCCTATGTAGACACAGGCATCCTCTGTGCAGATTGCCTTTCTTGGCCTGGCCTGCCAGTGGCTTTTAGCAGTGCAGTCCTTCTCTGTACTCCTGGCAAGCGCCGGGCGGTACAGGTTCACTGAGAACTGGGGGGTGGTTTTTCAGGGCCGGCCCTGCTGTTTACCATTCATGCCCATGGCCGATCCTAATTCTCTTCCCTTGCAGGGCCAAGAGTCCCCCCTGCAGGGCCCTCGGATCAAGCACGTGTGTCGGCATGCCTCAGTGGCCCTGGGGCAGTCTCGTGCCATGGTGCCAGAGGATGTGCCGCGCCTCAGTGCCCTGCCGCTGCGGGAGAGGGAGGAGATCGCTGCATCGCCCACAGTAGAGGGTGAGTGGTTGTGTGGGGATGCCAGCTTGAAGCTTCCTTTCCTTTACACTCTGTGGCCTCTTTTTAAAGGGTGAGCATGATAACGTGAGGAGTGCTGAGCTGCAAGATCACAGGGCTAATAATGGGCGCACTAATATGTGGCATCTCCTTCTGTAGCTATGTGGCAAAGATGTTTATTGATCCTCGGCGGGATAATCAGGGGAGCGATAAGGAAGACTGGAAAACCAGTGTTAGCTCTGCACATATCCTGGAGAGCACTGCCACCATGCCATATTCAGGGGACACCGGTTTTGGCTAGGACTGATGGTAGAGCTGGGCAATATATCAGTATATCATCCAAAACCGGTTTGAATTCTGTATCGTTCTATCGCTTTCATAATTTTTCACCTGGCAATATATTGCAAATCATGATGTGTGTTAGGGTTGGGCAATATAGCATCCAAAACCAGTTCGAAGTCCGTATTGTGATACCAGTTTCATAATTTTTGACCTGGCAATATATCACAACTTATTATGTATATGTGTCTGTGCTATGCAAACACCACTATGTGGAAAAAAAACCCGGGAAGCCAGCCATTGCTTCTACATAGCCCCATCCTTATTTCAGACATTGTGGTATATCAGTATATCACGTTGTTTAGCTGGTGATATACCGCAGTGTTGAAAACCAGATACAGTTGTAGCTTGGATCCCAAACTCGGAACATTTTGGCTCCCAAATGCCACAAACCCGGAAGTGAGTGTTCTGGTTTGCGAACATTCTTTGGAAGCCGAACGTCTGGTGTGGCTTCCGCAGCTTCCAATTGGGTGTATGAAGCTCCTGCAGCCAATTGGAAGTCGTGGTTGCCGAACGTTTTTGGAAGTTGAACAGACTTCCGGAATGGATTCCATTCGACAACCAAGGTACGACTGTATTGCCCAGGCCCAGTTGATGGAGGTGAGGGGCAGGGCCTCCTCCGACAGAAGCCCCATGGGTGGGGACTTCCGTGTGAACAGTTCCTCATTGCTCAAATTCGAACTTTCTTCAGGCCTCAGAGGTTGGCGCAAAGGCTCCTGGGATTGCTGGGTGCTGTTTCCGTGCCTTTTTTGCCCCTTCTGGGCTCTTCTAGGCCTGTTTTGTCATTTTAAAATTCACTTCCGCGCATTTGTGCAGTTAGGCATCAATCAGAGGCACGTAAACGAGGAGTTGCCTGTACTTTCTTTGGGAGGAGCAATTCCATACTTAAGCCTTTAGTGTCAAAGTGAAAATTCAGGAGCCTTTACACGGGCTGAGTTCCCTTCTTGCCAATAGCACACAGTCTTACCTAATTAAAAGTCCAACTCTTTGGAAAGCTGTTCGCCAGTGGAACAGTCTCCTTTGGGAGATCGTGGACTCTCCTTCCTTGGAGGTTTCTAAGCAGAGGTTGGATGCCCACCTGTCATGGATGCTTTAGCTGAGTTGGGGTTGGACTAGATGACCCCAGAGGTCCCTGCCAACTCGACAATCCTATGATTCTCTGACCTAATAAGTGAATGAGATCCTTTTGTGGCCTGGTCCTTTTTACATTGTCTGCACCGAGCTTTTCTTGCGCCCATAGAAATATTTGGGTGACATACAGAGATGTTCTCTGGGGCCTCGAGATGGAGCTGCATTCCGGTCATCTTTTTGAACTTTCCATTCCGCAGAGACCTCCTCAGCCTCAGAGAGCGAAAGCGGCCACCAGAAGCAAGTGAAGGCAGATACGGCCGTCAAGGCTGCGCCACCCCCTGTGCGCCGCCACGTCTCCCACCATCATCACCACCACCACCACGGCAAGAAGAACAGAATGACGCGCTGTGGGAAGTGCAAAGGCTGCCTGAAGCTGCAGGACTGTGGGGAGTGCATCAACTGCCTAGACAAGCCGAAGTTTGGCGGGCCAAACACCAAGAAGCAGTGCTGCGTGTGAGTATGTCCAGGGGGGTTCCCAGTTCGTTGCTGAATTTTGCCCTCCGGCTTCTCTCTTCTGTGCTGCTTGGGAACTGGGAGCTATGCCCGAAGAGTTCTCTGCCCAGCCAAGAAAATAGGTGATGTCCAGTGGTTTTGTGGCTGAGGTTAGGTAGATGCTGGAGTTGCGCAGCTCCCATGCAGAGCTCAGTTTTGGCTGCAGAATCTTGCCTGCTAAATGCCTTGGCAGCCACTACCTGCAAAACAAGTTCCCGGGCCTTAAGGTGGGGAAGATAGGCCTGTAAGTGTGTAGACGTTTGCCCCATTTCGACAATGGAGATTTGCATACTACAGCAGCTTGTCTCTTGTTGGATTGGGGAGCACAGGTGCATATTTGCCCAACCACGTGCCAATTCCAGTGAAGTCTGGAAGTGGTTGGGTGGTTTGTTTATTTAGCATACTTACGTCCCACTTTATAGGAGTTGTAAAAGCAGCTTACGCAGGATTCTTAAAATAAAATGGTGCCCAAATCGAGTGGAAGAACAGAAATAAAATGGTGGTGCCCACCCGGAATCAGGATTATTTAGGCAGTGTTTTCTGCCCTCATCCTTATTCTTCCCTTGCACTATATTTGGTAGCGGCTCCCATTCATTTCTCTTGAAATTCCATTAGGGAACGCAGTCCTCAGCCTGAAAAAGGTTCCTCACACCTCACCTGCTTTTCATGGTGAACTCAACAGCTTCACCTTCTTGCATGCAGGTAGTTCTGGCAAAGGTGAGCTGTTTTGTTTAATCTCAAGTTGAGGTATCTAAACAGCAGTGGTAGAAAGCAGGGACTAGCAACTTTTTTGGGAGGTGGGGAACCTGGAGATGTGCCACATAGCCTTGGGAAGCTGCATCCCCCCCTCCCTTAGCTTCAGTCATCCTCAGAAGGGTGGACAGGTGTCAAGGAGGATGGGACTCCTGTGTTTTTAATAGCTATGCAGAAGAGGTTTCTGAGCTGAGGCAATTCTGTCATGCAAGAAGGTGAGAGGATGGCTATCTGTTATACGGGCAGTAGGCTCCCCCAGGAACCTATTTATAGAGCACGCGTCCTGATTTGCTTGTGGGGAGGTTATATGACAATGAGCAACCATCCTGATCTGCTTGTGGAGTGGTTCGTGCATCTTATTCCATGATGCATTTTCCCATCACATTCCTAACTCCAAAAAGTCTGATTTTTTAAAAGAAAAAAAGTGAATTAGTTGCCCCTAGGGCTGCAGAGCACTTTAATCCACTTGTAAATTGTGCACACCAGTCCCTCCCACAAAATATTAGTAAATCTGGAGGCGCCTACTGTTTCCCATAGCTGTGGAGATTAGAAGCACGTTGTTTTAAAACAAGGACCTGAGTTACTGTCAGGGACGCGGGTGGCGCTGTGGGTAAAACCTCAGTGCCTAGGACTTGCTGATTGTATGGTTGGTGGTTCGAATCCCCGCGGCGGGGTGAGCTCCCGTCGTTCGGTCCCAGCTCCTGCCCACCTAGCAGTTCGAAAGCACCCCTAAGTGCAAGTAGATAAATAGGTACCGCTTTATAGCGGGAAGGTAAACGGTGTTTCCGTTTCCGCCACGTGACCCAGAAGTGTCTTCGGACGGCGCCGGCTCCCGGCCTCTTGAGTGAGATGAGCGCACAACCCTAGAGTCGGTCACGACTGGCCCGTACGGGCAGGGGTACCTTTACCTTTACACTGTGCATTTGTACATGTTATTGCTTTGTTGTTTTGTTTTACTTGTTTGTATCCTGCATTTTATTCTGGGAACTGCCCTGAGATCTTATGATGAAGGGTGGAATAATAATAATAATAATAATAATAATAATAATAATAATAATAATAATAATAATAATACAACCCCAGTCCCATGGAAAGCTCTTCCAGCAGAGATTCAGCAGGCAGGCGCCTTCTGTTTTAACTTTCAGGCATTAGCTTAAACTTCTCCTTGCTACTAGGCTTATGCAGACAATTAAGAATACATCTTCTGTAATTGATAGCTGTGTGCGTTGGGGGGGGTTAATTTAAAAAACCACATGTATTTTATTATATATGCTGTAAACTGCTTTGATATTTTCAATGAAATTGCAGCATACAAATCTTACAAACAAATGAATGCCACTGGCAAGAAAAGAGCCTTTCCTTTCTCAGATGGGGCTTTCTTCCCCACTGAGGAGTATTTGGCCAGCTGTCCATCACTGCTGGTGTCTAGCTCCACAGTATTCTGTCTGCTTTGAGCAAGACCACGTACTGTGGGCCCTGACCCTTTGCTGCCTTGGTGGGAGGGTGTGGGCCAGAGCTCCTTCAGCTCCTCCTGCGCTGGTGGACCAGATAAGAGTTTCTTTGCGGCTGATTTCTTTGCTCTGACCATGTCATGTCTGGCTAACTGGCAGGTATCGGAAGTGCGACAAGATCGAGGCGCGGCGGGTGGAGCGGCTCTCTAAGAAAGGTAACGATTGAGTGGCTGTACATGGGTGGACTGATCATGTGCTGCTGTGAGTTGGCTGAGTGATTATGTGTGGCCTCTTCCTTGGCGTCGTTACGATATGATACGATATCTTTATTGTCATTGTCCCATACAGAACAATGAAATTGAAAAATCTACATAAGACATTCAAAAGCCCCCAAAAACTCTGAAACCCCATTTTAAAATACAATATACTATAGAGACTCCTTATGCTGCGTTTAGAACCAGAATTGCATTTTCGTAGAACTGTTTCTCAGGCGGCTAGTCCTGGTCTTTATAACCCTATACCTTCTTCCAGAAGGCAGAAGCTGAAAGAGATCATTTCCGGGGTGCGTACTATCCTGCGTACTGCAACTGAACATATTTCTACCTGCGTGTAAACCTTTTGGGTCCAGTCCCACATGTACAGTGGAGTAGGGGTTGGGTGCAGGAGTTCTGTACTGGATACCCAGCCGTGAATTGCAATAAGCACTGGTTTCTACATCGTGATAGAATGGATGATGACATTCAGCACTTAAAAGACATATTCTTGTTCTAACAGGCTTTTGATGTTTAGTGGTCCGTCACTTATAAAGTTTTGTGTTAGTCTGGGGCTGCTGTTTTCATTGTCGTTATCTGTGCATTTTGAAACTGTGTGTTTTGATATATCTTTAACTGTTTTTATCGATATGACCAGCTATGTTTGTTTTATCTTCCTGTAAGCCGCTTTGGGCAAAACCTTTCTGTGGGAAAGTGGGGTGTGTGTGCAAATGGACTTAATTCTTCTGCTACTACTTACTTATTGTCCTTCGCATTGTGTATTGGTGGGTTATATTTTGCAAATTCACGTATTAAATTGTTACACGTTGTTAAACAAGCTCTGTTTTGTGGAGAAGTTGAAATTTGGTGTCTAAGCCTCTTTCAGATACTGGGAAGAAAGGTTGAAGCTTGTGGATATTGGGTGGGGAGAGAGAGAAAAAGAACGGGGTGTTTAGTGCCAGTCTTGCGTTTAATGACTCTCCTGGTAGCTCCAGACTGCCAGAGAAGGGGCAGATCTCCCTGTCCCTCCACCATCAGGGCACTTGGCGGAAGGAAATATTTTTAGTAGCCTGCTAAGAGTCTAGTGGGCTGCATTTATTTCTGTGCTGGCTGCAGAGAGGAAGCTTTCCCCTCTTCTCCACAGCTAGCATACAACTAAAGGTTGGTAGTAAAAAGAAATCGTAGGCTAGTGACATCTGTAGGCTTCTTTACAAGTCCAATTCACAAGCCATGGTAACTGCGCTGAAGGGAAGAGTCCTTCTCCCACAGATGTAAGATACTCTGCCTGCTTCCAGGGGATTTGGGGCATTCCCTTTAAAACATGGTTTTCATGCATCATTTACCAGTATACTTTTAAAACTGCGAAGTCAGGAACACATCTTGTGTATACAGAAAATAAATAGAATATTAATCAGAATGAACCCACTGGAATTTAATGGGCATGTCTAACTTTGGTCTGTTAATTTCAGCAGGTGTGCTCTGAGTAGAACTGACTTGAATGTAACCATCTGTGTACAGGATTTGTTCTAGCAGGTCCATCCTATATCCCGTGGCTTCATTGCACTTGTGCAGAACTCGAGGTGCTCTGTTCAGGTGGCTCCAACCTCACTTGGTGCCAGTGGATACTTCTTCCATAGCGCTGTAGCAGGTCCATCCTATATCCCGTGGCTTCATTGCACTTGTGCAGAACTCGAGGTGCTCTGTTCAGGTGGCTCCAACCTCACTTGGTGCCAGTGGATACTTCTTCCATAGCGCTGTATGTTTGATCTCTCTCCCTGGGACGTGCCCCATGCGGTTTGGAACAGAGGTAGCGTCCTTGTTTTGACCTTCAGCATATAGGAGGTTCCAAAGCATCCTTCAATAAGCCTCTAGTGCTACTTGTTCGGGAGTATCAGAGTTGTGTGTATGTGTGTGTGGAAGAAAGAGAGAGCTCATGTGGCCACAGTGATATATTGGGGCTCCTTTTGCCGCTTAGCTGCCTTCTGTGCCCTGTGGAAACTTGTGCAGATGGCATCCAAGCATGCTAGCAACCAGGCTCTTGGTGATTTGCTCCTTAGACACTCTGATTGTTCATTTTAGGAACTGGCTTTTCATTTGGCTGATTTAGATTTGTAGCCTGTCCAGTCCCAAGAGCTCAGGGCATATGAGAGAGAGAGAGAGAGAGAGAGAGAGAGAGAGGGAGAGAGGGAGAGAGACCTGCATTCTTTGCTACATTTTTTAAAATAGGATACAGTGGTACCTCGAGTTAAGTACTTAATTCGTTCTGGAGGTCTGTTCTTAACCTGAAACTGTTCTTAACCTGAAGCACCACTTTAGCTAATGGGGTCTCCTGCTGCCACCGCACGATTTCTGTTCTCATCCGGAAGCAAAGTGCTTAACCCGAGGTACTATTTCTGAGTTAGCGGAGTCTGTAACCTGAAGCGTCTGTAACCCGAGGTACCACTGTACAACACTTCCATAACAGTGACTCTCTCCGCAAATTCATATTTGAGTTCCCGTTTGGAATCTGCCTTCACCTTGCAATGAAGGAGGGGACCCTGGGATGGGTTGCCTCTTCCATTCACACCACCAGGAAGGAATATGTAAACTGAGACACAGTGCCCTCCTAGTGGGATGGGCAACCCACTTCCTTGGCTCCTCTCCTGCTGAGCTCCACCGCAGGACTGGGGCATGTCCCATTGGGAGAGATCGAAAGCTCTGCAGGCTGGTAACCTCTTTTCTTTTTCCCTGATCATTCCTGTGGGTATTGTCAGATCTATTTAAAAAAAACCCTCTCTACTACTGAGATAGGGGTCTTCTTGCAAAGTAAGGCACCTCTAATCATATGGAACATAGGAAGCAGCCTTATACAAGGGCAAACATACTTGTTTACTCTGGCTTTCTCCAACCTGGTGCTCTTTAGATATTGCTGGTCTACAGCATCCCTGACCATTGGTCATCCCTAGTGGGACTGGTAGGAGTTGTGGTCCAAAGGATCTGAAGGGCACCACGTGGTCTACTCCAGGGTCTCAGGAATAGGTCTTTCTGATCAGTGGCGTAGCGTGGGGGGTGCAGGGGGGCCAGCCGCACTGGGCGCAACATCTGGGGGTTAGGGTTAGGGGGTGCAAATCCACGGGTTAAGGGGCGCAAATCCACGGGTTAGGGGGCACAAATTACTTGCCTTGCCCCGGGTGCTGACAACCCATGCTACGCCACTGTTTCTGATCCCTCTAACTGGTGACACCAAGGGTAGACCCAGTGACCTTCTGTAAAGTAGGTGATCTACTTCTGAGCTATCATCCTCCATTGAGTAGTCAACAGCTTAACTTACTCATGACTTTGGTTGTATGCACACTGTAACTGTAAAGCACATTCTTTCCCTCAAAGGATTCTGGGCACTGCAATTTACCCCTCACCAAGTTGCAATTCCCAGCAGCCCTTAATAAACTACAGTGCCCAGAATTCTTTGAGAGGAATGTGCTTTAAAGGTTAGTGTGTGTGCTGCCCCCAAGTCTCAATTGACTCGTGTGTGTATTGTCTGCAGGTGTCATTCCACTGAAATTGAGTGGGGGCTGTTTTTCCTAGATCAGGGGTGGGGAATCTCAGTCCCACGAGCCAAAAGTGGCCATTCCTCCGGACCCACAAGTTTCTCCCACTACCTCTGCTGGCTCCAGCCTTTACTGGCTCTGCTCCAAGCCCTGCTTGAGTGCTTTTACCTGGCTGGAACTGATATTTTATTTATTTATTTATTTATTGCATTTATATCCCGCCTTTCCTCCAAGAAGCCTCAAGGTGGCATACGTGCATGGTTCTCCCCATCCTCATTAAATCCCCACAACAACCCTGAGAGGTAGGCTGAGGCAGCCCAAGGTCACCCAGCGATCTTTATGACTGGGTAGGGAATTGAACTCTGGTTCTCCCAGGTCCTAGTCCAACACTTTGACCACAACACCACACTGGCCATCTTTTCCACAGTGAGCTGTGTCCCCAAAGTGGCTTACAGCAAACATTCAGAATGCAAAGCATAAAGGGAAGTCACCAGTAAATCCAAACAGGACAAAACCCGACAATTTTAGCAAACAGAATAAATTCAGTATGACAGAAGGAATGATCTGGACTTAAATGTATAAGTTCAGAGCAGAAAGACAGTAAAGTTGTAGGGGCTGATCTTGCTTCACTCCACAGAGTCGTCATAATAATAATAATAATAATAATAATAATAATAATAATAATAATAATAATATAATTTTTATGTATATCCCGCCCTCCCCAGCCAAAGTTGGGCTCAGAGCTGGGCTCAGAGCGGCTAACAACAGTAAAAATAGCACAATTTACATAAAAGCACAGTCAATTAATTGAAATATATTCTAAAATCAATTACAGAAGGAGGAGGTTAGACTGTGCCTTGGTCAAAGGCCTGGTGGAACGGCTCTGTTTTTCAGGCCTTGCGGAAAGATGTCAAGTCCTGCAGGCCCTAGTCTCTTGTGTCTCTTGTGACAGAGCGTTCCACCAGATCAAGGCCATGGCTGAAAGAGCCCTGGCTCTGGTTAAGGCTTGAATGCGTTCAGAGAGGGAGGGAGTGGTCTTCTTGCCAGGCTAGATGACTTGCAGCTGGATCCTTCATCTGACTTCCAGGGAGTGGCTTCCTTTGATGAAAAGGAAATGTTGGGGAGGGCAATGATGGTGGAAGTTCCACTGCTAGTCTTACTGCATTCCAAAAAGCCCCAGCAGCCCATCTTAAATGAGGGGAGGGTCTAGATTGCTTACAGCTAACTCCCTCATCTCTCCTCCAGAGGAGGCTGACAGCAGCAAATGGGAAATTCTGGGGAGGACAATGATGTTGAGTCCTCTTCCACTGGAAGTTGCAGGTGCTGGTCTTGGAATGTGTCCTTGAACAGTGATTATTATTATTTCATTTCATCATCTGGTTGCCTTTTAGAGTAAGAAATAAAATGCAGCAGCCTCCCCGTCCACAGTGTTAGGACGTGCAGGTTTATGTGCCTTTTCTCTTCGCCCTGTCCTCCTTCTGGATGCTTTTGAGTTCTTGGCTCTCATAAAATGTAGTAATTTCTAATGTGGCTATTGTAATAAAGTGATTTTTTTTTCCACCTGGGGGATGGGCACCAATACAGCTCCTTGCCAACAGTGCAAGGAACCCCAAGAGAAAGACAGTATCACCTCCCCTGACCTTTTGTTTTCTCAAATGAGGGATTTGAGAGGCAGGGCAGAAAGGGGGGGACAACTTTGCAACCTTGAGGCTGCTATACTGCTCTGTGCTATCAATGTGGGGGCATTGGAACCTGACCTGCAGTGACTCTTAGCCTTCGCTTGTGAGGAAAACCACAGCTATCAAATCTCCAAAAGGGGGGCGGACCTTCCTTCTTCCACCATGTCTAGCCACAAGCTCTTCCTGACCCTTCTTGTACTCTGTCTCAGGGCAGATTTCTGTGGGACCCTCTGCCAATGTGGAAATTTTTAACTCTCTGAAAATGACTATTAAAATGCTGTTCTCCTTTATCTAGCGTTTGTATACTGCTTTCCAAGTGCTTTGCATCCGTTACCTTGTGATCGTTCTTTAACAACAACCTTGTGAGGTAGGGTAGCACAATCAGCCTCATATTGCAGATGGCAGGAGGGGCCCAAGGCCCAAGGGTCATCTAGCCCAATGCAGTACCTTGGAAGTGGAACAGAATTCATTCCAGAAGTCCATTCGACTCCTGAAACGTTCGACCTCCAAAGCGCGGCTTCTGATTGGCTGCAGGAAGGTCCTGCAGCCAATCAGAAGCTGCGGAAACCCTGTCGGACGTTTGGCTTCTAAAATAACGTTCGCAAACCGGAACACTCGCTTCTGGTTTCCGATCATTCGGGAGCCGGAACGTTCGACTCCCAAAGCATTTGGGAGCCGAGGTACGACTGTAATCTCAACTAAAGCGTTATAAGAAATATGTAAAGCATCCATAACAGATGGCCATCCAACCTCTGTTTAAAAACCACCTTCTGAGGGAGTCCGTTCCATGATAAAGACTTTGTTTGAATGGCTTTATTTTTGTGTATATAAAAAGGAAGGAAGCTGTGATGTCAACTGCTCCTTTAGCAGCAATCCCCCTCCCTAACCCGAGTTCCTATTCCCTACTATAACTAAGCCTTCTCTAAGATAATTTCTTAATTCAGATTATCACATTTTCTCCTTCCCCTCCGCCTCCCCTTCCTTCTCTTGCCCACCCTGTTTCTGAATAATAGAGTGTAAGCTTCTCAGGGCAGGGACCTGTCCTCTTAAAAGGCTTCATGTACACCATATATTTAAAGCATGTTATGTCCCCCCCCAAAAAAAGAATCTTGGGAACTGTAGTTCACCCCTTCCAATGCCAGCACCCTTAACAAACTGCAGTCCCTAAGATTCCTTTTCTTTTGAGGGGTTGGCTTTAAATGTATGGAGTAAACACAGCCATGAAATGAGATGGCTGTAAGGAGAGCAATCCCATCATTCAAACAGGTTGAGAACCATTGTGCTATAATGTAGAGGGTAATCTGCCCCCTTCCTCCTTCTCTCCCTTCTACTTTTTGCTGGGGGCAATGGAGGCTGCTAGGTTTTGAAAGTGCGTAGAGGAAGCACAGACAGACTGGGTGGAATTTGCTGGTCAAGGACAAAGATAGGTGGAGCCCTGCAAACCACAACAGATAGTTCCGGGACAATGGATTTGAGGATTGGGGGAATGTGATCTCTTCCCTGCTTGGGGATGGGGAGGGGGAAGTGGGCTTGCCTCAGGAAGAGGTGGGGCCTGGTTCTCCCAGGGAAGCCATTCCAGGTTGAACCAAGCACGAGCCCTGCCTGGTGTATGTGTGGGACATGGCATTTCTTGCCTGCAGACTGAAGAAGCACTGATTATGTGAGCAGATGATCTTGGGAAGAAGGCTGCGATTTGGGGGTGGGGTGGGGGGCAGGGAGGGAGGGAGGGAAAAGCAAGGAGGTGGGCCGGGTTTTATTGGAACAGCTCTGGGCAGAAAGATGGCTGTAGCAGCAGAAGCCAAGACTCCTGACCTCTCTATACTCAGTGGGGGGGGGGGGGGGGAGGGAAGGCAACTATAAATTTCAGCCTCAACATTGAAGCCCTGCAAGGGGGATTCCGCCTTTCCCTGACCTGTGTCTGTTCCCTCCCTGCCCCATCACTGCATCTAATATGGAAACTGAGGCAGGGGTCTTTACTAACCCCCCCACCCCCAAGAAAAAGGGTTGATCTCTGGAGTTTGTAATTAATTTCACATGCAATGTAAGGGAAGGGGTGCAATGCAAAAAAAAGAAGGGATTTGGGGGTGATGACTTAGAATCATAGAATCATAGAGTTGGAAGAGACCACAAGGGCCATCGAGTCCAACCCCCTGCCAAGCAGGAAACTTAATATAGCAAAGACACCCAGAAAGAGTTTTGTAAGACTAAGAAGACAGATTCCCTGCAGCTAAAGTTTCATGACTGTCTGCTTTGAGTACTGTGGTCTTTCAGGCTGTTAGATTTTAAGATGCAATTCAATTTTAATTTTTTTTTAAAAATGGTTGCTGCTACCAACCTGGGCTGCAATCCCCTCGTGCATTTAAATGGGTGTAAGCTCAGAACTTACTTCTGAGTAGGCCTGAAGAGTCTTGTGCTGCATCACAGCTCCCCTTTTGGAGTTTGTAGGGAGGTTTTGCTGGGAACACTCAAGCTGCCTTGATATCCTTGTGATGGGAACAATGGCCCAGACCCAGTCCTGGCCAGGTGAATGCTTAACTAGCCTTTGTATTGGAAATGAGGTAGTTGAAGAGACTGCCAGATTCTCCCTGGGGGAAAAGAATCAGTTTTGCCTGCCTATTGAGAAAGGTAGGGTGGAGCCACAGCAAAATCATTATATCAGGAGGGACAGAGAGATACTCTCAGAACCAGATTGTTGGGAGGGAGGGGAGAAATAAATGAGCAGTTGAAGAAGAGGGAAAGATAAGACTTCTGTAAGGTAAGTAAGCTTATTAAAAAGGTTTTGCTACAAGTGAAATCCTGGATGGTATTGCTGTTTTGCACCCCAAGCAGTGTTCGAAACTCCCATTGTTCTAGGAGCATTTTGCGACAGGGAATTTCTTCAGCATGAGCAGTTTCGGAGCTCTGGGCGCAGTACTGCGCCTAAGATTTCAGATTAAAGCTGCAGAGTGGAAGGAAAGGAAGACCTTTTTCTGTCTCCCTACTTCCAACTACTCTCTTGAAGACTGGAGAAGAGACCCTCTTAAGAATATTAGGGGGAGTGGGCAGGGGAAGGACTAGGCCATGTGAAAAATGAACATAACATTTTAGCTGCAGTTCATTCATTTTCAGCACTGTATTCTTGTTATAAAAAAGCACACCTAGACATTCTGTTGTTGCGCCCATAACCTACATTTAAGGTGCTATTTAGCCCCTATCTTTCATATCTCAGTTTCTAACACTAACCGCCAGGGAGCTCAGCAAATTAAGAGCTGTTACGAGGTGTGTTATTTCTTTTGTTAAATTTGTATCCTGCCTTTCCTCCAGGGAGCTCAAAGTTATTATTATTGCTATTAATATTAATAATTACCCACCATTCACCCTAAGGTCCTAGGACGGGTAGCAACCATTTAAAATACAGCTTGAAACAAATTTCAGTCACAATAATTGAGTGGATCTTGAAAATATTTATCTCAAGTGCCAAAGGCTAGGGTAAAGGGTATACGTGGTTGTTCCTCACAACAACCTGGCGAGGTTGAGAGATGGTGACTAGCCCAAGGTCATGTAAGGAGCCTCATGACTGAGTGCAGACTTGAACTTCCTAATCCAGCATTCTAACTCCCTACACCACACTACACCAGCCTTGCCCTGCTCTGATGTGCACAATACTAGTGGTTATCCCTCCCACATCCCTTGCAATGATGGCAACCTTCTGTAGAGTGTGTCAGGGTGGAGGTGAATGGGAGAATCTGGTCCTCCCAGACAGCACCCGCCTCGTGAGACTGCTCACTCCATGCCTTTGTCTCCAGGCCGTACGGTAGTGAAGCCCATCGTCCCCTGGGATTCGGAGGATTCTCAAGAGGAGTTCCCAGCCCCCTGGGAAGTCATGCTGGGGGCCACGGAGACAGCGGAGCAAGACTCCCTGCTGCAGCGCAAGTCAGCCCGGCGCTGCGTCAAGCAGAGGCCTTCCTATGACATCTTTGAATCCTCTGACTCGGAAAAAGAGACGGTGTCCGGCTCGGCCACGCATCGCCGGAAATCCTCCCGGGACTCAGGTGAGAGAGAGGGGGAGAATTCAAGGCTGCTTTGCATTAATCCTGCGTGTAGATAGCCCCGTGCACCAATCCTACAAAGGAATAATGTTGCTGCATGCTCATTGCAACTTCCCATGACTTTTGTGTGGCGGGGTCAGTGTGCCTTGGGGGTCTGCATGCTGGACTTGCGCCACATCCAGTTAACTTTTCTGGATGATTTTGGCTGTGTGCGAAGCAGCCTTTGTTGTTCTGTAACTCTGTGGCTGTGTGAGCCACCCTACCCCATTTAATGGGCTTAGCTGAATGCTGCCCACCTCTTCCGTCTCAGTGGGGAACGAATGCTCCGGGGGGGGGGTGTCATTGTCTGAGGCCTGCAAATGGAGTCAGGCAGGAGTTCTTGCCTGCCCCTACTCATGGTACTCATGGTAATTCCCAAGCATGCTGTAAAGCAGGATGGGGGAACCTTTGACCCTCTATATCAGTGTTTCTCAAACTTGGATCCCCTCCTGTTGTTGCACTACAACTCCCATCATTCCTAGCTATCAGCACCAGTGGTCAGAGATGATGGGAGTTATAGCCCAACAATAACTGGGGACCCAGGGTTGAGAAACACTGTTCTAGATTATCTTGGACTACACCTTTCCCCATCCCTGGCCATTGGTCTTGCTGACCAGGGTGGATGGGAGCTGCAGTCCAAGCAGCTTGCAGAGAGCCAAAGGTTCCTCAGCCTTGTGGTAAAGGCTAGCTGAGTTTCTGTGCTTTCGAGGACAGGAATAGGACCTTATCCAGTTTGGGACTGATCAAAACTGACAGTGAAGAAAAGAGCTGGTTGACCGGCAGTTCCTGCTTTCATTTCCAGATCTGCTTCCCATGGATTCGGAGGAGCAGAGTCGGCCCCGCAGGACCCCCCTCCAGCCTGTGGTGCAGCTGAAGGCCAGAAAAAGGCCAGAGAAGGTGAGGCTTGGGCAAGGATTAAGTCAGAGCGGGTAGGGACTAGCCCACATTTATTTTTTTTTAATGCAGCAGTTTTATTGTGATCCACATTTTATTCCACCATTATAGCCCTTTGTGGGCAGCGGAGGACAACTCAGCCCAAAGATTTAGTGTAAAAAAGTGCCTTTTGACTGAGTGTGTGTATGTGTTTGTTCCCAATATCAAGTTGTTGTCTTTGGGAAGAGGCCGTGACTTCAGGGGCCAAAACCGAATCTCCAAAGCAGGTCTTTAAAAACCTGCATCTTTCAGAAGTCTCTAGGCTGCTGAGGTAACCCATAGACAGTCCAGACTTTATTTTATGACTGCTGAGGTTTGATGAGAGGTTTTTCAGTTTTGTTATTTCCTTGCTGTTTTTTTTTTTTTAAAATATATTCTTCTTCTTTTGGTATATCACTAGCTTTGAGCATGAGGAAAGCAGCCTATAAATGCAAATTGGACCTGTAGAAAAACACCCAGAATTGTGGAGTGTTTCTATTCAGGGTTCAGCCAGCTAGCCAACCATGCCTTCCTTCAGAATAACCTCTTCCAGGGCTAGAAGCCCTCCATCTGTCTCACCATCCTTACCATTGGCTGTGCTGGAGTTAGAGTCCAGCAACAACTAGAGGAACATAGAAATCCTGGTTTGTATCCAGCTAAGATTTGCTTGCAATTGACCCATTAAAATTGATAGACCTCAATTGGTCATGCCCATTAATCTCAGCAGATCTACTCTTGTGTAGAACTAGCCTGGGATACAACCTCCTGTTTCCTTTTCCTCTTGGTCTGAGCTTTCACCCTGTTTAGTGAAATGACCACACATTGCATTTCCTGCTGGACTCTGTTCACTTGCCTCTCTGTCCCTTCCTTCTGTAGGATGTCCCATCGGCTGGCACACTCCCATCTGTCTCCAATGGCTGGAACGGGAAGCAGAAATCCACGGATGGCATCCACAGGCTCAGAGTTGATTTCAAGGTGTGGGGTGGGGACTATCTTGTTTGAGAGATGCATCTTTGAAATGATGATATTGAAACACGAGACAAATTATGGGCCACAAAATGCTCTTTGGGACACCCCTGCAAATCTCTCTGCTGGTGCAATTCAAGCTCAGCCAACTGCACATGAGCCAGAATGCCCTAAAATCTGCCCCCTACCTACCCCTCATTCACAAATCACACATACCAATTGTACTTTGAAGAGCACAGCTATGTCTAACTTGATGGCATTGCCAGAAATAATCTGGCTTTCCTAGCTGCTTGGGAGCACTGCTTTCATACCAGCAGGGTAGAGTTGGGTGGGAAGAGAGAGGAGAGGAGGCTGCAGTGAGCTTACAGCGATGCAGTGGCCACAGGTTTTGGCAACCCCAGCCATTTGTGGCCAAAGGCCAAGAATGATGGGAGTTTCAATCCAGTAACGCTTAAAAGAGGCACAGGTTCCCCACCTCTGGGCTTGGTGATCTCCAATCCCTTTCAATTCAGAGATTTGCTCCATCTAGCTCTTTTCACAGCTATCCCTCTGCCCCCACCCAAACTTGTGTCTCTTGTAGGAGGACTGTGACCTGGAGAACGTCTGGCTGATGGGTGGCCTCAGCATCCTCACCTCGGTGCCGGTCACCACGCAGGTGGTGTGCCTGCTGTGTGCTAGCAAGGGGTTCCATCAGGTAGGTCTTGAGGAATGGGGTGAGGATACCTGGATTCTAGGATTTCCAGCATCTCAGTTGTGTGGGGTGGAGGGAACGGATTGCGAGCCCCATTCAGAAGGTTGGGGAGGGGGGCACTTGAGGTCTTCTATCCAAACATAGATATAAACCTGCTCCTTGATCTCAGGAACCATCATGCCTAATTGGGATACAAATGCATAGCAAATAGACCAGGCCTTGTTTTGTACCTGGAACAGGGTAGGGGACATTGGGGTTGCTTCTAACTTGCAGAGAGTTTCTGGCATCCGTGTATCAAAGCACATCTAATGCATCTGCCCACCATGTGCTTTGCAGCTTGTGTTCTGCCAGGTGTGCTGTGACCCCTTCCACACCTTCTGCCTGGAGGAGGATGAACAGCCGTTGCCCGAGCAAGAGGAAAGCTGGTGTTGTCGCCGCTGCAAATTCTGCCATGTCTGCGGTCGCAAAAACAAGGCATCCAAGGTAAGGCGGAGTTTTTCCCCCCAGTGTGGGATCTGTGCAAGGGGGGAGGGTCTGTGGAAGTAAACATGGCTGCTTACAGGGGCTGCACACCCCTCCCATGCTCTCGTGATCCCTACACAAAACACAGCTGGAGATGGAAGGGGTGGCCTCACCACTTCAGGAATGCAGGTCCCAAGAGATTACCCACAAAGCAATGTAACCCTAGGCATTTAAAAAAAGAAGAAAAAGACACCCCCGTCGCCCCTCAACTAGAGTGTGAGCAAAGTTTTTTAGCAGCATGCAAGGAAAGGGGATATCTAAGTGTTTTAAAGAGGAACAAGGAGGGTTTGGCAGTGTCTTGGCTGTCTGAAGAATAGGAATGCGAGGAATGCATGACCCCAAGATTTTATGCATTAAAGGCAGGTGAAGTTATATCCATAACATCATGGGGAGAAGTTTGGACAGGGATGGTAAGGAGAAGCATCTTTGTCATGATATCTGATGCCATGACCCTTTGGTTTGAAAGGATCCCAAGAACCTGATTTCCCGGGTAGGTTCCTACATGTGAAACCAAGAGCCATGGCCTGCTCTCTGCATTTTGATCACCTCTGTAAAAGCAGAGGCATATGCACCCGCTTTGCGTTGTTCTCTCCTGCCTGTCTTCTTTGCATTTCTCATTGGGATTTCTGTCGTACCTGTGATTAGTTGCAATGAATTCCTGCCCCCCAAAACATGCGTAATGGCCTACTTTCCCTCTCCTTGTTCCTCAACCTGCCACAGCAACTGCTGGAGTGTGAGCGCTGCAGGAACTGCTATCACCTGGCTTGCCTTGGGCCCAACTACCCCACTAAACCTTTCCGTAAGAGGAAGGGCTGGGTAAGTGTCTTGCAGATTCCCGGCACCCCTCTAGTTCGGCAGAGCCTTCCCTCGCTTGTGTTTTAGCTGCTAACCTGTCTCCTTCATCCTCTCCCTATTCAGATCTGTTCGGCCTGCATCCGCTGTAAGAGTTGCGGGACAGCTCCAGGGAAGAACTGGGACACGGAGTGGTCTAGTGACTACAGCTTGTGCTCTGCCTGCTCTGTGCTCTACGATAAAGGTGAGCATAGCGGAATTGCCTGGGAAATGCCATGGGTTTCAGTTTGAGCTGTGCCAGGTAAGGCATTGCGAGGGGCTGACATTCCACAAACAAGTTCACATATTTTGCTCACACAATGCATGTCTTCCTTAGCCCTAGACAGCAAAGCCTTACACAGCACTGCGACCCAAATAGTTGTACTCTTTCTTTCCAACTAGTTCACCCATTCATTTACATTGTCCTCTGAAACTTCTCTTCCAGGGGCCTCTCCTCTTCTGGGATTTAATGGGCAGCTACTGGGGGGGGGGGAGAGAAAGCTTTTTTGGGGGGTTGGCCTCTCACCTTGCCATGGCTTCCCCAAAGAGGCTTGACAGATGTGTGTTCTGGTGATGTTCAGATGGCAGGCAAATCCTGGACTTTTAGAAATCCTACATTTTTATTTTGTTTTTAAAAAATTATGCAGTTGATGTAGAGGCTGTCCTGTTTGAGTTTTTTTATGTTTTACAAGCAGCCTTGTACCTGGATTCTAAGAAACCAGAACATCAGTGAAGTTTTGAAATTGGTGTTTAAGATCTTAATTCTTAAGTCTTAATTCAAAATTGTATCCAATCATAGACAGAAGCCTACTCCTTGATCTCAGGAACCATCATGTCAAATTTGGATGCGGTATCTGAAGAGGTGTCCTGATGCATAGCGAACAGGCAAACAACTTTCCAAAGCGTAGATTGATGATGCTGTTTATACTGCAATTCATTGTTTTATATTGATTAGCTTACCTGATTTTGGACTCAGAAGGTGTCGGATATATACGGAGCAAATAAATAAAGGGGGAACGAATACACAGCTTATTTTGGGAGGGCTTTGAATCTCACCTGACCTGCAGAAGAAGATTCCATTAGCTTGTTCTCTGCCTCCCTCTTTTCTCATCCAGGTAACTACTGCCCAATCTGCTTGCACTGCTATGAAGACAATGACTACGAGAGCAAGATGATGCAGTGTGCCAAGTGTGACCACTGGGTTCATGCCAAGTGCGAGGGACTCTCAGGTTTGTTCTGAACCCAGAGTAACATGACCTTAAATGCTGCTGCATCACAGATCCCTTTCCCTCCTTCACATCTGCTTACCTGCTTACATCTCAAATGGCCAGGAGGAGAAATAATGTGGGGGAGAGTTGTGGCAGAGTCAGGAGAAGACAACAGAGGCAATTGAGAAGCGAATGCAAGTCACAGCCTCTGTTAAATTGCCTATGATATGCTCCCCTTTTTGACCTTCTGGCTCGGTCTTTCCCTTGACAGCATATGCCTGCCCATCTTGCTAGCGTTGGTGTGTGCAGCAGGGTGGCCTGAGAACAGCATGACAGTCTTTGGGCTAAGATTGGGCATCTCTGATGTGTTCCCACCCCCCTCTTACAGATGAAGGCTATGAGATCTTGTCCAACTTACCCGAGAGCGTCATATACGCTTGCCGGCCCTGCTGCGGCAGTGACAAGGCCAAGTGGCGGGAAGTCCTCACCTTGGAGTTGCGCAAAGGTCTCCGGCAGGTGCTCCAGGGGCTGATGAGTTCCAAGTGTGTCACCCCGCTGCTTCAGTGCACACAGGTATGTTCTCTCCAGGACATGCGTAACAGCAGGGAGTTGTGCTTTTAAAATCACCGTTCTTGATCTGGCTGCCCTACTGAAGGAGATTTTTCTTGGCCCCATTCGCAGGCACACTTTGGGCATGGCTGGGCTGGACGCATCCGTGTCCAGCACTCTTCAAACACAATTTCACTCCTTCCTTTGTCCTTTGATCTGGATGCCCATTCCTTGGCTAGGTGGGAAGATGCTGGGATAGCTCAGTCGGCAGAGCATAAGACTCTTAATCTCAGATGCTCAGAGTCGTGAGTTTGAGCCTCGTGTTGGGTGAAAAGATTCCTGCGTTGCAGGAGGTGGAATTAGATTACCCTCGTGGTCCCTTCCAACTCTATGGTTCTATGACTTCAGCTTTCCTTGATATTTGAGTCTGTAGGTTGCTTACATCAGTGTTCCCCAACCTTGGGCCTCCAGCTGTTTTTGGACTACAACTCCCATCATCCCTCGCTAGCAAGACCAGTGGTCAAGGATAATGGGAATTGTAGTCCAAAAACAGCTGGAGGCCCAAGGTTGGGGAACACTGGTTTACATGATGGGGGGGGGGGATGTAGTATCGAGTGACATCCCTAAGGATAAAAGGAATGTATTCCTTTACGCAACCGCGGCAGCCAGAATCATAGTGGCAAAAAAATGGAAAACTGATAAAATACTAGAATTAGAATGGAGAACCAAATTTCTTGAATTCGTGGAGATGGCAAAATTAACAGCATCAATTAGAGGCTACTCTAATCAAAAAATTAATAAGGAGTGGGAATGCATTAAGGAATACATGAAAAAAGTCGGTGCTGGAGTTTAAAAATTAATATGCAAAAGTTCAAAAGGCGCAAGGAGATAGGATAATAATATATTAAGGATGGAATAACAAATAAAGTGGATAACTCAACAATAACAAAAATAATAAGAGGTGAAGAAGATTGCACACAGGTGAAGGGAAGTACTAGGCTGTGGGGGAGGGAGGTGAAGGGATTAATTGAAATTGTTAAAGATTGGTATAGGATTTAAGAGATTTAAATTTTTATAAAGATCTATAAGGAAAGCAGAAAGAAATATCAAGTAAAGGTGTTGGAGATCAGAAGTAAAGGAGATCAATGTAAATGAAAACATGAAATTTACGGTTTTGTTACATATTATTTTATTTTGGAGTTGTCTGCTTATTTTGGAGTTGTTTGTTGTAAAGAATGTATATTATGTGAATAAAATAATATAGGATATGAAATTGGGGGGGAAAGATAAAGGGGTGTGTGTGTGGAATCTTCGAGATTATGGGAACTGTTTTGATTTATTGCAACACAGGACCTTTATGTCACAGAGTTCTTTGCATGCTGTAGGCAGGGGTGGGGTGGAGGCTGCAGAACAGGTGGCAGTGCTCCATTTTTCTCTGTCCTTTGCCAGTGCTGCCCGGATGATGGCGTGAAGGTTCACCTGCGGCCCTGTGATCTGCGCACTGTCAACAAGCTGTTTGAACAGGGTCACTACTCGTCCGTGGTGAGTGTTGGGAGCAGGGATTCCAGGCTGGAACGGGAGCAAGGCCTCTGACCTCGGCTGAGCTGCTTTCTCTCTTTGCAGCATAGCTTCAATGAGGACATGGTGGGGGTCCTGCTGGGGCACATGGAAGAAGACCAGACCGGCCTTATGGCAAAGGCACTCTACATCGAGGTAACTCTGTGCGATCTGGGTTTGGTGGGGAGGAGGGATGTGTGGTCTGGATTAAACTAACTTGAGTGGGAATTGGGGGGGGTGCGGGGGTGTTTGTGCACATGCTCCACGCTGGCTTCGGAGCACTTCCTCCCCTGCAGTTCGGCACAGCCTCTCTCCCTGAGCAGCCTTGTGATTGCCTGCTTTTTATCTTTCCAGCTGATGGAAAAGTTCTTCAGCTGGTTTGATGCTCAGGATGTAAAGCACTGGACCCGCAGCAGCTCCCTTCCCAAGTGAGTGCTCAGTAGCTGAAAGCACCAAAGTCATGCCTCCCCCTCACCAAAGGTGTCCATGCACCTGGTGCTCTTTTTTGGGGGGTGGGTGGGGGGGAATTGGAGGATTCAGACGCACCACGGACCGTTGTGTGCAATTCAGTATGGAAGTTCCAATGGCATTTTGGGAATCTGTAGAGGGGCTCAAAATAGGAGCTGTGTACAAACTACAAATGGGACACGGGTGGCGCTGTGGGTTAAACCACAGAGCCTAGGACTTGCCGATCAGACGGTCGGCGGTTCAAATCCCCGCAACAGGGTGAGCTCCCGTTGCTCAGTCCCTGCTCCTGCCAACCTAGCAGTTCGAAAGCACGCCAGAGTGCAAGTAGATAAATAGGTACCTCTCCGGCGGGAAGCTAAACGGCATTTCCGTGCGCTGCTCTGGTTCGCCAGAAGTGGGTTAGCCATGCTGGCCACATGACCCGGAAGCTGTACGCCGGTTCCCTCGGCCAATAAAGCGAGATGAGCGCCGCAACCCCAGAGTCGGTCACGACTAGACCTAATGGTCAGGGATCCCTTTACCTTTACTAACTACAAAAACCATCCAGGCCCAACATAATCTGTTTTCCTTGAAATTTGCTGCTACTCCAAGTGAATAGAGTGGGAATTTGAATTGGTTAAGGGCGTGGAATATACACAGCCAGGTCTCCTCTTCCTTTTTGTCTCACTTTTTGTTTGGTAAGGTGACACTGGAAATCTGTATTCTCACCACAGTCTAATCGTGAGTCTAATCCATCATAGGTGCAGATGAGAGATAAGAGGGTGAGATCACAGTAAATTCATGGGGATGGGGCAGACTTGGCCCTGTGTCTCCCAGTGGCAAGACGTTTTATCTGTTCACAGATCCCACAATTGGCTTTAGATCCTGTTCTTTTCTTACCACCTCCCCTTTTTATTTTTATTTTTGCATTTCAGTCGCTGGCTTCAAGCCTGTTCTATATCTATTCCTGTGGTCTGTTTCAAACTCTGAACTGGGGTTTCCTTAGAACCAGAGCTTCTGCAGCCCCTCACAACTTCTTCTTTTCTCCCCAACAGTGGCATGCTTCCTAACGCTGTTCTGCCTCCCTCCTCTGACCACATCTATGCTCAGTGGAGGCAGCCTGAGGAGGTCATCTCGGCTGCCAACAGCCACCTGACTTCTACTGGGTCTGAAAAGACAGGTGAGATTTTGGTTTTCATCAGGCATAGGCAAACTCAGCCCTCAGGATGTTTTTGGGACTACAACTCCCATCATCCCTGACCACTGGTCCTGTTAGCTAGGGATGATGGGAGTTGTAGTCCCAAAACATCTGGAGGGCCAAGTTTGCCTATGCCTGGTTTTCATGGAGTAGAAGCTGCCTCTCTACATGCAGACTCCCTTGGTTTTTACAATTGCCCAGGAGAACTTTGGCTGCTGCCGTTCTCTTGCTAGAAGGGAACATAAGAAGCTGCCTTATACCAAGTCAGGGCATTGGACCAACTAGCTCTGTATTGTCTACACTGACTGATAGTGAACCTCCAGGTATAAAATGGGTCTCTCTTAGCTGTACCTGGAGATGCTGGGGACTCAACCTGGGATGTTATGCATGCAAAGTCATGTGCACTATGCTTGAGGCTTGTCACTCTGTATTTCCTTCTTTCTCTCCTGGTTCCCTCTACATCAGAGTTTCCCAAACTTGGGCCTCCAGCTGCTTTTGGACTACAATTCCCATCATCCCTAGCTAGCAGGACCAGCTGTCAGGGATGATGGGAATTGTAGCCACGCTGTTTTTGGAGACCCAAGTTTGGACAACTGCTCTACGTCAAAGGTTGGAAACCCATGGCCCTCCAGTTGTTGTTGGGACTCCTAATCTCCAGCATGGCCACTGGGGATGTGTGATGGGAGTTGGAGTCCAGCGACATCCAGAGGGCCAGAGATTCCCCACTCATGCTCTGCACAGAAGATCTCTGTGTTCTTTCTGGAAGATACTCTCTGAAGGGATGTTGGGGGTGGGGCTTCTTGCCCTCCAGCGGCTGAAGCTCAATGCCTAACCGCTTTCCTTCTCTCCCTGTAGCTGGGAAAGACTTGGAACATGCCGTGCTGCAGCAGCCGTTGGATGACCCTGAGGACAAGAGACAGTGTGCCTTGTGCCTCCAGTATGGAGATGCTCCTTCCAAGGTGAGACTACACCCTTCTGCTTTGATAAGAACATAAGAAGGACCATTTTGGATCAGACCCAATGGCTTGTGCATCCTGGCATCCCTGTTCCCCACAGTGGCCAGTTGGGAAGCCCAAAAGCAGGATATGTGCACGATAGAGCCCTCCTGCTGCTGTTGTTCCTCTAGTGCAGGAGTTGTCAACCTGGTCCCTACCGCCCACTAGTGGGCATTTCAGGATTCTAGGTGGGTGGTAGGGGGTTCTGTGGCACAAGCCGAATCCTCCTTCCATTGAACACTGGTGGGTGGTGAGGAAATTTTACCATCAAGAAAGATGCATTAGTGGGCAGTAGGTATAAAAAGGTTGACTACCCGTGCTCTAGTGACTGGCATTCTCGGGCACACTGTCTCTCAGCCTGGAACTATGTAGCCATTGGGGCTAGTATCTTACCGATGGAAAGTGTCCTAGCTGCACCTTTTTGAGGCTATATTGAGAGAATAAAGGGAGAAGTGTGGGAGAACCAAATCCACTGGCTTTGTAGGGTGGTTTTGTTTGTTGTTGTGGAGGAGGCAGCTTAAGTGGAGGATTGGACAGGGCCAGGAAATCTATAACCCCTGGATCCTGTCTCGTGTCCGGGAGGTGACCATCTGAACCCCTTGCAAATCCCTTCCTCATGGCTAGACCTTGAGGTGTTGCCTTCCCCCTCCCTCTTCAACATGAGCTCTCTTCCTGCCCTCCAGGACGCAGGGAGGCTGCTGTACATCGGCCAGAACGAGTGGACGCACGTCAACTGTGCCATCTGGTCAGCCGAGGTCTTTGAGGAGAACGATGGCTCCCTGAAGAACGTGCATGCTGCCGTAGCCCGGGGCCGGCAAATGGTGAGTTGGGCTTCTCTCCATTCAGCTCTGTAGAAGAGGGGATAGGACCAGACCCTCCTTGTGGCCAGAGCTGGATTTATGTACAGTGGTACCTCGGGTTAAATACTTAATTCGTTCTGGAGGTCCGTTCTTAACCCGAAACTGTTCTTAACCTGAAGCACCACTTTAGCTAATGGGGCCTCCTGCTGCCGTGCCGCTGGAGCACAATTTCTGTTCTCATCCTGAAGTAAAGTTCTTAACCCGAGGTACTATTTCTGGGTTAGCAGAGTCTGTAACCTGAAGCGTATGTAACCCGAGGTACAACTGTATAAGCTAAACAAGCTATAGCTTAGGGCCCCACTCTCGGGGGGGGGGGGCAGAAAAATTTAAAGGGAAAAAAACCTGGATGTATATTTCCAAAATATAAGATAAAAAACAAATAAAGTAAAACCTACATACAGCAACCGTGTTTTGTGTTGTGTATGGACCTATAGCATATATGTAACACAAAAAACAGTGACAATTTGTTGTTGACAAAGGACAGCTGGGCATATAAAGGGCCTCATTAACTTCAGTAGCTTAGGGCCTCATCAAACACAAGTCCGGTCCTTCTTGTGGCCTCAGTAGAATTCCCACTATAAGCGAGGGTCCTGAAAACTTCATTGCTGAATAGGAGCAAGGAAACTTTTATCGGTCCACATTGCCACAATTCAAAGACACGTTCCAACCAGGCAAAAGTATTCAAGGAAGAGGGCATGGGAAGGGAGCCTTGTGATAGTTGGAGTCAGGGGAGATGGGGGCGGAGCCTAAGGAGGGTTCTGTGGGCCAGATAGAGAGGCCTGGGGGCATTTGCTCTTGAACCCGAGGCTCCCCACCCCTGCTGTAGAGGACCGAACTAGCCTGCTCCTGAAGCGACCCACTGATGCTGCCCATATTTCAGCCTTAGTTTTGCAGTCACTGCTGCTCAAAACCTTTCTTTAAAAGTCAATCTCTGAGATTCTTGGTATGCTGAATTTTGCTCCAGTAATTGAATTTCCACAATTGGACACAGCATATGAATAGCGATGTGGACATGATGGTTTAACAGCTGTCCAGTCTTTTTCGTCAGTCGGATCTTATGTCCCCTGGACCCGCTTCATACTTAGAGCCTCCACTTAAATTAAGAATCAAAGCTCCTCTCCTTCCCACCCACCCCCCGGCCAGGGTGGAGCTGAAAACTCCTTCCAAGTGTTCACTGCTGTGAGAACAGTGCTTGGATATTACTACAGATCTTATCAATCAACTAGAAAGTCCTAGCAAGACTGCATCGTCAACATGGCTGCTTTCTGCATCTCATTGCATTGATGTGTAGGGTGATCTTGATGATGAGGAAAAGAGAGGAAGGAATGGGGTGTTCGGAGTGCATGTTTGTCTCTATAATGTGTGTATAAATGCCCTCCCCAAATTACATCTTGGTCAGAAATGAATGCAGACTGATGATTTTGCTCCTTGGGGACATTTTGGCCCTCTGCGTCTTTGCTTAGTGCCACACACGTTATCCCTTGCCCTGCTGCAGTGGCGTTCCTTCCACACCTTTGACATACCTCTCTCTCCCCCCCACCCCTTAGCGCTGCGAACACTGTCAACGTACGGGGGCCACGGTTGGCTGCTGCCTCTCCGCGTGCATCAGCAACTACCACTTCATGTGTGCTCGCCTCTGCCAGTGCACCTTCCAGGATGACAAGAAAGTCTTCTGCCAGAAGCACGTTGACCTCCTGGATGGGACAGTAAGTGGGGAGGGCACCATCAGGCTTCCTGTCGCCTCTGGGATGAGTGGGTCGTGGGTGGGACAGTTCTGTTAGGCCTGGCAGTTTTGTCTTCTGAAGCTTGGTCACTGCAAATAGAATTTAAGAGGGTCCCTTGGCCATGTTGTCTGCCTTTTTAGGAGATAGTTGCTGAAGATGGGTTTGATGTCTTGCGCCGCGTCTACGTTGACTTCGAGGGCATCAGCTTTAAGAGGAAGTTCATGGTGGGCCTGGAGCCAGACACCATCAACATGATGATAGGTAATTATATGGGGAGAGGGCAGGAGAGCAGCACTTTGCTGTGCAAACACTGTGGTCCAGAGTAGATGGGATTTTCTTCTCTAGCAAGTGGGTGGTTCTGCAGTTGAACATGCAGGGAATAGGAGGGACCAGCTTGCTTCAGAATGGAGCGGAAGGATCTGCAACTGGAAATGGATTCATCACCGCTCTTTGCTCCTTGTATCCATCACGCCTCTGTTCTGGCAGTGTCTGCGCTGGTTATCTCAAACGCCAGCAAATAAGCTTGTTGTTAATACTTAATGGGAGCAGGGAGAGGGAGGGAGGGAGGGCGTCGCCTACAAGAGAAAAAGTAAACTCTGAAACCATTGGGGTGGAGGGGACATTTGTCCCCTCTGAACTATATCTTAGATTGCATCTTGTCCCATAGTGCCAATGCCAGCTAAGCCAGCCCCTGTCTGCGTGCCTACACCTTGAGTTCCTGCATCTTGGCTAGGCCCATTCTGGGAACCCAGAAACTAACTTTCTTGGTTCCCTTGTAGACGGAGTGTAGGATACCCTAATTTAGCCTCTCCAGAGGTGCCTGAAAGGCAGAAAATCTTAGCAACTATTCTTTATCCTTTCCCTTTGCTCATGCGCTAATTACCATGGGACGCCGTCCATTGGGACACCCTCAGGTACAAACTCCGTTGAAACAGAAGCTTCTGCAGCAGAACTCTCCACAGTGGATTGTATCCATTAGGTCTGATAGGTTTTTCTCTCTCTCATGCTCTGCCATCCGTAATAGCCCCCCTAACCCACATCCTGGGGCAACTGCCTTTCTGTTAGCTTCATTTTCGCTCTGTTTCTGGCTCTCTGCTCAATGTATTTCTGCTTCCAGGCTCCATGAAGATCGACAGCTTGGGGATGCTGACAGATCTGTCCGAGTGCGAGGGACGCCTCTTTCCCGTAGGCTACCAGTGAGTATCCGCATTAAAGTTGGTAGCAGCCTCACACCCACCTTAAGTGACAAAGAAAGAACAATCCCATGCTAGCTGTCCTGAGGATCATCACCAGGGGAGCCGTTATTGCGGGGGCGTGTATGGATACGAGATGGCTTTTGGCAGGGGATACCCAGAAGAAAAGGACTGGGCAGCTGCTTCTGTGCCACGCTGCTTCAAAATTCTCTGCCAGCTTTAGGAGTCCTCACAGCATTTGGGGCCGTTCTTTCAGCTCTGATTTGGTCAGGCATGAAGAGCAAGACCCAGTTTCCAAAATCGCATTGAGACCACGTTTTCCTCTGAAATCATGCTAAAATCACATTTACTGAGCAAGCAATGCTTGCCTCTTGCATTTGATTATGAGGTCGAAAGACCCCGAGCTCCTTTTTAGGCAGTCAAAATCCAAGAGCACTCAACACGTGGAAGTTGATCAGGCTGCCTTCACTGTGTGCCCAGGATTCCTGGATTTCACCCATGTGAAAAAGGGTTTGGGTGTCCTGGGTGGCTGTTCACACCGTTGAAGCTAATTGCACTCTTTCCAGGGAGCTGCACTCAGTCCTGGCTCCTGGATCTTACCTGTGTGGTGCCTGCTTTTGCAAGCACTGGTTTGTTGCATTCACACTCCCCATATTTGGGTATGGGTGGATCTTGAGAGAGACACTCAAGAATTGAAAATGCAATTTGTGTCTGAAGCATCCCTTGGTGGTTTATGTACTGAACATTTTGAGTATTTAATAGGAAGGGAGGTGTGTGTTAATGTCGCTCTTCTCTTAATACAGTATTAAATTAATGGTATCAGAAAACTTTCCCACTGTGGTTGCTGCTGTGCGGATGTTTGCAGCACTCTGCATCCCTCAAGTAACCTCTCCAGATGAAAAATTGCCCACTGTTTGCCTTCCTTAAAAGGATTGTCATACAGTTTCCCATTTATAATAATCACAGGCTAGTGAAATAATAGAAATACAGGTTTTTAAAAAATCATTTCGCTCCTTATTTTAGTCTAAACCCATTCATTTTATCTGGCATGAAGGGTTCTACTGAATAGATGCTGAAGCAGATACTGTCTTAGCATGGATTAGCTTACCCTTTACGCCATCCTCTTGGCAGGGTGGCTCAAGAGAAGGGAGGGACTTTATCCTCCTCCACATCTCCTTGGGAGCTTTCGGCACGTTTCTTATGGTTGAAGAGATTAGGTGATGGCGGGTGTGAAACCAAAGTGTGGTCATTATTCCAGGTGGATTAATGCACAGTGTGGTGTGTTTAGGTACCTGCACACATGGCATGGGGGATTATTTGCAACCACTCTTTTCCTTCCCTCCCATTTTTTTAATTTTACCAATTGGAAAATGCTTGTAACCGATCTCTCTTTCCCCCTCTTTTAGTGTGAATGAGGGCTGTGTAGGATGCAGTTCAGGATGCTCTGCATCTCACAGCGGCCAATCAGATATTGCGTCGTCACCTGTAACGACATACGAGATTTGTAGCATAATGTGGCTACATGGGTCACAGCAGCCTTTGCCAACCTGGTGCCCTCCAGATGTTTCTAACTACAACTCCCAGCCAGATGCTGGGAGTTGGTGAAGGCTGGCTTTCAGGTCCCTACCCAGTAAGCTTCTAAATAGCTAACATCTTTTAAGTTTGCTGCTACAACATTTATTCCCCAACTTTTCTCCAGAGAGCTCAAGTTGGAGGACATAGTTCTCCTTGTTATCCTCACGACAACTCTCTGAAGTAGATTAGAGTGGGGGTTGGAGACACCCAGTGAGCTTCAGGGCCTAGTGGGGATTGGCACTCTGGTCGGCAAGGTCCTAGACCCCAAACCCTAGTCATCATACCACATTGGCACTCAACATATTCCCCAGCTGTCAGAATCCACTCTTGCAGCTGTGCAGAAAGATGGGCCTTGATTTGACTAGCTGCCATGTAGATTCTTTAAAAGCTCCATAACAACCAGAACCAGAAAGCCGCCTTTCTCCTTTGCCCTCTCCGCAGTCTTCTCTCGTTTGCTTCTTGCTGTGTTCTGTCTAGCAAGAGCCATGGAAGTGTCTCCCATTTAATTCTGCAGGGTTTTGCCAGACTTGGGAAGAGTTTCCCTGCCTTTGAAAAAGGACAAAAGATCCTAGCGATCCTCTGCAGTAGCGCACACAGCCTGGGAAACTTGTTTTTCAGCAGGTATCCTTTCCCCTTTCTTTAAAAGGGCAAGGCATGTCTCTACCTGAGGCCTGGGTGCCAACATGTCTGCTTCCAGGTGTTCATAGGAAGGTTGACAGCCATTCTCGGTATGCCAGTGCCCTGCAATTATGGACTGTGATACACAAAGATAGCTACTCTTTACACAGCCTCTGAAAATGTTTTCCTGGTTGTGTGCCTTTTCTTCCCTCTGGCTCTTTAAACGTTTGCTTTCTGGAACTGCCCACTTGGCTTTCATCTGGCAAAAGCAAATCAAACGTCACATGAAAATCTCTGATGCTTGCTTCCTCAATGCTAGTCAGGGATGCAGAGACGAGAGAAGTTCTTTTTCTTCTTCTCTGAAGTTGTGTGAATTGCTCTCTCTCTTCCCCAACCTGGTGGGCGCCGGATGTTTTGGACCAACTCCCATCAGTCCCTGACCAGCACAGCTGGAGGGATATGCCATCTGAAACATCTGGAACCCACCAGGTTATGCCAATATGCCGGCCAAGTGTGCCAAGAGAGACCAAACATGGAGCCTGGCACGCTTCCCTTGTGCAGCTTTGCTCACTGTCCGTGCCGATCCAAAAGTCCTCCTGCCTCTCTGCTTGGCCGGTAGCAGAGTGATCACAGCGGTTAGAAAGCAATTGCAGCGTGTGGGTAATAATTCAGAACAAACACAAAGGCGTTCCTTATCTTCTTAGCCTTTAATCATGAAGTTTAACAGCATAAATTCAGACCTGGCGAAAGCTCGCCCATCCTCCCTCTCGCATAGTGTACCAGAGGCAGACTGAGACACTCAGAGTCAAACCACTCCCGTAAGTGTTTGTGACCACGCCTCAGGAAAAAGACGTCACCCAGAACTCCTTAACCCTGTGAGTTCTGAAGTATCTGCTGGAATGTGCCAACAAACATTCACAAATCGGTTTTGCAAAACCTTGGAGCAGGGCTTTTTATCTGTTTATGGATAACCTGCTCCACCCATGGTGAACCATCTAAAGGCCCTATCCGAAGGATGGAGAACCTGTGGCCTCATCTGTGAGGTCAGGCTCCAACTCCTATCATCCCCAGCCAGCGTGACCAGTAGTCAAGGATGATGGGTGTTATAGTTCAATAACTTCTGGAGGGCCACAGGTTCCCCATCCTTAATTCCAATCCCCTAACCGCTAGGGATTTGCCACCAAGGATAGGAGGCCACTTGGTTGCAATGGGGGCTGGTCCATTGGGGCAAATGGGGCACTGCCTCACCAACCTTCACCTTGAGGTCTCCTAGCCCACCTGTGGTCTTACTTGCAACCATTCCAAAGGGTGGCTCTGGCTGTCTTGCTTCTTGCACCTTTGCCTCGGCGTTACCCATGTACAACTAAGTAGGGGCGGGTGCAAAACTTAGTTGACTCTGCCAGTCATTGGTTCCACTTACTGTTAGACACCTTGCTTTCCTCCCAGCAATCCTGCGCCACTGCTTTGAGCAAGCAGCCCCATGGCAGCCAGAAGGCGATTCTGATGGGACTGCCTTTGTATTCCTTCCACCCCCAGGTGTTCCCGTATTTATTGGAGCACGGTGGACGCCCGCAAGCAGTGCTGGTACAAGTGTCGCGTCTTGGAGTACCGGCCGAAGCTGAGTCAAGAGGAGCCTGATGCCTCGGGAGTGCAGGAGGAGAACCACACGATAGTGCACAGCCCAGCGGCCCCTGCAGGTAAGGGGATCTGGGATGTGCAGCTGGGCTGGCTTTTGGATACCGTCATCCTCTCCATCTGCAGTAGGAAGTCTGGGTGGTGATACGTTTTCCTGCCCACTTGCATGCTGTGGGGGGACGCTCTTCATCCAGTTTTACCTGACAAAGAGGTTAAAAGTCAAATCCTTTAAGCCAGTTTAGTGGTGAAGCTACTTCTCTGGGGCAAGTAAAGGTAAAGGGACCCCTGACCATTAGGTCCAGTCGTGGCTGACTCTGGGGTTGTGGCGCTCATCTCGCTTTATTGGCCAAGGGAGCCGGCGTACAGCTTCCGAGTCATGTGGCCAGCATGACTAAGCCGCTTCTGGCGAAGCAGAGCAGCGCACGGAAATGCCGTTTACGTTCCCGCTGGAGCGGTACCTATTTGTCTACTTGCACTTTGGTGTGCTTTCGAACTGCTAGGTTGGCAGGAGCTGGGACAGCAATGGGAGCTCACCCCATTGCGGGGATTCGAACCGCTGACCTTCTGATCAGCAAGTCCTAGGCTCTGTGGTTTAACCCACAGCGCCACCCGCATCCCTATCCTTTCTGCTCAAAACCAGAATACAGTTTTACCTTGGTTGCTGAACTCCTTGGAACTCATACATTTCGGCTCCCGAACAATCGAAAACCAGAAGTGATTGTTCCAGTTTTCAAATGATTTTTGGAAGCCACCTTTGAACGGTTCCGGGAGTCGAACGGACTCTTGGAACGCATTCTGTTTGAGAACCAAGATTTGGGTTGGGGCCTGTCGCCCTTCAAAGTTTTTGGACTCCAACTCCCATAAATGGGGAGGGGGGGCTGGGAGAGAAAAATAAAAGCAAATGTATATAAGAGTACAAGTCTTCAGCCCATGTAGACCAAATGGGCAAATAATCTGTTCTGGAATAAGGCAGTTTTCTTGGTTCTGTGCTGTCTTTTCTCAGAACAAAGCCCACAGTAAGGGTTGCCGGCTTCTGGGCGCTGCCATTGCCATGCTTGGTCTCTTGTCATGTGCCTTTTCTTGTTTTCAGATCCTAAACTTGGGAATGAGCACCTTCAGGATGTGCCCCCTCCACTGCCGCCGCTGGAGCGCCACTCCCCCGCGCAGAACCCAGGGCCTCTGCCACCTCCGGAGTCTGCGGCCTCCAAACACAGGTCTCTCACTGGAGCTCGCATCAAAGTGCCCAACTACTCCCCTACTCGGCGACCCATAAGTGGGGTGTCATCCCGCCCGCTGCCTTCTCCTGGTGAGTAGCTTCAAGGCCACGTAGGCAGAGTAGGCAGCACAGAGGCAAGAGGGTCTGAAACAGAGGCCAGCAGCTGGATACTCCAAGGCCAATTCTTGCTTTGAAACAAGGCTAATGGAGCAGGAGAAGCAGGAGAGGAGCATTAGCGAGTGCAGGGAGTATGGGGCATGGGGCATGAGCCCATTGGTGCTTCAGAGATGGGGAGAGGTTCTGACATGCCTGTGCTCCGCTGCCGTCCTTTGCATGTGGGTTGTGATATTGTTGTGTCTGAGTGGCTGGCTGATAGAGAGGGTGTTTGAGGTAGACCCTGGGAAGTCATGGCCAGTCAGCGTAGACCAGGGGTGAGGAACTGCAATGGCTGCATTCCTTTCTGGGCAACTTTCCAAAAACCACACAACGGGGGGGGGGGGCGGGCAGAGGCAAAAATGGGCGGAGCAATTTTGCCTTTGTTCAGTAGGCCGGTTTCTACATACACAAACACCTCTTTCTATCCAGAGGCCTTACCAGAGTCTAAGGGCGCATTCCAGCTGGGCAAAAGCACTCTGGGTGTGGAATGGGGCCAGTGATAGAATCGTAGAGTTGAAAGGGGACCCCGAGGGTCATCAAGTCCAACCCGCTGCATCCATGACGAATGGCCATCCATGTGTTGTCTGAGAAGTGTTCCCAGAGCCAGAGAGAGAGGCCTGGAAGGTGGCATTCAGACCCCCAGCCTGAGCTTTCCCATCCCTAATACTGAGCTAGACAGACACAGTGCTCTGACTCCAAACATAGGAAGCCGCTGTCTACTAGGTTCCTCAAAAGTTGCAAGTTGTCACATGGGGGAGGGAGGCGAGTTGTTCCCTGTTCGGCTAGTGCATTTGTGCATCTGCCTGTTTTGCTTCCCACCCCCTGTTGACATGCTCTTCCTGTTCCCTCCACCACAGGGAGCGCATCATCCATGTCCCACCACATCTTGACGGTGGGCGACCCCGACTTCCCCCCTCCACGCCGCACGCAGCGCCTCAGCCCCCTGTCTCCCAGCAGCGTCCCCCATGCCCACCACTCCCCCCTCCCGCCGCAGGCCGCTGCTAGCAACAGGACTAGTCCCCCCAGCACCTCTCTCAGGGCCATGCCGCCTCTCCTGGACAACCCCCTGGCGGGGAGCGGCTTCAGGCATACTTCTACCTCTGACGGGCAGCGCCCCCTACCTACCTCACCCCCTCCCTCGCCCCCGCCCGTCCCGCCAGAGCTGGCTTTCGAGCTCAACGTCTCCGACCTGGAGTTTGACGACAGCCTCCTGGACGAGCCTTTCCAGGAGGAGGAGCTGGGAGTGCCGCGAGCCTGCCCCTCGCCCAGCCTGGAGCTGCCCCAGCTGGACGGCCTGGGCGACGGCGAGAGCGAGGAGGAAGGGGAGGCCAGCCGCTACTTCCGCTTCCCCCGCACGGTGGTAACCCGGGAGCCGCCCCTGCCGCCCTACCCACTGGACCTCCCTCTGCCCCACATCCACCAGCTCGACGGCATCGACGACGGGACCGACAGCGAGGCGGACGGGGCAGGGGGCCACCCTCCGGCCAAGGGCAAGCAAGCGGAGCCGAGAGTCGAACGGGAGCTGGCTGGCCCTGCTCCTGCGCCGGAGGACCTGCCCTCGGACATTGTGGACTTCGTCCTGAAGAATATGGACACGCCGGAGAGCAAGGCGCCGCTCTCCTCCTGCCTCAACCAGGCGGCCTCGCCGCCACCAGCACCCCCTACCTCTGCCAGCCTCAACGGCACCGAGGCAGCCCACCCCAGCCCCGCTCCAGACCTGGCCCCGACCCTGGGTGGTGCCCAGGTGGCAGGCACCCCTGAGGTCAAGCTGCTGGGACCCGAGGGGCAGCTGCCCGGCTCCAGAATCATCCTCGTGAACAAGCTGGGACAAGTGTGCATGAAAGTGCAGGGGGAGGAAGGCACCTTGAGCACCCCGGACGGGGAGCAGGCCTCTGGCTGCAAGGCCGTGCCAAGCCCAGCACCGCCACCTCCTGCGCCCGTGCCCAACCTTGGCACGGTCATATTGCGAGCGCCCCTGGGCCTCACTTCCAGCCCTTTGCCCACGTGGACCATCCGGGGCCCGGTGCTCAGCATGGTGCCCATGATGAACGTCGTAGGCGCCGCCCCTCAGGCCGTTGGCGGGGGCCAGCTGGCCCTGGGCACTCCAGCTCTGGTGACGCCCTCACTGGGGATCCCACAGACGTGTCTGCTTCAGCCGGTGGCTGTGAATTCCGGCGTGCTCAGCATCCCCGGCTTGGTGTCCTTGCCGGGCCCCCGGCCGGCCATCCGGGTCAAGAGGGTCTCCACCTTCGTTGGAAGCATGCCTGTCAAGAAGGCCAAGGTGGACGGCGCCAACGAAGAGGAGCCGCTGCCTGTGTTGCCCACCGTCACGCCAGATCACTTGGTGAATAACTGCATTTCTGGCAGCACAGCGGGCTCAGGGTAAGTGCAAGCATGTGATCTCCACACTCTTAAGCATGGGAGGGCTAAGGAGAAGAGGTGGTCCTTTGTGGGTTTTTACTTCAGGCCAAGCATGGCTTCTCTGGATTCTTCTGGGTAGCCCCCAAGCTGTGTGTTTTGTTTGTGCCCGTGTTCACAAGGACTTCTTCCCCTGCAGCTTGGGAAGGGTGCGGATGAAGACCCCCACAGCCAGGGGCGTCCTTGACCTGGATGCGCTCAAAGAGGAGGCAGGCGCTGTCGGCGAGAGTGAGCTGTGAGTGTGAGGTTGGAGGCTGCGGGATCCTGTTCCTTGCCTGCCGCAGGGTTTTTAAAACAGCCCTTCTTTCTTTCAGGTCTCCAATGGACCATTCGCCCTCCTTCGCAGCGTTACATTCCCATCCTGGAACGCCCGAACCAAACCAAGAGGCTCTGCTGGAGCCAGTCTGGCATAGATATGCAGGTACTGGGATCTCTTGCCTGCCCCGCTCTACCTTCGAAATAAGGGTGGTCGGTACTGAGCTGGGAGGCTGTGGGCTGGCACACAGAACCAGGGATTAAATGTCCACATTTGCCGTATCGGGCAAATCGCTGTGCAGATGGTACTAAGAGCCAGGGTGGTGTGGCGGTTGAGTGTGTTGGAGAAGACCAGGGAGACTTGAGTTCAAATCCTCACTCACCCCTGTAACTTGCTGCAAGTCATTCTCTCTCACCCTAACCTACCTCACAAGGTAGTTGTGGAGACTGAGGGTGGGATGAACTTGAAGGAAGAGACAGGATAGAAATATAATAAAGCATTAAGCAGCTATGTATCTCTTGTTCATTTGTTTTTAATGGCGTGGGCAGCTACCCCTTTCAAGTTCCTTTTAAAGATCTCTAATCCCTACATTGCACATCAGATTTTATTCACACCAGCTTTCTCTGGTGTGAAATCCCTCCCTAGCTGTCTGTGCCATATTTATTTATTCTCAATTTTATATTTGTTATGTGGTACGTGGCTCTGGTGCATTTTATGTTAAGCAGTATATAAATTTGTGCAATAAGTAAAAATAAAATAAATGGTGTTATATATACAGTTGCTTTTTGTAAGCTGCTCTGGGAGGCTGCAACAAAGGCACGGAATATGAATGCTGTAAATCAGTTTCTATACAGAAAGTGGGTTGTACCCAAGCGCTGCTCAATGTAGACCCATCACAATGAACGGATCTGTCTAGTCATGTACATTAATTTCAATGGGGCTACTCTTAAATGTGACTAAGGATATGGACTGCAGTGTTCCAGCCTGCATACCAGAGTTCAGAAAGTGAATCCTGGACCTGATAGGTCTCTGCTTTGTGAGCTTGGGTTTTTATTTTAACCCTGCTGTAAGTCTATTCCTTCCTGTGAATTAAGCCCTTTCCCACAGATGATGACTCGACAACAGCAGAGCTAATACGCCTGGGCCTCCTGCTCTTCCCCCCCCCTTTTTCTCCCCTCCCAGGGGATCTCTCCAGCTCAGACGAGGACAATCTGAAGCAGGAGGACAAAGAGAATGAGATGCCCCGCAAAACGCAGCCCCACCTGTGCTTCGAGATCACCAGCGAGGACGGCTTCAATGTGCAGGCTGACAGCATAGATGGTGAGGAGGAGAGAATCACATTGGTGGTAACGTTCCTTTGGACCTCTCAGCTGGCTGGTTGTAGTTGTGCTGCTGATGCTGCTGGAAAGAGGGACACACTCCACAGACAACTGGGGGATTGTTTTTATCCCGGATACAAGCAGGAATTGTGTTATGCGTTGCTCAGGGAAGCCATAAGAGACTCTGGGGAACAGCAACACCTTGGACCTCCTTTACCCAGTGATACCCTTCTGATAATTATTTTGCTTTGGGTCAGATGCCTGCCTCTTACAGAGTAAATCACGGTTGCCTTCTCCATGTTTAGGTGCCTGGAAAGCGGTGATTGAGAAGATTCAGGAGGCCCGCACCAATGCCCGGCTCAAGCACCTCTCCTTTGCAGGTAATAAGGTCCTGTTTGAAGGCTTCCAATGGGCATCTGGCTGGCTGCTGTGGATGTTGGACTAGAGGGCCTTAGGCCAGATCCGGCAGAACTCTTACTTGGTTCATAGGTTGTTCTGTTCTGGTTGGAAATTACTTTGCAGCTCCCAAGCTAGCCTACCAGTCTTTTGGCTTTTTCAGTTCAAGGCCCAGAGACAATAGAAAGAGGAACAATCTCTGGGAGCAGAAAACTGCCCAGAATAGCTGCTCCAAAAGAGGGAAGACTATAAGCATAGGAGCAGTACAGAGGTTGTACGTTCCAAATAAATAAGAGAGCAGATGATGTAGAAAAGCAGAAGCAGGAAAAGCACATCAAGAAAGCAAAATTTGCATTGGGGAGGAAGTTTCTGGGGCTCTGTTCAGAGGCTTTGGGATAGGACTGGCTCTCTTGTACTGTGAAAGGGTGACTGGGTGCTGAATCTTAGGTATTACTGACTTTCCTGGCAGGGATGAACGGGGTGCGGCTGTTGGGGATGCACCACGATGCTGTCATCTTTCTGGTGGAACAGCTGTATGGTGCCAAGGCCTGCCACAAATACAAGTTCCGGTACCACCAGCATGAAGGCGAGGAGGAGGAGCTTCCGCTCAACCCTCATGGCTGCGCCCGAGCTGAAGTCTACGTCAGGTGAGGAATGGCCTTGCTTTCTCTCTGGGGAGGGGGAGTGGACTGCAAATTTCTCCCGCCCTTCATCCGTGGATCACAGGGCGGTTTACAATATGCCAGTTGGATCACACACCTCTCTGGATTTTGCACAGGGCAGCTGCAGTGTGCAAAAGGTGTGTGCAATTATATATATCTTACATAAAAGAAGAGTTCAAAATGCATATTTTACAGATGAATGCATTGAAAAGATTGATACAGATGCATTAATTTGTATAATTTGTTGTGAACTGCCCTGAGATCGATGGGTATAGGGCGGTATACAAATTGAATAAATAATAAAGTAATCAACATATTTATTTTGTGTTCTTTTAGATAAAATGTGAATTTCTGTGCATTTTTACACACTGAAACGACTGCAAAAGTGCATACAAAATGCATGCAATTTAAATCCAGACAAATAATAATAATAATAATGATAATGATAATATCTGCACAAAACAGGAATGACCTATAATTGAGCACCAGCTGGGCCAGAATTTGGCTTCCCAGTCCATCCCTTACAGTTCCCATCATCCCATGTTATTTGCAGCTGATGCGAAACATATGATGGGTCAGAGATTCACCCCTTATTCCTAAATTGCATCCTTGCCTGGGTTGTATTGCAGCAAAAGGAGTTCTTTCTTGAGTAGGTGGAAATACAGATAGTGTTACAGACAGTGTTTAAAAGAGAGAAGAGCAGGGAATCCAGAGGCCTTCTGAGATGGGCAACCTTCCACTTCTTTTGCAGGAAATGCACTTTTGATATGTTCAACTTCCTGGCATCGCAACACCGTGTGCTTCCTGAGGGAGGCCCTTATGACGAAGAGGAGGATGAAGTGCAACTCAAGTCCACCAGGTAAGAAGACGCCTGGCTTCTGCTGTCCTGAAGTTGGTCAATCTTGACTTTGTCCCTTCATATGGTAGGCTGTGAAAACTCAGCATTTGGTAATATGAATCTGATTAGATAATGCCCATGCTGCGTGTACTGCCAGGGAAGCTTTTAAAAACCAACGCTTCTCCTCTTCAGCCTGTGAAGCTTATGAGTTACAAAATTTCCAAGAGGATCGTTTTTCTCCAAAGCACTTAGAAGTAGGGGCCCATGTTTCCTTGCCCAGATCTCATTTCTACTTGATTAAAATGCATTGCTTGCTTGTAGTCAGTTGTCTTTTGGCCTTCTAGCCAGGTTTAGGTAATAAAGGTGATTACCTGCTTTCCAGCACCAGCCTTTTTGCTGCCAAGGAAGCCCAGTGAGCCCAGTCCTCTTCTGTGCACCAGAGAGCACACTCAGGAAGGCAGCAAATAGCCCAAATTAGCATTGACCCAAAAAAGAGAGAGCTCACATACCACTTCTGCTCCCCGCAGAGAATATCCTGGCTAGGGCCATAGCTCAGTGATAGAGCATCGGTTTTGCATGCAGGTCCCCAGTTCAATCTCAAGGCATCTCCAGCTAGGGTGGGAAGAGACCCTTTTCTGAAATCCTGGAGAGCTGCTGCCAATCAGTGTGAGCAATATTGAGCTAAATAAGATGCATAAGACAGTTTCCTACGTTTCAGGAATTCCTCCCCCCAGAAGGGAAACTTTACTGTCCATTCCCACAATTTGTGCCATGATCTGCTACTGCTGCTGCCGCCACTCAAGTTTCCTTCTCCATCACTTTTTAAACTGTTGTGCTGCACCCTAAACTTCTGATTTTCATCCTTGTGATTCTTGCTGGGAATCTGTCCATCTTGAATCCATTTTTACTGTAAAGGCAGCCACACTCTCTTTTGGCATAAGCTTTTAAGTCTAGCCTGGCCTCTGCTTCTTCCTTAGGCGAGCCACCAGTCTGGAGCTGCCCATGGCCATGCGGTTTCGGCATCTGAAGAAAACCTCCAAGGAAGCTGTGGGCGTGTACAGGTAACAAGGGCAGCTGCTGCTGCTGCTTGCTTGAATCCTTCCTAAAGAGGCCACTTTGTGCAGAGAAGCAGCCCTGCTCCACGCTCGCCTCCAGGATGAGCCTGAAAAAGAAACAGAGAGTACCCAGTGGCTGGCCCATCTTTGGCCTGCCTTGTTAACTCTCTTAATGCTGATGTGTACCTTTCTCCCCACTCCAGGTCAGCCATCCACGGCCGGGGCCTGTTCTGCAAGCGGAATATCGATGCAGGCGAGATGGTGATCGAGTACTCTGGCATTGTGATCCGCTCGGTGCTGACAGACAAGCGCGAAAAGTACTATGACAGCAAGGTACAGAATCAAGAGAATTGTAGAGTTGGAAGGGACCTCGAGGGTCTTCTGGTCCAATCCCCTGCAATCCAGGAATCTTTTGCCCAACATGGGGCTCAAACCCACGACCCTAAGATTGAGAGTCGCATGCTCTACCGAGCTGATGGTCAAGGGACAGGGGAGCCCATGATTGAGTTGAGGACAGGGTATAAATCAGGCATAGGCAAACTCGGCCCTCCAGTTGTTTTGGGACTACAACTCCCATCATCCCTAGCTAACAGGACCAGTGGCCAGGGATGATGGGAGTTGTAGTCCCAAAACATCTGGAGGGCCGAGTTTGCCTATGCTTGGTATAAACAACAACAACAATTATTTTTAACAGGACCAGTGGAGGAGGGAGGAGCTGGGCTCCCCAAATTGTCTCACTAATCTGAGCTCTCTTTTTCTCATCCCGGCAGGGCATAGGCTGCTACATGTTCCGCATTGACGACTTCGACGTGGTGGACGCCACGATGCACGGCAACGCCGCCCGCTTCATCAACCACTCCTGCGAGCCCAACTGCTACTCGCGGGTCATCCACGTGGAGGGCCAGAAGCACATTGTCATCTTTGCCCTGCGACGCATCTTCCGGGGCGAAGAGCTCACCTACGACTACAAATTCCCCATTGAGGACGCTGGCAGCAAGCTCCCTTGCAACTGCGGGGCCAAGCGCTGCCGCCGTTTTCTCAACTGAAAGGCATTTTTTTTGACCCGTGACCTGATTCCTCAGCTCTCTACCTTTCTCCCAGCCTGGCGTCAGTGAGGGGGGACACCAAGAGGCATGCAGGGAGTTTAACCACCTCACTGTAGCTTTCCAAGTGGGTTGCTACAGGACTGACTCATCCCCTTAGTTCCCTGAGGCACGGAGATGGCTCATCTCCCAGGAGCATCAGTGATGCCCGTTTTGTCTGGGAAGAGGGGATGCTCTTGGCAGTGGACCTGTCTGTGGCTTGAAATTATAGCAAGCAGAGATATGGGGCAAGTGTGGGAAGGGTAGTCCCCCCGGTCCCTTATCTGTGCCCATCTGCTTCGTAGACCTGATTTTCTTTCCCTCTCCCTTGTGGGGTGAGAACAACTTTTTCTTTAATTTTGTACTTCTAACTTTTGTGATTCTCTTTCCTTTCCTGCTAAGGCTTTCTGTTTTAAAGTTAAAAAACAAAACAAAACAAAAAAAAACCCAGGAGGATGTAAATATTTGTACAAATTTCTAAACCTGTTTATTTTCTATGCACTTTTTTATTTAAGATGCTCAGTCAACTCAGACGGTAAAGGGTTGGATTCTTGTTGGTATAATTTTAAATAAAACGCAATTTTGACACAAGACTGTCACATGGCTTCCATTGTAGCCTGAAGGAATGGGGGGGAGTGTGTTTGCGTGTAAACAACAAAGCCCATCCATCTGGAAACGGAGACAGCAACCATCTAGGGATTTCATATCAAAACTCTTTGATTCCAAAATGCAAAGGCACAGGCTGCCTTACATGTTCCAGAGCTTTACATATGAGCTCCTCAAAAATACAGTAGTCCACCACCCATGTTGGTTATGCGTTTGTACTGCACACATTAATGGTGGAGCCCACGTGGATCCATATCTAATGGCCTACTCCTTTCCAGAAGAGTGGCGAAGAAAATAAAAATAGAACCATTTATAGAGCCCCTTATGTTATTCGTTTGCTGAGTTCCTGTAGAAAGCACTTTGAACAGTCAGGTGGGGTACCTCCAGCTCATTGGCTACCTCCCCATTTGGCCTGAGAGGCTCTTTTGTGCAGGCCACACACGAACACCCAACACCTGACATATCTGACTTCAGGTGTGAGGGCAGGTAAGAGCAGGGTTTCAAATGAAGTCCTTAGACTTAGAGAAGTCCTTGCAACGTGGACTTCAAAGCGCAGCATCACCTGCCTGGACTGCCAGGGTTGAAGAGGGAAAGATCTGGCCCAGCAGCCAAAAAAGTGCCCTACAGAGATTGGGGTGGGGGATACAAAGGCAGCTTTTCTAAGTATTGGGTGTGGGAGAGAGTTAAGTAGTCAAGGAACAGGCCCTGCCAATGTCTGATGCCTGGCGTGGCTGTGGGGTGGGGAATGAGGGTTATGCCCTAAAGAGGTCCCTCATAAGGAACTTAACTACGAGACTTTAGAAAATGATGTGTTACCTTAACCATACTTTGCTTGTAGTATAATTCATTCTCAAAATTATGATGCACCTCGCATCTAACGTGCATCAGTAAGGAGCAGGTGGCAAGTCTATGGGGAAGTGCACTTTACACATGCTCAGGAACATACTTCCTATCTGAAATCTGATTGTGAGGCAGAAGCTGAAGAAAAGGCAATGGGTGTTCAGGTTTTGCCTCCTCTTTGTTGGCAAAAACATGGCATAGCAAGAAGCAGCTGTGGTCCTGCAACAGCGTTTTACCTTTAAAATCACAAAATAAAGAAAGGAAGAGCTGCTCATGTCGCTACTTCGCCATCTGGAGGGTTGAGGTGGTAGGGCTTTGTTGTTGTTTAGTCCAACTCTTCGTGACCCCATGGACCAGAGCACACCAGGCACTCCTGTCTTCCACTGCCTCCCGCAGTTTGGTCAAACTCATGCTGGTAGCTTCGAGAACACTGTCCAACCATCATGCCCTCTGTCGTCCCCTTCTCCTTGTGCTTTCTTTCCCAACATCAGGGTCTTTTCCAAGGAGTCTTCTCTTCTCATGAGGTGGCCAAAGTATTGGAGTCTCAGCTTCACGATCTGTCCTTCCAGTGAGCACTCAGGGCTTATTTCCTTAAGAATGGAGACGTTTGATCTTCTTGCAGTCCATGGGACTCTCAAGAGTCTCCTCCAGCACCATAATTCAAAAGCATCAATTCTTTGGCGATCAGCCTTCTTTATGGTCCAGCTCTCACTTCCATATATCACTACTGAGAAAACCAGAGCTTTAGCTATACGGACCTTTGTTGGCAAGGTTGGTAGGGCATTAAGGAACTACAACTCCCAGCAAGCTCTTGGCCCCTGCTCCCTATTATCCGCCGCAAATAAGTATATCCCAGCATGCGCTGCGACAGGGCGTTGTTTTGAACCATAGACTTAAATATAGACCAGCGCGTCGTGTCTGAATCTGCGAACTCGTCTTCGGAGGTCGGAATGCTGCAGCTTGCAAACTAGGGAAATTTAGGAATTGAGCAGGCTGCTGTCCCTCAAGCAAAAATAAGCAGCAGAGATGAGAGTTCGCGCTCTAATTAACTCAGGTCTTATTGTGTGTAGGGGGTATATATATATATATATATATATATATATATATATATATATATATATGCTTTCGTAGATTTTCACGGGTACAGGAATGTAGGTTTTGGTGTCTTCGGGTGTCTTCCCGTGTAAGAGTTGGGGTGTCTAGGCGACGTTTCGACGAGGTCTCACTCGTCATCTTCAGGCTGGTGCTTTCGGCTTCTTGTTACTAGAACAGAGCAGGATCTCAGTGTTTGAGTTCCTATAAATACTGTTGAGGGGGTGTGGTGTATAGCCTCCAACGTTCTGGGCAGAGAGGAAGTTCCTAGGTTAATGTGCCTTTTCTTCTTTTGTTCATTAATTACTTGAGGGATATCTTGAGTGATTACTTGAGTGATATTCTGAGTACCACTTAGGAGGGTCATTAGGTGTGGATTAGTTGCTAAAGCTTTCGTGTCTTGACCTCTTGACCTTGTGAAGAGTTTTTCTGAGAAGATGGCTGTACTGCACTTAGTTGTGCTCTGGCTTGGCTTCGTGTATAGGGGCGAGCTGTGGTTTTGTGCCCTGTGCCAGCCAGATCTGTGTAGGGATTGCAGGGGGGTGCAGCATCCGGAGGTGCCACTATGGTTTGGCTACTGGATGGTGTCTGTAATTTATCTGTGGAGAGGGTCTGGGTTTGGGTCTGGTGTGGTATATATATGCAGGTTTTGGTGTCTTCGGGTGTCTTCCCGTGTAAGAGTTGGGGTGTCTAGGCGACGTTTCGACGAGGTCTCACTCGTCATCTTCAGGCTGGTGCTTTCGGCTTCTTGTTACTAGAACAGAGCAGGATCTCAGTGTTTGAGTTCCTATAAATACTGTTGAGGGGGTGTGGTGTATAGCCTCCAACGTTCTGGGCAGAGAGGGAGTTCCCAGGTTAGTGTGCCTTTTCTTCTTTTGTTCCTTAATTACTTGAGGGATATCTTGAGTGATTTCTTGAGTGATATTCTGAGTACCACTTAGGAGGGTCATTAGGTGTGGATTAGTTGCTAAAGCTTTCGTGTCTTGACCTCTTGAGCTTGTGAAAAGTTTTTCTGAGAAGATGGCTGTACTGCACTTAGTTGTGCTCTGGCTTGGCTTCGTGTATAGGGGCGAGCTGTGGTTTTGTGCCCTGTGCCAGCCAGATCTGTGTAGGGATTGCAGGGGGGTGCAGCATCCGGAGGTGCCACTATGGTTTGGCTACTGGATGGTATCTGTACTTTATCTGTGGAGAGGGTCTGGGTTTGGGTCTGGTGTGGTTGATTGGAGATGGCGTTCTGTGTGTCTCTGGTTCTGGTGTCGGTTTTTGTGGGGAGGGCTAATTTCCAGATGTCTGGCAGGCGGGACGTGTCGTCACGCTTGTTCATGTTGTGAGGGTGTTTCTCTATCTCGATGGCTTCCATGATTATTCTCTTGTGGTGATGTTCCATGTTAAAGAGCAATTTGGAATCTGCAAAATTAATTTCGTGTCCTGTTTCTTTCATGTGTTGGTAAAGAGAGGAAGTTTTTTCTTCTTTTTTGACGGCATTCTTGTGTTCTGCGATACGTGCATTTATTCGTCTGTTTGTTTGTCCAATGTACGTGGCTGGGCAGACTTTGCAGGGTATTTCATAGACCCCTTGGTTTTCTAACTGGATTTTATCTTTTGGGTTTCTGAGGATATTGGCTATTTTTTGGTTGGTGCAAAAGGCTGTTTTGATATTGTGTTTATGGAGGATTTTGCTAATTTTATCTGTAGTGCCCTTGATATAAGGCAGGAGGGCCATGCCATTGTTTTCTTCTGTGTCTTGGTTTTTGGGGGGTGTTTCTTTTTGGATTAGCTTCGTAACCCTGTTTTGTTGGTATCCGTTGGATACCAAGACACAGAAGAAAACAATGGCATGGCCCTCCTGCCTTATATCAAGGGCACTACAGATAAAATTAGCAAAATCCTCCATAAACACAATATCAAAACAGCCTTTTGCACCAACCAAAAAATAGCCAATATCCTCAGAAACCCAAAAGATAAAATCCAGTTAGAAAACCAAGGGGTCTATGAAATACCCTGCAAAGTCTGCCCAGCCACGTACATTGGACAAACAAACAGACGAATAAATGCACGTATCGCAGAACACAAGAATGCCGTCAAAAAAGAAGAAAAAACTTCCTCTCTTTACCAACACATGAAAGAAACAGGACACGAAATTAATTTTGCAGATTCCAAATTGCTCTTTAACATGGAACATCACCACAAGAGAATAATCATGGAAGCCATCGAGATAGAGAAACACCCTCACAACATGAACAAGCGTGACGACACGTCCCGCCTGCCAGACATCTGGAAATTAGCCCTCCCCACAAAAACCGACACCAGAACCAGAGACACACAGAACGCCATCTCCAATCAACCACACCAGACCCAAACCCAGACCCTCTCCACAGATAAAGTACAGATACCATCCAGTAGCCAAACCATAGTGGCACCTCCGGATGCTGCACCCCCCTGCAATCCCTACACAGATCTGGCTGGCACAGGGCACAAAACCACAGCTCGCCCCTATACACGAAGCCAAGCCAGAGCACAACTAAGTGCAGTACAGCCATCTTCTCAGAAAAACTTTTCACAAGCTCAAGAGGTCAAGACACGAAAGCTTTAGCAACTAATCCACACCTAATGACCCTCCTAAGTGGTACTCAGAATATCACTCAAGAAATCACTCAAGATATCCCTCAAGTAATTAAGGAACAAAAGAAGAAAAGGCACACTAACCTGGGAACTCCCTCTCTGCCCAGAACGTTGGAGGCTATACACCACACCCCCTCAACAGTATTTATAGGAACTCAAACACTGAGATCCTGCTCTGTTCTAGTAACAAGAAGCCGAAAGCACCAGCCTGAAGATGACGAGTGAGACCTCGTCGAAACGTCGCCTAGACACCCCAACTCTTACACGGGAAGACACCCGAAGACACCAAAACCTGCATTCCTGTACCCGTGAAAATCTACGAAAGCATATATATATATATATATATATATATATATATATATATATATATATATATATATATATATGTGAGCCTTAGGAAATGCGCAATGTATCTGCATGCAGGTCCCTGAAGTTAAAAGTCCTGCTTGCAACGGAGCGCTGGATTCAATAGATTTCACCGTGGAGGGCCCCTGAAGGGGATCCTTGATACTGGATTCAGGGGGCTCTGCCTGCTCCTCGAGGTCCTTGTCTTTTTATTCATCCCCGGAGGTTTCAGCGTTTGGCACCACCTCAGGGCTAGGAATGGCTGCCCCCGCTTCCAATCACAATTATTTTGGAGAAGGGTTAAAAACTGTTTGATTCCCACAAGGGTTTGTGCCTTTCCCTATGCAAGTCAATGGAGAGCTCTCCATTGTATTTCCCCTTTTAAAAATTTATGGGAGAAGCTTACTCCCACCCACCACCAAAGACCTTGGGGAAATAGGAACATTGCAATAGGTGCAACCCGCGGGGTGCTTCTCGTTGACGAAGACTTCGCGCTGGGGGGGGGGGGGATCCAAGCCGTTCCTGGCAAAGCTGTCACGACGTAACACTTCTTGCAAGCCCGCCCCTGCTCTTACCTTCCCACCCACCTACCTACCTACTTGCAAGCTTGCCAACGGCATTCTGCATTACTATTTTTTCGGGGGGGGGGGGCAATAAAAAAATCAAAAGGACCCTTGCTCTCTCGAGTGCGGCGGGGACCAAACGAAAGAGCCAGCGAGGGATACCCGCCACCGACTACTCGTCGCGCTGCTCTAGACGTTTCCTATCTCCGCGCTTGGTGAGAGCGCGGACGTTTTCCCAGCAGCCCGCGGGGCGAGCTGGTGACCCGGAACCGCGCAAGTTCCGCGTTGGGGAAGCAGAAGCTGCTCTGCAGGAGGAGGAGGAGGAAGGGGTGAGTCGTTGGGGGAGGGGAGGGGAGGGGAGGGGAGGCTCACCCACTCCACAATTTGGGGGTGGGGTGGGGGATGGGCCCTGCCCTCCAAGCCAGAGGAGGGTTTGGGGGGGGGGCTTAACCCCGAGCTCCGCCCTGACTGCGAGGGTCCCTCTCTTCCTCCTAGACCCCAGTCGCACCATGAACTTGGAGCGCGTTTCCAACGAGGAGAAGCTCAACCTCTGTAGGAAGTACTACTTGGGTGAGTGGCTGGTTCCAGCGAGAGGCATCGGTGGTGGTTAGATCTTTATTGACACCCGGGTTTTCCTCCTGACGATCATTGGGGGGGGGGGGGGGACGGACGACGACGACACACAATTAAACGTTAATAAAATAGAAGGCACGCGGCTTATTTCTCTCTGCGTCCAGAATAGTATACGCCAGGTGTTGGAAAAGAAAGTGAAATCCCCACTATCAATTGACAGAATTGACAGCCGAAATAAGAAATTTGGGTGGAAAAAAACGGATAAAGGGGCGAGTGGGAAAGCTTTGGGGGTTACCTCAAGAAGAAGAAGAAGAAGATACGAAATTTAATGTACAAGTAGGAGTGATCACATGAGCAGCCAGTCAAGGAGTAAAAGGGATAAAAAGAAAGATGGATCATTAAATGGAGATGCAGCACACCTTGGGTTTATTATGAATGCTGTGGAGTGCGAGGTTGGGAAGTCTGTACGTAAATATTCAGCGTGGAGGGAATGCGATGTGCAAAGGGAAAAATGGAAGATATATATACACACACACACACAGAATGATTGCTTAAAGTTGTTGGTTTTTTTATTTTAAAAAGCACTATTTCGCCCAGGTGCATAGAACTTTTGAATTTCTACTGTGGTAAGAGCTGGTGTGTGTACATTTTGGTGCCTTATTAGAAATGTTATGTTTTTGCCAACTTGCTTAGACGGTAGGCAGAGGTTTTTTCAGTACGCAAAGTGAACCTTTTGGAAAAATAAAGACCTTTTTTCATTTTTGCAGCCCCTTTTAAAATAGGAAAGGTGAAGGGGTTTAAAAACACACACATATAAATGAGTCTTTTCTTTCCTTTGTTTCTCCAGGTGGCTTTGCTCTGCTGCCTTTCCTGTGGCTGGTGAACGTTTTCTGGTTTTTCCGAGAGGCCTTTCTGGTGCCGGCGTACACTGAGCAACTACAGATAAAGCGCTGTGAGTTGTGGTGCAAATCCTAGGAAGTGGGGGGGCAGGGGGCAGGGCAGGTGTGGGGTCCCTCCACATGTTGCTGAACTACAACTTCCATCAGTTCCAGCAAGTATGACCAGAGACCGAGAATGATGGGAGTTATAGTTCAGCAACGTTTCCGAGCACAATTCAAAGTGTTGGTGTTGACCTTTAAAGCCCTAAACGGCCTCGGCCCAGTATACCTGAAGGAATGTCTCCACATTCCTTCTGGACACTGAGGTCCAGCTCCGAGGGCCTTCTGGCGGTTCCCTCATTGCGAGAAGCAAAGCTACAGGGAACCAGGCAGAGGGCCTTCTCGGTAGTGGCGCCCGCCCTGTGGAACGCCCTCCCATCAGATGTCAAAGTGATAAACAACTACCTGACATTCAGAAGACATCTTAAGGCAGCCCTGTTTAGGGAAGTTTTTAATGTATGACATATTAGTGTATTTTTGGTCTTTGTGGAAGCCGCCCAAAGTGGCTGGGGAAACCCAGCCAGATGGGCGGAGTACAAATAATAAATTATTATTATTATTATTACTTGTGGAAGGCCAAAGATTTCCCACTTCTGCGCTAGGAGGAGAGCCCAGGCCACCTATTTGGGCAGTGCCAGATAGCATAAGGATCTATGCTTAAATGGAGGTGACTGTGGTCATGGTTTTCTATGTGTTTCCATCCCAGATGTCCAGCGTTCAGCTATGGGGCTTCTTTTCTGGGTGATCGTGCTCACCACGTGGATCAGCATCTTCCAGGCACGCCGGGCAGAGTGGGGCGAGCTTGGCGACTACCTCTCCTTCACCATCCCCCTGGGCACTCCATGACCAATCCCTCCTCCTTTGATGTCACCAGCGTGGAGCTTTTAGGGTTGTATTTTTTTCAATGGACTCCCTGGGTGGCATGCTGCTCTCCCCTTTTATGGAACCAGAGTGGGATTGTGCCACGGTGAACTCCGGGGAGGCTGCCTCTCCTTGCAGAATCCTCTGTTCAGTATGCCCTGATCACAACCTGGGGCAGAGGTGATTAATAAACCTGGGGTTGCCTACATCTGCTTGCCCACAGTGTGGTGGTATTGGGAAGAAGTGAGAATGGAGATAAGCCCATTAGAAGAGCCTGCAAGATCAGGCCAGCGGCCCATCTAGTCTCCCTTAGGCATTGCATTAGGACCAGTGGCAGTCCTTGCCCGCAATTTTAAACATCTTCCTCGGCTGCATAAAGCAGAGAGGCAGGGGTACAGTAGAAGGGCAAAATGAATTATTTCTCTGTGGACCTTTGGGCTTTTAAAAAAACTATACATATCTAAACATATAGCAAAATAAAAAAATTCATTCCAGTAGCACCTTAGAGACCAGCTAAGTTTGTTATTGGTATTAGCTTTCGTGTGCATGCACATTTCTTCAGACACCTCTTTAGTTACCTACCTGTAACTAAACATATAGCAGGATATTCTTAGACTCAAGTGGTTGGCCATCAGGGATTTATTCTTCCCAGAAAAATCTTCACTTTTCTGCCTCTTGTGCAATACTAACAATTTCCCACTAGAAGACACCCTTTTGTGTGTGTGTGTGTGTGTGTTTGGTTTCTAAGTAAAATTACTGTGTTTAATTCAAAAGTAGTGATTTCTGACTTAGCAAATCTATCTAGTTAGATGATAATATACTATGGGTCTTTTCCCCTACCTCAGACAAATCTCTCCAGCACACCCTTGTATATCTAGGGACATCCCTTCAGTCGTAGTGGGGGCTGGTAGGTGAGACCCAAGTCAAATCACAATGTATCTCCCCCGTCCCACTTCCATTTAGCAGTGGTGGTCTTTCCCCCCCCCCCCCATTTTTTTTTATATGAATGCTGCTTCAGCAGTACCTCCTCCCTCCCTGCCTTGTCCCAGGAAAAAATCGGGCGGAGAACCTGGCCAGGTTGACAAGAAGCAGTGGGGCTGGGGCTGCCAGTGCCAGGCAGGGGCCCTCCAAGCATGGAACACAGGGCAGTCATCATTATTCGCCTTCCCCAGGGACCGCCCTGTTTCCAGACTCTTCAGTTCCCATCATTCCTGTTGTTTGCCATGCTGGCTAGGCCAGTGGAAACTGAAACCTTATCAATGTCTGGAGGGTCACATGTTCTTCATCCCTGTTGTAAAGCATCACGCACCTAGGCAATCCAACCGTTTGATTCAAACCCAAAAGAGATGGAGGCTTGACGAGGTAGGTGTCACACTTTCTAAAGCCTGTTGCTCCCACGTTACATCTTCCTGTGTATTCAGAAACCTAAGAAATGCAGCCAGAAAATTGCCAGAGAATCATCTTGGAAAAGATGGTGGTGACCAGGGTCGCACACAGTATTTGCATGAAGGGGATCGCTGATAGATCTATATCAGGGTTTTTAAAAAACTGTGTTCCTATGCGCTCTCCATTATGTGTGACCTACTCTGCTACTTCTTGCATTAGGAACCCGGGAGGCGCTGTGGTCTAAACAACAGCCTCTTGGGCTTGCTGATCGGAAGGTTGGCAGTTCAGATCGGTGTGACAAGCTCCCGTTGCTCTGTTCCAGCTTCTGCCAGCCTAGCAGTTTGAAAGCATACCAACACAAGTAGATAAATAGGTACTGCTGTGGCGGGAAGGTAAATGGCGCTTCCATGCGTTCTGGCTTCTGTCATCATGACCTGTTGTGCCAGAAGCGGTTTAGTCATGCTGGCCACATGACCTGGAAAGCTGTCTGTGGACAAACACCACCTCTCTTGGCCTGAAAGTGAGATGAGCGCCACAACCCCACAGTTGCCTTTGGCTGGACTTAACCATCCAGGGGTCCTTTATCTTACCCTTCTTGTATTGTTTCAATCCAGCAACATTGGGAGGGCCATAGCTCCCACATTCCTGTTATGCTCTGTTGATTTCCATGAAACTAGAGGTGTGTATATGTGTGTGTTTACTACAATGATGGGCTTTTTACATATATACATATTTAGATTTCTTGATGGGCCTAGTTCTGCTCTCCTTTGCAATTGTTGCTGAACAGCAACATGTTTAAAAGGTAAAGGGACCCCTGACCATTAGGTCCAGTCGTGACCAACTCTGGGGTTGCGGCGCTCATCTCGCTTTATTGGCTGAGGGAGCCGGCGTACAGCTTCCAGGTCATGTGGCCAGCATGACTAAGCCGCTTCTGGCGAACCAGAGCAGTGCATGGAAATGCCGTTTACCTTCCCACCAGAGCGGTACCTATTTATCTACTTGCACTTAGACGTGCTTTCGAACTGCTAGGTTGGCAGGAGCTGGAACTGAGCAACGGGAGCTCACCCCGTCGCGGGGATTCGAACCGCCGACCTTCAGGTCAGCAAGTCCTGGGCTCTGGTTTAACCCACAGCGCCACCAGCATCCCAGCAAAATAGGAAGTAAATCCTATTGCGTTCAATGGGGCTTACTCCCCGAGTAAAAATGTGTATAACTGGATGGGCAACTGGATGAACTCCACCTTCCATCAGTCCTAGCCAGCATGCAGCAAAGGGAGATGTAGTCCAACAGCACATAACGTGCCACAGTTTCTCCCTCCCTGCTCTTTTAGGATGGCGACTTCAAGGGCCTCGTTCTTCCTTTAATGAGCAGCCCCCAACTGCCACAGTTTAAGCCTGTGCCGTGTTCCCCCAGTGCAATATACGGTAGACACTGGAATAGATCAAGGTCTCCTGGCACGGAAGAAAAGTTGCATAGAGAGAAAAAGCTTCACTTGGAATCTGCATTCTGAGTTGCTGTTTTCAAGGGACAGGCGTGGGGCGATGAAAGGAGGGGGAAAGTTGGCTGCTGTCCTAGGAGAGCCTTTCTCCTACACCTCCGTCAGCTGATTGGGATGTAGGATGGTGTGATAAACAGTGGAGGAAACAATGAGCCCAATGTTTCCCTGAGCCGCTGCAGCTTGCTCTGCAATTTAAATTGTGTTATTCCAGCAGGCCGGTTACAGTCTAGTGTCTCAGAAAGGGATGGGGGATCCTCCCTGCTGGTTAGGCAGCAGTGCCCTGCGCAGGCTGGGTGGGGAAGGGGGCGTGAGCTGAAGGGCGGTGATGTCAGCGGAGCAATGAAGTAGCCTACAGCAGGTGTTGGCCTGCCTTGCATGAGGTCACTATCTGGCCTTTTCCATTGTGCTCAGCGGAATGGGGAGGCGCAGGCTTCCTTCCAGCCATGAACTCATTGCAGGTGTCCCCAACCTTTTTTGGGGGGCGGGACATTTAAAAATCTGAGCGGAAACTTGTGGGCATCACAAAAGAACCATTTCTCAAAAGGAAAATAGGCGAAATTTTGTACCCGCTGCCTCACATCAAGGACAACACAGACATGAAAAGCAGGCGACTTTCCCCAGCAAAACAAAACTAAAAAGCCTCTCCAACCTCAATTTTACAAGCCAAGGAGAGAAAAGAAGGTTATGGGATGCCAGCGGAGATTTCAGAAGGCCCGTATGTACAACGTTGGGGACCTAAAGCTCACTGAATGTTAATTACAACCAGTCTCCCAGAATGGTTTCTGCCTTGTTATTTTTTTAAGTACTTGTTTTTCTAGGTGGAGATAAACCTCTGGAAGCAATTATGCAGAAGCTCTGGAGGACATGTGGTTGTGCCTAGGACAGAGGTGGGGAACCTTTGTCCCTCCAGAGGTTGCTGAACTGCAGCTCCCATCGTCCATGGCTGCTGTCCGTGCTGCCTGGGGTTGATGGGAGTCGTAGGTCAGCAATATCTGGAGGGCCAAAAGTTTGATTTTGTTGGTTTCTGATATTTCTATACCACCTGATGACAAAAGTCCTATGGGCAGACAAGTTAAAACCTTAAAACGTAAATTGAAATAGGAAACAAAAATCTAACTGAATAAAAGCAGCAATAGAGAATGGCATCCAGTGCAACAAAAATAAAAAGCAGTAAAAAATATATTTACAACTGAAAATGCTTTCACCTAAGTAGACCTCTCTGGGGGTGCCAACACTTGCAGCCAACATAATTTGTTTCCTTTTGTCCTGCATTCATACCTGACACAACTGGCAGCAGAGAAGTTCACAAAAGTTCCCCAGACCTGATCTAGGAGCAAGAAAGTCTGAAGAGCAGCAGCTGAGCCAAGTGATTTGTGAGCTAGGAGGCCCAGCTGTTGGAAAAAGTCTTTCATCCTCACCCTGCAATGCTAGGGTTGGGCTCTGAGGTGCTACAGATGTTGCCACTTTTCATTTCTCTTTCCATGACTGGTGAACATCGGCGGGCGAAGCTTTTCCAGGTATTCGAGATGAAGTGATTGTGTTAAAAAATAAGAAGTATTCTAGATATTACCTGTCAAATGTCATTTGGCTGATAAGGCCTTTGGGGTGGAACCAGGCTAAGTTATCTGAACAAGTCCCATTGAAAATCCAACCCATTGACTACAAAATATAAACCAGCAGCAAGCTGCAGTATGTCCATCTTGTTTGCTTCTTTCTCTTCTTTCCATTTTTTTGTTTTGTTTTTATCATTGCTACTCTTTTTATTTTTCTTGGTTCCACCTGCTTTGTTATCTCTGGAGCTGTTGACACAAATATACCAACTATCAGGTGTGGCTAATGCACACCTACTGAGGCTGCACATCGCCCTCTACCAGAGAAGTTTGTTGTTAAAAGGAGTGGAGATGCCACCCAAGGTGGGTGCAAGTGAATGGAGGTTTCTCATCTGACCTGAACTGGCAGCCTCTCTAGCTTTTCACCTCCTTTGCCTTCTTCACCTGATTGCTTGAGCTCCTCACCCCGTCTCCTTTTTTCCATTCCTTCCTTGAAACCTGCTCAGGGTTGCTTTGGCGCTGAAGGCTGTACATGCACAAAAGCACATTTCATTTTGGATTTAATTTACCTCCCTTTGACAAACCAATAGCTAATTCAGATTGAAACCAGCGCTTCACAGACAAATCTGTACTTCTAAAATGGGAGGGATGGAGCAAACATTCTGTTCTTGCATCTGTATGTGAAACAGTAATGTACCACTTGGCCATGAAGTTTGTGTCCCAGGTATTTGAATCCTGGTCTCCTGGGTCCTAGACCCATCACATGTGGGATGGAAGTAGGGGGAGTTTGTCTGTGTTTGCCTCTCTTTATTGGGAAGCAGTTCCTGCTGTTTGAGGATCTGGGATTTGGAAGTCATTTCAGTTCATCTCATTACCATTACATATCAACAGCTATCTGTCTGTCTGCTACATATACAACATACATTTAAAGCACGTGACATTTTTAAAATTTCATTTATAGTCCACCTTTCTATCCGAAGATCCTTACTTAATTTCCACAACAGCCCTGTGAGGTAGGTTAGGCTGAGAGCCCCAAGGTCACCCACAAGCTACATGGCCGAATGGGGATTCAAACCCTGGTCTCCCAGGTCCTGGTTCAGCACTTGAACCACTGCACCACTTTGGCTCTGCCTCAGTTCATCTTGCCAAATGCAAGGTGGTTCTTTAGGAAAAAAGATTCAGAGGCAATACAAAACACCAGTGAGAAGATTTAAGAATGAGCCAACAGTGAGCCAACAGTGTGACGCGGCAGCTAAAAAAGCCAATGCAATTCTGGGCTGCATCAATAGGAGTATAGCATCTAGATCAAGGGAAGTAATAGTGCCACTGTATTCTGCTCTGGTCAGACCTCACCTGGAGTACTGTGTCCAGTTCTGGGCACCGCAGTTCAAGAAAGACACTGACAAACTGGAACGTGTCCAGAGGAGGGCAACCAAAATTGTCAAAGGCCTGGAAACGATGCCTTATGAGGAACGGCTAAGGGAGCTGGGCATGTTTAGCCTGGAGAAGAGGAGGTTAAGGGGTGATATGATAGCCATGTTCAAATATATAAAAGGATGTCACATAGAGGAGGGAGAAAGGTTGTTTTCTGCTGCTCCAGAGAAGCGGACACGGAGCAATGGATCCAAACTACAAGAAAGAAGATTCCACCTAAACATTAGGAAGAACTTCCTGACAGTAAGAGCTGTTTGACAGTGGAATTTGCTGCCAAGGCGTGTGGTGGAGTCTCCTACTTTGGAGGTCTTTAAGCAGAGGCTTGACATCCATATGTCAGGAGTGCTCTGATGGTGTTTCCTGCTTGGCAGGGGGTTGGACTCGATGGCCCTTGTGGTCTCTTCCAACTCTATGATTCTATGATTCTATGAATGTATTCTAAACAGCAAGCAATATATACATACCAAGCAAGAACTTCAGTCTACCACTTGGAAGCCCTCCAGAAGTGGCAAAGTGACTCTCTCAGGTAGCCTGAGGTTGCACGGCCCCATGGCCATCAGTCCATGCAAGAGCTTCTCTGAACTCGGCCCAAAATAATCTGATTTATAGATGGCAAACCTGTTAGCCTATGGCTTGCCTGACTGACCACATGCTACTAGCCACCTGCAGATTATTCATTAGCCGCTTCTGCCAATGCCTCACTTTCTTCAAACTATGTCCAACTTCAAAAGAAGGTACCCAGCAATATCACTTCCTCCCAACAGATTAGGACTAGGAAATTAAAGGCTGCTCTCAGTCATCATAGAGCTTAACAAAAGATAGGGAAAAGGAACAGGGGCAGGAAGAGGGAAACCGAGTTAGATCACTGGAAATACAAATATATTCCGAAGAGATTGCCCATACAGTCCTTTACCTACATAACGTAAGACAAATCAACCTGGATCAGACCAAGAATTCATCAAGAACCCTGGTTGGGGACCTCAGACCCAGGGCCATGTGTAGCACTCCAGACCTCTCTATATCTGGTCCTTGGGACTCTCACCAGGCCTTGCATCAGCCCACCAGCCCTGCTTTTCATCCTCCTAGCTTGTTTTTGTCTAGGGTGGAATGGGCTTTTAAAGCCGAATAATGCCTCTTGCTTGTTTGGATACAGGTTAGAGTAGCACATGAGCATGTGGAAACTAGTCTGCTGAACAAAGGTAGAAATTACATTCCTTGCTCTGCCCATTTGGGTTTCTGGCTCCACCTACCCCTGGCACCTAACCTTCCATCCCCGAAGGTGTCCTAGAAGGAAAAACAGACCTTGGAACAAAAAAGGATTCCCAACCCCTGATCTAGGATCTACAGCAGCGGGGAATGAAGCCGACAGCCTTCCCTTGTCTCTTCTCCTTCATGCCTGGTATTTGGGGCTAAACTGCCTCTGCATCTGGAGGCTCCATTTGCACGTTACGTCTAATACTGCTCCCCACCCCCCAGTATAGCTGCCCACGCTCCATAAATTCGCCTGATCCCATCTGAAAGCTGCAGCCATCACTGCATCTTGCAGCAGCAATTTGCATCAATTAATGACATTACGTTTCAACGTTTAGGGGACTCTCTCTGCCAAACGAGAAAACCTAGAGAGGTTTGTCTGGCGTCTGTCTTCCGAGCAGCGCCAGGCGAAGGACTCCCCACCCACCCCCTCCACTGCCACCAAGCTTTCTGGGTGCAGTTTTAACCCCCTTGGCTGGTCTGTGCTGCTTTCATGATTATCTGGCTTTTAGCTCATTTTACTGCTTTGCTTTGATGCTTTTAAGTATTCTGCTCTTTCTGCTAACTGCCATGGGAACAGGATACAAGAGTAGCATAAAAACCGTGTTTTATTTTTTAAAAAAGCAACAACTGAGAAATGGGCTAGCAGTTGAGAGAAAATCCTGCTTGTTTTTTCTTCAGGGAAGGGAGAAGTCTTGTCGAGGTTATACCTGGAACGGCAACACACCTGTTATCCAAAAGAGTTGAGAGCAGCATTCCAGCCTTTTGATGTAATCCAGAAGACGCTTTGGAACAGTCCACACCCATTCCCAAGCTCAATAGTCTGACTGTGAGCTACCCTGTTCTTCTGAATGCTTAGATCCCACTGCAGCACCACTGATCTCATGGGGTAACTGCCCCACCTAGCCCCAGAGGCAAGCAGTCGGACTCCTTGCGGAAAATTGTGCTGCAGCTCTTTTAAAATCCTTTGAGAATATGTGCGTGCCAAGGTTCTGACTGATGGAAACAGCACGCGAGCTTTGCGAGCAAGGAGGTTGCAATATGGCATTATCTAAAAGCGTGTGGCCTAGTGGTTAGAGCATTGGACTAGGGAGACCAGGGTTTGACTCTCCACTCATCCACAAGGTCCCTGGATGTCTCTCCACCTAACCTGCCTCACAGGGTTGCTGTGAGGATAACGTGGAGAAGGAGGGGAACCCTGTGTCACCCTTAGTTCCTTGGAGGAGAGATGGGATATTCGTATGATAATAAGCTGCTTCTAAGCTATTTGTTTTATAAATAAATCATTTTAATGCATTTTTCTTAAATCAAAATGGAACATTTCCTACAAACCGGAAACAACTCTGCACATTTTAAAAATATTATTTTTATGGTCAGGCCATGCCCCACTACTCCAATATTCTGGGTTTCAAAATGCATTATATAGCCTCGTAAAGTTGGGTGGGGGAAGAGTCTCTGTCCTCAAGTAGAACCAATTAAGTTACCCAGCTACCAAGATCAGTAAGTGTTAGCATATAATGCCCTAAATGGCTTGAAACCCCAGTCCTGAAAGGAGTAACTCCCCAGCCATCTTAGGCCCTACAATGGACAGAAGAGGACCTCTGGCTGCTGCCCACTTAGTATTGACCCATGACAGGGCCTTCTCGGTGGTGGTTCCCCATTTGTGGAATGGTCTCCCTGGAGCAGCGAATCTGTCTCCCTTGGTATTGGCTTTCAGGAGAAACTCAAGGACATTCCTGTTTACTCAGATCTTTGATTATCAGGTATTGCTACATCTATCCACTACTGCAATTGGTTTTAGATGTTTTTAAAATAGTTTTTAAAATGCTTTAAATATGTGCACAACATTATGTTTATAATGTGTTGTATTACTATTCTGAGATTGATTTCCTTTGGGAGGAAGGGTGGGATACCAGTTGAGTAATAAAGTAGTGATGTTTGTCCCCCTCCCAAACATATGCAGACAGAACATAGTTCATAGAACACGCTTTTATCATCTCCTTGGGCTAGGGAAAAAATATCCCCTCCCCTTTAACATATTTCCTGCCCCTGCTGCTTCTCAACTCTAAATTATCCTCTCCCCAGGCTGCTTTTTCACTTTAAAAAATTGTGTTGGGGCTTCACAGCTGCATTCATTTGCAGGTAATGTATAATTAGCCCCTTCTAAATAAATATACTTAAGGTCAGGGGCACATCCTAAGGATTTCAATAAGAACGTTTTAAGTATACACTGACAATTCTCCCAGTTGAAACTGAGAGCAGCTAACAGTGCCAAAAGATTGGAACTTTTGTGCTCATTATACCACAGATGTTAATTTTGTAAATTACTTTTCAGGGAAACAAAACAGCTTTACTAGTCTCACAACAATTAGCCTAATAAAGGCCTTGAGCAGGAAGCTGGGCTGCTATCCCTTCTGCTTCAAAGGTGATTTGGCATTTGAAAGGTGTGTCTCCCTAACCCAATCCCACGGCTTGCTATAGAGGCGACATTGTATGCTCAGCAAGAAAAGTGTGCTTGTGGTAGGGAGAGATGACTGCTGTATGTAAACTGTGCATTAGAATGCCATTTAGTATATCTTTCAGCTGGTTCCTACACTTGTGGACCAAACACCATGGAGAGAAGTTCAAGCAAGTCAAAGGCATGATCCTGCAGGCTTGTTTTATATTACAGTACTTTCCAACCAAGGTTATTATTGCATTCACCTGTGAGCCAGGTGTTGACCAGTTGTGTGGTCTACATGTCAAGATCCCAGGCTGCATATTGAAAAAGCTGAACCACAAGACTGTTTGTGAAAGCCTCCAAATCTTGTTCCTCTATAATATAGAGTCCCTTCTTTCCAACTACCTTTGCTTATAAAGGAGCGAAATTTGCCGTGTGTGTTCTCCCCCAGAGATTTGGATTAGAGGTGCGAAATATTTCCCAAAATGGTGACTTGAGGGAAATACCTGTACTGTCGAGAAACTACAGGACTTGTGCAGTAGGTGGAGGTGTGAATCAGTCCCTTTAGCATGCTATGTCCCATTAAATCAAAGTGGGGTGATTTGTGACCCTCCAGCTACTGCTGGACTCCAACTCCCATCAGCCCAGCCAGCTTGGCCAATGAGACAGGGATTATGGGGTTGTAGTCAGATAACATCCGGAGGGGGACAGGTCCTGCAGTAAATGAATGAGTTAAGCATGTTTACATCTTTTGGAGCAGACCTCCTGGGCTTCCTGTATCCCTTCCCCAGTTGGCATTCTGGATTGTCCTGCTTTGTGAAGGAAACCCCCCAGGTCCTTTGCAAGCAGTGCTACATAAAGGGAGAAGCTGCTGAAGCAGCTAAGCATGCTGGGTATGTGCTGTCTCTTCCATCAATCCATCACCTGGTCCTTGCAGGGTTGGTCCAGTGAGCTCAGGGTTCTGCCTTGGGCTGAGGAAGGGCAAGCAAGTATCTACATGTTGCCAGGCGCAACAGGGATGCTTCCACTTGCGCTGAAAGGCAGCATAAGCATTTTAAATAAATTAAAATAATGCTTTGTGAACATTTCCAAACTCCTTTATTAGGTCATGTCACTGACACACACCATATATTTAAAGTGCATGGCTTCTGCCTCCCCAAGGCTCCCGGGAGCCATAGAGCTACGATTCCCACCAACACCCTTCACAAATTACAGTTCCCAGGATTATATCAGTCTAGAAGGCAAAGCCAGCAGGAAGGGAAGGAAACAAGCGAATGTGGGTTGCAGGAAACGGTATTAGGGACATAAAAGTGGCGAGTGGTTGTTTTTTGTAATGAGATTTTATTGCATTTTAGAATATATACAAAAACCAGAAGAACTGATGACAACTGACGGAAAAAGCATCAGCACATAGAATATGTACATTTACTTCTGCAGCTTAAGTAACAAAGTCCAATTCATGAAAGAAAAAAGAAAAGTTGTCTTCACAGTTAAAAAAACAACAAAACGCAGAGAGATTTAGTGTTATTTGACTGTCAAGTGAAGTTCAGATTTGGCAGGCTTGTGTCCAGGTTTGTCTTCAAAATGAAGGCTCTCCTGCCTATGTGACAAAGGAATGAATGCCAAATGATACAAAAAATGTCTGGATTTGTGGAAATCTCAAATTATAGCGTACTTTCCCCTATGCTAGTTTTATTCCACTGCGAGTGGTTGAAAGCGGAGACCGACAACCCTACGCCATTTCTTTTCTCTGAATTGTTGGTGGGGAGGGTCTCTAATTATCATCCGATGTAAACACCACAAGCCTCAAGAGTGCTCACTTTACATTCCGAAACAAATGTTTAAAAGATCTGCTAACGCGCGCTCTCTTTCAAAGGACTCACATTTCTTCCCTCGGTGTATTTTCGGCTCATCATCGTTTTGCTTCTCACGTGTATAAAGGTAACGTCTGAAATGGGGCCGGGGGGCCGGGGCAGCACTGACCGACGGGAAGAGAAACGATGAGCTTTCCCCCCTCCCCCATCTAACCACCTGTCCCCAATTCAGACGTTACCGTTACACCGCCCTCCCACTTTGCAGGGTCTTCGTTCAACGTGGGAGCGGGCTGGATCGGAGCTCAAAGCCGGGGAAACGCCGAGAGAACCTTCCCGGCTCTCTCCTTTCCAGAACAGAATCCTGATGACACGGATGATCCAGGCACGCCTTTCCCCGCTGAGCCGCGCCTCCGCCTATCGGTTCCCACGTGAGCCTCGAGGCTAGGCGAGAGCCAGGCCCCGCCCCTTTTCAGTGGCCCCGCCCACCCGGGCGCTTCGTGGGGCTTCCCGCTCCGTCCCGAAGGCTCTTCGGCGTTCCAGCGGCTTCCAGGGGGCGGAGCCGGCCGGGTATAAAAGGCGCCGCGGCGGGCCGGGCTCGGCGTGCGCTCCCCTGGCCGCGGTCTGTGTTCTGCGCGTCTCCGGCTACTCGCCCTCCCGCCTTCGCCTCTCCGCGCCATGGACATCGCCATCCACCACCCCTGGATGCGGCGGCCCCTGGGCTTCCCTTCGGCCTTCCCGTCGCTCTTCCCGCCGCGTCTTTTCGACCAGAGGTTCGGCGAAGGGCTCTTCGAGAGCGACCTGTTCCCGGCCACGCTCAGCCCCTATTACATGCGCACGCCCAGCCTGCAGATGCCTGCGATGCCTGCGATGCCGCAGATGCCAGACACGGGGCTTTCGGAGGTAGGTGCGCCTTGCGTTAAGTTTTGAACCCGTCTGGGGCTTTTGTGCGGAATTGCACCAGAAAAGAAAAGAAAAATCACGGGAAAAGTTAGTTTTCTAATCCCCCCATGTATGTCGTGGTGCCTCTGACCATGTGCAGAGTGCTTTTCTGGCCGAGCAACAGCGCAGCAGGTCCCCCGCCTAACTGGAGGCTGCTGAGGGGGGTTGCTTAGGATTAAAAGGGAGCAGAAATGCCCGAAGATGGGTAGCGCTCGGTGTCTGGACCTGCGTCGTGGGAATGGGTGTGCCTGCGTGTCGGGAATGTGACGCTTCCTGCGGGGAAGCGGTCTGCGGACTCTAAAGCAGTGGTGCTGCTGTTGCCAGTTGGTGAAGGTGCGCGCTTGAAAGAGGAAAGGGTGCCAAGGGGCTGGCAGGCTGTGCTTACCTATTATGGTAACATTCTTCAGCCTCCCCAGCTGGCCCTATGGGGGAGCAGGGTGGGGAGACAATGCCAGCTGGGTTGTCTTGCCCTGCGGGGAAGGGGCTGGCATGCAGGATGCAACCCGCCCCCCCCTCTGGACTCTTGCTATACAGAAGACACACTGTCTTGCTGGCTCCCTGCCCACAGCTGCCTGGAGTTACTTACCAGCATGGGGGCATAAGTGGTGGCCTTGCCCCAGATCAGATTATTTGTCTGTCTAGGCCAGCACCACCTGCTCTGACTGGCAGTGGCTCTCCAGGGTCCCCAGGGAGATCATTTCCCCATGTTGCCGCCAGATAGCTGATCCCGAACGGGAGGAGTTGGGAACCGAACCTTGGACCTCCTCCATCACCCCAGATAGTTGTTGCCTATATTAGAGATTCTTCCTCGCTCAGTCGGACATTGGTTGTTGTTCCTGCTGTCCACACTGGTGGGGAATCCAAAGAATTTCCCCCACCCCCAGGTCCCTTCTGCTTGCGGTTAGAACGGGACGTGCGGGGGGGGGGGGATGTTGAACCAGGGTCCTTCTCTGCATGCAAAGGAGCTGTAGTCATCGGCTCCATAAATAATAATGACTAAATAATATGTAATCGGACCTGGGAAACGAGGGGTGCTTTTAAGGACTGTGGCATTAAAACTCAACTGTTAGAATTCATCCTTGGGGAGATTTCAGCACAGCCTTGTGCTGCTGCTGCTGCTGCCGCCACTTAACTCCCCATGCATGACTGGCATACTTTGGCTTTTTCTGTCTTGCTTTTTCCAATGTGCTTCATCACACCCCTTGGCAGGGAGATTGCTCCTGTGTTCTTGGCACACTGGCTCTAAATATACAGTGATCCAATCTAGAAGACCCTGAGGGATAGCTCAGTCGGTAGTGCCTGAAACTCTTTGATCTTGGGTTCGAATCCCACACTGGGCGAAAGATTCTTGCATTGCAGGGAGTTGGACTGGATAACCCTCGTGGCCCAACTCTACAATTCTATGATATTCTTAGCTAGCTACAAAAGGGTGTAAAATACAGAGCATTCTCGCCCATATCGTAAAGGGTTGTGTTTAGCCTGGAGGGATTTTTGCTGTGTTGGTTTCTGTAACTGCTGCCCAGTGCTCATAAAGCAGCTTCATGGTGGCTCTAACTTATTATTTAACAGTTATTAAAGTGGCTAATTTCTTTCCTAAACACTGTGCATATATTAAAAGATAATATCAGAGGCAGGGAACTTTTGTCAGCCCAACGACGCTGTTCCCTTCTGGACAACCTTTTGTGTTGGCCAGAGCCGAGAATGAGCAGAGCAGCGAATGTGAATTCTGCCTTATGCAGTCAGCTAGTCTCTGCACACCCTGGCATACCTGTTTGGGCCTCCATCCAGACAAACAAGAAGCCTTAGCAGAATTCAATGACGTATTCCACCCACGCACAAACTCTCAAAGAGGGTGTGGTCTTGGAAGAAGCGTGTGAGTCTTGGGGCCAGATACAGACCTGGAGGGCAGCATTTGGCCCCTGGGCCTGGGCATCCGACCCCTGGATTAAGACAGTTGCTGCTCTGGTAAGGCGTGATATAAAAGGAAGAAGGAATGGTGAGGGAAGAGGAAAGCAAGTGCTGCGCTTTGGCTGCGTATGTTACTAGAGCACTTATTTTCTTCCCCAGGTTTTTGATGGACTGCGGTGGTGTTTGCTATTAGTTGTGCTTCTGTTACTGGGGATGCCCATACCCCCCCATAAGACATGTTTTTATTATAATGTACAGTGGTACTTCAGGTTACAGACGCTTCAGGTTACAGACCCGCTAACCCAGAAATAGTATGTCGGGTTAAGAACTTTGCTTCAGGATGAGAACAGAAATTGCGCGGCAGTGGCAGCGGGAGGCCCCATTAGCTAAAGTGGTACCTCTGGTTAAGAATGGACCTCCAGAACGAATTAAGTTCTTAACCCAGGGTACCACTGTACTTGTGTTTATTGTGCTCTCATTATCTATTTTTTGGGAGACTTTGTTCAGCGGTCAACTAACAAGTTCAATTAGTTATAATTGCTAAATATGCCCAGTGGTGTTAGTGCCTACCCTGTGGTTTGTTGAAGAAAGCAGTAAAAGGGTGTTGACTTGTCCACAACAGCACCCCTGGGCGCAGGGGCAGCTGGCCTGTAGAAGATGCTGTCTGTTGAATCCAGTTTTAACTTTGTTTCCCCCCTCTTCCACCCAGGTGAAGATGGACAAAGACAAGTTCTCTGTGTTGTTGGACGTGAAGCATTTTTCACCTGAAGAGATGAGCGTGAAGGTGATTGGGGACTACATCGAAGTTCATGCCAAGCATGAGGAACGGCCGGTATGTGGCTTCATGGGTTCTTTGTGGGGTGGCCCTGACCTAAAAGATCCCTGTGGTGCTTGTAGGGCAGTGTTCTGGGGACCTGCTATCCTTGAGCTGCCATCAGCTAAGCTGCCTGGGAATGATGGGTTTTGTGGTTCAGCAACTTCCAAGGACCCGAGGTTGAAGAACACTGGCATATCCAAAAGCAGGAAGTTAAAGCTGCCATCCTAAGTCAACCCCGAAAGCAAATCATATTGCTCTGGAGTCCTCTTAGTCTGTACGCAGGGATTTGGAAACCTCAGTAGCTAGAACGGCCTGGAAAAACATTTGCTGCTGCACCACCAGTGTCCAGAGCAGAATCTGTAGCCCTCCAGAGGTTGTTGGAATCGCAACTTGCATTGGTCCCAACCAACAGGGTTTATGGCCAGGGTGCAGGGAATTGTAGTTCAGCAACATCTGGAGGGGCCACAGATCCTGCCCTGCTCCCCCACAAGCTGTGCCTGAAATGTGCGAAAACTACATGCATCAGTAAATGGAAGACATCTGAAGGCAGCCCTGTTTAGGGAAGCTTTAAATGTTTAACAGACTATTGTATTTTAATATTCTGTTGGAAGCCGCCCAGAGCGGCTGGGGAAACCCAGCCAGATGAGCGGGGTATCAATAATAAATTATTATTATTATAAATAAGGCATGTGTTGCCGCCTGAACTTCCTGTTTGAGTTGCTTTGGGCAGGCAAGATAAAGCGACTAACCAATTTAATAAATAAAATAATTAAGAAGTAACTTTGGAACTCCCTGCCTGTTGACTCAAGCAGGTGCCTTCACTACACTCTTTTTCAGTGCCTGCTAAAAATATTCCTGTTGAAACAAGCTTACCTAGATACTTAGAAAGCTGAGGCGATTTCATTGTTTTAGTATTTTATCTCTAGAAGTAGGGTTCTAAAATTTTACTTGGGGTTACTGGTTTAGCTTTCCGTAAACTGCTTTGACCTTTTTTAAACAATCAAACGGCGTATAAATTTTGTGCTGGTTTCTGGAGCCCCTTTAGTCACTTGCCTGTTTTTGCATCTCCGTTCTTTATAGGATGAGCACGGCTACATCTCCCGGGAGTTCCACCGCCGCTACATGATCCCCAAAGGTGTTGACCCCGCAGCCATCACCTCGGCCCTGTCTCCTGACGGGGTGCTATCCATCACGGCACCAACCACCCAGGCTCTTCCCGGAGTGGAGCGCAGCATCCCCATCAGCCGCCAGGAAAAGCCTGCCGTCACCGGAAAGTAATAGGGTAGCAGCCTAGCTTGGCTTTTTGCTCTCCGTTTTTACCGGAAGCCAGCAAGCACCTCAGGCCTGCTCTCCCCTCGCTAGTAGCTGCAAGGGCTGCTCACTCTTCACAGAAGTGACATTCCCCTCTGCCCGCTCCCTGCTGAGGTTCTGGCAGCAGAGACTATATATTGCCTCTAGGGTGGTGATCCTTTAGTGCAATTTCCCTACACTCCAATAGGACCTTCCTGGAGTAGAGATTGGGCCCTTTCTTCCTCTGGCTAGGAGTACCCTTCTGTTGCAGGCTTACTCTGTGCACCACTGTTTATGCCAGACTCCTTGCTTTGTATAAATACAGATGCCTCTTGGGTACATGTACTTGCTTAAAAAGCAGATGTCACATTGATACTTGCTAATAAACGTGGTGTTTCTGCCTTCTGAGTGTGTGATTGCATCTGGACGTGGGAGGGCAATGAACCTTAAGGCGGCACCAGCCGGGAAGGTGGGTGGAAGCAAATTTCCACATCACTGACCATGGCATTGACTGCTGTATTCCAGATTAGAGCATAAGAGCATGGCAGGATCAGGCCTATCCAGCAGCATATTCCTTCAAGTGGACATGAAGGAGCAAGGCATGGGCATAAGCGCCCTCTCCCTAGCAAATCCATAAAACACTCTAAAAGGGATAGTTATTTTGCAGAAGCCATGCTGATTCTTCTCTAGCAAAGCTTGTTCTTCTATTTTCTCAGTGCTTTCCACCAGTTTTCCCAGGACAGATGTCTGGCTAACTAGTCTGCAACAACCCAAATCCCAATATATTTCCCAAATACTTAATCTTACACTAGCCACTTTCCACTCTTCGGGTACAAAGGCTGATTAGAGACAAGATGCATGTTCTTGTTAGAGCAGCAGTTTTGCATTTGATTTCTCTTAAGAATGCTCTGAGGGCTGCCATCTGGACCCGATGACTTCTTCTGAATTGGTTGAGGACGCCTAGAGCAGTGTTTCCCAAACTTTTTTGGGCAACGGCACACCTGTTTACTGAAAAAAAATCTCGCGGCACACCACCATTAAAGCCCCGCCCCGTGACGTCAGCGCGCAGCGTCACGCCAGGAGGGACGCACGAAAGTGAAAGTTTTTTCCCTCCCCCCTCAGTCCCTCGCTCGGAATTCAGCTCGTTTGGGGCATCGCTCCGGCTGCTCCCTCTCCCGCCGCGCAGGAGCGATGCCTCTCTCTGGCTCTTCCTCCGCGCAGGCTGAGGGAGGGAGGGAGGTGCACGTGTGACCCGTCTCTGCTGGGAGACCAAACCCAGCGAGACAGAGTCGCGCGGAGGCGCCCAGGCAGCGCTGCCGGCTGCGAGGAGGAGCGCCAGGCAGCAGCAGGAGGCGCGGCCTCTCCTCGCTGCCGCCGCCCCGCCTCACGCCGCCCGACTCGCCCGCCTCCCTCCAGGCATCTCGCGGCACACCAGCCGATGTCTCACGGCACACTCGTGTGCCGCGGAACACCGGTTGGGAAACACTGGCCTAGAGCATCATTGTGTGACGCCAATATTTGCAGTAGAACCTGGCAAGAGGGTTTGGTTGTTAGACCCCTGGGAATTGTAGCTATGTGAGGGGAATAGGAGTCTCCTATAACAACTCTTGGCACCCTTAGCAAACTGCCCTTCCTAGAATTCTTTGGGAGAAGCTTTCATGATTCAAAGTTCAAAGTGCAGATGGGACCTAACATAGACCCATTAATTTGAGTGGGTTGCGGGTGGTGCTGTGGGTTAAACCACAGAGCCTAGGACTTGCCGATCAGAAGGTTGGCAGTTCGAATCCCCGCAACAGGGTGAGCTCCCGTTGCTCAGTCCCTGCTCCTGCCAACCTAGCAGCTCGAAAGCCCGTCAAAGTGCAAGCAGATAAATAGGTACCACTCTGGTGGGAAGGTAAGCGGTGTTTCTGTGCGCTGCTCTGGTTCGCCAGAAACGGCTTAGTCATGCTGGCCACATGACCCGGAAGCTGTCTGCAGACAAACACCAGCTCCCTCGGCCAATAAAGCGAGACGAGTGCCGCAACCCAGAGTCATCCGCGACTGGACCTAATGGTCAGGGGTCCCTTTACCCTTTACCTTTACTCTCAGCAGAGCTTATCTCACACTCTGCCTTATGTAGCACCATGAAGCTCTGTTTTGTGCAGCTGCAGCCATGTGAACCTGAAGCTTAACAGACTCACTTTAATTACCCTCAATGCCCAGAACAAAGGTCTATTGCCTCCGTCCTAATTGCCATTCAAGCTTCTGATTTTGAAACTGTAATTACAAAACAGCTTTGCATGCAGTGTTTAAGACGCGTGAATCCTTCCACATTTCCAGATGTCTCCTCATGTATAGGCAAGTAGCAAGCGTGCTTAAAATGTACTGTGTCTTAACATCTGTGGGCACTGTAGTCCCGGCGGGGACATGCAATACACATTCCACAAAGGACAGAAACTTGGCGGGCTGCCTAATCCGTTGTGCCGATGGATTAAATATATTTATTTTTGCAGAGGAGTTTTGTGGTGTTAGGCTTTCGCAGCTAAACAATCATGTCAGTTTGCAAGTCTTAACAAATTGGTTATGGCGGAAGTTTTTTGCGGGCTACAGTTCTAACTTTATTGGGTGCATCTGATACTGGAACATTCTGCTTGGGGAGCTACCTGGTTCTGCCTGGGTGGCTATTACAGGCACTGGGTATGACAGGATTTTGGTGTGATTCAGCAGGGATCTCCTAGGTGTGGCCTTATTTCAGCCATGGAAATAAGTGTTGGAAACATGCCCCAGGAAGGCTACCAACTTCCCAAGTCTTCAGAGCATCTCTCCGGTGGTCCTCCCTGGCTTTAAATCACCCTGAGTCCAGAGAGAGTGGTGATAAGTGACCTTTCTCTTCTGAGAAGAGCACACTAGTCTTCTGGTACAGTGGTACCTCGGGTTAAGTACTTAATTCATTCTGGAGGTCCGTTCTTAACCTGAAACTGTTCTTAACCTGAAGCACCACTTTAGCTAATGGGGCCTCCTGCTGCCGCCGCGCCGCTGGAGCCCGATTTCTGTTCTCATCCTGAAGCAAAGTTCTTAACCTGAGGTACTATTTCTGGGTTAGCGAAGTCTGTAACCTGAAGCGTCCGTAACCTGAAGCGCATGTAACCTGCGGTACCACTGTATTTCATGGCAGAATAAAGATTCGTAGTTCTAAAATTACTTTATTTACAGTCTATGTACAAAGACTCCATCAGCACGTCTGTGCTCTTTGAACACCAGTACAGAAAACTGACACACATACAGAAGTGAAACTAACTTCCAACAGTACAGGAAGAGATAATACAGACTTCCTTTCTCACGCTCTCTCAGACACTCACATCATGTCCACAAAACATAGTACAATAGTACCACTTGCTGGAGCAGCTCGGATAAATAAAAATAAATCCTAACAGTAAGTTCCCCAGATTTACCAGGTTGCAAAATTTTACTACTCTCTTTGCCCTTGTAGATGGGGGACAGAATCGGCTTCAATGGCTGCCTGCTACATTTCCATGCCCTGGTACTGAGGAGTGGGCTTTCTTGTCAGTCCACTCACTTTCTGTAGCAAGCATAGAGGAGAAAGTGTTCCACCTCTTTGGCCTGCCTGCCTCTAACTCCTTGCCTCCCTGTGGCAAGTAGTCTAGTATTTAAACAGCCTAGCATGGCACCCTTAGACTCATTGTTGTTGTTTAGTCGTGTCCAACTCTTCGTGACCCCATGGACCAGAGCACGCCAGGCACTCCTGTCTTCCACTGCCTCCCGCAGTTTGGTCAAACTCATGCTGGTAGCTTCGAGAACACTGTCCAACCATCTCGTCCTCTGTCGTCCCCTTCCCCTTGTGCCCTCCATCTTTCCCAACATCAGGGTCTTTTCCAGGGAGTCTTCTCTTCTCATGAGGTGGCAAAGTATTGGAGCCTCAGCTTCAGGATCTGTCTTTCCAGTGAGCACTCAGGGCTGATTTCCTTCAGAATGGAGAGGTTTGATGATCTTGCAGTCCATGGGACTCTCAAGAGTCTCCTCCAACACCATAATTCAAAAGCATCAATTCTTTGGCGATTAGCCTTCTTTATGGTCCAGCTCTCACTTCCATACATCACTACTGGACCCTTAGACTAGCATCTGTTAATTTGCTTAGTTTGTACTGACTTTGCCATGATGGTCAAGAAGACAGGGCCTTGAAGCTCTAATCTCTGCAGGTGGAGAGAATCTCTTCCTTAGCCCAAGGGCCACATTAACCTTCTGGGGGCCATATTGTCATTCTTTTCTTTAGGGGGACTTTACATGCAGGCCGCCTACAGCCTCCCGGATAAAGCTCCACAGCTTCGTCCCTAGTTTCTGTGTTAATGCTGCAAAGGATGGTATTTATTTTTTTTAACACTGCTAAACTAGAAGCTAATCTTCATGGATGGAAGAGGAAGTGTTGTAGATTTCCCCAAGCAATTCAAGGAGGAAACACAAGACTTCATGCACTTCCCACGACCAAGATATAATTGGTTGGTTCAGCCAGGCTAGCTCTCTGTATATAAGCCAGTAAGTGAGCAAATCTAGATGCAAAGGTGGGCAGAAAAGTGAAAAGAAAAAAAAAACTTTGTATAGAAGGCTAGCTTCTACATCTACACGCATGCTCTCTCGCCCACTTGGCCCTCCCAAGTTTTTTCCAGGGACAGTTCCTGGATTTACAGAAGCTGTCCCGGTTTCTGATTTGATCCCAGAATGTCCCACTTTCCTTGGGACATCCCTATTTTCATCAGAGAAGTGTTCTTCTAGCCAGGCAAGAAGGATGAGAAGCAGGCTAGTTAAGGCATGTAGCTCAAGGAAAGAGGGTGTGACTTCGCAGTGTCCCCTGACCCAGGTACAGAGATTTGGAGGCTTAAAAACAACAGGGCTTTCTTGCCCACTAACAAAGGAGGTGGAGTTGTGGGCTGTGGTTCCACCAAGCAAACATGACAAATCTTTCACACTTGACTTTTTTTCTAGCGCCACTGTGTCGTAAGAAACAGACTTTTTCAGCGAAGGCAGTGACTACAAAATAGCAAATAAAGGGAACAACACTCGAGCAGAGTCAAAAGTACCATTACAGCTAGTTTGGACAGAAAACCCTCTGCACCAGCGTGTAACTCCTAAAGAACGGAATAAAAAGGGACACATTCTTCAAGTTGTCAGTGCTTGCCTGTGTTAAAACTTAATGAGCTTTGGTTCAGAAAGCAAGTTAAAAGAAGAAGAAAAAAGCTGGCAGCCACCCTAATGAAAAACCACAAGTTTCCTCTGCTTTGCCTTTTCCAAAAGCAGAGGTTGCCAATGTGGTGCCCGCAGAGTCTCCCCGCCCCATTGAAATTAGGCTTGAAAGAAGTGCGCTATTGTAGCCAAGAGAAAATAGGTTATGGTGTGTGCTTGGCTGCAGTATCTCTGCTTTGCAAATGTGCCTACTGACCCAGAAAACACTGACAACCCCTGCCCTTATTGCACTGTGATCTGGGGTGATGTTTTGAAGGGGGAGTGGTAGAGCATCTGCTTTGCATGCAGAAGGTCCTGGGTTCAAACACCGGCTTCGTCAGGGAGGGCTGGGAAAGAATCACTGCCTCAAAAACCATGGAGGGTTGCTGCCAGTCAGAGTAGACAGTATTGAACTGGATGGACCAATGACCTGACTCAGAGGCGCTGACTTGTGTTCCAGATTGTGGGTGCCCAGTGGCACACATGCATTTGACGCGACATCATGATAATAGTTGCCCGTGGTCTGCCCTTCTGGAAGCAACTGAACAGAGCTTGGTTCTGAAAGGCTTTCCCCATTGGGTAACTTAGTGACATGTGTCTATTTTGTTTTAATTCAAATGTATATGCTGTTTCCTTTTTATTGTGCATTGCCTTGAACCACAGTGCAGAAGGCGGTTAATAATAATACAATGGTACCTCAGGTTCCATACGCTTCAGGTTCCATACGCTTCAGGTTACAGACTCCGCTAACCCAGAAATAGTGCTTCAGGTTAAGAACTTTGCTTCAGGATGAGAACAGAAATCAGGCTCCAGTGGCGCGGCGGCAGCAGGAGGCCCCATTAGCTAAAGTGATGCTTCAGGTTAAGAACAGTTTCAGGTTAAGAACGGACCTCCGGAATGAATTAAGTATTTAACCTGAGGTACCACTGTAATATGATGATGATGTTGATGCACTAGCTACAAGGCATTGGACTGTCCCCACTGTGTAATCTTGTAACTTAAGTTCTTCCCCTGGTATCCTGGTCACCTTCACTGCTATGACACAGCAGCTCTCGTGACTCTTCTCAGCAAGGCCAAGACAGAAAGATCCACGGTCTCAAGAGTGCGTTGGCTTTGGACATGGGAAAACGCCAGGGGAAATATTTGCCCAGTCATGGAGCCTGTTGGCTGGCAGCCTAACTTCAGAGGTAAACTGAGAACCCCATGTAAGCTATCCCCAGCTGCTTGGAGTAAGGGTAGGATACACAATTGTCTAATAGTCTATATTTATATCTGTGTGTGTGTGTGTGTGTGTGAGGGAGCTGGTTTCAGCTTCGTCACATTCAAGAATAGGGATAAGTCCCCCACCCGCCTGAGGGCTATATTCTAGGGTTGCCATACATCCAGACATTGCGGGATTCGGCTGTCGGAAATAGTGTCCAGGTGGACATTGCTTAAACATCCGGGAAAATCCAGACATACGGCAAACCCATATCGGAAGTGTAGATTTCGGCGAATTTCCTTAAAAATAGCTTTGAAACTTTTTCTTCTTGTTGAGATCTTGCAAAAATAGATCAATGACCTTTGTGTCCGGATTTTCTCTTTTCAAAATATGGCAACCCTATTGTATTTCCTTCTGGGCAACTTCCCATAGGTCACATGACAGCGGTGGGTTGGGCCAGAAGCACATACCCTCCAATTGAAACCCTGGAGAGTTACTGCCAGTCAGGGAGCCACTGAGCTAGAATGGACCACCGATCTCTGTTTAAGGCGGTTTCTCATGTTCCTATGGTATTAATGGACCTAAGTTAGTGATGTCCATTCATGTCTATGAGGCTACACTGCTTAATAGTGGATGCAACCCAGTATGTCTTTTCCCCACATCAGTTAAGCGGATGAAACGAAGACAGCTGTGGGCTTGAGTGCGAAAGGAGTGTGAACTCAGTTCAGTTCTGGAGACAAATTCCTAGGCGAAAGATGTGAGCCTTGTTCTTTAATCCTGACCGTATGTTGTTTGCACCTGGTTCTGGTTGGCAGATCTCGAGGTTCTAGTGAAAAACGAAATTGACCCAACAGTTTGGATAGTTTGCGCATGCCTGATGTGCAGGAGAGCTGCAACCTGCACCCATTTAACTTGTGCACATTCAGCTTTACGCATTTGGCAATAATTTTTTTAAAAAAATTAAGGGTGCAGGCATCTGGGGGGAAAATACATTGTCAATCCCACCTGCCATTGCACCCAAAGTGCTTTGACTATGTGTGATTTTGGCTTTGTGCTCTATCCCTGGAACATAAGTTGAGAGTCAACTGTAGTAGAGAATACCACCTAGCAGAGCAAGGCTTTGGTGTGGTATGAAGTCCTTCCAAAGGAGCTTACCAGGGAAGGAGAGGGGCAACAATAGTTCTGCATAGGAAGCAGCTGTCAGGGACTGTGCTGAGGATCAGGATCCTCAATCTTCCCAGGAGCAGTGGGACAGTATAGATTTGGAACAGTGGTTTGCAGAGGGACATAGTTCAGAAGACAGAAGTTGGGAAGAACTGGGTGGTGAACAGCTAGGAGAACTGGGAGAGAGTTAACAGACTCACTTTCGCTGGAAAGTGTCCATTAGCTCAGCCCAAAGTCAAGGAGAACAGAGTGGGTGGCAACACAGAAAGCACAGTGGTTGCAAGACGAGGAACTGACGTGGGTGACGGGGGGGAAGCAGGTGGAACCCTTAATTGGGAGCACCTTCATTCCTAGGAATGGATTCTTTGTTCTCTCTCTGTGATCATTAATATCTGTAAATGGTAAGAGACTCCTTTTGCTTTGTTCTGCTTATCTACTGCCAAAGGGGGCGGGGAGTAAGCAGAGTCCCTGAAGCCTGACAGCAGCCTTACGTCAAGGCGGACCGCTGCTCAGTCTAGCTCAGCATCGCCTGCACTGACCGGCAGCAGCTCTCTGGTGCTTCAGTGAGGCGTCTTTCCCACTCCTACCTGGAGATGCTGGGGAGGCCATTTGCATACATGTGCTCTTGAGACCTGCTGGTGAAGGGCAGGAAATAATTTTAATAGTAAAACGTGCTCAACCACTGAGCTACACCCCTCTCCACCAAATATCACAGCAACACAGGAAGATGCGGTGAAGGGGAGGGTGCTCCTGCACCCGGATCCTGCTTGCCAGCTTTGGCATCTGGTCGGCTGCTATAAGGAACAGGCTGCTAGGCTGGGTGAGCCCTGAGCCCCATCCAGCAAGGTCCTTCTTATGAGTCAGACCCCTAGCTCTCCACGCTGGCTGGCAGAGGCTGCCCAAGATTTCAGGCAATATTTTCTCCCAGCCCTACAAGGACACGCCAGGAATTGAATCTGGGGCGGTGTAGTGGTTAAGAGTGGTAGACTCATAGTTTGGTGAACCGGGTTCGATTCCCCGCTCCTCCACCTGCAGCTGCTGGGTGACCTTGGGCCAGTCACACTTCTCTGAAGTCTCTCAGCCCCACTCACCTCACAGAGTGTTTGTTGTGGGGGAGGAAGGGAAAGGAGAATGTGAGCCGCTTTGAGACTCCTTCGGGAAGTGATAAAGTGGGATATCAAATCCAAACTCAAAGCAGGTGTTCTTCCACTGCATCACAGTCCTTCACACCAACGGGTGTTCTCCGAATCCAGCCCATAAAAAGCCACTCTGGGGATCTCCGGCTGTGTCACACTCCACTGACTCACCGGGCCCAAATGTTGCTCTGCCTATCAAGCCTCTGGCGACCCGCCGAGCGGATATTTGCTGCCGGCCTGCTATCGCTGAGAAAAAGGGCAGGAGCTGCCAAGTCCCGGCAGGGCAGCTGTGCAGGGCCATTCCTCTCCCCCCACCAGGCCCATGCAATGAAACTCAGGAGGCGATTTAGCTGGACTTTGTTCTCACCATCCTCCTTTTCAGAATTATTAGGTCTCTAGACCACCTTTTAGGGACACGGGTGGCGCTGTGGGTTAAACCACAGAGCCTAGGACTTGCCAATAAGGAGGTCGGTGGTTCGAATCCCAGCGACAGGGTGAGCTCCCGTTGCTTGGTCCCTGCTCCTGCCAACCTAGCAGTTCGAAAGTGTGTCAAAGTGCAAGTAGATAAATAGGTACCGTTCAGGCAGGAAGGTAAACGGCGTTTCTGTGCGCTGCTCTGGTTCGCCAGAAGCGGCTTAGTCATGCTGGCCACATGACTCGGAAGCTGTACACCGGCTCCCTCGGCCAATAAAGTGAGATGAGCGCCGCAACCTCAGAGTCGTCCACGACTGGACCTAACAGTCAGGGGTCCCTTTACCTTTACTTTAGTCCACCTTTTATATGCCAGTTGTCTTTGTCCATGGAGTTTTCAGACCCTGGTGTTGGGAAAGATTGAGGGCACAAGGAGAAGGGGACGACAGAGGACGAGATGGTTGGACAGTGTTCTCGAAGCTACCAGCATGAGTTTGACCAAACTGCGGGAGGCAGTGGAAGACAGGAGTGCCTGGTGTGCTCTGGTCCATGGGGTAATGAAGAGTTGGACATGACTAAACGACTAAACAACAACAAAAAGCTCACCTTTTCTCCAAGAAACTCTTATTTCCCCTCACAACCACGTCTATAGGTGAGCCAGGGGGTATAGGATGAAGCCAGTACTCAGGAAAAGTCAGGAGCAGGGGTCAGCAAACTTTTTCAGCAGGGGGCCAGTCCACTTTCCCTCAAACCTTGTGGGGGGCCAGACTATATTTGGGGGGGGGGAGAACGAATTCCTATGCCCCACAAATAACCCAGAGATGCATTTTAAATAAAAGCACACCTTCTATTCATGTAAAAACACAGATTCCTGGACTGTCCGCAGGCCGGAATGAGAAGGCGATTGGGCTGCATTTGGCCCCCGGGCCTTAGTTTGCCTACCCGTGGCCAAGAGGGTAAGCTCAAAGTGCAAGTCAGAAGAGCAGAGGGTGCAGGTAAGTAGTAGAGCTAAGGAAGATCCTTGCTGAGGCAGTAAACTCTTTATATTATTTTCTGCCTTAAGAGGACTCATTAGGCAGCCTTGGGGTGGGGGAGCCAAGGGGACAAAGGAATCAAGTCTAGGGTCTGAAGAAGCTGCCCAACCTCACACAGATTATCAACACCTCCTGACAATTCATAGCATCCTGGTTTACCTGTGTGGGTCCTCCTCAGCTCCAAGGAACGGATATATACACATATATGTGGACCTATTCCAAATACTGTGTTTATTGTTCCATAAAACTAAAGCCAGTTAATGCCAAGGCAAAGGACTCCAGGGAAGGGGAGATTTAAAAAAGGTTGTTGGCTATACTCAGATGTGTCTCACTGCCGCTCGTACATCTCCTTCAGAATCTTCATGCTCTCCGAATATCGCAGCTGGTTCTTGTGCGATCCCTCTTTCCACCTGTGAATAGCGGAGGCCACAAGTCAGCCACACAGCCCCGTATGTCTCTTTGTACCCATGGCTCTCTCAGATCAGTTGTTTCCCACAATCCCCACAAACAGCAGTTGCTGGTGCCCCTTGAGGCTGGTAGGGTATAAGGCGGGGAGACCAATGGTAGGTGGCGCTAGAGCAGTGTTTCCCAACCGGTGTTCCGCGGCACACTAGTGTGCCGTGAGACACCGGCTGGTGTGCCGTGGGAGGGAGGCGGGCGAGAGGCGGCGGCGAGAGGCGGCAGGGAGGATCCGCGTCGAGCCGGGGCGGCTCCGCGGTGGTCGTGCCGAGCGGCGGGGCAGCGCGCGCAAAAGGGAGGAGCGCGAGACAGCGGAGGAGGAGGAGGCCGGCATGTCCGGGCAGCAGCAGCAACAGCAGCAGCAGCAACTCCCGGCGACGGCTCCTCCTCCGCCCGCTATCGCAGCCGCCGCCGCCTCAGCTGCCGCCGCCGCCTCAGCTGCCCTCGCTCTGCTGCCTCCTCCCACCCCGGCAAGGGGGAGGGAAAAAACTTTCATTTTTGTGCGTCCCTCCCGGCGTGACGCTGCGCGCTGACGTCACGGGGGCGGGGCTTTAATGGTGGTGTGCCGCGAGATTTTTTTCTGGTAAGCAGGTGTGCCGTTGCCCAAAAACGTTTGGGAAACACTGCGCTAGAGACTTTTGGTGGGCGGAGCTACCTAGTTCTAGTTTTGTCTCCGACTTCCTCCCTGCTAAGCTCTATGGCAGAGCTTCCCAAACTTCTCATGTCAGTGACACACTTTTTAGACATGCGTCGTTTCATGACACGGTAATTCAGTTTTACTAGCAAGCCAGAGGTTAAACTAACCCTTTATAAGAGCGTTCACACAAGCACGCCTACACATGGCAACCGAAGCACTAACGTGTCGCGACACAGAGTTTGGAAAGCTCTTCTGCTCTACAGGAATCAAAGGAGAGGAAGCCAGGGCCACTCCCTTGACTGGCCGCAGGTAAGGAGGGAGGCAGGTAAGGGGCTGGGCTGAGGGCAGACTGAAGTTGGTGGCAGTGGCTTTGGTAATATGGTGCCCTGAGGGAGGACAAAATCCCCCCCCCTCTTATTTTAACAATAATTCATTTTGGTACAGTTGATTTTTTTCTATACCCGTATGTAGGTGTTATTATTTGGTGTCCCTTCAGCTTGGTGCCCTGTGTGGGAGACCAGCTTGCACCACCCTAAATTGCCTGGCACCTTCATTATACACCTTTAGGTGCCAGGCAAAAACATTCCTCTTCAACCAGGCCTTTGGCTAACATCCTATATCACTGAAAATGTGTTTGTGGGAGTGCTGGGGAGGGGCAGTTATGGGTTTATTTCATTCCTGTTCTTATTATGTATTTTGAGTTTTTACCTAGTATTTTTATGCTCATGAAGCACCCTGAGATCTACCAAGGAAGGGTGCTAAGCACATTTAATAAAGGACGATGGTCATAAATGAATATGGCACAGTTTGTGGGGCAGTGCAAAAGGTTCTCTGCCTCATGCCCTCCTCCTCCTTGCTTCCAGAGCCAAGCATCCTACCTTTGCCTGATCTTCTTCCACCGCTCCATGTTCTTGTAGATGAGGGAGGACATTGATGGTACAGCATCAGAAGCCTGGAGTTGGGGGGAGAGCGAGAGAGAGAAAGAGAGAAAGAGGATTTCGTCAGCACTCTGCTTGGCCTAAAGCCCTGTAGGGCTGACACAGCGGCCTGGCAAGCAGAATAACCCAATCAACTCAAAAGCTATCCAGAGGCCAAGAAGCAAATGAAATGAAGATGCAGTAACCCCCTTAGTTGGAGAAAATGAAAATGCAGAGATATTTTCTTGCGGAAATCACAGTCAACATGCTGAGAGTCCGTTGACTTTAAATAATTACCGTATTTTTCGCCCTATAGGACGCACCGGCCCATAGGACGCACCTAGATTTTTTTGGGGGGGGAATAAAAGGGGGAAAAATTATATCCCCCCCCGGCGCGGGGCTGGGGAAGCCCGAGCTTCCCTCTCCCCCAGCTCCCAGAACGCGACCCAGAGTGATGCCGAAGCTGCGTGTAGCTTTGGCATCGCTCTGGGAGCTTGCGGGGCTGGGGGAGGGGGAAGCCCTCTGCCAGCCTCCAAACCAGGTCGGGAGACAGCGGGATGGCGCGCTGCGCCTCCCCACTGTCCCCCGAGTTTGCGGGGCTGGCGACGGGGAGGAGCAGGCTTCTCCCCCCTGCCAGTCTTCTAACCAAGTCGGGGGACAGCGCGATGGCGGTGGGGCTCTCCAGGCTTCAGCGAAAGCCTGCATTCGCCCCATAGGACGCACACACATTTCCCCTTCATTTTTGGAGGGGAAAAAGTGCGTCCTATAGGGCGAAAAATACGGTATCTTTACTTGTTAAAAGAAATGAAATGTTTAAAATGGCCTATACATTCAATATTTGCACGTGTAAAATTTGTGTATTTATGCGAGTGCAGCTGCCACCAGTAGAAGACAATACTAAGCTTCAGAGATCAATGTTTTGGTTGGTATAAGGCTTCCTATATGTTTATTGGCTGCTGTCCATTTCAGATAAAATGCCACCCTCAGTTGACAACTCTTATCTACACACATGTAAAAAGGGTGGAGGGGAAGAGAGATAATGTGAACAGCGGGAAATCCCTGGTCTTGACAGAGCCCCTAGTGAACCGAATCATACTTGCCAGAAAATTCTAGTTCAGTAACTATTAGTTGATGGTTGTTCAGCCTTTGTAGTTATTTATACAGTACTCAGCTTTCCCACATAGCTCAAAAGAAGCTTGCAAATTTGAGATGTCATACTAGTGCAACGATAAGGAGAAAGAAGAGTTCAGTCCCCAGTCTCAATAATAAAACCCAACAGTACTCAATATTGCTTAGAGCAAACTGCAAGCTCTTACAAATTTCCCCAGGTATTCCAGAAACTAAGGGAACACTGTCGTGAATTGCAGTACATGGCTGGCTAGCCTGGCCACGGATTTTAACTCTGCAGCAGGTGCAGCTGAGGCTCTCATCTGCACAATTCGTTTAAAGCAGTATCATGCCACTTTAAACAGTCACGGCTGCCCCCCCCCCGAGTCCTGGGAACTGTGATTTAATGCTGGGAGGTGTCAGGAGACCCCCCTCCCAATTTGCCTCCCAGAGCTACAATTCACAGAGTGGTTTCACAGTCAGACCCTCTTCCTGGAAATTGCAGCTCTGTGAGGGGAATGGGGTTTCCTGACAGCTCTCAGCACTACAGTTCACTGGATCCTTCAAATGTTTTTAGAATGTTTTTAAACTGTTTTATTGTGGATGTGTTTGCTGCTCTTGGCTCCTGCAGGAGGAAGAGCAAGATATAAATATGAACAGTGCTTTTCCCCCTAAAAAAATGTTTAGGGGTACTCTCATTTTCCTACTCATATTGAGATACTGCCCCTCAAAGAGGCCAAACTTAGATTCACAAAATGTTTAGGGGTATGTGTACCCTGCGTCCCCCCAGAAAAAAACTGAGTATAAATATAGGTAAAGGGACCCCTGACAATTAGGTCCAGTCGTGGCCAACTCTGGGGTTGCGGCGCTCATCTCACTTTACTGGCCGAGGGAGCCGGCGTACAGCTTCCGGGTCGTGTGGCCAGCATGACTAAGCCGCTTCTGGCAAACCAGAGCAGCACACAGAAAAGCCGTTTACCTTCCCGCCAGAGCGGTACCTATTTATCTGCTTGCACTTTGACGTGCTTTCGAACTGCTAGGTTGGCAGGAGCAGGGACCGAGCAACGGGAGCTCACCCCGTTGCGGGGATTCGAACCACCGACCTTCTGCTCGGCAAGTCCTAGGCTCTGTGGTTTAACCCACAGCGCCACCCGCGTCCCTGAATATAAATATAAATTGCTTCAAATCAGCAGAGCCTCCCCCACTCCTTTTCTCCCTTCTCCCCCACCTCCCTGCTTTAGGGTGCTCTGACCGTGTCAGCAGCTACTTTCGCCTTGTCTTCGGGCTCTAGCGGGGATGGGATACGCAGGTTTACTGGTTCCCCTGTGGCATTTGTGTGGCAGGGAGCAGGAGGCGGCAGCTTGTACACATCCTGGCTCTTCCCATTCAGACCTTCGGTGCCCTAGGATCAAAAACATGGGGAAAGAAGAGAGGCACAGGCTCAGTATCTCTTCGACTGTGGACTCGACAAGCCGAAAAGTCCCCCCCCCCATTCATTTCCTATGTTTATACACCACCCGTTTCCCAACTCGAGGCAGTATACATGAGAATGTTCCCATTTCCTGATCGCAATGTAAGCTGGGAGGTCGGTTAGGCAACGATTGGGCGCTGTGGGGGGCTGAGTAGGAATTTGAGCCTGGGCCTCTGCAGTCCAAGTCCAAACCTTTTTTAAAAAATATTTTTATTAAGTTTTACATAACAAATTTAAATTCAAACACATCGTTCACCTCCTCATTTAGACTCCTCTGAATCCCTTGACTTCCCTCTGCCCTTCCATGGTTACCATTGTCAATCTTTTCCCCACCTTCATGTGCTTATCTTATTTTCTCTAATTTGTTAAAAGAATAATAATCTATTTTCCCATAGTTTCTCGTACATTACAAGCACCACTCAAATCCTGCCAAAGTTTTTAGTTGTTTACAGTGTTCTCTTAAGTACATTATAAATTTCCCCCGTTCCTTCTTAAAATTCTTCTCTTCCTGGTTTCTGATTTTCCCAGTCAGTTTCGCCATTTCGGCATAGCCCATCATCTTCATCAGCCATTCCTCTTTGGCTGGAACTTTATCTTCTTTCCATCTCTGAGCCAGGAGCCAAGACCAAACCTCTAACCACTATGCCACACTGCAGGGCTGGCCTCATCACTGGGCAGAGTGAGGTGGCAGCAAATTATTGGTTATTTAAAACTCAGAAGCAAAGCGGCTGTGAGCTCCTCTCTGGGAGGCCTGCAAATTTGTGTGGTCTTGCTGAGCCAAGGTGTGGCCTAACATGTTGAACCTGGCCAGTACACACAAAAGAGTATTAGTCAAAAAGAGTGGGCATTGTTTTCATGGCAGCCAGGTAGAATTCTGCCCAATGTCAGTGCAAACCGACCTCAGCCAACCCTTCCCCTCTGAAGTTTTGTGGTAAATTTTTTGATGTTGGATTAGGTGGTAGTAGCACAGGCATTCCTAGATCCCTTGAGGTAATAGTAAGCTGTAACAGTTCTCTGGGCCACCTTTGCCAGGCCCTGCCACACTGAACCAAGATGGGCAGCAGCGGATGGGGGGAGGAATACCAGTCTGCTACCTCCCCCTTGTCTGCCACCTGTGGCAAAGGGCTCACTCTGCCCAATGAGAGGACTGGCCCTGCTGCATCCTTTCCTAAGCGAGGGCCTCTTATTTAGTACCTCCTCATCCTCCAGTAGGACAGGCAGATTCGGGCTGGGAGATCGCTCCTGCTCCCGGACCATGGGACTGTTCCGCATCCAGGCCCGACAGATGGGGTACAGCGGGGTGCTCTCGGAGAACTGCGCCAGGTCGACGCTCCGGTCAAACAGCTTGATGACATAGGTGTCTGCGGGGGACAAGGCAGCAAGACACAGCTCTTCAAGGCAGCCCTTTAAAAATGTCATCCGGTTCTTGGGGTTATATGGAAGCCACTAAGGGCTCCATTTATTATCAATCAATCAATCAATCAATCTTTATTACGGTCCAGAGACCCAACAAATCGTTACAAAGCAATGCACAATTCAGACAGCCTACCTTCAGGTTAAACAAGCATTTTGTTCAGACTTAAAGATAGGAATCACTGGTTCTTGCAACCACTGATTAAAAACTTCGCCACTGCTAATATTCTAGCATTTCCAGTCTTCCAATAGGAACCTGACATGGTGAGCCTCTGATTTTCCCGGGAAAGGTACCAGCAAGGGTAATATCAGTTCAGCCCTGGCTTGCTCATATTTCGCACAGTGCAGCAAAATATGTTTTATGGAATCGATGTCTTGAGCACACGAGCAAAGTCTGTCCTGGTAGGGAACTCCTCTCAACCTGCCATCCAACACGGCAGAAGGAAAGACGTTTAGTCTGGCTTTGGTGAAAAACCTTCGATAATTTGGTACTGTCAAGTTTTTAATGTGAGATGTGAAATTAAAGACATGTCTATTATTATTATTATTATTATTATTATTATTATTATTATTATTGCCAGTGTTGGTAACAATAGGTGAAGCCAGAGCCGATGACACATGAAGCCATGACCTTAACAGTTGTAAGGAAGGAAGCAGGGGATGGCTAAGGCCAGAATGAGGTTGATGGGGCAGTGCCCATTTGCTCAGATAAGCTAGCCTGCACTGGCTTCAAGGATTGCCAGCTTCAAGGAGGGGATAGGAGTGGCCTTCTCACAGGCTCCACCCACACCCTGATTCGGCCAACTCTGTGATCAACCACATCTTTCGGGGGAGTCTTGCTGGATCAGCCCCGTTTCTACTCACTCTGTTTCTGCTGCCCACCCTCCGTCAATCCATCGTCCGTCTCTTTCCTCTTCTTGCGGCGGTGGTGAGAGAACCGGCTGGACGGCCTGAGAGCAATGCCACAGTTTAGAAACTGTGCAGCTGGCTGACTCGCTGCACAAGTGTCAGAAAGGCCTGGAGGCATTTTCCAAGCCCTGGGGGCAAGCCACAGCATCACTTGTGCAACTAAAACTGAAAGCCGCTAACACTGGCTGATTATAACTATTATTTATTAAATTTGTATACTGCACAGTTCACAGCATAAAATGACAATATAAAAAACACATAATACAAAATTTGATGGGAATGCTGCGTAGTGCAAGCCTTAAAGCATTGAAAGCTGCACCAACCTTTCCTCAAGTTCCCCCTGCATGTCAGTGGATGGTGTTGGTGGCAAATACAGTGGTACCCCGCAAGACGGAAAACCCGCTAGACGAAAGGGTTTTCCGTTTTGGAGGTGCTTCGCAAAACGAATTTCCTATGGGCTTGCTTCGCAAGATGAAAATGTCTTGCGAGTTCCTGCGGGGTTTTTTTCCTTTCCCCCCCTTTTTCCCAAGCCGCTAAGCCACTTATCAGCTGATCCGCTAAGCCGCTTATCAGCTGATCCGCTAATCCACTAATATGCTAATGGGCTTGCTTCGCAAGATGAAAAAACCGCAAGACGAAGAGACTCGTGGAACGGATTCTTTTCGTCTTGCGAGGCACCACTGTACAAGCAACAGTTGGCCAACAAAGCCAACCAAAATGTGTGAGCCCATGAAGTAACACAGGGCTAACTCAGTTTTACTCAGAGTAGGATCCACTGAACTTAATGGACCTAAGTTAGTCATGTCCATTAATGGCAACGGATCTACTGAGTAGGACTAACGCAGGATACAACCGACAGTGTGATGTTTGCAGCAGCAATAGTTTCAAGCATGAGAGACCTGGGCTGGAGAACCTCCAGGAGGTGTATTTTGAGTGACAGGCTTACTTAACTTGCTCATTTGAAATCCAGTTCAGGAGCATCAACCGGCCAAGCCACACTGCCTAGTTCTAAATGCCATTTTGCGGTGAATGAGTACAGTGGAACAATAGACTCGCAGAATTGTAAGAAGGGACCACGAGGGTCATCTAATCCAACCCCCTGCAACACAGGAATATTTTGCCCAATGTGGGGCTAGAACCCACAACCCTAAGATTAAGAGTCTCGTGTTCTACCAGCTGAGCTAAGAATGGTGAAATCTGAAATCTCCCATGCTATGGTTATCAACAGGTGGGGAAGACGCTGTAAAGAGCCATACCTCTTTCCTGTGGCAGTAGGAGAAGAGTCCCTGAAACCGCAAAGCAAGAGGATTTAGGAATTGCCCAGAATGCAATAGCTTCACCAGCAAGAAGAAAAAAAAGGGGGGGGGAACCCTACTCCCCAGGATAGCTGGTCCCAGGAGAGGGTTAACCATTCTTAGGATTTTGGGGCCCCCAAGAACACTCCTCTCCCATGACTTTCAGTAGAAGTCGGGACCATTTTTAAAGCCCTTATAGAAAAATAAATATCCCATGGCAACTTTACAAATTAAGATCTTTTTTATTAGCCCTCTTTGCAAACACAGACACACAAAACCTAGTAGCTAGGTTTGTTTGTTTTCTGCAAATTGTTATATGCTTAACCTATTAGGATATTTAGGGCAAAGCTGTGGGGCTCATTTTCACAGGTTCCTTCCATTCTCCTAGACCAGGGGTAGGCAACCTAAGGCCCGGGGGCCAGATGCGGCCCAATCGCCTTCTCAATCCGACCCGCGGATGGTCTGGGAATCAGTGTGTTTTTACCTGAGTAGAATGTGTCCTTTTATTTAAAATGCATCTCTGGGTTATTTGTGGGGCATAGGAATTCGTTCATATTTCACCCCCCAAAATATAGTCTGTCCCACCACATGGTCTGAGGGACCAGCCCATAGCTGAAAAAGGTTGCTGACCCCTGTCCTAGACACTTTGGAGAGAAAAGAAAGGAAAGAAACCCAGAGAAGAAGCAGGAAACAAAAGCCAACTGTCTAAACGCATGATTCTCAATAGAAGTGGGCCTCTAAGGGTGGGGGGAGGAGAAATCCTTCCTTTATTCAGTTTCAACATATGCCTGGGCAAGTCTTGCCCACCTGTTCACATTCGGTGTAACACAGGTGGCATGTGCAGTCATACGGGGTTTACTGAATTCAATGGGGCTTACTCCCAGGTAAGTGGGGCTACAATATCAGCCTCATCCACCCAACCCTATTCTGCTGGGAATAAACAATGAGGTATGGTCATTACCATTCTGCACTGCCACAGCAGTTTTTAAAATATATTTTACTTCTGCAAACCTAGAGTTCTCCCAGGTCTAACTTTTGTGCATGGGTGGTACCATTCTGGCAACTCTGGCACCCTCAGCCCAACCATCAGAAATAAAGGGAATGGTGTTGTTTACTGCCCAGCATCCTGGAGACAGGATACTAGACAAAATGGATCTTGGTCTGATCTAGAAGGGCAATTCTTAGTTCCAAAGTGGCAGGACCACAGGATCAAAGAATTTTAGTGTTGCAGGTCATCTACTTCAATACAGGAATCTCCTCCACCCACCCCAGTTTTCCCTGGCTGGCAGGCATAGCTACAATATTATTTTAGCTATCTAGGAGCTGGCCCTTGGCAACAGCCTCCTCCCCACCGAAAAATTTGATGGCATGGGACAGCAGTCAAGGGCAAGTGAAGGCAACTAGGGAATGCTTGAGCGTCTTACTTGCTGAGTACATCTGAGGGAGTCTTCCCAGAGTCCTCTTCCATCTGCTCCCTGTGGAGATGAGTCAGGAAAAGGGGGAACAGGATGTTAGTGTCCGAGGGGGAAAACTGGCATCTCATTTGAGGACCCACTTCTTGGAGCAACTACAGTGGTACCTCGGGTTACATACGCTTCAGGTTACAGACTCCGCTAACCCAGAAATATTACCTCAGGTTAAGAACTTTGCTTCAGGATGAGAACAGAAATCGTGCAGCGGCAGCGCAGCAGCAGCAGGAGGCCCATTAGCTAAAGTGGTGCTTCAGGTTAAGAACAGTTTCAGGTTAAGAACGGACCTCCGGAACAATTTAAGTACTTAACCTGAGGTACCACTGTACTCCTTGCAGGAGAAGGAGCTAGTCGCAAAGCACGCCACAAGGAATCTAAGGCCTCTTCCTTCTAGGCGACGGTAGATAAGAAATTGCAAGCTAATACATTGCCTACTCCTGAACCCAAAAGAACCTGGCAATACTTACCGATCAACCTCAGACTTCTCCAGTAGGCATTGCAGCACAGCATCGAGACGGTTTCGAGCATTGGCCGTCTCTAGATCTGGGGAAGGTCCACAGGGGAGAAAATCATTATTCTGGCAGAAAGCATTTACCCACCCCCTCCACTTTACAGTACAACATAGGATCTCTTTTTTCTCCATAGCGGCTGTCCCCAACCTCGTGCCCAGTGGGTGCTGTGGGGCTGCAATGATGAGGTCACTTCTGCACTGCCCTTTCAGCTGCTGCTGCTTTCCCCTGACTTTCGTGGCAGAGTTTTCAGAGCCCCCCTACCTGGCTTTTCCGTTTTCACCTTCGTGTGTAGCATGTTTACCAGAATCACAGTTCCCTGCAAGAGAAAAAATAAACCTGTGTCTCACTTGATACAGAGGATTCTGGCCATTACGGCCAAGTGATATTGAATGTTCAAAATAGGAAGATATATTGAATGAACTAAGGAGGGAAACAGAAAATACCTTAAAGGCAGGATGGGTACCTTTAACAAGCATGGGATTTTGCAAAGAAGGGCCACAAGACATTTCTGGCCTCCGTGTTTACAGCAGCTTTACCTTTTTTACCTTACAGTAGTTTCCTCTTTCTCTACCGACCCTTCACGGGATCGATGAAGCGGGATCTCTGGGATCTTTTATTTTGCCAAGCTCCTGCCAGGCAGCCAGTCCTGTGCGCTCTTGCCCGGGAACAAGCCCTACTGAACTCGGTGGGGCTTACTCCCGAGTAGACACACGCGCAGCATTGCACTGCCCAGCTCGTCCCGGGCTCCAAGGTGCCGGAAAGGCTTTCGGAGCTGCTTCTCTTGCGCCGGACAGCGTTGACTCCAGGAGAGAGGGCAGAAGCCGGTCCCCGATTCTCCGGACCAAAGGACTTTGCTGCTTGCTTTGCTGCTGGCCTTTCTGCCCTTGCTCCCCGTCGCCCCGCCCTCGCGCAATCCCGGACACCCCCAAGCGAAGAAGCAGCAAAACACCCGCAGTTGCAACAGCAGAAGCCACCTCTCTGCCAATCGCTCCTTCTCTGATGCCAGTTCGCACGAATGCAGAAAAACCGCCTCTGGCCCGCTGCATGCTGGGAGTTGTAGGCGACTTTTTGCCGGGGGCGGGGCGGGGGGCGGCAAGCTTCGGCCAATGGGCTGCCCGCTTCCCTTCTTTGAATTGATCTCTGCGTTCTGTGCGTGTGTATTTTAAGGAGCGGGACACAGTGTAAGATTGGGAGTCATGGGGTTGGTAGAGAAGAGTGTATTTATGAACTTAACAGTGCTTAGTTTTTTGTTTTTTTTTTGGTTGCTCTTTTTGTAGAACAGTCCAGTTGGAAGGGACATTGATGGTCCAACCCCGTGCAGTGCAGGAATCCTGGGTGGGCTCGAGCCACCAAACTTCCGGCCAGCAGTCAGATGTTGCCTAAGCCTCTCTGCAAAGTTTTCGCATTTCGCATTTTTGGTTACTGTGTAGTAGTAGCAGCAGATAATTGACCCGTATGGAGAATCTGATCCCACCGCAGGAAAGATGCCTCTTGATTGCTAGGATGGAAGGGAGGGCAAATAGGGCTGGCTCCAGATCTGGTGGGACGCGGGTGGCGCTGTGGTCTAAACCACAGAGCCCAGGGCTTGCCAATCAGAAGGTCGGTGGTTCGAATCCCCTCGACAGGGTGAGCTCCCGTTGCTCCCGTTGCTCGGTCCCTGCTCCTGCCAACCTAGCAGTTCGAAAGCACTGTCAAAGTGCAAGTAGATAAATAGGTACCGCTCAGGCGGGAAGGTAAACTGCTTTGCCAGAAGTGGCTTAGTCATGACCTGGAAGCTGTATGCCGGCTCCCTCTGCCTATAAAGCAAGATGAGCGCCGCAACCCCAGAGAGTCATCCGCGACTGGACCTAACGGTCAGGGGTCCTTTTACCTTTACCAGGTCTGGTGGGACCCCTGCCTGGGTCCCCTTTTGTATATCCCCACACTGTTCTAGGTCCTTAATGGGGACCCTGCTGCTAATGCTTTCCCTAAAAATCTAAGCATCCTAAACGACAGTAATGAGTATTCTTAGGGTAGTGACTCTCATTGAACTCAGTGGAACTTGTTTCTGCTTAAATAAATTTAGGGTCAGGGTTGCAAATTTTCAGTTCTATTGTCTTGTTTTGCTGTAAATAATTAAGAATAAATTTCACTGGTGTTGTTAATATTGTTTTATAGATTAAAAATGCCGTGTTGATTTGTTAATCATATAATAGGACTTTTGCTTTAATTGTGATGCTTTGCTTTGTTAAGAGTGTTTTATAGGTTGCAATTGTTTCACAATATGATTTATGCTGTATTTGTGATATTCTGTTATGTTCTATTGTGTTATGGTTATTTATTTAGTTAAGTGCAGCTTATGGTGGTGAGCTAAAGTCCAGAGATTTACATTATGCCCATCCTGTGGTTGCTGACAAGTTTCTCCCTTTAGTTTGGGCTCCTGTGTTTTTTTTAACACCTGCTGCCTGGCAGAGAAAACAGTTTTGTTTCTTTGGGACTTTTGGGACTAAGGAAAGATCATCATAGGGGGACTCCCCCCCTGCCACCCATCTGCTTCCCACACTCCACCCTTGGTCGTGCATCCTTGTGAAGAGTGCCACCTTATGCACAAGCTTAACAGCATCTTGGCCCCCAGCAGGAGCACCAGTTCTGGATTGCTACCTTAGTCTGCAGCTTGAATTTTTGCTGATCCAAGAAGTGGTAATTACAGGTGCTCACAGTGCTGTAGGGCAGTGTTTCCCAACCTTTTTTGGGCAAAGGCACACTTGTTTGATGAAAAAAAACTCGAGGCACACCACCATTACAGCCCCGTGACGTCAGCGTGCAGCGTCACGCCGGGAGGGACGCACGAAAGTGTAAGTTTCAATTTTTCCCCTCCCCCTTGCCGGGGAACCTCCAAGCTTTGGGGGTGGGGGGGGGAGGAGGCAGCAAAGCGAGGCAGGAAGGAGAGCGCGGCTTGGCTGGGTGAGCTTTGGCAGGGAATGAGAGCCGCGAGGCGGGCGCTGCGGACGGAGGCGCTGCCCGCCGAGCTCGCAGGCAGCCAGGCAGGCAGACGGCGAGAGCCCCGCGCTGGGCGGCCTCTCCTCGCCGCCGCCGCCCCGCCTCTCGCCGCCCGACTCGCCCGCCTCCCTCCAGGCAACATCTCGCGGCACACCAGGCAACATCTCGCGGCACACTAGTGTGCTGCGGAACAGTGGTTGGGAAACACTGCTGTAGGGGCTCCCATGTAGGTGTGAAAGGAGTATCCTTTGTTCCTGAGCATCATAAAATACACTCAGTGTCACTCATTGCAGCAGGCATTCTTCTCCCACCCTTGCTGGACACCACCCTATGAAACAGCAACTCTGAGATGCATATTTTTTATGCGGAAGGAAACGGTTGGCACTCGGAGAGTCTAACTTGGACATGGCCATCTGTGCTGCATTTAAGCAGGGCTCCCTAGTATGTAGTTTCCTTTGCTGCCGTCAGTCTATATATTTGTTGTCTCAGAGGACTTGTAGGAGCACATTATAATACTGTAGACACTTTTACGAAGAACTTACATCTCTAAGATGCCTGCCCTGCCTTTTGTTAGAAATGCTCACCTGCATTTTCGGTATCATTGCTGGAGGGCTGTATTAGTGCTAGAATAGTGTTTCCTAACATTTAATAATTAAAAGTAATAATATTCAAATCTAATGCTTTGTGTCCTCCTTGCCTCAGTGGGTGGGAAGAATAATTGTTTCCCGATGAATGAATGAACCGATTTATTTCGGTCACTGCCCAGAGTGCACTTGTTTCCCGATATCCCTTTTAAATACTTCTAAAGTGCTTCCAAGTAAACAGGCCACAGGATTACCCTAGCTAGCGTACGTGCTAATTTTCAGAATTGCTCAGCCCTAGTGTTACAAATACATTTCAGGACACTATTGCAGTTTGTCACGTACTTGCAGCGCCTGCTTAAAAATAAGTCGAGCTGAGTGTAATGGGACTTACCATGGGCGTAACCAGGATTTTTGTTGGGGGGGGCAAACAGTTGAGCTTTTTTGGGGAGATCACGGGTAAAAATGCCTCCCCTCCCAAAAAAAGAGACCATTACGGGGGGCAGGCTTCTGCTGTGTGGGGGTGCAGAACCTTAGTTTATTGAGTATTTGAAATGCTTTTCAATACTTTTTGAGGATTTGCCCCCCCCCCTCTCACTTGGCTTCGCCCATGAGACTCACACCCAATCAAGTAGTACCAGAGCATGACGGTATTTGTAGTTTGTGCGCCCGACCGGAACTGAGAAGCCATCTGGCGTATATTCCCCTCCCAGAGGGCTCGGCGCGCAATGCTTTGTGGGAATCGTAGTACTGAAGCCGACAGGTCGAGGAAAAAGCCGCGCACCCGACATCCTCCGCGGGTAGCGACTTCCTCTTTCGGTTGCTAGGCGACGGCCAAGGCGGCAAACTCATCTCGGGTTGAGCGGGAAGAAGGGCTTTAGGCCCCGGGGAAGGGGCGCCAGAGGTCACTGAATTCGGCGCCGATCTCCAGGCGCAACATCCCGAGGGACTGCTGCAGAGGAGTATTCCTTGGGGTTCACTGTCAGGTAAGTGTGTTTTAGCGGTGTAATCCTACGCAGGTTTACGCCCTGGTACAGTGGTACCTCGGGTTAAGTACTTAATTTGTTCCGGAGGTCCGTTCTTAACCTGAAGCACCTCTTTAGCAAATGGGGCCTCCTGCTGCCGCCGCGCTGCCAAAGGACGATTTCTGTTCTCATCCTGAAGCAAAGGTCTTAACCTGAGGTAATATTTCTGTGTTAGCCGTGTGTGTAACCTGAAGCGTATGTAACCTGAGGTACCACTGTAATGGTGTTTAGGGTAGCAGCATCGTAGAGCTGGAAGGGACCCTGAGGAGGGGCTGCTAAAATGCTGAGCTGTGAACAGCTAGAGGCAGAGAAAAACACACCTATATACAGTGTTTCCCCCCCCCCCGGGGGGGCGCATACCCCTAAACCAGCCTTTCTCAACCTGTGGGTCCCCAGATGTTGTTGAACTACAACTCCCATCACCCCTAGCTAGCAAGGCCAGAGCTCAGGGATGATGGGAGTTGTAGTCCAACAACATCTGGGGACCCGGCCTAAACATTTTGTGACTCTTTGTACTTTTGTCCATTTACTGTATTTATTTCCCCCGATTTGAACTATAAAATGGTAGTTTTCTTGAGTCAAAATTACCCTAAATATTTATTTAGAAAAAAAAGCACTGGAGCACTAGTTGGAGAAAGTAACAGGCATGGAGATTTCAGTGGTGGAAGAAGCTTCCTCTGCTAATCTTTGGCTTCTAGTGGTCCTATTAAGGGCACATGAGCTGGGCCTTGCAGGGGGGCGTGAAGGAAAAGGGTGTGTGTGGAACTGGCAACCTAATCTGTTTGTGTTTGTGTAGTAAACGAAGCCAGCTCTATTCCCTTCAGCTGTGGCTGTTAGATTTTCTTGTGTGCAGGGAGTACAGTATTGTTTTCAGAAATGCAGGCCCCGTTGGTGTGAATTCTAGTTTAGGTTGGAGATTATCCCGGAATTAACTCCCGCAGAGCAGAAGAGATTGTGCTGTGCATTGAAAGACGCCATCCCAGAGCTTTATTCATTTCTAGGCTTGCTTGTTTGGGATTTGTTTAGTATGATTCTCAAAACTTAACACGTTTAGGCCATTTCACACGTTACCTGGCAACAGACCTAGGTTTGTCCCTGTGCATGTATTTTCAAGAGGGAGTTCTGATGTGTACCTATTTGCATTTGCAAACAAGCTTACAAGCTTGTTGCATTCAGGTGGTTTTTTTTAAGCATATCCTTAAATATATGACATGTAAAGTGGTCCCACCTAGGTTGTGTTTTCTTGCAGTGCTGTGATAAACACATTGAAAACATTTGGTTATTATCTGAATATTGCTCCAGGCTATAATCTGCAGGACCTCTCTATTTTTAAACCAGTGTTTGGAATGTGTTAACTTTGCTTTGGAGCCTCTCGCTCATCAGAGGCTTTTAGTCTTGTAGCTATGGGTCTGTGACTAGCTGGAAGCTTTCTGCTTTAAGACACCTGTAGCTTCTGGCTTTATGTGACTTTTGTTGATGCTGAACTTTCTGTACCTCAGATTTGCCTTGGGTTGTGGGATCATAAAAAAAATAATCCAGCAATTTACATGAATTGTAAATTGGCTCTGATCAGGTTTTGAGTTGGAAGTGAGCGACTGACATATCTCCAAAACTTTGAAATGACTTATGAGGCTTAGTTAAAATTATGGGAAATCCCTGCTTTCTCTTTAAAAATATCTAGATTTCTGCCTCTCCAGGTTGCAGAAGTGTGAATCTGTGGATGGTGAAACCTGTAATGAAATGAGTTTTGTTTTTCAAGTCCCAAACAAGTTGGTCGCCTTCCGTGGCCTAGATCAAAGCACTTGCTGCATCCTAGGTAATTGCATGGCATTGAGTTGTAAATTGTGATGAACTTTTGGCTAATCATGAAATGCTATACTGAAAAAGAGGGTAGTTGCCAAGTTGCATGTGGTATGTGTAATAATGAAATGTGTTTGAGCACAGTGCACAAGCTATCTTTCTTCTGTGATGTTAGCTGAGCAATTAGTCAGCTCCTGACTCAGCTACACAGCTGCAAATAAAACGCTTTAAATGTGTTGTAAAGTGCAGTATACAAATGTGACACTAGATGGTGACAGTGAGCAATGCAAAATTCAATGTATTTTTCAAAACGTTTTAAAATAAAGTATTTTCACAATGTTTTTTAAATGTATGTAGATTCTACCTAGGAGTGAAAATTCTTATGACAGATGTAGGGGTGGTTGTCTGCTCATTGAAGGTGTTTTCTTTCTTGCACCTTAATAGCTCAACTACCTCTGCCTGTTTCTTTGACAATCTTACAGGTTGACTATATTCATGCTTATCTGAAGTCATGTCACACTGATTTCAATTGGAGTTACCCTCAAGTAAGTGTGTGTTAGATTGCAGTCTTCAAGAATTGAACTTTTCTAATAATAGTTAATGTTGGGAGCAAAGCACCACTACTTATAACCAGTAATCTGAACCTGGGGAGGGCAGGCAATAGACAGAGAAGAAACCTATTATTCCCTTTCATAATCCTTCATAAGTTACCACTGGTTGATATGTAGATTCCCACACCCCCCCTTTCAGAAGTTACTTTCTTTCTTCTCCTCCAGTTAGTTAACTTCATGACTTCATAATGGTCACATGTATGTTTGTACTCATAATGGTTTTGTGTTCCCAGGAGTAATAAACCTTATGTGTATGCCTTTATTTTGTCAGACTATTCTGGTAAGGGGTTATTGGTTTGTTTTTGTTTTATTATGCACTTTGTGTTCTCACTTTGTATTTTTATGTTGTAAATCACTCTGTGATCTTTGGATGAAGGGTGGTATACAAATATTACACACACACACAAACACACAGTGGAACCTCGGTTTTCAAATGCTACGGAAGCCGAACAATTCGGAAGACGAACGCAGACAACCAGAAAGTGAATGCTTCCATTTTTGAACAATTTTCGGAAGCCAAACAGCTTCCGAGGCACATTTTTCATTTTATTCCATTGACTTTGCAGCCAGTGCATTGATTCTCGGTTTCCGAACCTTTCGGAAGTCGAACAGTCTTCCGGAACAGATTAAGTTCGAAAACGGAGGTATATATGTAATAATAGTAGTACTCATTTCTGCAGTCAGCTGTTAAATGTTCTAAACTGAAGTTGCTCATTCGGTGTTGCTTCCAAATAAGTTGCCACTTGGAAATCCAGTCATAGTTCTGAGCATCTGGCATTTTTAGAGCTCATGAAGATGGTGCTGAGGTTTGGAGCAAACATTTCTGTCCTTTCGACCACAATTAATTGGTTGCGGCTAGTTTAGAAATACAGTTGACACTCAATTTACACTGGGGTTACGTTATGGGGATAGCGCATAACCATGTAACTTTTTGGCAAATGGGAAGTATTGTTCCTTTTCAAGCTTATTGGCATGCTGTAAATGACTGCAGTCCTGCAAGCTTTCTTACCTGGAAATAAGCCCCATTGAATTCAACAGAATTTACTTCTAGGCAGACAAGGTTAGGGTTTGTACCATTACAGTTGTATGTGTAGCCCAATGGATTAGCAACCTTTATGGCCTTATTTGCAACATTGGGCCAGGACATACTTGCCAGGTGGAGCAGTCTCCCATTAGTAGCAGGGAGTAATACATATGTACAGTGGTGCCTCGCAAGACGAAATTAATTCGTTCCGCAAGTCTCTTCGTCTTGCGGTTTTTTCGTCTTGCGATGCACGGTTTCCCATAGGAATGCATTGAAAATCAATTAATGCGTTCCTAGGGAAACCGACTTCAGACCAGGTCCGGGGACAGTCTGTCCCCCGACCTCTTCTGAAGGCTGGGGGGGGGGGACACAAGGGCTTTTCTTCCCACCCCCAGCATTTTAAAAAACCCTGGGACAGCGGAGGACTTCTCCGCTGTCCGGGGCGATCTTAAAATGCTGGCGGGCGGCATTTTAAAATCGCCCCGGACAGCGGAGGACTTCTCCGCTGTCCGGGGGGATTTAAAAGCCCCTGGGAAGGCAGGCAGGGGGGACAAAGACTTTCGCCCCCTGCCCGCCTTCAGAAGGTGTTCCCGCCCCCCGCCCCGCTTCGGAACAGCTTTCCGAAGTGGGGCGGCTGGGGCAGGTGTCCCCGCCCCCCTCCCCGCTTCGGAACAGCTTTCCGAAGTGGGGCGGCTGGGGCAGGTGTCCCCGCCCCCCCTCCCCTCTTCGGAACAGCTTTCCGAAGTGGGGCGGCTGGGGCAGGTGTCCCCGCCCCCCCTCCCCACTTCGGAACAGCTTTCCGAAGTGGGGCGGCTGGGGCAGGTGTCCCCGCCCCCCCTCCCCACTTCGGAACAGCTTTCCGAAGTGGGGCGGCTGGGGCCGGTGTCCCCGCCCCCCCTCCCCGCTTCGGAACAACGTTCCGAAGTGGGGCGGCTGGAGCAGGTGTCCCCGCCCCCCCTCCCCGCTTCGGAACAGCTTTCCGAAGTGGGGCGGCTGGGGCAGGTGTCCCCGCCCCCCCTCCCCGCTTCGGAACAGCTTTCCGAAGTGGGGCGGCTGGGGCAGGTGTCCCCGCCCCCCCTCCCCGCTTCGGAACAGCTTTCCGAAGTGGGGCGGCTGGGGCAGGTGTCCCCTCCCCCCCTCCCCGCTTCGGAACAGCTTTCCGAAGTGGGGCGGCTGGGGCAGGTGTCCCCGCCCCCCCTCCCCGCTTCGGAACAGCTTTCCGAAGTGGGGCGGCTGGGGCAGGTGTCCCCGGCCCCCCTCCCCTCTTCGGAACAGCTTTCCGAAGTGGGGCGGCTGGGGCAGGTGTCCCCGCCCCCCGCCCCGCTTCGGAACAGCTTTCCGAAGTGGGGCGGCTGGGGCGGGTGTCCCCGCCCCCCTCCCCGCTTCGGAACAACGTTCCGAAGTGGGGCGGCTGGGGCAGGTGTCCCCGCCCCCCCTCCCCGCTTCGGAACAACGTTCTGAAGTGGGGCGGCTGGGGCAGGAACAGCGTTTTAAAATGCTGGGGGTCGGCAGCGCTTCGCTCCCAACCCCCAGCATTTTGAAACCTTCCCGGGACACGGGGAGATTTTAAAATGCTGGGGGTCGGCAGCGCTTCGCTCCCGACCCCCAGCATTTTAAAACCTTCCCGGGACTCGGGGAGATTTTAAAATGCTGGGGGTCGGCAGCGCTTCGCTCCCGACCCCCAGCATTTTAAAACCTCCTCGGGACACGGGGAGATTTTAAAATGCTGGGGGTCGGCAGCGCTTCGCTCCCGACCCCCAGCATTTTAAAATCTCCCCGGGACAGAGACTTCTCTGCTGTCCCTTGGAGATTTTAAAATGCTGGGGGTCGGCAGCGAACGCTTCGCTCCCGCCCGCCAGCATTTTAAGATCGCCCGGGGCAGGCGGGGGGGAAGGCAGGGGGGGGGAGCAAAGACTTTTGCCCCCCGCCGGCCTTCAGAAGAGGTCCTCTTCTGAAGGCCGGCTGTGGGCGAAAGTCTTTGCTCCCGACCGCCAGCATTTCCCTATGGGCTTTCGTCTTGCGATGCAAGCCCATAGGGAAATTTGTCTTGCGAAGCGCCTCCAAAACAGAAAACCCTTTCGTCTTGCGGGTTTTCCGTCTTGCGAGGCATTCGTCTTGCGGGGTACCACTGTATTAGAAATGTGGAGTGTAAGTCTATAATAATATGCGGCTTGTTTAGCTATTCCTAGGGCTTATGGTTTCTGAGGCTGTAGAGCGTGGCTGTTGTATCTGTTAATGGACTGCTAAGAATGGGATGACCTCTTTGCACTAGTATGCAGAAGTCCCTGGTTTTATTTGGAAATCATAATCCTACCTGCCTTCTCTGAAGCTTTCTGGCAAAGTGAAAGCAATGCAACCTGGCTTGTCAGCAGAGTGAGCCAGCTGTGGCCTCACCTGCAGACGCAGGGAGTGTCCTGGGAGCCAGTGCAAGAGAGAACTGATGGGGTGTGTCCCTGCCCATTCCTGTGTAATAGGATAGGTTGGGCCCTATGGTGAGAGTATGAATTGCACATCCGTATGTTCTCATCTCTTTAGAGGAATGTCCTGATCTCTCGGGAAGGCCCTAGGAGAGGCTGCTATTCGTGCCCCTTAATGTCTCAGTGACCAGGGTGGTGTACTTAGTTATTTCTGAATTTAGCCCTTTTTTTACCTACCCCCCTCCAATGGTTAATATATTTTCTCTTTCCTAGCAGTCCTTCACTATGCTCTGAGTTTGTCCTCTCCTGATCTTCTGCAGGAGACATAGAAAATTAAGTGGCACTTGTTTTATTCCACGCAAGGCAAGGGCCCTTTATGTTTGTGCTCACAGAATTATAATCTTAGGACCTGTAGCTTCTAGAAACCTTAACAACGGAAAGAAATAATATTCAGCTTCCTTGTTCTAATGCCAATGATGTTTCTGATTTGTACTAAAATCTAGTAAGTTAATTAGTAGAGGACTGTAAACCACAGAACCTAGGGCTTGCCAATCAGAAGGTCGGTGGTTTGAATACCCACGATGGGGTGAGCTCCCGTTGTTTGGTTCCTGCTCCTGCCAACATAGCAGTTCAAAAGCACAACAAAGTGCAAATAGTTAGCTAGGTACCGCTCCGGCGGGAAGGTAAACAGCGTTTCCGTGCACTGCTCTGATTCGCCAGAAGCGGCTTAGTCATGCTGGCCACATGACCCAGAAGCTGTATGCCAGCTCCCTTGGCCAGTAAAGCGAGATGAGCGCTGCAGCCCCAGAGTCGTCTGCAACTGGACCTAACGTTCAAGGGTCCCTTTACCTTTACCTATATATGAAACACTTTTCTTTTACCCCCCCCCCCACTAATCTTATTGGGTTAATAGGTTCATTTTAATTTTTAGCCAGAAGGCCATAACACTTTTTTTTTTTTTTTACATAAGAAACAAAATACTTAAATGCACATATTCCAAGAATTGTGTGGTTCAGAAGCTAAGTTGCATAGCCAACATGACCTAACTATAGAAATGATTGGGATAGTAATATACTGTGTCTAAGTTTTTAAAAAAGTATCACTAATCTTTGGTGTAACTGTTGCGAACTACATAACTTTGGATGGTATAAGAATGCATGTAATTTTGGGGATCTGGTAAAGAGGAATATGAAGAATTTTTTTTGTCAAAAAAGCAGAGCTGTCACATACTAATGTGGAGGACTTTCAACCACAAATCGTAGATACTGAATTTGATCCTTTTGAGGAAAGGACTGTGTTTATGATGGTCTCCCTGACCAACTGAAACGTGGACCTTTTTTATTAACTTGAGTGGAGCTTGACTTGCATTAGTAGCCCCTGGTGTATGTAGCAGCTACAGTAATTGCACAAGGGGAAGGGGGAAAAGAAAACAGTAACAGAAAATGCTGGGATTCTTTTCATTCACCGCATAAATGCTGACAACTGGGACTTCTGATGCCAAAAAGCAGGACAAGCCAGAAAACAGGCAAGAACATCTACATTCAGTGAAGACCGATTCAAGCCTGAGCAGGTGCCATAAAGTAAGCCACAAGCAATTTATTTAATCCATCTGGGTTGAAGATTTTCTCTTCCTTTGTGCCACCCTATTAAAATGCAAAGCCAGCCTGCTTTACGTGCCAACCCACAGTGGCATTCTTTAAACCTGCCAACCTAAGGATGCCAGTTTGAAACCAAGCGAAGGAACATTGATGCAGCCTTAACTCTTTTTGCCAGCGCATGACAAGGCTCACAAGCTTGCAGTTTGGAGATGCACTGCTCACAGCACCAGGACCTGTGTGAGAATAATCAATAGCTCCTGCTATATCTGTAGGTAATGTGAAGTAGGATCTTGGTTGAAAAACAGGATGGGTGGTATGCTGGAGAAGGAAGGGAAGTTGACATCTCCAGCTAATGAAGCAACCTCCATACCACTGCAGAGATGGCGAAGTTCTTTGCTAACTCTCAGTGCTAGACAGGTCTCTCGTAGCTGTCTGCTTAAATTATCACTGCTTGGTTAAATTATGAATTATGCACGTCCATGTTTCATCAAGTGCTGTGGTGTCAAATATTCAAGGAAGAATCTCTGTGCTTGCTGGGGGTATTGCAAGAGGAGGATTATCTTTGGGGCCAGGGAAGACTTTTTGAGCAGCAGCATGGATTAAGATATTTAAATCTTTGCTTCTGTTTTAAGGCTTTGCTGCTTCCACTCCAGACCTTATTTGAGATTTGTGGCAGATGAGTGGCCTATTTTGAGGCATACAAAACACTCATCTGATCTGTCTTTTTGGCACCGAAAGACCATGGAAATCCACTCAAGTGCATGTTTACTGTGCTTAGCAGTTTAAAGAGGGGCCTGCTTCTGTTCTTTAATTTTCTTTGCCACACACAAAAAAGTGAATGGAATTGTTGCAAACTGGACCTGGTGATTGCCTAGAAGTGAAGCTGATTATGTCCTTGTGTACTTGCCTAGTTCCCCATTTACCCCTCGAATGCTGCATAAAGGCTCTGCCAATAGCATGGTTTAGCACTAAACTGGAATAGTGGCAGAAATTCTCAGAAAAATAATTGTGGGGGTGTTTTTGCACAGCAATCTCAGAGGAGTCTATAGGTTTTTGTGTGCGTGTGTGCCACTCCTTCTGTTCCCTAGTCTACAGTTTAAAATAGAACAGCAGAATTTCCATTTGATCCTGTTGAATCAACATATCTGGCACCTATCGGGACCATATAACACCGGTCCTGAGAGATCTGCATTGGCTCCCAGTATGTTTCTGAGCACAATTCAAAGTGTTGGTGCTGACCTTTTAAAGCCCTAAATGGCCTCGGTCCTGTATACCTGAAGGAGCATCTCCACCCCCATCGTTCAGCCCGGACACTGAGATCCAGCGCCGAGGGCCTTATGGCGGTTTCCTCATTGTGAGAAGTGAGGTTACAGGGAACCAGACAGAGGGCCTTCTCGGTAGTGGTGTCCGCCCTGTTGAATGCCCTCCCATCAGGTGTCAAGGAAATAAGTAGCTATCTTATTTTTAAAAGAAATCTGAAGGCAGCCCTGTTTAGGGAAGTTTTTAATATTTAATGCTGTATTGTTTTTAACACTCGATTGGTAGCTGCCCAGAGTGGCTGGGGAAACTCAGCCAGATGGGTGGGGTATACATAATAAATTATTATTATTACTGAAAACTCTGCAATGAGAGTTCCCTAAATTGTGTTGTTCTTGTACACTGCAAATGCATTCTAAATCCATTTTGACCTCTTTCCGTTTAGACTGCTGTCTGTCTCTCATTGACTCTTCACAAGTGCCAAACTAAAGAATTGGAGAACTAAATAATGCACCAGTACAGTTTGAAGAATGAATTCTAGCATTTCTGTACTTTCTCAAAGTGCATGGTAGACTGTTGGAAAGCGGTAATGGAAGCGGTCACTGGATCATCCTTTCTGTATGTCATCTGCTGCTAATGCAACGTGAAGTTGTTTTAGGAGATAGTATTCATGCTTGCTAATGGTCTTTGTTCTGCATTTGCAGCATTTGGGCTAGATTGTAGCCAGTAAAAAAAATCATTAATGCTTCCTCAAGCATTATAAAGAAATGGGCCTGGCCAGCTGAATTTCATGTACAAGTGCAGTGTGGGGGAGAAATAAAGAGGACAATCCTTTTGTCCTTTGGCAGGAAGAGATGTCCAGTTAGAATGTTGTTTGGCATGGAAAAAATACTTTCCATTCCTTGCCAGTGTTTAGGTGCCTATGCAGGGCTAAAACTGATATTTCAAATTTTCCACTATATGTTATATGTCCATTGTGACTCAGGTAAGGGGTCTGGCCCTAAAGTGAACCCCTATTTTTCTGGTAACACCATATTTAGTATTGTTAGCTGTAATCACTACAGTCATACCTTGGGTTGCGAACGCTGCGGGTTACGCACTTTCGGGTTACGGACCATGCCGAACATGGAAGTACTGGAACGGGTTTCTTCCAGGTTTCGGAGGTCATACATGCACAGAAGCACTAAATCACGCTTTGTGCATGTGCAGAAGCACCGAATCGCGGCGCTGCGGGTTGCGAATGTGCTTCCCACACAGATCATGTTCGCAACCCGAGGTTCCACTGTATTCTGTTTGATAAGGCATAGAAGCCCGGGGCTGAATTGCTTATGGCAACCCCAGTTGTGGTGTGCGCATTCTCTAACAGTGCAATCCTATACATGTCTACTCAGAAGTAAATCCCTTTGACTTGAGGCTTGATCCCTAAGTGTAGTAATAATAATAATAATAATAATAATAATAATAATAATAATAATAATAATTTATTACCCGTACTTGTGTCCCATCCATCTGACTGGATTGCCCAGTCATCCTGTGCTGCTTCCAACAGAATATATGAAAACACACACAAACCATGGTGCCATTAAAAGCTTCCCGATACAGGGCTGCCTTCAGATGTCTTTATGTAGGAATGCAGCCTAAGTAAGGAATTTCATTTTCACCATGCCTTCAATTCTGCATTTGCTTCTGGGAACAAATGTGTAGACAGGATTATTTCCCCCTAGAGAGGCTGAGCCCTCTCAACACACCAAAGTCCAGAGGTCTTTCAGTCAGCATATACGGTACCTCACAGGTGTACAAGCAGCTTCCCGTTCATCTGCTGACATTAGCATGTCAGAGGCCTTTGTTGTTGTTTTTAAATAAATTTTTATTAAAGATTTCTTGGTTTACAAATGTACGTGCTATGTCTCTCTTTTCAAGTTACGTTTTCTACAGATCAGTTTCATTTGTTGAGACATTAGATTAGAGACTGCAATCTACTCAGAGTTAAAAACTGGCAGTGATATACCCCACTTGGGGTGGTTCAGGTCAAATGGAGGAGGAAGGCCCATTTTTAGAGGGGTGCAGGGCAAGAATGTTGAGGTTTTTTTAGGGGAGCCAGAGTTGTTTGGCTTCTTTGTTGGGAGCCACTGATCTACCAGTGATCTACCGGTAGATCACAATCTACCTGTTGGACGTGCCTGGCCTAGGGTATGGTTGGTTGTCTTTGTTTGGCCATAGTGAAATTTGTTTTCATGTGTCTGCTGGGAAGCCCCATTGTCCTCCTTGTCAGTACAGTGTTGGGGCAAGGTGTGGCTTTAAAGGTACAGGCCAGTGCAAAAAATGAGGATCAGGATTGGCACAGTCAGCACAGTTCTATCCTCCAGGCAGAAGGGCTCAGGGGAATGGACTTTCCCCACCTGCCCCTAGGGCCACAGATTGCCATTGGTGAGATCTGACGTGTTGGCTGCAAGTAGCCGCCTGTTAAGTTGTCACAATAGTTAGCAAAACAGGCTGTCTTGGTAACCATTTCAGTTTGGCTGGCGGTTCTGCTATGAAGGGATTTTCACTGTTCTGTGTTTGAATGATTGTCTCTGAACTATCCTCCCAGCATTTACTGCAGCTGTGCCTGATGTGTGGGCCTAAATAAGTAAGAACTCGCTTTGGCTACAGCGCTTCTTACAGTGTAACTCCATTTTACAGGTGGACAACTGAGACCTGCTTTGCTGGGAGATGCACAGGAAGATGCTCTAAAAGTACAGAGATGCTCTCACAGATTTGTCAATTGATGGGTGCACTTAAAGAGTTGATTTTCTTTCCTCATTATTCTGTCCAATTTTCATAGCTCTGATCTTCCAGTGATAGTCCTAAAGGCTATACTATCCCATACCAACCAATCCAGTTGCTTGCTCTGTTTTGCTATAATAGGAATTACTCCACCTTTTGATCAGATGTTAGTTGGAGTCATAACATTTTATTCCAGAGCAATGGAATTCATGCTGTTCATTGTTTCATAGTATGGGAGGGTCAGTGAATGGGGTACTTTCACCCGGGGGGGGGGGGAGAACAAAAACTGTTGCCTTGGCAACTGCACACTGCGCAAACAAGTGCCATGGAAATTTCCTTCCTAGCGGCAGGAAGGAAAGAATTCATTTATGCAAATAATTCATTGCTCTGAACCACAGCTAAGTTGGAAATTCATAATATCGTGCAGCAGATTAGCTGCTCTAGAACATTTCCCAGGTCTGGATCTTGTCACAATTTGGAATTGTTATGCTTCTGTGTCAATGGATTTATATAAAGTTCCCTGGGCTGGATTAACAGATAGACTACACATACCATAGAGTGAGGCCTTAAGTTTGTATGAAGGATGATTTTATCCCACCTCTGCAGTGCAGGGCTCTCCTTTCTTTTTTTAACGTTCCCACAGTTGAGAACGTTGTGGTTGGTTTCTTTGCCAGGCAAACGGTGGCCAAATTCCTGGCTGTGGAGAAATGTTAAGGTGGTTGGAGCCTGCATAGCCCAAGGAGCAGACTGATGATGTGCAATGAGGCAATTTCAGGTGTTAAAGTAGCAGGACATAATTTTCTGTTAATTTATTGTATTTATATTCTGCCTTTGCTCCATGATGGTACTTGAGATGGCATAGATGGGCAGATGGAAGCAGAGAGTGGCATGAATTAGAAGAGGGTGAGACTTTGAATATGACTCCTTGACTTTATCTTCCCGAGTTACATGTTGACAGAGGCAAGGTACAGGGGGTGAGAAATAGTTTCCAGGTCGACATGCCAACTTTGTATTTGAGAGCCATTGTAATAGTGATGATGAGTATGAGCTAGAGCTTCTCAGTTCAGCCGTGTGTTTGTCGGGAGCCATTTATGAACCACAATCCATGAGCCTCTTGTCCCCTAGTTTACCTGCAATGTGGGAATAATAGTGCTGACCTTTAAATGATTGTTTATAAAGATTACAGTCATACCTCGGGTTACAGACGCTTCGGGTTGTGTGATTTCGGGTTTGCACCGCGCCAAACCTGGAAGTACCGGAACGGGTTACTTTAGGGTTTCGGCAGTTGCGTATGCGCAGAAGCGCTAAATCACACTTTGCACATGCGCAGAAGTGCCGAATCGCGACCCACGTGTGCGCAGAAGCGGCAATGCGGGTTGCGAATGCTGCGCGTTGCGAACATGCTTCCCGCATGGATCACGTTCGCAACCCGAGTGTCCACTGTACTGAGCCAGTGTATATGAAGGGCTTTTGAGCACTTAGAAAAAGCAGTGACCTGAGTTCTCTGAGTGCCCCTCCTTATGTTGGCAAAACTGCATCTTAATATTTTTGCCCCCATTCTTCATGCCTTTTTGCCTCTTTCCCCTCCTTCAGCTAAATCATGATTGCCAGAAATATCCCAATAAAAAACAAAAGGGAAGGATGGAGGAAAAGCCTATGGACATTTGGAAACAAAATAAATTACGTAAAAGAAGTAAAGCCTATCCCAAAATGTATGTATTTATTGTTTCTTCTGTTTACAGCACAAACTTTGGGAAGCCTTTGATCATCCCATGAGGAAAGCGTGTAGAGACCACATCCGTAGCCATCAAAGCTGAACACCTGGGTGTAGAATAATGGATTCCAGGTATGAGAGCTAGCGGAAGAAAAGGGTTTGACCTGATGGGTTTCCTTCTGCTAAGAAGTGCCCAGTCTAGGCAGGGCAGGGCCTCACTAACTGGGATTCCTTGCTTGCCCGCAGTATGGCTGTTTTCTCCACCCTGGGAAGCCCCTTTTTGGAGCAATCTTGTTCGCGGAGCCATTACCACCCTTCCCAGGCACACCCACTGAGGCAGGAGCAGCGATATACGGTGAGATGGGGTGGGGGGAGACAAGGTGGGCAAATAATGCTGCAGAGTCACTAGCGGGGAAATCAAATGGAGCAGAGCTGCTAGCAGGAAGAGTCAAACAGGTCTTTTGGATCTCTATTGAACCAGTCCCTTTCAGGAGCTGGATAAAAATTCCATGGTGTTGGCTATCCAGTGGAACATGAATGCTCCACTTTGAGTATTTCTGTATTCTTGGGGGTTGAGCTAGGCCTGGAAAGAGCCAATAAAGTATATTGATTAGATGCTGGGAGTTCAAATCCCTTCTCAGCCATGACGTAGGCCATTCATAATAATAATAATAATTTATTACCGTATTTTTTGCCCTATAGGACGCACTTTTTCCCCTCCAAAAATGAAGGGGAAATCTGGGTGCGTCCTATGGGGCGAATGCAGGGTTTTGCTGAAGCTTGGAGAGCGAGAGGGGTTGGCTTCAGGAAGACATCCGCAGCCTAGGCAGCCCTGTGGGAGGTCCCGCAGGGCTCTCTAGGCTGCAGATAGCAGCCTGCCGCCCAGCGCGAGGGGCGCCCTGAAGCAGAGCGCCCCCCACGCCCGGCAGACATCCGCAGCGTGGGGAGCCTTGCAGGAGTTCCCCGCAAGGCTCCCCACGCTGCGGATAGCAGCCTGCTGCTCAGTGCGAGGGGCGCCCTGAAGCAGAGCGCCCCCCGCGCCCGGCAGACATCCGCAGCATGGGGACCCTTGCAGGAGTTCCCCGCAAAGCTCCCCACGCTGCGGATAGCAGCCTGCCGCCCGGCGGGCAGGGCGCCCTGAAACAGAGCGCCCCTCGCGCCGGGCAGACATCCGCAGCGTGGGGAACCTTGCAGGAGTTCCCCGCAAGGCTCCCCACGCTGCGGATAGCAGCCTGCTGTCCAGCGCGAGGGGCGCCCTGAAGCAGAGCGTCCCCCGCGCCCGGCAGACATCTGCAGCGTGGGGAGCCTTGGAGGAGTTCCCCGCAAGGCTCCCCACGCTGTGGATAGCAGCCTGCTGCCCAGCGCGAGGGGCGCCCTGAAGCAGAGCACCCCCCGCGCCCGGCAGACATCTGCAGCGTGGGGAGCCTTGCAGGAGTTCCCCGCAAAGCTCCCCACGCTGCACATAGCAGCCTGCCGCCCGGCGGGCAGGGCGCCCTGAAACAGAGCGCCCCTCGCGCCGGGCAGACATCCGCAGCGTGGGGACCCTTGCAGGAGTTCCCCGCAAAGCTCCCCACGCTGCAGATAGCAGCCTGCTGCCCGGCAGGCGGGGCGCCCTGATGCAGAGTGCCCCTCGCGCCGGGCAGACATGGGCCAGCCCCACAAGCTCGGGGGACAGCAGGGAGGCGCAGCGCCGCCATCCCGCTGTTCCTCGACCTGGTTCGGTTTCCCCGACCTGCTTTTTTGGGGGGAAATAAAGGAAATTTTTTTTTCTTTATTCCCCCCCCCCCCAAAACTAGGTGCGTCCTATGGGACGGAGCGTCCTATGGGACGAAAAATACGGTATTTATACCCCGCCCATTTGGCTGGGTTTCCCCAGCCACTCTGGGCAGCTTCCAAAAGAATATTAAAATACTGTGATACATCAAACATTAAAAGCTTCCCTAAACAGGGCTGCCTTCAGATGTCTTCTAAAAGTCTGGTAGTTGTTGTTCTCTTTGACATCTGGTGGGAGGGTGTTCCACAGCGAGGGCGCCACTACCGAGAAGGCCGTCTGCCTGGTTCCCTGTAACTTGGCTTCTCGCAGTGAGGGAACCGCCAGAAGGCCCTCGGTGCTGGACCTCAGTGTCCGGGTAGAACGATGGAGGTGGAGACGCTCCTTCAGGTATACTGGACCGAGGCCGTTTAGGGCTTTAAAGGTCAGCACCAACACTTTGAATTGTGCTCGGAAACGTACTGGGAGCCAATGTAGGTCTTTCAAGACCGGTGTTATATGGTCTCGGCGGCCGTTCGCAGTCACCAGTCTGGCTGCTGCATTCTGGATTAGTTGTAGTTTCTGGGTCACCTTCAAAGGTAGCCCCACGTAGAGCGCATTGCAGTAGTCCAAGCGGGAGATAACCAGAGCATGCACCACTCTGGCGAGGCAGTCCGCGGGCAGATAGGGTCTCAGCCTACGTACCAGATGGAGCTGGTACACAGCTGCCCTGGACACGGATTTAACCTGTGCCTCCATGGACAGCTGTGAGTCCAAAATGACTCCCAGGCTGCGCACCTGGTCCTTCAGGGGCACAGTTACCCCATTCAGGACCAGGGAATCCTCCACACCTGCCCGCCTCCTGTCCCCCAGAAACAGTACTTCTGTCTTGTTTGCCGCCATCCATCCTCCAACCGCCTCCAGACACTCACACAGGACCGTCACCGCCTTCACTGGTTCTGATTTGAAAGAGAGGTAGAGCTGGGTATCATCCACATACTGATGAACACCCAGCCCAAACCCCCTGATGATCTCTCCCAGCGGCTGCATGTAGATGTTGAAAAGCATGGGGGAGAGGACAGAACCCTGAGGCACCCCACAAGTGAGAGCCCAGGGGTCTGAACACTCATCCCCCCCCACCACTTTCTGAACACGGCCCATGCTTTCTTAGCTTAGCCTCCCTCGCAGGATTGTTGTGATGGAAAAGGATGTGGGGGTAGGAAACCACGTTTGATGCCCTCAGTTTTTTGGAGGAAGGGTAGGATAAAAATGTAACAATTAAACAGTTGTCAAGTGGAGCTACAGGAAGAGGGAGTTATTTTACATCTTGGCTTGAACTTTTCTGGAAGGTTTATGCCAGCCCTTTGGGCCCACCGACTCTGAAAACTCACTTTCCCGCTTTCCCTAGGCTCTGAGCCCGTCTCGTTTACGACACAAGAATTGCCCCACCTCTCCCAAGAAGGCAGAAACACAAAGTCCTCCAACCCCAGGTTTGCTTCCTGGGTCCAGTTACCAGGAGGTGAAACCCCCAGAGTCAGACTCCACAAGCCCCTTCAATGAATCATGGCCCTCGACTGAGCGCAGTTCTTCCTCTCTGACTCCCGAGGGAGCAAAGGGCCTTCCCTCAGAGCAGATAACGGGGATCAAAACACTGGCTTCGCCAAAGCCCCCAGAATCTGTTTCAGACAGCGATTCAGTTATTGCCAGGTAAGCCTGCTAGCTAAGGTTTCTTCTCAGGTGGGTGGGCAGAGTAGCAAGAGTTTACTGGACTTGTGTGGGGATGCGTGTCCTGGGTTCAAATACTACCTGGAAGAAGAACACATCTGATACCCTCAGTCAAGTCTGTTTCTCAAACTTAATTTGTTCCGGAAGTCCATTCTAAAACCAAAGCGTTCCAAAACCAAGGGCACTTTCCCATAGAAAGTATTGCAAAACGGATTAATCGATTCCAGACTTATAAAAACAACCCCTAAAACAGCAATTTAATATGAATTTTACTATCTAACGAGACCATTGGTCCATAAAATGAAAGCAATAATCAATGTACTGTTCTATTTAAAACAAATAAGACAGTACTGTAGATGATAATTTTTTTTAAAAAATCTTAACCTGCACTGATGATAGTCATTGTTTGGATGGGGGGCTTTTATCCATTTCCACAGTCACACAATCAATCAGTCAATCAATCAATCAATCAGTAGCTGAACTGGGTTCCACACAGTCACGAAAACAAATTAACCGAAAAGCCTCCGAAACAAAAATGCAAAATAAATAGCAAAAACAAAAGTGCCAAACTTAATTTGTTCCGGAAGTCAGTTTGACTTCTGAAATGTTTGAAAACCAGGGTGCAGCTTCTGATTGGTGCAAGCACCCCAGAAACAATAGCCAACAGCAGCATCGGATGTTTGGCTTCCGAAAAACATTCGAAAACCGGAACACTTACGTACCAAGGCGTTTGAGAACCAAGGTACCACTGTACTGAGTCTCTAGTCTAGCTTGGGAGTGATCACTACATTGAAGTAAAGTTCTTTGTCCATGTCTGTGATGCGGCACCTTTGATCCTTTGGCAGGTATATGGAGCGATTTCGTTACGGGCAGCCCACAAGCCGCAGGGAGCGCTGGGCACCAAATGGTCACTCTGCACAGTTCTGGTGGCTTGGCCACTCGTTTCCCCCTGAATGCAACATCTCCAAGAAGGAGACATCGCCAACTTCAGGTACTTGAGTCCAACAAGAAGGGTGCCGATATGGGGAACACTTTTATCAAGGCAGACCAGGATGAGTGAGCCCTCGGAAAAATTGGATTTGTGTTGGAGCAGTACCTGCCCTAGCCAAAAGAGTGGTTGCTATTGGTAGGAAAAACTTCAGATTTGAAGACTTGCAGATTTAGATATGGACACACACATTGGAGCTGTGTCTTTGTCCAGGACTTACCTGTTAATTCCTATGAAGTATAACTTTTTAGCAGTGGCGGGTAGCACTCACAGGTCGCTCCTGTCCTAGCTTTTCCCATAAGAGAGACATATTAGACCAACTTGGGACCAGGTTATCTGAGAGAATGCCTTCTACACAGACTCACCTGGTCAGTAAGATAATCTCAGTGGCCCTCCTCATTGTGCCATAGTCTGCAGGTGCCCATCTGGCATCAACTGGGAAGAGGGCCTAAAATAAATAATAGGAGTGTGCTAGGATTTTAAAAATCACAATATTTAAATCTGTCCCCTCCTCTGTAGTTATCAGATAACTCTGCATATGCTCTAAGGTATTTTCTTTAAGGTATCAAAGCAATCCAAAGTGAGATGGGGGGGGCCTCTGACGTCCCCCATTATTACTTGGGAGTTCTGTGTAATTTTAGTACCCATTTCTCACAACCAAGCAACCCATCCAAAGGGTGGATTCGTGTTGGCCTTTTTCAGGGTTCTTCACCTATAATTTAGAAGATAACTTAAAGTCAAGCATATAGTTTTTCAGGCCTATGGATGAAAGGGGAAGGGAAGGAGGGAGGGAGCCTAGAGCCACCCAAGATTTAAAGATTAGGCTCTTTGCAAAGATGTCTGAACTGTGTGAGTCAGAAATCTGTAATGAAGGTGTCTCCTTGCAGACAGTAGCCAGAGTGAAGTGAGGCAGTCGCTTTTCAGTCCTGCTCTGGACCAGTCTCCCTCGGTGAGTAAGGAGGTTCTCTCTAGGAATGGGGAGGTATCTACTCTGTCCACCAAAAAAGGACATAATATAGTTATGTTATCTTTGTGGATCACTGTTAATCTCAACCCTCAGGGTTGAGTAATATTGTACAGAATCTGGACGCATGGGTTCTAATCCTTGCTCAGCGATAAAGCTCATTGAATGACCTTCAGCCAGTCATATCTTAGAGCCTAGCCTTTTACGCAGGATTGTTGTGAGGATAATATGGAATAACCACACATGCTGCCCTGGTCTCCTTGAAGAATATAAACATGATAAATGGGGAAATCATATGTGTAAAGTTGATCCTGCTTTGAGGACTGTGCTCTGGGGGGAGAAAATTGTGATGTTCACTATAGCACTTCTCAGCAGGATGATTAGTTTTTGGTTTCCCATTTGGATCTTTTATTAAGAACCAAGCGACCTTAAATTTTCAGAATTTGCAGGCAGGCAGGCAGGAGTCTTGCTTGGTCCTGGTTTGGCTGATTACTTTGACAGATCAGAAGACCATTTTCAATTTCCTCTGTCTCAGTAACTCCCTGCTTATTATTGCTGGTGACTGTTTCACCTTAACTGGTGTTCTTCTGCTTTCTGTCCCTATTTTGCCTGCACCAGAGGATCAAAATACCTTTGTCCCATTGGATTGACCATCTTCTATTTTTTGGTCATGAGCTTGTTAACACTAGGCAATCCATAAGTGCTGCAGCTTCTCCCCTTGCCCTGCTGCCAGAATCCTGACATTCTTTTCCTTATAGAGCAGGGGTGGGGAATGTGTGACCCCCCTGGATTTTGTTGGACTACAACTCCCATTATCCCTGACCATTTGCCCCATGAGCTGGAGCTGATGGGAGTTGTAGTTGAACAACATCTGGTGGGCCACAAGTCCCCCACCCCAGCTATAGAGTCTCCTATCTGACCCATTCCTTTGTATGTTCTTTTGTAGGGGGACTCACAGGATTCTTCCACGCTGGACCCCGAGACTGTTAAATTGCAGGAGAGAGCAGCCAGGCTGCTACATAGAAGGTACTAACCTCCCTTGTATTTCACTCATCATCTAGGCTGCCCTTCCTCAATGTCTAATGGGCCTTCCAGCTTCTCTTCCTGTTCTCTCCCCAGCTCCCCCTCATTCCTAATAACCTGCCTGTCCTCATATGTTTCTCTCCATGCAGCACATCCCCGTTGAGCAGCTCCAGGCATGCAAACTCTACCCCCACGTCCACCATCACAAATGCTGACACAGACATGACTGGTCGTGCTCCACATCACCTTGGCCCTGGCGAGCTGCAAGGTAGGACATGAGATCCAGGACCTTGCCTCTTAAGGCAGTGTTTTTCAACCTGGGGTCTCCACATGTTGCTGGACTCCAATCTCAACATCCCCAGCCAGCTTAGCCACTGGTAAGGGGTGATTGGAGTTGTAGTCCCAGCATCTGATGCCCAAGGTTGAAGAACTCTGTCTTGAAGGAATGCCAGTGTTGTGGTCCCAGGACAATGACAGAAAGTGAGTGTTGTTGGGGGCAGGGGGAGTGCGGAAAAGCAAGTTGGCTGGACTAGTAGCTGGCTGAGTGCAAGTCTCTCTGCCTCCTAAACAGTGTGGATGTTCTTATTTGGCGATTTATGAAGAATGATGACTGCTTTAGTACAAATCTTTAGACTGCCCTATCTTTCAGTGCATCACTCAAAGGCAGAATTTGGTAAGGGGCATCCCAGTAATCTCCCCTTTCATTTACAAACAAACAAATTGCTAGCCCTTCAGGCAATCCTTGGTAATTTTCAAAAGGCCAGAGGGGTTGCTGAGCAGGATCTTGCATGGACAGGGTAACAGCAGCTGAATAAACTGGGCAAAACAGCAACTGCAAATTTGTATTGCTAAATTTCTAGAGGTCACAGAATTACTGGTATAGAATTCATGTTGTCTTGACACTAAATTTATTCTTGTTCAAAAGCACACATGCTTTATCATATGCTGGTTGAGTTGAATGGGCTCTTTTGGACTCCAGGTTCCGACATCCCTAGCTAGCATAGCCAGTGGTGAGGTATGATGGGAACTGTAGTCTAACAACATCTGTGGAGCCATTGGTTCCTCCACCCTGCTGTAAAAGATCCAGTGACTGATACAAGCTATCACCAAAGGAGACAAATCAATATACACTTTTTCAAAGATGATGATCCCAAAATGAAAACAGTGATGGACAATGCCTGTATCTTGCAGATCTTTTTCAGAAGTTCACTACAGACACTCCATTCATGTGCATCTCTCTCTCTCTCTCTCTCTCTCTCTCTCTCTCTCTCTCTCTCTCTGCCTCCCTAGGTAGTCTGAATGCTTTCCCTTACTATATCACTCAAAGATCTCAGCCATGTTCTTCTTCAAAACCAGAGGATGATATCCTTTTCCAGTGGCGCCTGCGGCGAAAGATGGAGGAAGCGAGCCAGGCTGTTGCTGTGATGTCCCCTCTAGCTTGGAGGAGTCCACATATCGAGCCAACCCGTGCTTCTAGCCTGGTAAGAGTTTGAGGTGAATAAGTTTGCCATTGTTCCGTGTTGTGTAGCTGCAAGGCAAAAGCCTTGGAAGCAGGGGATGGGGCCATGCTTTCAGTGCACAACAGGATGGAGAAGCACAAGCAATAGGCAGGGTGTAGATGCAGTCTGAGTCATGTATATTTTTCAATCGTTGTTCCCTGCAGGTAGAAAGAACGGCCCAGAAGCCATCAGAACCTGCAAGTTGGAAGAGTGAAGGTGGAAGAGTGCAGCCAACATCAGAAACCCAGCTGCATGTGAAATCCACCCTCCATGATTATCATCCCTGCTGCCCCACAGACTCTGTGAAAAATGGACCATGCTCCACACACCTCATAGAAGCCTCTCCCTTCAGCAGTGGGATTGTACTGGTTGGAAGTTCAGAACCAAAGGGAGAGCAAGGAGTGAAGGAAGTAACTCTGCAAGAGGATCCTATCCCTGCATACCAAGACTCTCCTCCCCTACCAAGGCCTGCAGGAACCAGCAAGCTTTTGGGCCAGAGCACTTTGCATCAGGATCAACAGGCAGCCCGCCCTGTAGAGAGAGTGCACACTGAGCCCAGAGGGAACCAGAAGGCATTCAGAACTGAGCAGGGCCAAGCCAAACCAGTCAGAGACTTCCGGGGGCCACCAGTCAGTCGCACAAAAGATTCTATTCAACACGTCTTGGGAGAGGTATAAGCATATGATCTGGCAATCCTTGTGGCTGTCATCACAGTGTGATGTAGAGGCCTATCGTGCAGAATAGTGAGCACTTCAGTCCGGATGATTTTTCTAGTCCTCATGGTTGCAGAGACAAATGGGAATGCTTTTATTGGCAGCTACTGCTAAAGATTTAGGAATAAGGACTAGGCTGAGGTTTCCATTAATCTCAGACAGGACTCCTTGACTCAGTGCAGGCCCCTCCCCAGTTCTACCTAGACACTGTCTATCCTTAACACTTTTCTTGCCCTCTGATTCCACCCCCCCCATGTGTTCCAATTGCCCCCACTTCCTTTATGGCTAACAAAAATTTAATGCTAAATTGTGAAGTATCCCCACATTATATTTCACAGGAACAGTGGTTTTCAAACTGTGTTCCAGGGAGGTTTATGTGAGGCCCTTCATGTGGGAGGCAGTGACGATCAGTTCTGGCAGACAGAAAATTCATTTGAAAGACGGCTTATTCATCATTATTGACCTTCTGCAAAGCCGCTGGAGAGAAAACAAATTCACAGGCTGCGCTGTGAATTCAGACAGGAGTGAATGGGAAACTTTAATGCCTCCAGTTATCAAACTTGGTTTAGTAGCCTGCTCCCCAACTGCTTCCCTTCAGGCTAACCAGACTGACTTGTGGCCTGCTGTGACATTATCTCAAAGCACTGGAGGCTGCAGCCAGGTTGGTTCAGACAGCAGGCAAGCATCAGGCCTTCTCTGCATGGACATCTTGGCAGATGTTAAGGAGTTTCTCAGTAGGTAATGTGATGTTGACCCCTTAAAGACCACTGTGCCAGAAAAAAAAGCACTTTCAGAAAGTTTATGTAGATAAACAAAATGTAATCAAGTAGCACACTTGCAGATTTCCCAGTGGGTTGTGGGGATGACTTTACTATAGAAATGGAAGATGAACCATCATCCAGCAGCTCCATTTAGCTGCTTGGGGGTATCTGAAATGGGCTCTTCCACTTCTGCTTTCCTTCCCAGGAGGAGATTTAACTAGCATTCTCTCTCATCCAGGTGATTGCCGAAAGACTTTTCTCCCCACCTGATTCTCCAGGTCCTCATAGGGACAAACCAAAGAGGAATTCAAAGAGTCGAAGCCTGGACGAAGCTCGGCCAAGAGCTGTTTCTGTTCCCTCACATCCCCAGCTCCTGAACATGGCCGCTCAGCTGCTGGAGCAGGCTGAAGGTGGGATAGTTGTGGGAATGGCAGATATGTGGATTTCATGGAGGGCTTTAAACATTCATGGTGTGGTCCATTTCGTCCCACCCATGCAAGCTTGTTCATTTAGTTCCTGCCTGGCTTCACATTTCATGAACTCTGGACAGGAAACCTAGACCTGGGCTCTGGACCACTGGGTGGCTGTCACTGGCAATGGGCAATGATGATGCTCTGTTCAGTTTCCACTGGGCAAGCATGAGCTTAATTCCAATTTTGCAACTATTCTAAACACACTGACCAAATCAGTAATGGGTAGAATGGAAATGGAGATGTGGCTAGAGAAGGAACAGAGTAAGCAAGAGACAGGGTGTCTAAAGGTATCTACACCAGCAAGGGTTTTTTTTGCACAGACCTAGAACTACAGATGTTGTGTGTCATAGTGTTGGTGCTGTAACAGGAGCTATTTGCAGCATGCCTCTAGTCAAAGTACAAGCATAGCCAGAGGCACAATACAGGCACAGCCCAGAAGGAGAGAAAAGTGTGTGGGCTCTGTGGGAGGGGGTAGAAGATGAAGAAGGCTGGAGCAAGAGCAGGGGAATATGTGGAAGCGGGAATTGAGCAGGAGGAATTGGTAAGCGCCTGGGTAGTGGGTTACAGTGGTACCTTGGGTTATATACGCTTCAGGTTACAGAATCCACTAACCCAGAAAAATTACCTCGGGTTAAGAACTTTGCTTCAGGATGAGAACAGAAATCATGCAGCGGTGGCTCAGCGGCAGCGGGAGGCCCCATTAGCTAAAGTGGTGCTTCAGGTTAAGAACAGTTTCAGGTTAAGAACAGACCTCCAGAACAAATTAAATTCTTAACCCGAAGTACCACTGTATTTTACAGGTTTGCACTGATTGTTTGGTTCTAAGCAAATAAACAACAGACAGCTTGGAACATCCCTGCAGATATTTATTGGAGAGCTCCATAGCCTTGACTGGTAGGAAAAGGAGAGAGCACTTAAAGTGGAGTTAATTTTTCTGTTTTGCAGACTCGGATGGCACAGAGTTTGAGGACGACCCCCTGTTACAGGTGCTAAGGGGCCAGAGGGAGTTGCTGCGCAGCCAGCTGAGGTGGGTCGCTGCTCATTGCAAACTGTCTAGAGGCATTCTCTCTTGGGATTGCTGCTGTTTCAAAGTCTTTGCTAGCTGCTGAGAATGGTTGCCTTACGTTGCCTGATGTCCTGCCAGGCTTTCTGTGCCCCTCTCCCTTTGGCTTTGAAGCATAATGGGTACCTGAGAGCAGATTGTTAGAAGTGTTGTCCCCTTTGTCATCATCCCTGGTGCCTTTGCAGTGTCAACACATTCTCCGTATGTGTCTTCTTTCCACCCACCCTCGGGTTAAGTACTTGATTCACAATCCTGTGAGTTAGGCTGAGAAATGATGGCTGGCCTAAAGTCATTTGGTGAGTTTTGTGGCTGGGTAGGAATTTGAGCTGGAGTCTCTCTGGTCTTAGGGCAGTGTTGCAACCATCACACCACACTGTCTCTCCATAAGGATCTGTAAGAGGTTGCTTATGTTTTAGCATCAGGCAAGAACTCAAGGGTTTATAGTTCTTATTTCATCCAGATTTAATCCTTCCCTAAAGTACAATTCTTTGTATGGACAGGATAGTGGATATTCAGTGATTCTAAGCAATCACTTAAATAATAATAATAATAGAGAGCACAGAATTCAGCTTTTTTTGATGGCCTGTATTCATTTTTGCAATGTTTCTAGTCTTTACAGCTGTGACAACTGAAAGCATGTAGGAAATATCTAGTAATCTCAAAAGTCAGAAGTGTGGCTTATGTTTATTTATTTATTTAGTGGATTTAGGCATCGCACATGCCATTTTGACACTTTTCATATGTGAGAGAAGCAGAATAAAGTATGCAGGAAATAGAATTTGCTTAATTTATGCACATCTTAGAATTTATGATAAGTTGGCACTTTTTAGTGCAAAGGGCATTTTGCTTTCAGCTATGAGCGGTTGCTGAGTGCTGCCCCACTGCTTCAAACAAATTGCAGCTGCCTGGTCTGATGGGCAATTTATTCTGTGACAGTATGGCTGTGTTGCTTTGGTCTCCTCCAGCCCTTAAAGGTGGTATGCATTTCTACTCTGTTCCCTTGCAGAGCTGTGGATGTCCGGGTAGCTCAGCTTGAAGGCTACCATTCTGATCAAGACTTATCCCGTCGATGACAGATTCCTGCACGATCTTCTCTGCACCTTGAGTGTGGTTGAAGGCTCTCCAATTCATAATTTGGGATTACGGCAGTGGACTGGGTCCTGTGCTCCTTCCTCAGACACCTCTGGATGACTTCGGCTTTGGGAGAGGTTCTTATTTATGCTAGCACCCTTCTGGTTTTGGCTGCCTGTACCCAACAAGCTGGTGTGTTCATCAAAGTCAACTGGGAGTGCAAAATGACCAGGCACTGGTGTGTAGGGATGTGCCTAAAGCATAAACAGTGCCTTGTTTCCATGGTTTCATTGTGTATTTTTGTGGTGAGATTAAAATAAAAAGTGTATTTTTGGATCAAAATGAACTGTGATGGTTTGCAGTAAGATGACATAACCTTATCCAGTACCTCCTGTCCAATTAAATGATGATTAATGAAGTCTAAAACCATTTGACTTGGAGAGGAGGCACTAGGCAAACATTTTTAATTTATTTAAGCCACCTTTGGAATGGAGAAGACGCATGAACTTACATCAAATTGTGTTTTATTGGATTTTAAACAATGTAATCCCCCAAAACAGTAACAAAAACCAACAGTAACACCAAAACACTAGGAGAGTTAAAACTGGCAATAGAACTCTATTGGGGAAGGCACAGGAAAACAAAAAGGTGTTTACTTGGGCCTTAGGTGTGCCTCTTTGGGGAGGGTTTTTCACAGGACCTTTTCAGTTGTGGCACCTCATTTCCAGTAGTCACCTGCCTAACCTTCAAGAGCAGGGATACTCGAAGGAGTGCTGATGACTGCAACAAACTGCAAGGTTTGTGCAGGACAAGGCAGTGTGGATCATAGAATCATAGAATAGAATCATAGAGTTGGAAGAGACCACAAGGGCCATCGAGTCCAACCCCCTGCCAAGCAGGAAACACCATCAGAGCACTCCTGACATATGGTTGTCAAGCCTCTGCTTAAAGACCTCCAAAGTAGGAGACTCCACCACACTCCTTGGCAGCAAATTCCACTGTCGAACAGCTCTTACTGTCAGGAAGTTCTTCCTAATGTTTAGGTGGAATCTTCTTTCTTGTAGTTTGGATCCATTGCTCCGTGTCCGCTTCTCTGGAGCAGCAGAAAACAACCTTTCTCCCTCCTCTATGTGACATCCTTTTATATATTTGAACATGGCTATCATATCACCCCTTAACCTCCTCTTCTCCAGGCTAAACATGCCCAGCTCCCTTAGCCGTTCCTCATAAGGCATCGATGCTATCCTGTAGACCAGCTTTGTAAGTTTAGTCCCTTCTGCAGTAACCTGCTGCATTTCTGTGCTTAGTGCAGAGGATTGGAAGTGAGGGGCCTCTGTCTCACCCCCACCAACTCACTGCCATGCAGTTCCTTGTCACATATGCCATTCCCAGGCCAGTGATTAAATACGCTACAGCTGAACGTGTTGCCCCTGCTCAGCCAAAGAAGACGGATAGGGAGATGCGAGGTGGGACATAGATATAAAAGCATCCATTTAAAGTGTCATAAACTGTTTCCTCCAAAGTCCTGGAAATCATATATGTGTGATCCCAGAGCCTCCAGCAGCAAATCTGTCCTGTCCAGAGAGATATTTGGTGCCCTTTTATGCAGCAGCAATGTTAAGATTGCCAGTGCTTAATATAGGAGCCTAGTAACAATATGAGGGAAGATCAAAAGACTCTATAAGGAGCTCCTCTAAATGACCAGGGAAAGAGGAAATAGATGCTGGCGGGCCAGCATAGAATAATCCCAAGAAAACACAACTTTCCCCATGGCTAGTTTCTTATAGCGCCCTCCCTGTCCCTGTTGTCTATTAACAGGGAGCATTATGGGTGAGACTGAAAGCTCATTTAGTGCAGTATTACGTTGCCAACCATGATGGCCTGTTCCCCCTTTGATCCCAGCATCTGGTATTCAGTACACAACAGCTTCCATTTAGCTATTGTGGCTAATATCCATTGGCAGTGTTCTCCTTGTCTAAGCCTTTAAAAAAGTGATCTAAGCTTGTGGTCATGACCACATTTTGGAGGTAAGGAATTCCATAAGTGAATTACGAGTTTTGCACTAAGTACTTCTTTTTGTCAGTCCTGAAACTGCTGCCAATTGGTTTAAATATTGGTGTAAACGCCCCCCCCCCTTCCAGCATGAGAGAATGGAAAAGGTTTTTTGATTTGCAACCCTTGGGCTCTTTAGGTTGTGATGTCTGGCTATGGGCGGAGAAAGGGAACTGAACACAGGAGTATCCCTGCAGAAGATTATTTATTTTCTAAGTTGGGCTTCAAACGAGAGAGAATAAATGGAATACTCTTGAGTGGGGCAAATGGGCAAGCTAGGAATGTGGCACTCTACTACATTTTTGTTCTGTATGAAATACACACACACACACACACACACACACACACACACAGACAGGAGTGTGCCCCATTGTCTTGCAAAGCAACTGGGCCAAACAAAGGTAGCTGGATGTCACAGACAGATTGGCTGTAGAGGAATATGTTGGAGTTACCCCCAATGGAAGAAGGCTCAGAGCCAGGGAATTAGGGGTGGGATGACGATGAGTGGTTAGATGGAGAAGAGGGAGAAGACTGGGAGGAGGTGGTGTTGGAAGTTGAAGAGGTAACACAGCTTAGTGAGCGGGGAAAGTCTATGGCACAGCGAAGTCCAGAATTACAGGCAGAAGCTGATGTAGGAGAGAAGGGAGGCCCAGAGGCAGAGATGAGTCTGGCTGGTGAAGAGGCACGGGTGTCTCCCCTTCCTGCTGTGACAAACTGCCCTCTCCCCAGTCTCCCAGAACCAGGAGAGGCATGAAAAGTGCAGAGAAGTTAACTTCACACAGGCACAGTCTCAGATTGCTTGGGGAAAACTGGAGAGGAGGGGACTTAGGCAGCTGTGGGGAGGCAGGGACCTTCAGTCTTCGCAACCGCTTCATGGGGACAAGACCTGCCAGAGATTAATTGCTGGGCTCATTAGGCCTGGCACACCTGTGCAGATCCTGTTTTTGCTAATAAAAGAGTTAACTCCAACGTGTTCTGTGTGATTTACTGCTGGCTCGCTCCTGTCACTGCCTTCTATTGAGTTAGACCATTCATTCATATTCCTCAGTGTTTGCTACACTTGACTGTCTCTCCAGGGTTTCAGGCAGGGTTCTTTCCCAGCCTTACTTGCAGATGCTGGAAGTTGAACCTGGGGCTTTCTGTTTGGAAAGCAGATGCTGTACCTCTGTGCTACGACTTCCTCATCATCTCGAACATACAGACATTTGAAAATTCTGTCTTTATTTGGTCACTTCTTTCCCCCTTCCTGAGTCCACTTACATGATCTATTTATGGGCGTGTCCATCTGTCCCCTTGAGGGACACTTACCTATACACACACACTCTTGAACTGATGCTGGCATCTCATCCCATTTTATAATATTTTAAATATTTTGTTGGAAGCCTCCCAGAGTGGCTGGGGAAACCCAGCCAAATGGGCGGGGTATAAATTATTATTATTATTATTATATCCCTATTCTCACGGCAGCTAAGTGCCAATATGTGGCCACAATCAGCAAATCAAGAAACCTGAATGCTCCCTTATCCTTTGATTTCTTTTTTTTTATATATAAAATTTTTTATTGGTTTTACAAAAATTTTTAAGACAATACAAACATATAAAAAGACATACAAACACGTATAATTTCATAACCTTTTTTTCATAAACCGTGTTTCTCAGACTTCCCCATACCTCCCCTTTCTGCATCCCAATGTCCAAAAGTTTTTAGCAACTCTAAATATATCTGTCAATCCTCTGTCCTCTCAATCCTTATCCTTTGATTTCTGACCTTCACCCATGTTCTGCATGAAGCCATCGCAGGTTGACTTGTGAGTTAACTTGAACTGTGACTGACTGGATGTCCATCTGGAGAGGCCACATGAATTATAGCAGTGCAGGACAGTGTGGGAGCTAGCTGGGATGGGTGGGTGTTGAATGGGCACAGCTGTGATAGCCTAGGTAGTGCCAGGCATCGAGATGGCTGTGTCTGGCAAAGAACAAGGTACTTTTTGTTGTTTCGAACCACTTTGTCACATTGCTCCCTCAGTCGTCCTGTCCTCATCTCTTGTATTTTAATATTCTGTTGGAAGCCGCCCAGAGTGGCTGGGGAAACCCAGCCAGATGGGTAGGGTATAAATAATAAATTATTATTAGTATTATTAGCTGAATATTGGCCCATTTTTAGGGCAACAACTTCGTCACTGAACTTCTAAAGTTCTATTGGTTTTTCTGAATTTTTGTTCAGTGAGTGGGATTTGGACGGTGACCTTTGGAGACCTAGGCTTCCTGTCTGTAGCTGGCAGGAGCAGAGATGGCAACTCATTCTTGCCTGCAAATGCCTTGACCGTAAGATATTACTCATGTAGCTAATGGTCTGTGTTTGCATCAAAACGACTCTTGCGCAATCTTCCCACGTGAAATTCCTTTAGGTTTCTGGCACATTCTGAAGGATGTAGATGTGACAGGGATGTTGCGAGGGTCAAATGTAATGTGGGTTAAACTGGCATTTATAATGCAGATCCAGTTTTTAATTTGGGACTGCGTCCTTCAAGATTAATGTGACATGTTTTACAGGTATTCTGTATCTCTATTCCGGAGCAATATGAGTTTTTCAGCAATATGGCCCTTGACATAGGGCTTCTATCTAGTAAAGCAGGATGTCTGTATGGTAGACTGAATTAGGTGGCTTTACAGGGGGACTGGACAAATTCATAAAGGACGATGCTATCAGTGGCAACTCGTCATGATGACTTTATGGTACCAGATTCAGAGGAGATAAGCTGCTGAATTACTGGTTGCTGAGGAACTATGGGAGAGGCTATTACACTTATCTCTTGTCTTGTCTTTCCAGAGTCGTCTTTTTACTGGCCACCATGTGACTCAGGATGCTGGCTGGATCAGTCTGATCCAGCAGAGCTCTCCTTTATGTTCTCAACCTTATGAGTTCTCCAAAACCTATCCAGCTTGTGATGCGTCATGGAGCCAATTTACTAACCCACCAGATGACCTTGCATGGAAGCATGAGGTCTTTATGCGAGCAGGTTCTGAGGGGTTGGGATTATCTCTGTGTGTGTCTTGTACCCATACATCTGAGCCATCCGCCGGGGTGGACTGATGAATGCAGCTCCCCCAGGGCACCCTGTCTGGACTTGTTGCGATGTCAGCAATCGCCTGGTCTGACCTCCATGTTGTCTACCTGGGAGGGCTGGTGAGAGATGAGGCAGCGGTGACAGTGTCTATTAATAAGAATGTCACTTGTCGTTATGTAACGGAGTCCCACTGTGCCATACCTTCCTTTGTCGCATTTGTGAGGTAGGATCACACCTCCCCCCTATTTTTTTGTACCACCCAATTACATAAAGGCATAAGCCATTCAGTCGGTGCATATTAAACAAGGCTTTTAAGTACTGGCAGCGGTGGTTCTCCTTTGGACTCTGGTGATGATATTTCGCGGAGATATATCACAAGGGGAGCTCATGAGGCCTAGTTCCCAGTTCCTCCTTCAAAATCCACACAAAGCGGCAAGGAACGCCTGAATCACCAGGTATCTCTGTCCGTCACAGCCCAACTCCATCAGCCTGTCCCTGTAAAGGGTGGGGAGGGGGCAAGAGCAGAATACAAGGATCCCCAGTCTATGCCTGCATTCCTACAGAGCAAGCTTTCACATGCACATACTACTTTGTAGTAGCAATCCAGCAAATTTGAAGGGTGCGTGTAAATGCATGCGTGTGTGTGAGAGAGAGAGAGAGAGAGAGAGAGAGAGAGAGAGAGCAGGAGGACATAATTCAGAGAAAGGCCTACCTCCAGAAAGGTGATTTCCTTGCGGGGAACAACAGCACGAGGCCCTTTTTATAACTTGGCTCCAAGCGGTTAGAAAGGGAGGTGTCTCATTTGCATGGGTTTTTATTTATTTATTTAACAAATGGGAAAAGAGCGAGGGAGAGAGGGAACTCCTAGGACGCCTGGGTCCTATTTACCATTCCCGAGGGGCAGATCTGAATTAGGGCGAGGCAGAACTGTGCCCCGTCCCCCCTCCCCCCCGCCAACCTCAGCTATATATACAGTATATGTATTCTCTCCTTTTGAAAGAAAGATGGGGACTGCCTATATAATAAATGGCTGAGGTGGGGAAAACGTTGGGGCGCCTCCCATCTATGCTCAGCTCTTTTGAGGGGGGGTTGGAGAGCGGCCGGCCAGGCTAACAGAAGCCCCTTTGTGCCGTCCCTTCCAGCTGCCCCTTTTGTTTCAGGGTTGTTGTTTTTTAACCCCCTTCGGTGCGATCGCACGGCGAAAAAAAATAAATAAGAGCGGGTGGGTGGCGGGGTTCAAAACGAGGAAGGGCAACGTGTGTGTGGGGGGGTCGCCTGTCGGATCCCGCGCCTGCACCCCCTACCTCGTTTCCTTGCGCCCCTTTTGTTGCAAGCCGTCGATCGCCCCCCCTTCCCTGCCGCCCCCTCCTCCTCCTCCCCGTCTTTCTCCGAGCCTGATCCCGCCCCCGCCCGCCTGCGCTCCCCGCCCCGCCGCTGCTCTGCTCTGCTCGCCCGCCCGATCGCCTCGCTAGCTGGCTGGCGCTCCCCAGCCGGAGACGGGCAGGAGGACGGACGCGCATCCGAGGGGCCGGGCCGGAGAGGATCGGCTGGCGGCGTCGGGCGGCCGCGCTGCTCCCTCCCCTATTGTCTCGGCTCGGCCCGGGACTGGCCCGGGCTGCCGCCGCCGGGGCACATCAGGATCGCGGCGCCATGGTGGTAAGTGAAGGCGCCTTTCTCTCTCTCTGGCTGGGGTGGTAGGTGGGGGGGGGGGAGAGGAGATGTAGGGCGGGCTTAGGGGGCGCCTTCTCTGCCTCTCGCGCGGCATGCACCTGTTACCATCGAAACCCACATCGGGCGCCCCTAGGAACACACCACCGCGCCCCGTCACTCTCCTCGCCGGGGCGGGGTGGAAAGAGAGGTGAAATTCCCCCCCCCCCGCCCCATCAGATTTCAGCAAAATGCAGAACGGGGAAAAGTCAGATGAAAACCCCTTATTTTTCTTCCGATAACTTCCTCTCCGCCTCACCCCCCCTCCCGTGGCATTTTTTTTTTTTGGGGGGGAGTGGGAACCCGTCCCTCCCTCAAGTCCTGAAACTCGGGGAGATCTAGGTCAAGGGAGCGCTTTGGATGCCCCCTGCCAACCCATCAGCGCCGTGGCGCAAGGGGGAAGATTCCTCTGCCCTAGAGAGCAACCGCAATAATTCACCAAGACAGCCGACCCACTCTCCCCCCCCCCACGCGTCGCCACCACTTTCTCCCCATCATTAGGAGTTGTGCCTCATCCATTGTAATTAGAACATCACACACACACACAGATGCACTCCACAACTTCCCCCAAATAATTAGGAGGCTGTTCTCTGCTTCACTCAACATCAACTGTTGGGAGTGCAGCAGCAGTAGCGTTGCTAGGCCCCGGCAGCTGAATTTGCAGCAAAACCCCAGAAACAAAAGGTGAAAAGCCAATGTCAGGAAGCAGGCAATTAAGACTAGAATTAGGTGATTAGGAGCACTGGCTACTGTAGCCTGGAGAGGGATCTATGATGCTGTCCACAATTTACAGTGTGTTGGAGCAGCTACTTTCTGCCATTGTCTTTCTGGACAGTGGGAAAGAATTCCCTGTGATAAAGGTTGACCAGAAGCACCATTAACAGACTGGCTCATTGGTAGGCACAGTGGGGGACGGACGGACACTGATATACAGAGTCTTGATCCGCTCAATTCTGAAAGAAATCCCGAAAAACAAAAATCACCTCTGTTCCACTTACCAGTGTCTTTGTGGTGTCTGTCTGTTACAGCTCCAAGCAGTTTTGCACCAGACTAACAGAGGCATTCAGTGGAGATGGATGGTGCTTTCCTGTGCTTAAAAGGAATTGGAACTGTCTACAGAGAGGCTTGGCTTCCCATGCTGTCTCTCTGTGGTCAAACAGGTCTTGCAGGGTTTTGAAATGATGCAGAACCCTGCAGAACCTGTTTTGCTGGAGGCGAAAGTAGGGTTGAGTGTACATGCACCCGTGAGCGACAGTCTTTTTCTCCCAGATTGCCTTCAAATGCTCTGAGCCAGATTCCTTTAAGTTGGGCATGGGGAACCTGTAAGCTTTCAGGTGCTGTTGGATTACAACTCCCGCCATTCCTGGACATCAGCTGGGGCTGATGGGAGCTGGAGTTCAATAGCGACCGCAGGGCCACAAGTTCCCCATCTCTGCTTCGAGTTGAGGAATAGCCAGTGTTTTTATGCAAGGCTTGACATTACCATTCCCTCCAGGTTCTGCCAGCTTACCTCCCCCCCCCCCACTCCCTTGGCTTCACTTTCCCCTTAATCCCTTTAGTAAGACGTAGGATTTTTATTGATGGATTGATAAATAGGAAGTTGTAAAAACAAAATGAAAACAAATCATGTTTCCACATTTGCTCCATGAACAGCCGCAACGAAACAAACCCATGTTGCATATGTGCAAAGAGAAAAATGCAAATGTGTGTACACCTTGGTGTCTTTTCTGCTAGGTGGGGTAGACAAAGGCAGCAAGAGGGAAAGTGGGTGCAGGGTGGCCAGGAGAGGGAAGGAAGGTTTGCTTGAGTTGTATGTGGTAGCTAGTATAGCTATGTGTTGAATGCAATTGTTTGCATTTATTTTGAGCTATACGATCAGTAGAACAGATGCTTTTGGTGGCCCTGCCACTGCCACCGGCTCCTGGCCAGTTGGCATTGACTCATGAGAGGGCCTTCTTGGTGGTGTGCCCCATCTATGGATGCCTTCTCTGGTGCGGTGGGTCTGTCTCCCTCATTCAGGAGGAATTTAAAGACATTCCTGTTCACCCAAGCATCGGATAGCTGAAATATGCTGTTCCTGGCAACCTTGAAAGGCTTAGCTGTGGGGATATGTAACTGTTTTTAGAGGTTTTAAATATTTCATAAGTTTTTTATTTATTTTACTTTTAATTGCTTGGCTGTTTGTTGCCCTGGGCTCCCTTGGGAGGAAGGGCGGGTTAGAAATTAAATAAATAACAACAAGTGTGCTTTGCAATTATATATTGCCTGCCCTTCATTACACAATTCCGGGTGCGGATTGCGACGTAATTAAGAACGATCATTCAAAAACAATTAAGGGCAGATGAAAAGACATGGTTTAAAATTCACATCACAGTTCAGTCCAAATGTAGCTAACATCCCATTAATGAAGTGGAGGTCATCTCTGGGTTGGCGCCACAGAGGTGGGTGCTCACATTTTACTTCCCTGCTTCTCTTGTTTCTGGACCGCCAGGGGCCACAGATTCATACCATACATTTAAGAAACATTTAAAGCTCATGACTTTCCCCAAAGAATCCCAGGAACTGTCTGCTAAGGATCCTGAGTATTGTAGCTCTGTGAGGATGAAACTATAGCTCCCAGGATTCTGGGTGGGGGATAAGTGAAGTGTTTTAAATGTGCACCAAATGTGCTTTAAATATATGGTGTTGATCTGCTCTGTGTGGTCCACAAGCTGGAGATGCTGAGAAGAGGTCAGTGCTGACTTGCTAGCTTGGCCGCTGGAACATATAGCTTGAATTCTGCAAGCTTTCCAAAGTCAAGACTGATGGGAAAGTGTGAAAGAAAAGCAGAACCTCACACTGTGTGTGGTTTTGCTCCTATCTTCGGGCCTCTGTTAAGGGCCTCTGTTAACGCAATTCTACGTCAGGAGTCTTGAGTGTCAAAGTTTATCTCTGCTTTTGCAGAAATCGGTGTCTTTGGTTGCAATGTGTACCAGAGTCAGGCTTTCCAGTAATGTGAAAGGGACTGCTGATTGTTTTCTTTCTCTTGTCCCCTGTTTTGCAAGAGAAATGCGCAAATAATAAACTATTCCCCACTTTTCTAGAGATCAGGATGCCTTGGGCCATCTGCATGAAAAATTCCAGCTTTGTAGCTAGTGTGGACTTGCTGTAACCATTTCAGGGCAGGCATTATGTCACCCATTTTGAAAGAAAGATGCACAAATTCCTCCCTTCTCAGTCCTATTGTTTGATTGTCCCCTAATGATTTATATGTCATCTAGTAGTTTCTGGCATTTTCTAGTTATCAGGGGACCTTGGGTTACATCTGTGCCAAATCTCTTGTTTCTTAGTAGCATTGATGTATCTTAACAGTGGTCTTCTTCTTCTTCGGTGATCACTCGTAGCTGAGTAAGATTGTCTTTCATAAACATGGTTTTAGCAATGAGTCCGTAAGTGACTCTGGAGGCCAGTTCACGAATGGCACTACAAGAGGCACCAGCAACAAAATGTTGCAGTGGGGAGTGCTCCGTTTTTGTTCCAGCAAGCCAGCTAGGCCCCACCTACTCCTCTTATGATATTTATTGTTAAACAAAATCCATATACCACTTGATTGTAAGAAAACCTCTAAGCAGCTTGCGAAAGCATGAAATAAAACATTAAAATTGTTGATTAAAGTGGTTAGAAACAGGTATTTAAAAATATCCAAAAGATAGTTAAACAGCCTTGGCCCAGTATACCTGAAGGAGCATCTCCAGCCCTATCTTTCAGCCCGGACACTGAGGTCCAGCTCTGAGGGCCTTTTGGCGGTTCCCTCACTGTGAGAAGCTAAGTTACAGGGAACCGGGCAGAGGGCCTTCTCGGTAGTGGCACCCGCCCTGTGGAACGCCCTCCCTTCAGATGTCAAGGAGATAAAGAACTACACAACTTTTAGAAGACATCTGAAGGCAGCCCTGTTTAGGGAGGTTTGTAATGTTTGATGTTTCATTATGTTTTATAAAAACTGTAAGCCGCCAAATGCGTGGGGTATAAATATCATCATCATCACCACCACCATCATCAAGAGAAATAAAAGCAGATATAACTTCTACCTGTCTGGATAGGCTTGCCTAAACAAAAACGTTTTAAGCAGGTGCCAAAAAGAGAACACTGAAGGTTCCTGCCTGCTATTAATAGGTGTAATAAAAAAGCGATATAGATGCAATAATTAAACAAAATTTGCCAGCCTGCGTTCCCTTTTAACTGGAGAAACCAGCTTGCGTAGGGTCAGCCCCTTGGCTTGTCACTGAGGCAAAAAAAAAAACCTGCTTGTGAGTTTGAGATACAGAAAGATTTTTGAAAACTGCTGAATAGGCCAGTTTTGGTATTAAGTGCAGAGCAAAGTCAGAGGTACTTCCCCTGAAACGCACGCCAGAGGGGGAAAATAGCTTGGGAGGAGGTTTCTGCTTGATTTCCTGGAGACAGCGGTAGCTTTTCTTGATCTGTTGCTGTTAATGCAGGGCTGTGGGAGGAAGGCAGATGAGGGTCAAGGGAAGTCACCATGTCTCAGGCAAGTGTGGGATTTCAGTGGGGGAGCCTCCCAGAAACAACTCCTTTTCCATGTCAGGCATTGGGACTTCTTGTTCCTAGCTTCCAGATAACACTGAAATCTGACCGGGAACACAAGCCTTTCCTACAAATTGGAATGAACACTTTTTGAAGTGTGCAGGAGGCGCTCCAGATACAGACATCTGTACAAAAATGCACTAAAATTCTACAAACAGGGAATCCTCAATTCTTTCTTTGTATTGATTAAAAAATGTAAGCCCACCTTGCCCCCCCCATCAAACAAATTCAAAGCATCTTACAACACACCCAACCATCACATTAAAGGTAAAGGGACCCCTGACTATTAGGTCGAGTCGTGACCGACTCTGGGGTTGCAGCGTTCATCTCGCTTTATTGGCCGAGGGAGCCGGCATACAGCTTCCGGGTCATGTGGCCAGCATGACTAAGCCGCTTCTGGAGAACCAGAGCAGTGCACGGAAACAACGTTTACCTTCCCGCCGGAGCAGTACCTATTTATCTACTTGCACTTTGACGTGCTTTCGAACTGCGAGGTTGGCAGGAGCAGGGACCGAGTAACGGGAGCTCACCCCGTCACGGGCATTCGAACTGCCAACCTTCTGATCGGCAAGTCCTAGGCTCTGTGGTTTAACCCACAGCACCACCCGCGTCCCAACCATCGCATTACAATATGAATAATTATCCTTGTGTTTTATCTATATGACCCAAAGCCCCCATTTGGAAGCATCCTAGGTGCCAATGAAAGGATTCTAGATTATCCTTTCCCCTGAACCTGTAGCCTACCAGGTGTCAGACTACAACTCCCATCTTCCCTGACCACTCCTCATGGTGGCTGGTGCTAGTGGGAATTGTAGTTTAAGGTTACCCACCTTGTCTTAAATGATAGTTTTCTATTTGTAGGCATCATATAAGGCCCCTTCCCTCCACTGCAGACTAAAGTGGTATAACTGAGACACAGGTTTATAGCCTTATTGACATTAAGCCAAAGTATGGAAGAGTATTTGAAAGTTATTTAATGACTGCCTGTACTAATATGAAGCTTCATGGGTCTTGAGAACCATGCATCATGGTATGTTAGACTGGCAGATGAGAAAATGAGACTTTTTTGGTGTGGTGGCCCCATATTTGTCTAACTCCCTTACTTGGGAGACCGGGGATGGGAATAAGATTGATTCACTGGCAAAATATACCGATAATAATATGCAAACCAAACACAGCCGCCCTCCAAAACCAACATGCCTCTGAATTTTACAAAGCAGCTTGTCAACCAAAAAAATTACAGAAATGTGAACATTAGGGTAAAGTGTGCATATACATGCTTATATTAGTAAAAATAGCATACAAAGTGCATTATTTTAGGGAAATTCCTTTGCAAAATGTGTGCATTAGGCAGAATTACATGATTTTCTTTATGTTGATCTTGTTCCGTGAACTGCCCTGAGACCCCTATAGGGTGGTTTATAAATTCAATCAATAGTAGTAGTAGTAGAAGAGGAAGAATAAGAAGAATAAATCCTTACTAAAATGCTGATGAATTTTCATGAGAATTAAAAAACAACAACCCTGCAAACTGATGTGGAAATATGAGAAGCGAACTTAAGGCTGGAAAAATGAGAATTTAAGAGAAACCCCAAACAGATCAACCTAGCCCTAACTGATACTTCTTCTGCTTTCAGAAAACCTTTTTTTATTTCAAGCTGCTTTAAAATAGGTAGTGCTCTGCATTATTTCAACTACTTCTGTCTCTTAATTTATTTATTTTTGTGATTTTGTTTTTTAATGATTTGTGTTTTGTTGTGCTGATGTCTGCCTTGTGGACCCAGAAAGTGGCATCAAAATCTTTGAAATGGTGAACTGAGTGAGATGGGCTGGAAAGGTGCATTCTTACCCATATTGTGCAGAGCTAATGATGATTGTCTACATGGGGGTGTGCATTCTACCAGCCATGTGCTAGACTCTCTACTATGATCAGCTGTTGCAAGCCATCCACGCAGCCCTTCTGCCATGGGAATCTGTGAACGTGCCCTCCTGTTGCGTGTGAGCGTTTCAATCTGGCAAGAGATTCTTTCCACACAAAGCTCAATCCTTAATGGCGTTATATGAACCTATTCAGGACAGATAAAAGAAAGCGCTTCTTCCCATAGTTCATAGTAAAACTATGGAATTTGCTCATACCAGGGGCAGTCGTGACCACCAAGTCAGATAGCTTTAAAGGAGGAGTAGACAAATTCATGCCCTGGGTAAGATAACTCAGTTGGTTAGAGCATGGTTCTGATAACAACAAGGTTGCCGGTTCAGTCCCTGTGTGGGACAGCTGCATAGTCTAGTGCAGGGGTCTGCAACCTTTAAGACAAAAAGAGCCACTTGGATCCGTTTCCGAAGAAAAAACAACAACTGGGAGCCGCAAAACCATTGCGACATTTAAAACAAATATATCTCCGGAGCCACGATCTGACAGCGGGCGGGAAGGTGACGTCAGGACGGTGCATGACTAACGCACGCACCGCCCCCATGCGATGTCACAGCCAGTACAGCGCCCGCCACAGTAAGGAGTGTCGGGGCGCACAATGCGCCTCCTCCCCTCGCTAGTATCCGCCCCAGAGCCGCAGCAAAGATGTAAAAGAGCCACATGCGGCTCCGGAGCCGCGGGTTGCAGACCCCTGGTCTAGTGGATTGGATTTGATGGGGATTATTATTATTTATTGAATTTATATACAGTGATACCTCGGGTTACATACGCTTCAGGTTACATACACTTCAGGTTACAGACTCCGCTAACCCAGAAATAGTACCTTGGGTTAAGAACTTTGCTTCAGGGTGAGAACAGAAATAGTGCTCCAGCGGTGCGACGGCAGCAGGAGGCCCCATTAGCTAAAGTGGTGCTTCCGGTTAAGAACAGTTTCAGGTTAAGAACGGACCTCTGGAACGAATTAAGTACTTAACCTGAGGTACCACTGTACTGCCCTATACCCGGAGGTCTCAGGGCGGTTCACAGACAAAGATCAACTTAAAAACCACAATTATATAGTCAAAATAAAAACAGCAACCCAATAACACGCCCCCTCTAAAAAAGAACAACCTTTTAAAATGGCATAGGATGTAAATCAGATCAATCAAAGGCCTGGTTAAAAAGGAACGTTTTTGCCTGGCGCCTAAAGGTGTATAATGAAGGTGCCAGGTGAACTTCCCTGGGGAGAGCATTCTGCATATGGGGAGCCACTGCAGAGAAGGACCATTCTCATGTTGCCACCCTCCAGACCTCTCGAAGAGGAGGCACACGAAGAAGGGCCTCAGAAGATGATCTCAGAGTCTGGGTAGGTTCATATGGAAAGAGGCGGTCCTTGAGGTATTGCAGTCCTGATCCTCAGGGTCCCTTCCAACTCTACAGTTCTATGATTCTATGAAGGATTATAAGGCTACCCGGAAGCAGTTTGCTTCTGAATGCGAGTTGCTGGAAATCACAGGAGAGGAGAATGCTGTTGTTCTCAGGTCCTGCCTGTGGACTTTCCAAAGGCATCTGGTTGGCCATTGTGAAGATGCTGAACTAGATGGACCACTGGCCTGAGCAGGATGCTGAAGTAGCTGAGCCACTGCAGGCCTGTTCCTGCAGGCTGTTCTTATATTCTTAAGTCCTTGCTATTCAGGGGAAAGGGTCAAGCATTGCACCACCAGTGCACATCATGGGTCATATGCCTTTACAAAATGTCTGGATCAACTAGGGATGCAGGTGGTGCTGTGGTCTAAACCAGTGAGCCTCTTGGGCTTGCCGATCAGAAGGTCGGCTGTTCAAATCCCCGCGACTGGGTGAGCTCCGGTTGCTCAGTCCGAGGTCCTGCCAACCAAGCAATTTGAAAACACACCAGTGCAAGTAGATAAATAGGTACCGTTGCAGTGGGAAGGTAAACTGCGTTTTCATGCGCTCTGGTTTCCGTCACGGTGTTCCGTTGTGCCAGAAGCGGTTTAGTCATGCTGACCACATGACCCGGAAAGCTGTCTGTGGACAAACGCTGGCTCCCTCGGCCTGAAAGCGAGATGAGTGCCACAACCCCATAGTCGCCTTGACTGGACTTAACCATCCAGGGGTCCTTTACCTTTTTTACCTTACCTAGATCAACTGATGGATTCTGCTTCACGTATGGCAGAGGGAAGGCATTCAAGATTTCTGGAGCAATGGCAGATAATGCCTGCATTTGGATGGCCCACCCTGTGGTTTTCTGTAAGGGCTGATGGCGGTCTACTCATAAGTATTCCTGGGAGGGAGAGTTTTTCGAGAAGAGGGCATGGCTCAGTGGCAGAGCATCCACTTTGCATGAAGAAGGTCTTGGGTCCAATCCCTGGCATCTCCAGGTAGGGCTTGGAAAGGCATCCTGCCCAAAATCCTGGACAGCAGCTGGTGCTACCGGTCAGCATAGACAGTATTGAGCCAGATGAGTGCATGGTCTGGCTTGATACAAGGCAACTTCCCATGTTCCAGCTGAGGGTTAATCAGAGAGGGAGTTTCCCAGCAGATCTTTGTAGGGTAGAGGAAATAGAGAAGTAGAGGGGGTCCTGGGGCAAGGAGTATGAGTGGAGGAAAGGGAAAAAGCGTCTCAGCTGATCATGCATCCCAGCGCACAACAGTCTTCCTCCTGTTGTAGCATGCGTCAGCCAAAAGCATCCTCCACAGTGCACACTCGGGTATTTCCTCACCACAAGTCACAAGGGCAGCTCAGATGCCTGTTGGATTCCTGGTGGTGACAAAATAGCTGTAGATCTCAGCCTCCCAGCTGCCGGTCAACTGCTTGCGCAATCCTGCTGCGGTGTGCGGTTGAGCTTTGTGCCTGCTACCAACCTGTGTCTTTGGGTTGCTCGGGAGCTGCAGTCTGGTCCAGAACAATGGGATGCTTTTGGGAGCTGTCATTGTATAGCTCAGTGGTAGAGCATCTGCTGTGCTTTCGGAAGGTCCCAGATGCGATCCCTGCTGGCATCTCCAGCTAAAAGGGTCAGGTAGCAGACTCTGCCCCAGACCCTGGAGAGCCACTGCCTATAAGGGCAGGCACAACTAGACTAGATGGGCAAAGAACCTGCCCTGGTTGAATTCACCTTCCTATGTTTCCTCTGAGTAGCTGCAAAGTTTCTCAGGAAGGTGCGTGATACCTAGTTAGCTGTGTTGATTGTCAGTCTATCTATAGGGACCGGAAGTGAGCTTTGGATCTCTGCGATGAAAGTATTTAGGTAGAATTCTCAAGCAATGCCAGGGCTAAGGCTGCTAGTCCGTCCATCTGTCTAATATAACAAAGAAACAAGAAAATGTCGGGGCAGTTTTGAAAGGTTCAGTCCGCCATCTTGATTCAAAATTGCATTCTCACTAGTTCCCAAGGGGGGACACTATAGTTTTCCAGTTCTGACAAAATGGAAAACTGCTGTGATTGGAATGCATTTTCTGGGTTGTTAGCTCGCTGAAGTTAGGGAAGAGCTAATGGACCGCAGGTACGATTCACAGTCTTATTAATATCTTATTTACCTGATATGTGATTGTCCTAATGTGGTCCCTGTACCAGCCTTTCCCAACGTGGTGCCTTCCAGTTGTTCTTGGACTACAACCCGCCCCATACTTGACTGCCAGCCATGGTTGCTGGGGCTGATGGTAGATGTAGTGTAACAATATCAGGAGGGTGCTAGGTTGGAGAAGGCTGCAACAGCCCATAGAGAATTGAGAGAAAAACTGTCTGACTTTGTATCAGGCAACTTCCTGTGTTCTTATTTACAGCCAAGAAACAGCACAAACAAAACAGAGCTACAGTGAAATTAGCAGAAAATTGTAGTATCAATTCATTCAGGTAAATTCCTGTAAAAATACAAGTCTTTTTATACCTAAACTAGAGTTTCCATATGTCCAGAATTTCCCAGACATAGCTGGTATTCAGTCCGGGGAAATCTGGAGATATGGCAGCCCATGTCGGCAGTGTGGATTTTGGTGAATTTCATAAAAAAGCTGAAAAACTTGTGGTTTTTTTAAAAAAAAGATTTTGTAAAGGAAGCTCAACAACTTTGCCAAAAAACCCTCAACAACCCTAACTAAAGGATTAAAGTGAAATGATTTATTCCATGATAGTCATAACTCAAAATAGAATCAATGAAATTAATGGACATGGTTAACGTTGAGCCATCAGTTTTAATGAGTCTCCTCTGAGTAAATCTTAGTTGGATACAGCCCTCGGTAAGAGGTAACTGACATCTCTGAGGAGGGTGTTCCAGAGGTGAGGTATTTTCACCAAGAAAGCCCTATTCTTGGTTGTCATCTGCTTGACCTACCAAGGTGGGGCAAGTCAGCTGAGGATCTGAGTAAACAGGCAGTGCTGCTGAAGGAAGGTGGTCCTTGAGCTATGCTTGTCCCAGGCCATTGAAAGCATGATAGGGCAAAATGAGTTCTTTGAATTGCTCCTGGCACTGAGTAAATGGAGGATGACTCAATTTGCTCCTGCAGAGGAGTGTTATTCCATTGACTGCCGTGCTTTTCATCGCTGTGAGCAGGGCACCTGGGCTGAATCACAACAGGCTTTGTGCAAAACTGGAACTTTTCCATGTGGCCGTCTCCAAAACCACCAGCCTCGCATCTTCTCTCCCCTAGAAATGTGTCGTAATTAAACAAAACATCATCATTTTCAGTTCCCCCATCTCCGCTAGCTGAGGAGGCTGACCAAATGGAGCAGGGGAACACCGGACACAACGGCAACACCCCATAACTTTTTGTCTCACAGCGCATGACTGGGGGAGAGAGGAAGAGATGTGGATTTGTTGCTCTGAGCTGTTCTAGACTGCATTGGCAGAAATATTGTGTCCAGATCATGGGAAGCAGGGAGACCATTGTCCTCTAACCTTCCTTGGAGCACTGTGTTCTGGGCGCTGCAGTTGAAGAAGAAAATCAACAAAGTCGAAAGTGCCCAGAGGAGGGCAAGGGAGATGGTGAGGAGCCTGGAGACCAAGCCCTAAAATGAAAGGTTGGAGGAGTTGGGTGTGTTGTTTAGCCTGGAGAAGATGAAAGGGTGATGTGATAGTCATCTACGTGGCAGATAAGACTGTCAGTGGCTACCAGCCATGAAAGCTATGCTCTCCCTGAATGGTCAGAGGCAGTAAAGGTTCTGAATACCAATGGATGGAAACCACAGGAAGGAAAAGTGTTATTGTGCCCAGATCCTGCTTAAGGATTTCACTCAGGGCGGTTGCTGTGAGAACAGGATGCCTGGACTAAATGGGTCACTAGCCCGATCCAGTGGTTTGTATTATGTTCAAATATTTGAAGGGCTGTCACATAAAGGAAACAAAATTTATTTTCAGCAGGGGTAGGGAGCCTCTGTCTTATGGGCCAACTTTGGCCCACCAGGCCATTCCCGGAAGATCACTCCCCCCGTCTGATGTCTGACGTCTGACGCAGCATCAGGAGTGAGGCCAGTACTGGCATTGCTCCAAAGGATCATTTCATGGAATCGTAGAGTTGGAAGGGACCGGCCACAAGAGTTATCTAGTCCAGTCCCCCTGTAATACAGGAATCCTTTGCCCAACGTGGGACTCGAACCCACAACCCTGAGATTCAGAGTCTCATGCTCCACTGACTGAGCTATTCTGGATCACAGAGGGGTTCGCATTGAACCCCCTCCATTTTAGACTCTTTAGCAAGACTCCTCGATGGCACGCCTAGCGTGCCTCCAAAGACGCTTGTTGCCTGATGTCATTGTGATGTCATGTGATTGGCAGGCGGGTGGCCTCCACTCACTTTTTATATCTAGACCATGCCTGCCAGGGAAAAAGGGTTCCCTACCCCTGCTCTAGAAGGCAGGATTCTAACACGTGGGTTCAAATGACAAGAAACGGGATTTTGAGTAAACACTAACTTCTTGATGGAAGGACCTGTTTCACAGTGTCCAGGCATAGGCAAACTCGGCCCTCCAGATGTTTTGGGACTACAACTCCCATCATCCCTGACCACTGGTCCTGTTAGCTAGGGATGAAGGGAGTTGTAGTCCCAAAACATCTGGAGGGCCGAGTTTGCCTATGCCTGGTGGAAGACTCTCCTTTGCTAGAAGTTCTTATGCAGAAGCTGTCCCGGTTTCTGATTTTATCCCGGAATATCCCACTTTTCCTTAGTATTTCCCTATTTTCACTGGAGAAATGCTGGAGGCTATGCCACCAATCTTAGCACGCAAGAGGGTCTGTAGGAAAGGAGGTGGTCTTTCAGATATTTGGGGCCTGAGTTGTCCCACCAAGGCTGACGAGCAGACTTTGACTAGCTAAGCTCACCTTATTTATATACGAGAACAATCAAAGACTGGGGGAGATTTGTGGATTATATGAAATGTTATTGTACACAAATAAACTCATTAGTAGGATTAATTTAAACCAAACAGTTAAAATTAATGCGAAAGAATAGCCAGGGAGTAATTAATAATTGGAGTAATGAAGTCCCAAAACCACTGAAAGATAATTGGAGTAATGAAGGAGAAGCACCATTACAATTTTTTAAATAAATATAAGAAACCGCAAAAGGAGTGATGAAAAGTAAAAATATACCGTACATATTTGTTATAAAATATTAGATTGTATTTTTGTCAAAATATTTTTGAAAAACTGAAATATACATATATATTTATATATTTATATGAAAAGAACAGTCAGGGAGGTTTGCTTCAGCACTGCACCTATATATAGACCTGTGGGTTTTTACAGGTTTGGCTACGGTGTTTTGAAGTGCGTAATCCCGTTCTGGATTATTTTATTTTATTTTGGGTTTTTCGGCATCTGAAATGCGTAATGTCACGTGATCGCAGGTCTCTCAGTCTTCCAAGTGGTGTCCTATGATATCTTTTGAGCTATCCAACGAGGGGGCTAATGTTATGTCTAACGACGTTACTTTTCCTTCCTTCTTTAAATCAGTTATCTGGACGGTGGTGGTGAAATGACAAGCATTGCTAGCAAACCGAGCAGCAATTTTTTTTAAAAAAAGGGAGGGGGGATTGCAGACACTCCTTGAAGAGAGGTTGAAAAAATAAAATGTGTCTCGGGAAGCTGAGCTAGATAATGTGGCAGCCGATGTAGGGAGAGAGCTGGATGGCATCTATTAAAGATGCTGTTGGTATAGAATGTCAGGGACCGGCATTGTACTGGGAGATCAGCCATTGTATCCTTTTGTAACTCGGGAGGTTCCTGCGATTATCTGCGGAACATACTGTGAAATCTGTCTGCCAACCGATCCCTGACTTAGCTGCAGGGTGGAATTGTAGCAGGCCAGCCTGAAGAGTGATCCCCGGAGAACTTGTTTCTTTTTTTTTGGCGTTGCTTTGGCTGTGGGAAGAAGTGTCGGAAGTGTCAATATTTATCCATACCTTCCTTATTTTGACTGCACAGGCCCGGAGCACGGACAACATTGATACAACGGGAGAGGGTCAAGTCCGCTCGCTGGGGAATGCAAGCAGTAACATCAAGGGGAAGCCAACCAAGAGGTAAAATCGAGAGAGAGAGAGAAAGAGAAAGAGAGAGATGAAAACAGGCCCATGGCTGTGTCGCATTGCAGGACTGTACGTTCAACCCCCAGGACTGAGAGGCAGCGTACGGTCGCCAACTTTCTGAACTCGCCCCTGCAGCCTCTAAAACAGGCTTCCTCAAACTCGGCCCTCCAGATGTTTTGAGACTACAGTTCCCATCATCCCTGACCACTGGTCCTGCTAGCTAGGGATCATGGGAGTTGTAGGCCAAAAACATCTGGGGTGCCGAGTTTGCCTATGCCTGGTGGAAGACTCTCTCTTGTTAGAAGTTCTTATGCAGAAGCTGTCCCAGTTTCTGATTTTATCCCGGAATATCCCACTTTTCCTTAGTATTTCCCTATTTTTACTGGAGAAATCATGGGAGTTGTAGGCCGAAACATCTGAAGGGCCGAGTTTGAGGAAGCCTGCTCTAAAAGGTGTGGCCGTTTGATCTGCAGGCGCCATTTTTTTATTTCTCTGCTGTGAAAAGCTTCGCCTGCTCTTACCCCCATCCTGCAGATATAACATAGGGCAAAGAGACTACGGTCTTGTTTTGAGTGAATGCCCACCCACAATTTAATTTGAGAGGGGATGTATGGTTGGTTGCTGGCTTCAGCCACCCCTGCTGCAAGTTTCTTCCCCTCTCGAGCCACGTTCAGCATCGCTGCTAGAAAGCAATGCTAGTAGCAGCGATGCTGGACATGGCTTGAGAGGAAGAAGTATGAGGATGCAGGCCGAACGGCTCTAAGGGCAGACCCACAGCGTAGATTTAATGCCCAAAAGAATCCTGGGAACTGTAGTTTGTGAAGGGAACGGCAGGCCCGTGAGAGGGAAATGATAGTTCCCCAAGAGTTGTTGGGAGGAGTCTACATGTACAGTGGTACCTCGGGTTACATACGCTTCAGGTTACAGACTCCGCTAACCCAGAAATAGTGCTTCAGGTTAAGAACTTTGCTTCAGGATGAGAACAGAAATTGTGCTCCGGCGGCATGGGAGCAGCAGGAGGCCCCATTAGCTAAAGTGGTGCTTCAGGTTAAGAACAGTTTCAGGTTAAGTACAGACCTCCAGAACGAATTAAGTACTTAACCCGAGGTACCACTATACTGTAAGTGTGCATGGCGCAGATCTGGGCTGAGAGTGCCTGACGTAAGCAAGCTAAAGGAATTAGGATGACAGGGAAAAGGCCTGCAGAGAGAGGGCTTGAGGCAAGGCAGGGAACAAGTGTAGGATTTGGGGAGAGGAAGATGCATGGGCTTCCATAGGAATGTTTAGCAGACTTCCTCAAACTCGGCCCTACAGATGTTTTTGGCCTACAACTCCCATGATCCCTAGCTAGCAGGACTAGTGGTCAGGGATGACAGAAATTGTAGTCTCAAAACATCTGAAGGGCCGAGTTTGAGGAAGCCTGGTTTATGGGGTGGGGTGGCGGCAAAGCAAAACACCAAAAGTGGGGAGCAGGCTAGTTTCTGTCATACAAAAATGAGAAGAATTGCGTGTGTACATTTTATCTGAGATTCTACAAATGCTAGGAACTTAGGCTGCGTATGCACGATACTCTTTAAAACACATTAGAAGTGCCTTCTTTCCTGCAAAGGCCCAGAATTCTTTGGGGGCGGGCGGGAATGTGCTTTGAGCGTGCTTTAAAGGTACAGTGTGTATGCAGCCTTATGCATTTTTTAAAAAAGCAAGCAAGCTGGGAATTTTAGGATTCTGGTTCATCTAGGGCAGGGTGGGGAGGAAAATCCCTCTCCCCACCCCCTGCGATGGACACCCATGGGAGGGAGGTTGGGCTCAGAATGTCCCAATGGCTTCATTGCATATGGCAGGAGGGTGCTTTTTAGTATTTTACCTAAGGCTTGGAACTCAAGAGTTAGCACACATAGGAACATAACTCATTCCCTTACGTAGACCTACTGTATTTTTCGCTCTATAAGACGCACTTTCCCCTCCTAAAAAGTAAGGGGAAATGTGTGTGCGTCTTAGGGAGCGAATGCAGGCTGCACGGCTATCCCTGAAGCCGTGGAGAGGTGCTGCGCAGAGAGGGAGAGAATATATTAAACTAGGTGCGTCTTGTGGTCAGGGGCGTCTTAGAGAGTCAGTGGTCTTAGAGAGCCAGTGTGGTGTAGTGGTTCAGAGTGGTGGACTCGTAATCTGGTGAACCGGGTTCGCTTCCCCGCTCCTCCACATGCAGCTGCTGGGTGACCTTGGGCCAGTCACACTTCTCTGAAGTCTCTCAGCCTCACTCACCTCACAGAGTGTTTGTTGTGAGGGAGGAAAGGAAAGGAGAATGTTAGCCGCTTTGAGACTCCTTAAGGTAGTGATAAAGCGGGATATCAAATCCAAACTCTTCTTATGGAGCGAAAAATACGGTATCTCTCTTTCCCTGCAGACTTTCCATCACACGAGGCCACTTCCCCAAGCTGACCGAATGTGCTCATTTCCACTACGAAGCTCTTGACTTTGGACATATTGAGGTACGTTTGCCACCCTGCTTTCTTTGCAGGGCTTGGGAGAATGAGGAAATGTTACCTTGGGCACCTGAGTCCCTATGGCAGGCTGGGAAGGGAGGTGGCAGGACAGGTGGATATTTCTGCCTCCCCACTGCTGCAGGGGGCACTTAAATTTTCTCTCTCCCCACAGCTGCAGCTTGCACCCGAGCAGAATGAGAATCTCAGTCACTTGGAGGAGGGAGAGGTGCTGTTTGATGTGCAGGTCACTTGCCAGGTAAGGGGCGGGGAAGGGGAGTCAACTGGCAAAACCTGTTGGATGTGGTTGGATTTGCTTCTTATATTCTTGAGTCGAGTTGTCAGCTGACTAGGTAACTGGCAGCTGTTCACCCATCAGTACATTATTTTATACTGCGCACATTATTTTATACTGTAGTAAAATTGGAAATAATTTAAAGCTTAAAAAATAGTTCAGATAAAAAAATTAACAATTTAACTTGACAGTTTGAATTATTTCAAAGCCAATTACTTTTTAAAAGATTCCAAATTGTTTCTAATCTAACCAAGGTTTATACCTGCCCTAGCACACTTGCAGCCAGATCCAGTGCAGAGGGAGATACTGTTTTGTGCAATGGGTTTAAGCATGCTAAACTGGATGGGATTGGCTTGTTAAGTAGGCATAATGCTCATTCCCAGGGAATTCTGGGAATTGTAGCTCTTTGAGGAGGGGGTGTTAGGGGTTTCTGATAAATTCTTCATTCCCTACTGTACTACGATTACCAGGAATCATTGTTAATTGACTGCTAAATTGGTATAAAACAGGTTTAGGTTTGTAGGGGAGACAGCGTTCTGTGTGTCTTGTTTGATGATACTGAGGGAAAGGCCTAGTTTCCTTTAAATGTTAGATAATCTGGCCACCCATTCTGCAATCTGAAGTTGTGCTGTGCTTCCACTTTAATTATGTGCTGCGTGTTTTGTTTCATTTGAATTATGTAATTGTATGTAATTGTCGTTTCTTAATTGTGAACCACCCTGGGATATATTCGTATGAAGGCTTGTATGAGTTCCGCCAACCTGGAATATTCCCGTTCTGTAGTCCTGCTCAGCCAACCAAATCTGCTGGACCAGGTGAAATGCCTGGCTAGTCCAGCATCCTCTTCTCACAGATGCCTGTGAAAAGCTCTCAAGCAGGACCTCAGTGCGATCTCACTCTTCCCACCCTCGATTCCCTGCAGCTGGGACTCATGCATAATCCCTCTGATGCTGGAAGGAGAACATAGCCATCGTGCATATTAGCTGTAGACAACGATACGATAATCTTTATTGTCACTGTCCCATACAGAACAACGAAATTGAAAAAAATCTACATCGGACATTCAAAAACCAACAAGCCTGCTATTCCAGCTATCCCAGCCTGGTTAACCCCCTAAAAACTCTGATACCCCATAACTGAATACAATATACTCACAAAGAGACTACCTTACACTGTGTTTAAAACCAAAATCGCATTTGGATAGAAAGTGTTTCTTAGGCGGCTAGTCCCAGTCTTTATAACCCTGTACCTTCTTCGAGAAGGCAGAAGCTGAAAGAGATCATTGCCGGGGTGCACACTATCCTGCACTATCTCTGCAGCTTTCTTATGGCACCCAATTATTGTCTTCCTTGCATTTGTCTAATCCTCTTTTACAACCATCCTCGTTTTTGGCCACCATTGCCTCCCATGGGAGCAAATTTCAGCCTTTAACTGCAAGCTATGTGAGGAAGGGCTTTTGATGCCTGTCCTGAACCTTCCAACTTTCAGCTTCATTGGATGCCCTCGAGTCTCTAGTGTTATGAGAGAGGGAGAAGAACTTTTCTCTATGTACTTTCTCCATGCCATTCATGCACTTCTCTCATGCCACCTTTTTGTTTGTTTGTTAAGTTTTTATTTATTTATTTATTAAAAACGGTTTATTGAATTGCAGTAACAAAAACCAAACAATATCACAAGAAAAAAAGGAAAAATAACAAATTACACAAAAGAAAAATAAATAAAAAGAACACACCAAAAAATACATAAAACATAGTCTTCCCTCCACCCATGTTTGACCTCCTTCCCTTCATCTTCTTTTATTTGTATCACTTTGTCTTTGTTCCACTTCCATCTATTTCCTCAATATTTCTACCCTGTAAACTTTATTCATTGCATATCGAAATATTTATCCCAGAACAATGTTTCTTTATGTACTCCTTTACACAGTCTCATTCTTCAATTAATTTTTGATCTGTTTGTCCTCTTATCGCTGTCGTATTGCCTTTTCTCTACGCCAAAAAAATCCGAAACTCTGCAACCTTTCCTCACAAGGGACTTGCTCCAATTCCCTTGACCATTTTGACTGTCCTTCTCCCAAAAGTTTTTCCAACTCTAGAATATCCTTTTTGAGGCCAGGCAACCAGAAGTGTACACAGTACAGTGGTACCTCAGGTTAAGTACTTAATTCGTTCTGGAGGTCCGTTCTTAACCTGAAACTGTTGTTAACTTGAAGCACCACTTTAGCTAATGGGGCTGCCGCACGATTTCTGTTCTCATCCTGAAGCAAAGTTCTTAGCCCGAGGTACTATTTCTGGGTTAGTGTCTGAAGCGTCTGTAACCTGAAGCGTCTGTAACCCGAGGTTCCACTGTATTCCAAATGCAGCCATGCCATAGAACTGTATAATGGTGTTATGATATTGGCAATTTTGTTCTCAGTTCCTTTCCTAATCCCTAGCATGGACTTTGCCTTTTTTTTTTTTTTACAACTGCCACATGCTGCATCAGCATCCTGACGCATGTCTGGGATGTTGTCTGTGTGTTTGGATTGTGCCCATGGGCCTTAGTTTCTGCTGTGTTCATTGAACTTTTGGTACAGAGAATGGGCAGTTCCAGGTTTGAGGGGCCCCTCAGCAAACAAAGTTTGGGAGACCCATCCTTGTCAGGCTTACTTGCTGTGGTTGGCACTACAGGAAGTTGCAGCAACTGTGCTCCAATCATCACTGGCAACTGAGTCTGGGAGCCAGCATTTAAATTTCCCACAATGCCTCCTTCCTCTGTGGGTTTACTTGGTGGCAGGGGCAGCAGCAGCAGCAGCCACAGCAATGCTCCCTTCAGAGATGGAACAGCTGGGTCTGAGAACCACCATTAAAATTTCCCACACTGCCCCTGATGTAGCAGCGCTGTGAGGCATTGTGGGGAATTTTAAATGAGTGTCTCTAGCCGTCTGGCACTGATAAAAGCACTGGGGATGGGTGGTAATGGTTTATAAAGGCCCAGGACAAGTGTTAATGATGATCCCTTCCTGGCATTGACCAAACAGCTGCTCAAGGGATGCTTTGTGGTAATGCTGGGCTTGGATGGGCCTTGCAAATGCAATTCAAACATTCTCTCTCTCTCTCTCTCTCTCTCTCTCTCTCTCTCTCTCTCACTCTCTCTCACACACACACACACACACACACACACACACACACAAATATTGACCCTGGGTTTGCTCAACAGCTGTCTACCTCCCTCTTGGTTCTGAATTCATAGTAGGTTAAATATATTTATTAAGCCAGTTAAAGGTATTGGCCTTATATGGATTTCTGAACGTTTCTCAGGGGCCAACCTTTTGCCTTTTTGTTTCTCGGTTTTTGCCTTTCTCCCTGCAGGGAAAGAGCTGGCAGGTGCACCGCAGTTACGAGGAATTCCGCACCCTGGATGCCCACCTCCACTGCTGCATCTTCGACAGGCGCTTCTCTCAGCTCCCCGAATTGCCGCCCCTCAGCCACATGCGGGCCCACCCTGAGGTGATTGTCTGGGAGACATTTTGAGGGGTGTGTGGGGAGTGTTTTGAGGAGGGTGTGACTATCTGCGGCTTGGCTTCTGGCCTGCATAGGCAAGGATTATGCCAAACACAGGAATCTTGCATGTCCCCTTCCCCACACCACATCTGGAAACAAAAGAATTCCAAGTACTGACTAGTATATAAGTTGTCCAGGGAATTTGCACTGCCTCTGGAGACTGGACGTCTTTCTCAATCTTAGTCTACCCTGACTTACAGGCCTGGCCCAAGACATTTTGCTGCCTGAGGCGAAGAGCAAGGTGGTCACTCTCCCTGATAGCACAGTTGGTAGAGCATGTGACTCTTAATCTCAGGGTTGTGGGTTTGAGCCCCACGTTGGGCAAAAGATTCCTGCATTGCAGGTGGTTGGATCAGATGATCCTTGCGGCCCCTTCCAAGTGGTTAGAGTGTTGCACAGGGCCTGGGAGACCAGGGTTCAAATCCCCACTCAGCCATGAAACTCATTGGGTGACCTTGAACCAGCTACTGCCTCTTGGGCTAACCTTCCCTGCAAGGTTGTTGTGAGGATAAAATTGTGAAGTGCATTCCACCTTGCTATGGAAATACAGTGGAACCTTGGTTCACGAATGGCTTACTTGCCAAACAAATCGGCTCCCGAACGCCGCAAAACCTGAAGTAAGTGTTGCAGTTTGTGAAGGTTTTCAGAAGCCGAATGCCCAACTCGGCTTCCGCTTGAGTGCAGGAAGCTCCTACAGCCAATCAGAAGCCTTGGTTTTCAAACGGTTTCGGGAGTCGAAAGGACTCCTGGAACGGATTAAGTTTGAGAACCAAGGTACCACTGTAAATGTAATAACAAATAATGAAATTTAATGCTATCCGATACCGAGGGCTACCAGTCTTTTAATTCCAAGAAACTACCCCCACCATACCTAATAGGTGGGGGACCTGCTGCAAGTTACTGTGTCATAAGCACTCTGCATATGCTCAGAGACAGCATTGCCAAAGACTTCCAGACTTTGGTGCTTCCTAAGTGCCCATCACCATACCATCTCTTCTCAAGTAGTTGTCGGCTTCCGTTGACACTGAATCAGGGAGCTGATATGCCAGTGACACCTTATGTTTTCTCTCTCCTTTGCCAGCTGCTGGTGCCCATGCTTTCACAGTACCTGGAGAAGCTGTCAGCCATTGTGGACAGCAATATCAACTGTGGACCGGTCCTCACCTGGATGGAGGTGAGGAACAGTGAGGGTAGCTGTGGTGGTGGATGATGCAGCTATATCATTTGCAAGCTGAAATATGCTTTGTGTATTTCTTTTAATTTCTCATATAGGATCTGATGAAGCACTGTGCAATATAATTGTGTGTGTGTTTTAAGCAGATAAATACAAGTCTTAAACAATATATGTGAAATGCCTGAGACATTTGGAATGTTCTGCAGAAAAGTTAAGTAGGTAATATTACTACACAGAGTAAACCACTGACGCTGCCAGGGTGCTAGAAATGTTAATCTTGCTTTCAAGGGCTCCACAGATACCCATTTCTGCCTGTTGTGGAAATCTAGCAGAAAATGAGATGGAAGCCCCATGTGAATGGTGTGACCTGGTTACTGCATGCTGGGATTAGGGATGTAAGGAGGTAACGATTTTCATCCAGTCCTGGGTCCGTCACAATCAGTGCTGTTTCTGTTCCGCTACAGTTGGACTTCCGCTAAAACCTACGCTATTCATCTTGCTATCCGCTGCGGCTGAAACGTGCGTAATTAAATAAAGCAATTGATTTCAGTGGAAGGGAAATGACAAAAGCATTTCAGCGAACAGTATAGCGATTTACATAACATTTGCAGACTAGAAGTACAACAGTACAGTACTGAATGCTGCTTGCATTAGCTCGTGTGATTTCTGTTCCTGACCTCTGAGGAACATGCAAAGTGTGGGAATTTTTGCTCTTATTTCAGTTTCTGATGGAATTCTCTAACACCTGTATCTCCGGATGACACCCACAGAACATTCCAAGGCTTCATCCACTTCACTTGTATTCTCCCCCTCCCCTTTATTTCAGATTGATAACCATGGCAACCGACTGCTGGTCAATGAGGAAGCTTCTATCAATGTTCCTGCCATTGCAGCTGCCCATGTGGTAAAACGCTACACGGCGCAGGCATCTGATGAGCTCTCCTTTGAGGTGAGCCCTACTTTGTAGTGCATGTTACTTCTGGGTGGCTTTTATCTTGTGGGTAGACCTGCAATGCAATACCTTTTCAATCTCTCTTCTCAGCTAGGGTGCTGCTTGGGAGCACAGAGAGTTGCTCTCCTCCAGGGAAGCTTTATTAAAACTGATTTTTTTTTTTGGGGGGGGGGGTAAAACCATGACAGCTTCCAGGTATACAACAGTCACAGACAAACTAGCATGGGTTGTGTTCAGCTGACTCAGAATAGACTCACTGAAATCAATGGGATTGCATTCATTATCTCCATTAATTTCAGTGGGCCTACCCTGACTAACGTTCCATGCCATGAATTTAAAACCAGAAAGAAACAATAATCAACAAAACAGCTGTCTTTTTATTTCCTAAAAATATTTACAGCCCCCCCCCCCACTGTGGTTTCCAAATCTTTGAAGAACTCTTTTCACATTGACTTGTCTGCCAAGGAACACTCCGTATCTGCGGTGGAGTCTCTTGCACACCGCAAAGGATTCTGGGGCAAAACCTTGGGTGCCATCTTGTTTCCTCTACCTTACTAGGGCCTCACTGCCATCTTGTGTGAACCAAGTGCACCTCAGGGCATGCCTAGGACCCATCTGTGTCAGCACATTCCAAGGAATGTCCTGTTGTGGTGGGGGATAACTTTTTCTCACCAATCTTCTGAGGAACTTCAGGGATTCCCTGGGGACAAACATCAGCTGCTGTTTGTCAGCATAGATCAATTCTGCATGTTTTCTCTTTGTTTCACAAATGGGATTCAGTGGGACTTTCTTCTGGGTAGACATGTATAAAAGATTGATAAAATGTGATAATATATATGAGGTACTTCAGAAAAAGCACAATTTAAAACGTAACTACTAAAGGTTGTGTCCAGTGTGAGTCCTACTCAGCTCATTGAAATTAATGGACATGGTGAACTTAGGTCCATTAATTCCAGTGGGTCTATTCTAAGTGGAACTTAGTTGGAGGCAACCCTACATATATTAATCACCTTCATATGAAGTACACACCTTTGTAACCCAGACTCTGGCAGACAAGTCCTGTAGAGGCTCTGTCAGAGTAGACCTACCAAAATCATTGAGTCTACTCTGAGGTACTTAAATCTAGTAGATTCAGTGGATCTGCTTTTAAGCACGGTTAACATTGGAGATTGCCCACCATGGTCCATGCACTAACAAAGGATTGTTGTTGTTTTGTTAATTTGTTTGGCACAGGTTGGAGACATCATCTCTGTGATTGATATGCCCCCCAAGGAGGACAGGAGCTGGTGGCGGGGAAAGCATGGATTCCAGGTTGGGATTCAGGAAGGAAGACACATTGCCTTAGGAGAGATATGTTGAAGCATAGGATCAGCACTATGTCTTAGATGGCCACATTGTATTAAAGAGAAATTTGGATGGGTGGGAGTGAATGAAAGTGTGTGTGTGTGTGTGTGTGTGTGTGTGTGTGTGACTGGACAGGGGTATGAGTGTGTGCCTGTGTGTGGTGGCTTAGGCCCCACCCATTTTTTTCTTGGTTTGCACCCCGACTGGGGTGGAGATGTCCCCCACCTTGATTTAAACAAGTGAGCTGAAATAGTGGCAGGCTTTCAGAGAATTGGACTCCAGCTCCCATCAGCCCTAGCCAGCATGGCCAGCGATCGGGGATGATGGGAGCTGTAGTCCACCAACATCTGGTGTATCATAGTGCCACTCTCCTGTCTTTCTGAAGAGACGTCATTTGGGTATATGTAGGCTGCAATGTATCAGCTGACGAGCTTTTTCTGGCACCGGTTTCACTGTTAATTTTCTGCTCAGCTCCATTTTATCAGCATGCCCATTTTTTTTTAAAAAAACTTATATTTTAGTTTGCTTCAAAATGCCCTTTCACGAATTTTCTTAAAATATCTGCACAATTCTGCTTTTTTTTTAAAAAAAAAATAATAATCAGATATTCCTTTCCAAACAAATACAAATGCCTTTTCGGTCAGTATCATTTTAGCACCCTGTTAATTCGGCAGAGAGGCCTCTTGCAATTTGGCTTGAGAGAAACCTGACTCTCAGTACCTTGCTTCAGTCAGCCCCACTCCCTCCATCACAATTCCAGGCACCTAGTGTGGCAAGTGCATGAATTTAGCCATCGTCACCTGTCTTGACAGTTTTATGCCTATACTGGTTAATCCATAACCAGTATAGATGAATTGATTGCATCAGAATTTTTGTTAATGGCCTGTTTGCCGCATTCACTTGTGGTGGGCATAAATAACTGAGGTAGGGTTTAACAAGTTCCTAAGCCAGGGGAGGGACGCGGGTGGCGCTGTGGGTAAAACCTCAGCACCTAGGGCTTGCTGATCGCATGGTTGGCGGTTCGAATCCCCGCGGCGGGGTGAGCTCCCGTCTTTCGGTCCCAGCTCCTGCCCACCTAGCAGTTCGAAAGCACCCCTAAAGTGCAAGTAGATAAATAGGTACCGCTTTCTAGCGGGAAGGTAAACAGCGTTTCCGTGTGCTGCGCTGGTGCCGGCTCGCCAGAACAGCTTCATCACGCTGGCCATGTGACCCGGAAGTGTCTCCGGACAGCGCTGGCCCCCGGCCTCTTAAGTGAGATGGGCGCACAACCCTAGAGTCGGACACGACTGGCCCGTACGGCCAGGGGTACCTTTACCTTTAAGCCAGGGGAAGGCCTGGTTGTTTTTCTTAAGGAGGCATATTTTGCTTTGTCAGTACGTTGAACTCTTCCTTGCCTGCCTCTTTCCAGGTGGGGTTCTTCCCCAGCGAGTGTGTGGAGCTGTTCTCAGAGCGCCCCAGCCCAGGACTCAAAACAGGTGAGCACATCCTCCTTGACTTGCTGTGTTCTACCACATATGCTGATTCTCCTAGATTCCGCTTACTGCAGAAACATAATGACCCCTATTTCCAGCAAATACATTTTCAGTCACTTCAGATATTTATTGGTATTACTGGAGACAACCCTGGAACACTTGTGTCTTTCTGTGTGCAGGAGGGTAACGCTGTGGTCTTTCAGATGCCTAGCTCTTTCACGACACCTAAAATTAGCCGCCTGAGGTGACTGCCTCACTGTGCCTAATGTTAGGACCGGCTCTGCACAAATGTTCCAGAAGCTGTGCACGTGTTCTGATTCTCCAGTCTAGCTCTCCTTTTTATTGTACCAGAGCTAAGGGGGTTGTATAATTTTTCCTGTCATGGAAATGCTGTGACATGTTAGGCTAAGCAAAAGCAACTGGCCCAGGGCCACCTAGGCAGCTGCATGGCCTGGGGATTTGAACCTGGGTCTCCACAGTCTAAGACCAAAATCCATCACACTGACTATCCAAATCAATCAAACTATGCAAGTGCAAAAATGGGCATAAATTATGCAAAACAAATGCAAATTTGTTTAATTTGCATAATGTATCTGGGTTACAGTCGTAAGTTGTTTGGAACACTTGGCTGACAAGAGCTGGGCAGTGTGTGTCTATAGCAGCCTTTATTAATTTGGTGCCCTGAAGGTGTTTTGGACTACAACTCCCATCATCCTCAGCCAACTGATCACCCCATATGTTGATTCACTTTTTTTTTTTGCATGTTATCTTTTAATATCCACAATTTGGTAAACAGTTTTACTTTGTATATACATTTTTGCAAGCAATTTCCCCTTAACACAGTGGTTCTCAAAGGGTGTGGCAAATGTGGCAGGAAGATTTGAGGTCCATCAAAGAAACATTGAAGCATTTCAGTTTAGTATAGTATAGTATATTTTTTTTATTTTTAGAATATGGATAGATACCTTTTCAAAATGAGAGCAAGAACATCAAGTGGCAAAAGAGAACAATCCTAATTGTGATCTATTTGTTTTCCAATGTATTTCCTATCAATAAAAAAAACTGGTGTGCTGCAAGCAAAGTTTTAGGTGTGGCCTAGAGAAAAAGAGTTTGAGAACCTTTAGCAGAATGCCGTTTGTATACTGTTTTCACAAATGTATGCACTTCTGGACATTGTTTGGTTGGAAAACGGCATCGCAAAATTTGGAGAAGTGTGGATTTCGACGGATGTTTCGGTTCATGTATTAGTTTGGGGAGCGTGAATGCAGACCAAACAAATTTATCCCCCATTCCTAGTCTGGTGTTACTGTTTGTGTCCTTCTGTTTCTTATTATTTCTTATTTCCATTCATGGACGGTTTACTATCCAAAGATCTCAAAGCAGTTTATAGTAGATAAAATTACATAAATAGTAAGAACAATAAAAAACCATGTCAAATGATTTACATAAAAATAAAACATACACATAAACAATATCAATAAGTCAGAGAATAATATGAGGCAGTATAATGTAAACTTTCGACCAACATAACACATATTATTCATAAACACTCACCCAATTTCACCTGCCATCTATTTCACACAGCCACTACAACCATTGACTTCCTCAACCATGATCTCTACCAACCATCATTTCTCAGCAATTATACTCCCCTCACCTTCATCTCCTGTGTTAGCTTTTCCCATTAGGATGTGAGTTGGGTTACTGTGTGAAGCTTTCAAAAATAAGAGGCAATTCATTTTATTTTGTACCGAGTTTTTTTGGTGGGCAGCCTAGAAATCTATCAGGGCAGCTCTCAAAAGTAGGCCACAGCCAAGAAATGGCACAGCAGACGATGGCGAGTAGCCCTGGCGAAGACATTGACTCACAAGTTAAGAGTGCTAAAGGGATGGGAAATGCCCCAGCCAACTAAATGACAAGGACTGGAAGTGGGGGAGAGGGGAGGTTTATGGCAGCCATTTTGTGTGTCCAAAAAAATTACTGCATCTTCCCCTCATGCCCTTGTGCTGTTCTGATTTGATGTGTTTGCTTCAGGCATTGTGGTGGTTTGAAAAGAGATGGCATTTATGTAAGATTGTCACCAGCCCTAGAAAATAACTCTGTTTGAATGAGGTGAAGTGTGGGACAGCAACTTATGCCAGTAGCTTTGAGCTACTGAATTCTTAATCTTTCCTGGCCTTTCATGCTCTGTGTGTCTTCCTGTGCAGATGCAGAAGGGATGAGCTGTGGCATCCCCGGGCCCCCAGGCCTCCTCTCTCCAACCTCAGGTGAGACACGGCCCAATGTGGCCTGCTCAGCACCCCCTAAGCTAGCCTTCTTGCCCCTGGTGTCCTTCTGCCAATGTCCAGTGTCCAGTCTGTTAAATTCTGGATGTGGAATCAGAAGAAGGCACCATCTTGTCCTTCATCTCAGGCAGCTGAACATCTTGGACCAAACCAGACTTAAGTATAAAGTAAAGGTAAAGGGACCCCTGACCATTAGATCCAGTCGTGGCCGACTCTGGGGTTGTGGCGCTCATCTTGCTTTATTGGCCAAGGGAGCCGGCGTACAGCTTCCGGGTCATGTGGCCCCCATAACTAAGCCGCTTCTGGTGAACCAGAGCAGCGCATGGAAACGCTGTTTACCTTCCCGCCGGAGCGGTACCTATTTATCTACTTGCACTTTGACATGCTTTCGAACTGCTAGGTGGGCAGGAGCTGGGACCAAACAACGGGAGCTCACCCCGTCGCGGGGATTCGAACCGCCGATCTTCTGATCGGCAAGTCCTAGGCTCTGTGGTTTAACCCACAGCGCCACCCGCGTCCCTTAGACTTAAGCATACATTACATTAAATCCATTCTTGAATCTGCACGCATGAATGTGTTTTAAATAGCAACTTTAGGAGACCCCAGTCTGGGCTGAGATCATGGCATAAGTGGCTGTGTGCTTCAGCTTCCCCCCCTGTGTTCTGTGTTCTTGACGAAAGTCCTTGCCAAGATTGCCCTCTCTCCTGGAAGAAAAAGTATTGTGGCAAATGGGGGGTGGCTGTGGTTCTCTAGATGGTGTTTTGCCGCAGCTCCCAGCATCCCTGACTATTGGCCATGCTGGCTGGGGGCTGATGGGAGCCCATAGTCCAGCAGCACCCGGTGGGCTCTCTGGCAGTATATTGGCTGCAATACCATCTTCCTGCAGCAAGCAGCAGCTCGGGGAGGGTGATTTTCTTTGGAATTGTCACACATTTTCCATCCCTACATGGAAGTAGCATCTTTGCTGTTTTCTTGGGCGTTATGATGCAGCCCGCATGCAGTGGCTGTCCTGCAGTGGCTTGGAGAAGGGCCTCAACCCTCTCTCTTTCATTCTGTTCCAGTGTCCAAGAAGCATGGCAAGCTCATTGGGTTCCTTCGCACCTTTATGAAGTCCAGGCCCAGCAAGCAGCGCCTGAAGCAGCGTGGGATCCTCCGAGAGAGGGTCTTTGGCTGCGATTTGGGCGAACACCTCAAGAACTCAGGCAATGATGGTAATTTTGCCCACAGATCCTTCCTGCTACCGATAGTGCAGCCTCATCTGCTACTAGGAAAACAACACACAGTCCATTTTATCTCAGCAACAACAACCCTGTCAGGTTGGTTAGGCTAAGAGAGAGTGAATGGTCCAAGATCACCCAGTGAGCTTCATGGCTAAGTGGTCTGCCAGGCCTTAGTCCAACACTCTAACTGCCACACCACACTTGGCTCTCCTCTGCAGCGTTGGAAGGGGTGGAAGTGGCCTGTATGGCTGAGGGTTCTCCTCAAACTGCCTCAGGACTCCTGGTTTGATTTCTGTCCCTAGTATGTCCACCAACTGAAGAGCATTCTGTGGGATGGGTTTAACAGGCAGGAGAGGATATATAAATTGCTTTACTCTTCCAGGTGCCCACATGTGTGGGCTGAACAGAGCTAAGAGGAGGGGAAGTGACATCACACAGAGCCCTCTCTAGCTATTGTATTTTTATGGTCTGAGTATCTGCCCACCCATACAGTTCTGTGGACTTAGCCCCTTCTCATGCTAACTAGCAAAAATATGCATCTGTTAGGTTTGGCTGCTAATCTTCCACTCCTTCTTCACTAGAGATGTGCTCAGATCAATCATGCTGCCAACATTAAAAGATTTTTTGCAGCTTTGTGGCTTACCACTTTCATTTCCCTGGTCCTTTATGAGTGCTTGTGGCCAGAGCTCAACCTCTATGAGAAAAAATAAAATAAACCAATTTAACATGTTGACCCACGGGGACAACTAGCCATCGCACTGGCCCTACCTTATGTGATTGTTTTAAAGATGATTGTTATATTATATTGTTATTAGATATGCTCTTTGTTATGCCAGTCCCCCAGGTACTACGGTCCTGTTCTGATTTCATCGAGAAGCATGGCATTGTGGATGGCATCTACCGTCTCTCTGGAGTCTCCTCCAACATCCAACGGTTGCGGTGAGCCCTGGTCAGGAGGAGCAGGGGTTGTGGGCCGGGTCCTCATTTAGCACAGAAAGTCCTATAGGCAAAGGTGGGGTTTAACAACCAAATTAGACGGGATATGATGGCCACTTCTATCTTACTCCCAAATGAAGGAGGGTCTATCCTGTACATGAAAAGGAGCATATGGTGGAGGAGAAGGAGGAGGAAGGAAGTGAACCCTGTGCCTTGTGGCACAGGAGCCTAGACTGTTAGTTCGGGCAAAGTTCCGCCCCAAACAGGAAGTGGTTCATCACATGGGACAGCTGCATACAAGAGGGACAGGGAAATATTTTTCAGCCTGGTGTCTGTAGTGCCTCATAGGCAACTTTCCATGGACTTTAGGTCAGTGGTGGTCAGGGCAAGTTGCGAAAGTGGGCGGAGCAAACCTTTGCAGATTAGGCTGCATTCCAGCCATGCAAAAGTCTGCTTCCTATGCACACACACCTTTCTCCATCCAGGAAAGCAATTGTTACCACAGCTCAAGGATACATTCCAACCATAAAGAGACCCAGAGGCCCTGAGTCTCTCATCGCTGGCATTTAGGCAAGGGTTCCCAGTTCTAGCCTTGCTCAGCCTTGCCACAGTGACCCATCAATTTATGACGTTTACTCCTAGCGCTTTATGTGCTGCTTGTAATATTTCATTCATATATATATGTGTGTGTGTGTGTGTAATTACCATTCTCAGAATTTGACGTTTTCCATATGATTTCTTTTTGAGGTTCCTAGTTGTTTTACTCACGCATTCTGTACAGAGATACTTATTTAATCCCACTACTTAATATATGGAATTCTTATTGATCAGTAGCAGCAGTAGTAGCATCGTTAGGTGTTTTGAGTGTGGGATTTTAATTGTCTTGCATTGATTCCTTTCTGTTGGGATTTCTGAACGGCTGGAAGATTTCGGTTGAAATAGAAATTAAATAAATCAGTGCCACGATCTGGGTTTTGGAACTGGGAGAAAAGTTTAAAGCAACAGAGAGCATTGTGATAAGGCAAGGAACAAAGGTTTCAGTCCTCTCCCCTACCCACTTCTTTTCATGTATAGAATAGAGTCACCCCTTTGGGCAGACATGCAGAAAGCTGCCTCGTCACATCATGTTTGGCCCTAAGTAGGCCAAGCGAAAGGTTGCCTGGCTGTGGGTCACTGTGCAATTTGTACTGCTTTGTGTAATTTCTCTCTTCCCGCGGCTTCCTATCTCCTCCAGGCACGAGTTTGACAGTGAGCGAGTGCCCGAGCTCTCCAGGGACGTCTACTTACAAGACATCCACTCTGTCAGCTCTCTTTGCAAGCTGTACTTCCGGGAGTTGCCAAACCCGCTGCTCACCTACCAACTCTACAACAAGTTTGCTGTGAGTCTTGCAGACCGCCGGGAGAAGTCTCCCACCCACTCAGCTTTCGGTCACTGCTGCCCCCTCTACCATTCCTCAGCTACCCCTTTAAGAAATCATAGAGTTGGAGTGGTTTATGTAGACCGTCTAATCTAACCCCTGCTCAATGCTGGAAATCCAGAGAGCTAGAAATTCAGAACTAGAGTGTCCACAACAGACGGCTGCACAGCCACTGTTCTGAATATATTTGAGATTGCTAGCACCCATTCTCATTACAAGGTAGCAGAATGAAATCCAAGGTGGGTGCAGGCAGGCTTTGGACCACATCTGAAATGACCTTGCCTCTCATATGCATCCGCCACACCACAGTTGGGAGGGGAGTCCAGAGCAGGACTCTGAGCTGCCTGTGTACATCATTCTGTTTGTAAGTTGCTTTGAGTGATGTAGTCCTCATGGCAATGCATGAACATACAGTGGTACCTCGGGTTACAGACGCTTCAGGTTACAGACACTTCAGGTTACAGACTCCGCTAACCCAGAAATAGTACCTTGGGCTAAGAACTTTGCTTCAGGATAAGAACAGAAATCGTGGGGTGGCGGCGCAGCGGCAGCAGGAGGCCCCATTAGCTAAAGTGGTGCTTCAGGTGAAGAACAGTTTCAGGTTAAGAACAGACCTCTGGAATGAATTAAGTACTTAACCAGAGGAACCACTGTACAGCGGAACCTCAGTTTTCGAATGCAATCTGTTCCAGAAGACGGTTCAACTTCTGAAATATTTGAAAACTGAAGCCTGCATTTCCAGAAGCATTTATGTCCGGAAAACTCAATAGGGAAGCTGCGTGGCACATTCAGCTTCCGAAAAGTGTTCAAAAACGGAAGCATTTACTTCCAGGTTTTCAGCGTTCAAAAGCCAAAACCTTCGACTTCTGAGACGCTTGAAAACTGAGGTTCCACTGTACTAGAAACAGTAAAGTGAGCACAACCTGTGCCAATGACCCCTCCCCTTTCCCCTGCCAGATCCATCACCTGCCCTGTGTGCCAGGTGAGTTTCTGTGGGCGTCCCAGTGTCTCAGAAATGCCAGCTGTTGTGTGCTCAAACTGTCAAGTGAGAGTTGGCCGTGCCGACTCTGTGTGCGTGTTCCCAGGGCTAAACAATAAAAATTGGAGTCGCAGAACAAAAGAAGAAGAAGAGGGGGTGGAGCAGTGGAGTACAATTACATCGCCCGCCAACGTTGCTGCCTACATAATAATATGTGCAGCAATTTCTCCTGACTTCCTTATTCTTTTGAATCACCTGCTCTTCGTGCTGGGCTGTTTCAGGCTTGGTTAAGCCTGCCTCCCCCTTCCTCTCCCCCCCCTTCCTTTTAAATTCCTTTTGGCTTGTATTTGTGATACTTTGAGGGGCAATATCCAGGCATGGCTAACAATAAAAATAAGCTGGGGTCTTCAGAGGCATGACTACACCTTCTCAGTCAATTGAAAGCTGGAGCAGAAGGGATTGGTGGTGTCGCTAAGCCTACCCCAGGGATGTTTCAGCCCCCTTTCCTGAATTCTCAGCTTTCATTTTAATAACGACAAGCAAGGCTTTCCCCTGTTACTTGGGGAAAATATAAGGAAAAACATGCATGCAGTAATTTGCTCAGTTGCCCGCTAAGAAGTAAAGTTGTTCCCATCATCCAGTGTTCTGGCCAAAGAGTGCAGAAGCATTTGAATCATGGACAACTGCTAGGTCCTTCTTTTTAAAGGTTGTTTCTGTAGATCTCGAAGCAATTTACAGCAGATAAACATATATAAATATACACACACTGAGAGAATAAGTGCAATAAAAACATTGCAAAATTATTACCATTAAAATAGGCTAACTACATAAACAGTATCCATGTTCATAGTAACAATGAAATGAGAATGGAAGGTTTTGTTCCCCGCACTCCAAAATCTGCTTTGTAATTTATTTATTTTTCCTTATCACCTTGCTTTGTTTTGCTCCTGTTCATTGCCTTTCAACAGCCTCCACACTTTCCCCTCCCTCTCCAAAAAAGATTGTTCTGTTTACTCTTCAAATACCCAAGGGCTGTCACATTGAAAAGGGCAAAGATTTCTTCTATGTTGCCCCGGAGGGCAGGTCTTAACCGCACATGCTTAAGTCATAGCTGACAACGTTTCCCTTTTTTAAAGGGAAATTCCCTTATTCCGAATAGGATTTCTTGCGAGAAAAGGGAAAAGTTGACAGCTATGGCTTAAGTGGCAGGAGGGTCGATTTTGGTCAAATGCTAGAGGAAACATTTTGATCTGGGTTGGGAAAGCTTTTCAACTTGCTGGACCAGGGTCCTTCTCAGGACCTGTCAATCACCTGTCACCATAACAGTGTTAGTTGTAAGACAAGTAAAAGCATTCCAAATGGAAGAGAAAATTAGGAATTTAGTAAAGGAGGTGGCTTCCTCAAAACAAAAGACCTTAATTGTCAAAGGCCAGAGTAAAGAGGTGCATTTTTAAGGTTGTAAATTCCCCTGTGATCCCGCGTGATCTTTGGATGGAGGACAGCATGCAAATTTAATAAATAATGATGTTCAGAAGATGGCAGAGGCTGTGCAATGAAGCTGCCAGGTGCGCCTCTTTGGGGAGGGAGTTCCACAATTCAGGGCTTGCCGCAGAAAATGCTCTCTTCTAGACCACCATTCCCCACATTTCCCAAGGTGGTGGAACCACCCAGAGGGTCCCCTCTGCTGATCTTAACACTCGAGTGGGTCAGTAGGGATAGAGGTGGTATTTCAGAGATTTGGGGATTTTGTCATTTAGGGTTTCAAACACTAATGTGCACATCTTGAATCGGGCCTGGAAGCAAACTCTCCCAGTCCTTCTCCACAGGGCTGTGCACTGGATCCGGTTGGACCCCAAACCGATATAGGTCAGCCCTGGATGGGATCAGGGCTGGTCCAAATCACCAGCTTAGGGTGCACAGTCCTAGTGTTCCACAAGAGGCCTGGCTAGCACGCTGACTCCTTCCCTCTGCTTTCCCCCTGCCCTGTCGTCGCAGGAGGCCGTGTCTGTTTCTGGGAACGAGGATCGCTTGGTGCGAGTGCACGACGTCATCCAGCAGCTGCCCCCACCTCACTATAGGTAGGCACTGCTTGAGGCGTGAACACGGTGCCCGAGGTGGCTCTCCCAGCGAGGGGCGGGAGGGTGAATGCAAGCGCCCTTGCAAGGGGGGGGGCGCGGAATGGTGTTGAGGGCGGGGTTTGCGAGGGGGCCGGCGGTCCGTCGAAGCGGACTGTCTAGCTGTAGCAGCTTCTGCTCTGTCCCAACAGGACCCTGGAATTCCTGCTGCGGCACCTGGCCCGCATGGCTATGCACAGTCAAAACACCAGCATGCATATCCGCAACTTAGCCATCGTTTGGGCACCCAACCTGCTGCGGTGAGACGCCCAGATCAATGGCCCTGCACCAGCACCCCCCACCCCAACCTGCCCCGTGCCTTCCCTGTGTTGCCACGATGCTCCTCTGACTTGCACCTTCTCCAGCTCTTGCCTGCAGCGCTCTTTCAATCCTCTCTCCATTGTTCCCGCAGCATTTCCCCTGTACTAACACCAGCCCTTACCCATAACTCTCTGGGGCATGAAGTCGACCCTTCCTGCACTCAGCCCTGAGGGATAAGAATCTATAGCTCTTAAGCACCTCTCGACTTCCCCCATTTCGTCCCCAGCATATTCTGGCACTCTGGCTCAGGCCTCAGACTGTGTGAGATTGGTGGGGTGTGTGTGTGTGTGTGTGTGTGTGTGTGTGTGAATCTTAGAATTAAAGAGCTGGAAGGGACCTGGGGAGCCCTCTAGTCTCCCTCCCTGCAGTGCAGGAATCTTTTGCCCAATGTGGGGATCGAACCCACAGCCTTGAGAGGAAGAGTCTCATGTTCTACCTACGGAGCTATGACTCAGGGCTAAGGGGTGTGTGTGTAAGAAGGAGGTATGTTTTGGCCTTGCCCACCACCTGACTGGGCTCCCCAACCCTTTCCCCCCAGGGAATGTGATTGTCAGGTTCCCCACCCCTACCTTCAAGGGATTGTTGTGGGGCCCTACCCAGGCATTCCTGTTTAGGGCCTCTAGCTCAAAGATGGCTAGCGGGCAGGTTGCATCAGTCCCCCCATGACTCTCCTCCCTTGCAAAAACAATGAAATGTTGTCATCCTTTTCACTGTTCCTGTGGGTCCCTGCTATGATGCCATCATGCCCAAAGGGCTTTTTTTGATGGTGCCTCAAGGCCTACCTACTTCCCACCATACTTGGGTACGATGGCACCCTGTGCAAGGCCAACATTTGGCGCCCTCCCCCCCAGCCCCAGTCCTCACGCTGTCTTCCCAAAGGCAGGTAAGGAGGCCCCTGGCCTTGGGAAGGAGACGTGAGGGCTCTGGCAGGGTCCTAGAGCTTTCCACGTCTTTCCGAAAGCTGGGAAAGAGCTAAGTAGGCTTTGGGAAGGAGATGTCAGAGCCTCATGCCTCCTTCCCAAAGCCCAGCGCCTTACTTAGCGGGCTTTGAGACAGCATCCTCCTCGGCTCAGCACTTAGTGAGTGTGCACTGTTAATCCATCCCTGCACCCCCTCTGGCCTTCAGCGAGTTGACCAATGCAGGCCTCGGCCTGGAAATGATTAACCATCCTTGCTTGAGAGCTTCATCCAATACTCCACCTGAGCTTTTACTAGCATTTATTCTACCTTCCCCTCTAGCTCCTGATCTTGACACCTCCCCATCACTTACCCATGGTTCCCTGGGGTTTCCCTCCAACACCAGCCTCCTCCTCCTCATGGGGCCCTTTCCACATTCCACATGCGCTTCTCTCATGCTGCTTTGTGGGCCTGGCCCTTCTCAGTCATGTTACTGAGGGACTGTGCCCTCTGGGTTTTCAGCGATTATATTCTGGGTCTGTGAGCACGTGCTTGTCCCCTCCCCAGGCCCATCTTGCAGGAAAACGCGGCTCTCTAGTAATCCCTCCTCCTCGCTGCTTTTTACGGCAGGTCGATGGCTCTGGAGGTTGTCGCACAGTGCGGTGCCGATGCCTTCCAGGAAGTCCGAGTCCAGTCCCTCGTGGTCGAATTCCTCCTCAACAACGTTCAGGTGCTCTTCAGCGACACTTTCACCTCCGTCGGCAAGGACAGCGCAGGTAGCTCGTGCCAAAGGGGACTTTTTCTGAGGCTGCTATGAAATCTGTTAAGAAATCCCTCTGCCTCATTGTCACAGAATTGCTTGCTTGCTCCAGAATTCTTGAAGGAAACCAGGACAGTTCAGGTTGCTTGAATTTGCACGGTCGATGGAGCCCTATTCACCTCGCCACTGTTCTCCAATGTACTCCCAGGCAAGGAGCTGGCCCCGTCCGCACCAGACATTTAAAGCACTTTCATACCACTTTAAACAGTCATGGCTTCCCCCAAAGAATCCTGGGAGCTATAGTTCATTAGGGCTTAGGAGACCCCTTGCAGAACCACAATTTCCAGAGCTTCCCAGGAAGAGGGATTGATGGTTAAACAACCCTGGGAATTCAATCCCTAGGGCTGGGAGAGACTCCTGCCTAGAACGTTGAAGAGTGGCTGCCAGTCTGTGTAGACAAAACTGAGCTAGATGGACCAGTGGTGTGTCTTATAGGGCAAGGTCCTATGTTCTTTCTTATGGGGCCTCCCTAGTTTGCAGGGTATAATTCATCTGATTGTTGGCAGAAGTGAAATTAAGTAGAAATGAACGGATACAGAGGGCATCCTGGGAAGTTCTGGGTTGAAAACTGCTTCTGCTTTCACCACTGAGCTTAGAGTTATGGGATGATATGGGATGTTACTGGGATTCTTGAAAGCATTTCGTTCTTGTTCACCTTGAGGTCTGGCATAACATTGTGGGAGGTCCAATTTGAGCATTTCATTATATTCAAGGGTGCAAAAATTGAGGATTTGAATATATATATGGGCTGGCAGCTGGCACCAGGGTTACTAAAGAGGGCCAGCTCCTTAGGAACTGGCTCCTAAAATTATCTCTCTGGCTCCTAGATTTTTCCAACAATAAAATGCTCCCCCACTCTGGGATGGGCAGCAGTGGCGGGGGAATCATTCATGCGCAGAACAGAGGCTGAAGGCAAACATTAACTGTTCTGGGGTTTTTTTTTATTGCTGCCTTTTTAATTGTTGACTCTAGTTTCATTTGTTAGCTCCTTGGGGGCCTTCAGACAGAAAGGCAGCCTATAAATTTTTAAGCAAACAAATATTTAAAGAGCCCTGCCAGGAGGTTTATCACCTACCAAATGAGCCTGGTTTTGCAATTTGCATGGCAGGGGTAGGTGTCAGCAAGTCAAATACTGATTCAGCTGCCAGTTTCGCTCCTCTAATGATTCAAGAAAGGTTTCTTTTCAGGCAGAATGTACACGTTTTATATGTAGTATGTATGCATCTCTTTTTAAAGTACCAAATGTTTTAAAAATAGTTGCAAAATGCAGCCGGCCCTTTCATTGTACAAGATGGACCTCTTGTCTTAGGTGGTAGACTGGGAAAAGTAGCAAACTGATGCTCATCTAAGAGCACTGTGTCATCTTTCTTGCTTGGCATTGTGTTAAAACACACCTGAATGCTCCAGACCAGCAAACTGCCAAAACTGCCAAGCTTTTGTAGAGGTGGACACACTAGCTGATGATCAATTAAGCAAGGACATTTGTTTAGCAGCCCCTGCCTGCTACTTAGCCTCTTAATTTGTATGGAAGCAGTAAGGGTGTACTTAGTTTTTCACACATGATTTCTCCATCTTGGCTTTATTTCTGTAAAATAAATCATGGCACGGAGTCATATGTCATGTGTTGTTGTTCATCTGAGGTTGCAATTACCTAATGTTAAGGAACAAATGATTTCTATGATGTCCTGATATGCAAAACCACATAATGCAGAGGGGGTGCACTTTCTTTTCCCTATGACTGCATGCACTCCTCATGCTGGGCAAGTGTGGGCCTGGCTGCCTATCCAGACGGTGGGCCATGAGGCCATATCCCTCTTTGCACTCATGCAACCTGTCTCCTCCAACAGGGCGCTGCTTCCTTCCCCGACCCAAATCCCAGGTGGTCAGCTGCCCCTCCACCCGATTGCTGTCTCTGGAAGAAGCACAGGCACGGACCCAGGCCTTATGCAAGGCTACCAAGCCAGAGGCTAAGCAGGGATCCAACGATCTGCAGGGCCAAGGGAAACTTTCTTCTGTGTTGAGCTCACCTGACACCAGGTAATTGGGCTTCCATGTACAGGTGCAGTATACCTCTAAACATCAGGTGCTGGGAGCGAACAACAAGGGGGTTCACATCACTTCAATGCCCTGCTTTCCAGTTGATGGTGGAGTAAATAGACCTCACCCTGATCCGGGGAAGCAGTTCTTATGCTACTGTGAAGACCATTGTCAGATTGCTACGTGCAATGACCCTTCGAGAGCTGATGTTTCAGAGGGAAGTGGGTTGTAGGTTGTTTTTTTATTTTGTAACTGCAGTGACAGCAGGCAACTGGGACGGCTCTCTGCAATCTGGCACAGGCTCGGACTGCTTAGCTGCCGGAGCTGGTGGCCTTGGGCTGACCTGTCTCTCCCACCTGCAGGCAAAAGGCAGAAAGTAATGGGAGGCTACGGAAGACGTCAGGTCCTAGCTGGAAGGCCTTCTTCGCCATTGGCAAAACGCCGGTCACGTTTCGCAAGAAATCGCACCGCCTCGGAGACCTTTTTGGGCTTGGAGAATCTCTGCCAGGTGAGAGACCTGGTCAACACCCGATCGTGGGTTGCTTTCTTCATCCATGGATATTTGGGACAGTGTGCAAATCAGGAGAGGTTCCTCCAATCTGGGAGGGGCAAGGTGGCGGTGAGGCCAGAGTTGTAGCAGCACTGGGTTTGCTCCACTAGCGTGTTCACACAGCCCAGACCTTGCCACTTCTTCACTCTTCCTGGTAAGTTGCAGTGGTTCCACTGCTGTGAGGCTGTTGCACCACCCTGCTAGGCAAGTGGCGAAAACATATTACAGAGCAACAGGGAAGTGTGGATAAGCCCCCGGTCAGCAGCACTCTTAAGGGCTAGAAGCTTGCTTTGTTTTAAAAAGAAGCTGAGATACACAGATGCTCAGTTCTGCACCAGATAATAAATTCCACAGGTGTGGTGTGGTGTGCTTGCCCGGTGTACAATATATACTGCCTGGGAACCTGAAACGAAGTCTTCCAACTAGCATTCCTCTATGGCTTTATATTTATTCCAGAGTGGATAAAGTTTGTTTCATGGGTGAGGACTGGAAGAGAGATTGAGACCTTGAGTTAAGGCCCTTTTCAGTTAATAACCTACTTCCTTGTCCTGTCTTGCTTCAGGGGGCCAGCCTGAGACTGTCACCTTGCGATCAGCCAAGAGTGAGGAGTCCCTGACATCGCAGGCCAGTATTGCAGGTAAGAGGAAACCTCATAGGCTGGGACATATGGGGAGGTGGGGGCACCAGGGGCTGCCACCAGGGCTCCTTAGGAAAGGGAGTGCAGGATATAAATTCAGTAAATAAGGCAGAATAATAGCTGCATAGACTGCCAACCTTCCAGGTGACTTTTGCCTTTGAAACAGGTGTGGGCAAGTGGTGGCCCTCCAGATGTTGTTGGAACCTAACTCCCAGCAGCCCCTGCTCTCACTGGTCAAAGATGATGGGAGTTGTAGTTCATTAACAGCTAGAGTTCCCCATCCCTGCTACAAAAACAGGTTGCACAAACCTACCTTTAGACTTGCAGCTGGGAGCTGCATCTGTTCCCTCTGCTGGACAAACAAGCAAACTGAGCACAGGTCTGCATGGTAGGTTTCTGTGGTTTTAGTTCATGGCTTTAAACCTGATGGGTAGGGAGCCAGCAGCTGGCGGTGCTTTGCCTGTGAGGGTCCTGCCACCACAATCACTGGCCAAAAACAAAATAAAAAAATTCCTTCCAGTAGCACCTTAAAGACCAACTAAGTTAGTTCTTGGTATGAGCTTTCGTGTGCATGCACACTTCTTCAGATACACTGAAACAGAAGTTGCCAGATCCTTCTATATAGTGAGAAGGTGGGGAGGGGTATTACTCAGAAGGGTGGTGGGAATGGGAGATTGGCAGATAGCTGAGATGAGCCTGTTGACGACTCTTAACGACTGTAATAGGTCTTACAGGAAAAGGCAAGGGGTGAGAAGGTGAGAAATGGCTAAGTCACGGCTACCTATCTGTAACTGGCCAAAAAGATCATAGCAACATAAGGAAACTGCCTTGTGCCAGCCATTTGCCAGACTTCTTGGCCATCGTCGAATATTGTCTGTTTCAGGGCTGGAGGACTTGTTGTTGGACTCCAAATCCCATCAGCCCCAGCTAGCATAGCCAATAGTCAGGGATTATGTAGTCCAGCCACACCTGGAGAACAGGTTCCCCACCCCTGGCCTACTCAGGTGGCACCTGCTTCCTAGCCATGCCAGGTATTGAAACCAGGACTTTCTGAATGCAAAGTATATGCTCTGCCATTGAGCTGTGGCCCTTGCAAAGGGGCAGCCATGTATGCTGAAGCTCTGCAGGATGTGGAAAGTAGGGCTGGGCGATATCTGGTTTCCACCAGCTCAACGTTGCGATATACCGCTATATTACAAGGTCTGAAATAAGGATGGAGCTATGTAGAGGCACTGGCTAGCTTCAAGGTTTTCCCCGCGTTGTGATTTTTGCTGGCGCCTGCTGTTGTGATTTGCTGCCCCGCTGCAAGAGGCAGGGAAGAGCTGAGCTGGCAGAGTTAACAGGGGCTGCAGGAAACATTGGCTAGCTTCACAATTTCCCCCGCATTGTGATTTTTTGCATTGCACACATACACACGCATATCGATACATTGCCAGGTCAGAAATTATGAAACCGATAACACAATATTGACCCAGTTTCAGGCTTGCACCCATTGCCTTTCAGGGGGGATCTCTAACTGCGCACCTGTATGCAAGCAGCCAGTCCCCCAGAGGCAGAAGTATAGACCAAAGACCTACACTGACTCCCAGTACATTTCCGAACACAATTTAAAGCCCTAAACAGCCTTGGCCCAGTATACCTGAAGGAGCGTCTCCACCCCCATTGTTCTGCCGCTGAGGTCCAGCGCCGAGGGCCTTCTGGCAGTTCCCTCATTGCAAGGAGCAAAGCTACAGGGAACCAGGCAAAGGGCCTTCTCAGTAGTGGCGCCCTCCCTGTGGAATGCCCTCCCATCAGATGTCAAAGAGATAAACAACTACCTAACATTTAGAAGACATCTGAAGGCAACCCTGTTCAGTGAAGTTTTTAATGTGTGACATTTTAATGTATTTTTAATCTTTGTTGGAAGCTGCCCAGAGTGGCTGGGGAAACCCAGCCAGATGGGCGGGGTACAAATAACAAATTATTATTATTATTATTATTATTATTATTATTATTATTATTATTATTATTATTGCCCTGTGTGGTGCTGAGCCTTGCCCCTTTCCTCTCGGATGTGCATCTGGTGGGTGACAGTGAGCCAGGGAGTTGCATGTCCTTTACCTGTGTGGGTTTTCTCCTTTCTCGGTTTGTGTCCTAGGCCTCCCCAAGCTGCCCTGCCTGCGACGTCCACACTCCAGCAGCGATGCCTTCCCTGCCCTCAAACCGTGCCGCTCATGCTCCTCTCTGGGCTCCTCTGTTTCCGGCCGTGGTGAGGGTGTGGCGGCTGGGGCGGCAGATGTGGCTGTCCGGCGCCGCTCCTCCTGGCTGGAAGGCGACTCGGAGCTGGACTCGGAGCTGGAGCTCAGCCCCCCCGGCCTCCGCGGCCTGGACTTCGACCCGCTGACCTTCCAGTGCAGCCCCCCGGCTCGGCGGCCCTCGGTCTCGGACGACTCCGGGCCTCCAAGCCCTGGGCGGGCGCTCTCTCCCTGCTCGCCCCCCACGATCGGCAAGGATACGTCGGAGCCGCTGCCCGTCTCCCTCCCTGAAGAGATGCTGGAGATGTTTGCCGGGGGCGAGGCCAGGGGCCCCGGTGGGCATGCCTCTCCGCCGCACATGATCTCAATGCTGCTGTGTGCTGCTGGCGGGCAGCTGAGCGACAGCTGCGAGCGTGAAGTCCGCTGCAAGATCACGCAAGCCAAAGGCCGCATGTCGCCACTCAGTAAGTGTTGGTGCCTTGTGGGTGTCGGTTGGTAATTCTCCTCAGCCAGGGTGATGTATCAACAGAGCACATGGAACCCCTGGAGAGCCTTCAGAGATTTCCTGCTCCCAGCAGAACATCTTCCAGAGTCCCACACCATTCAAAGTAACAAAGTGTGTATTGTCTCCAGACACGAGAGAAAGCTAAACTATAGATAAACTGCTATGTACAGTTATTCTGGTCTTGTGCTATATACCTGAAGGAGCATCTCCACCCATATCCTTCAGTCCGGACACTGAGCTCTAGCTCTGAGGGCCTTCTGATGGTTGCCTCACTGCAGGAAGTGAAGTTACAGGGAACCAGGCAGAGGGCCTTCTTGGTGGTGGCGCCCGCCCTGTGGAACACCCTCCCATCAGATGTCAAGGAGATAAATAACTTCACAACTTTTAGAAGACATCTGAAGGCAGTCCTGTATGAGGAAGCTTTTAATGTTTGGTGTTTTATTATGCTTTTGTTTTTGTTGGAAGAGTGGCTGGTGCCACCCAGTACAATTAATATTCTTATTCTTATTCTTATCTAACACTACTGCATGAAACCCACAGCCTCTTCCGCTGACTTTCCACAGATTCAGAGTCAGATCCTGACATGCAAACAGTACATCATCAAGACAAAACACGCACACAGAGGACATAATGAAAGCAATGCCCTAGAGACAACTATACAAATCTCTACACATAGGCATATTTCCTGAACCAATGGGAAGGTGAATGACTCAGCAAATCATACACCCGGCGTTGCTGGTGTTGCTATGGTAACCCAGTGCACCTGGTACCCTTATCTCAGAACCTCCAGGCGTGGGGAGGGTGTACTTCCCAAGGCATGAGCCCAAGCATTGTGTAATTTAACCCATTGTTCAAATTATACCAACAGTAAGGACCGTTTGCTTACTGCTGTTATTGCTTTGAAGTAGTAGCGGGGCAGCCTTTGCCCACCTGGTGCCCTCCAGACTTTTAGGACTACGACTCCCACCGGTCCAGGCAGCACAGCTGACGGACAGGGATGATGGGAGTCGTGATCCATCAACATTTGGAGAGCCGCAGGTACCACATCCTGCATTCATCAGGAACCTCCTTGTGCTCCATCCTGGAAGAGGAGCAACAACCAGTTATAAGTCTTTCTGTTGTGCTCCTAGTCCTGGAAAGCTCCTTCACCACCCCAATGGGAGGACCGGCTCTAATCTCTCTCCCTTTCCCTTTTTTCCTATTCAGGTCCGAAGGCCGTAGCAGCTCCCAACTCCCCCGGCGTGCTGTCTGTGCTGCGGCACATCCCGCCTCCGCCTCCCCCCAAGAACCCAGCTCGGCTGATGGCGCTGGTGCTGGCCGAGAGCGCCCACCAGGCGGCGTTGCAGCAGAAGCGCCAGAAGCAGGCTGGTCGCGGGCAGCGAGAACCCCGGACGCATTTCCGACGCTCCCTGTCCCTGGAGTGCAAGGCGGGAGAGATGACGAGTGGAGCGCGGGCGCTCTACTCCATGGTGCGCCCCAGTCCCAAGGCCCCCGGTCCTCCGGCCCTGCAAGGCCAGGCCAGGGGCAGGAGCATCGGCAGCCAGTTCCGCAGCCGCCAGGGGGAAAACCAGGTGAGGGCCTTGTGGGTTCCGGAAGCGCTGGGCTGGGGTGTGAACTTACAAGGGCTCCTGAAAGGTGGAACACTTCTCAGACATTTAAGAGCAGTGTATTATTTAATAAGGACGCGAGAGGTGCTGTGGGTTAAACCACAGAGCCTAGGACTTGCCGATCAGAAGATTGGCAGTTCAAATCCCCATGATGGGGTGAGCTCCTGTTGCTCGGTCCCTGCTCCTGCCAACCTAGCAGTTCGAAAGCACGTCAAAGTGCAAGTAGATAAATAGGTACCGCTCCGGCGGGAAGGTAAACGGCGTTTCCGTGCACTGCTCTGGTTCGCCAGAAGCGGCTTAGTCATGCTGGCCACATGACCCAGAAGCTGTACGCCGGCTCCCTTGGCCACTAAAGCAAGATGAGCACCGTAACCCCAGAGTGGGTCACGGCTGGACCTAATGGTCAGGGATCCCTTTATCTTTACCTATTATTTAATAGACTTGATATTTCCATCCCAGTCCTTAATCGTGGCCCCACCTCCCTTGCTTTTCTCTCTCTCCAGGTGCCTCTCAGCCAGGCGTCCCCCCCGAGCAGCTCGGATTCCTTTTCCCCCTACCGGAGGGTCCTTGCTGACCTCGCCCAGAGAGACCACCCGTCGCAGTCCTTCTCGGACCCCTACCACCTGTCCTCCCCGTCTCCTGCCTCACCAGGTGCCTACAGCTTCCGCCACCAGCCGCCTCCCCTGTCTGTGCCCTGCCCTGCCCCCCGCCAGCCTCTAGACACCTACCCCTTGCCCAGCCAGCCTCTTGCCCCTCCAAAGCCCCCGCCTCCTCCGCACTTCCCCTTACCCGCCGGCCATTTGCCCCTCAAGAGCAGGCCCCCTGCTTTCCAGGCCTACCTCCCGGACCACCAGCTCCGGCACCACGGCCGTTTCCAGGCCTCCTCCCGGGTGGGGGTCAACGGGACCCCCCCTCCTCCCCAGCTGGAGCACGAGAATCTCTACTATGAGATTGTGGGGGAGCCTCCTGCCTACCCAGGCCTGGCCCGGCCCTGGCCTTCCTGCCCTCCCCCGGAGTATTTGGCCACCTTCAACGCTTCTTACGGGGTTTTCGAGCGGCCGTGGCGCCAGCCCCTCCTCCCCCCAGTGCCCTCCTCCCTCCAGCCCATATTAAAGAACCCCCGGGCGCACGCCCAGCCCACGCCTCCCGTGACGGCCCGCCAAGAGCCCATCTACGTCAACATACCCTTCCCTGAGCCCCCGTCCACCACCCCTCCGCCCTCCCCGCCACCTGAAGCGGCACACCCCCGGAGCCACTCCGACCCCGGAGCCCCTCAGCCTCTCTCACACCACAGCAGACCTCCGTTGCCTCAGAAGCAGAGGCTCGGCTGGGGGTATCCCGCCACGGGGCAGTACCGCCACCTCATGGATGCTTTGCCCTGCAGCCGTACGTTGTTGCAGCTCTACCGCCCGCCTCCGGCCTGCTGGGGCCGCTCCCCCTACGGCCCGGAGCCCATCATCACCTACGACGGACCCCCTGCCCGCCCAGGAAGCCAGGCCTCGGCACCCGCCTCGTCTCTACGGAAGCTGGATGAGTCTCCGCCGCAGTATGGCAACGTGGAGAGGAGGGAGGGGTCTCCGTCCGGGTGCTACCTGGGGCCCAGCTGGACAGTGTACACAGAGGGCCAGACGCACAGCTACTGCTGAGAAGGCCGCCAGCCTTGGATTCTCGGGGCTGGGCTCCGGGTCCTTGCCCCCTCCTCTCCCCCACCGGTGTTTATGGAATTATATTGTGGTACTGTTTGCTGTGGGGAGGGCGCGGGGGGAGGGGATGTGGGTGTTGGAAGGAAGGATGTGTCTCTATCGGTCCCAGGAACGTCGTGCCCAGGCCCCTCGCTGGCTGCTGCGCCTGCCTGTTTCGAGGACTGGCCTGTGGTTTTGTTTTGAGAGCACACAGATCTCCAAAGGCAGCTGCGGAACCCTGCATGATGTCCCCCACACTTCGACCGGCATGACATCATGGCAGAGCCTTTGATCGCATCGTTTTAAGCCTCTTTTTCGCCGTAATGGCTGTTTATGTTACGCTCCATGCTACATCTCTTGTCGTTGTCGTCCCCAAAATCTCCACTGCCAACAGTGGATTCCTAGCACCTCCAGAGGAGGTCCTTCATCTCCAGTGCAAAGGGGCACAGTGATGTGTCTGAACCCCACCCTTGGGTGACGTCACCTGGTTTGCTTCGGTAACACTGCCCCTAAGACATCACCGGCAGATGATGTCTAGGGGAGCCGAATGATGAGGCTGGTGGTGCTCCTGGAGGTGCAGTTCCCTGAGCTGGCACAGTGGGGCGCTGTTCACTTACTTATGCTATTGCGTGACATCGCTGGGTGATATCGCAGGCTCTTTGAAAGCTGGGGATGGACGGCACACTGATCACTCCCCTTAAAAAAAAAATCGTCGAGTATTTCCATCCAGGATGAGTTCTAACTTTTTAACCGTTGTTTTAACCCCATTAAAACATTAACAGCACCCACCCACTCCCCTTTCTCCTGCTTTCCCAGTTCCTGGTGAGACAGCAAGGCACAAGACTCTTGGTTTCTTGCATATGTGCCAGGGGGTACAAGGGATGCTTTCGTTAGAGTAATGTGACTGGGCAACCTCCTGCTTCCTGTTCCCAGACCATGTGTTTGTGGCTTTCAAACCAGGCAGACTTTGGCGTCTCCAGAAACTTCAGGGACGGCAGGCAGGCAAGGGGAAGGTCAGCCACGCATTTGTGAGTTTACTTAGGATTGGAGGGTCTTTGTATATCGGTTCGCGTGTGTGGGTTTGTTTCTTTTAGTGGAAGGTAAGATGCATGTGTGCTTGGCATGGGATGCTTATGTAAATTTGTGTGTGTGTGCGTGTGTGTTTGGGAACTGGGTTTGTGTGTGCCTGGGAGGACATAGAGTTGGGTATCCATGTCTATATGGTATGTGTGTTGTGTTGTCTGGAATTGGTGGGTGTGCGTGTGTATGCGTCTGTGATGTTTGTATATATTTCACGGGACAGTATTTTAGGTATGTGGGGTGGGAGGAAAGAGGGAGGGGAATCTATGCCTTATTCCCCTTTTGACCAATCACACCTTGACGCAAGGGCACAGGTGACAAGCCCCATGCGATTCCCACTCCACAAAAGCACTTTTGTACGGCCTGTAGGCTTCTTTGGAATCCTCATAATGTCAGATTCCTTTTTTTAATTTTAAGGAAGAAAAACAATTACTGATGGCGATTCCTGCCCCCACATCACTGGGGGGAGGGGGGAATGAGAACACTGCCTGAGCGCAATGCAGACAAATTGCACACGCATTTGGGTCCTATTGATTTCAATCAGAGTAAAGCTGAGCATGCCGTTAACACTCCCCCACTGAACTCCATGTGACCTCAAAGTCATGCCCTGCTTTCAACTGCCTGATCCTACTGCATGTTTACTTGGAAGTCAAGTTGTACTTGGCTCGATGGGACGTGCACATAGGATTGCAGCCTTAACCTCGTCTTTTCAAAGCCACTTTTCGAAGGTTCTGGATTCCCTCGTGAGGTTTGGGATCAGCCATATCTGGATCTTGGCCACCCCAGCTGGCTGGCATTCTCTTGTGGTGAGATCCAGGTCTTCCCTCTACATTACCAGGCACCGGCCATCTTAAAGCAGATGATACTCGTGTATGTATAAAATGATATGCAAATGACTTGGAAATAATTCTCCACCTCCAATATGGTTTTCAGTGTGAAACGTGTGCCCTGATTTAAGAGTTTCGGATCCAGGACTGATGGACAGTTGAACCTTTTGTTTTAACTGCAGAAACTGCACTAATCTTGCCCTTTCTTTCTTTCTTTCTTTCTTTCGGTACTACTGCTGTGGCAATGACTTCCAGACTGCCCCCTTACCCTCTTCTATTTCCTAGCTTTACATAGGAGCAGTTCATTGCAGGCTGCTTCTTGTGTTGCATTGCAAACACGTGTGAGCACATTCCGAAAAAACTGGTGTCTAAAAACCCACGTAAAGCATGGTGCTGGAACTGAAACCAGTGGCCCTGGTCTGTGTTGGGGTGGAAAGTCTTTGGGAGTTTTCGCTGCATATTTATTTGCTACATGGGCAGAGCAGTCCTGTGGCCCCTTGGGAAGGGCATCTCAGAGGCCATGGGAATCATCTGGTTTCCATTTCCAAGGATGGAGAGATTGAGAGAGAGTTCTGAACTGGGGAGGGTGTGAACCAAAGGAAGTCACCAGAATACCCCACAAAGAAGAAAATAAATTACACCAGCTCCGTAGGGATGGGGGAGAAATTTGATTCAGTTTGCGTTTAGAGCCAAATCTATCAGATATGCTCTTTCCAAAACAATAAGAAAACTGAAACATAAAAATGAATACATTTGTGAAAGAGACATACAAAAATGCATTGAATTAGGAGAAATTGTTTGCAGAATTGTGTGTATTAGGGCTTGTCCACACATGCACTTTTCCCGTGCCTAGAAAGCACAAGCCCAAGAGGTTTTCCACTTGCCCTGCCATTTCTCCTGGGGAAAACCCGCTCTTTAAGCGTTGATCTGAGCTTCCACGGAAATCCCAATTGATGTTTGCTCTGATTCGACCCTAAAGAGTGGGTTTTCCTGGAGGAAAGTGGTGGGACAAGTGGAAATCGCATACAATGATTATTCTTAGAAGAAATCAGCACTAACATGCTGGTGAATTTTCACACGGATTACTTTTTAACTTGAAAATTGCTGAACAATTGTGGAGAACCGAATTTAAGATGGGAGAAAAGGAGAAATGGAGAGAACCAAAATGGACAGATCTTTCAATCTCTTGCCAGTTCAGGAGCTGGTGTGTTTTATTGCTTTTTTATTTAATCTCCCTGGAGTAATGGGATGGAATTAGTTAAAAACAAACAAACCAAAAAGCAGAAAAGGACGAAGGAGCACAGCAGAACCTCTCCAATCTCATTTCTGTTGGATGTTGGATCAGGCAGAAGAACTGCCTTTAGTCCTGTCCCCCACAACACAGAGCCTTAGGATTGCAGCTCAAATGTCTAAAATTTGGGGGATGCTCATATTCACAAGTAAATGCTAATAACCCAAGATGACTTTTGAGAATGCCCATTTGAAATGAAATACACATTTCAGACACAGACAACTGCTGATAGCTCTATTTAGATGTGTTCTAGCCATGCGCAGCTTTTGCCTGGGTCTGCCGATGTGCCTATGTAAATGTGACAAAATTTTGGGCATTCACAGCAGGATCATCATAAAAATATATACAGTGGTACCTCGCAAGACGAATGCCTCGCAAGACGGAAAACTCGCAAAACGAAAGGGTTTTTTGTTTTTTGAGCTGCTTCGCAAGACGATTTTCCCTATGGGCTTGCTTCACAAGACAGAAACGTCTTGCAAGTTTGTTTCCTTTTTCTTAACACCATTAATACAGTTGCGACTTGACTTCGAGGAGCAACTCATAGCATGCGGTGTGGTAGCCTTTTTTGAGGTTTTTTTAAGACTTCGGTGATTTTTGAAGCTTTTCCAAAACTTTTCCGACACCGTGCTTCGCAAGATGAAAAAAATTGCAAGACGACAAAACTTGCGGAACGAATTAATTTCATCTTGCGAGGCACCACTGTACCTTCCATGGGAGATCAAGGTGCATATTGCTGTTCTGAACTTCTGGGCAATTAGATTGTAGATGTAGGTGCAGTTTCGGGGCAACCACTGTGCCTTTCAAATATAATGTTCTGTACAACCCTGAAAATGATTCCTGACCTGGGAGACCGACTATTCAATTGTACATTTGGCAGGAAAATGGGTGAGACCTGCTTTGGCCTGGGCCCGGCCTGCAGCAGAGCGAAGTGGCATTTATTTATCAAATAGGCTATCCGGATGGTTCGCAACCCATTTCTGAGATGGTAGAGCGGACTGTACCACCACAGATTGCAGGTGGGATGTGTCTGGGGTGTCCCATTTTTGTAACAGTCCCCTATGTGAAAAATCAGAGTGGCCAAATGCAAAAGAGGAAGAGGGCTCCTGCGCCCTTAAGAGTTGTGTAGCCGATTTCAGCATGTGTCGCTTGCCACACGCACAACTCTCTTGCATTACATCTGGGCACTCTAATGGAAAAAATTGTAAGTAGAAAGTAGCACAATGGAAAACAGGCTGTGCAAGAAATTGCCTCCCTGATGCGCTGGTTTTCTTCCTGCATTTCATGGGTAAGCATTTAACAATGGTATTCCCCACTCATGGCTTGAAGTGGTGCAGTTATCTCACTCCCCTTGGCATTCTACCACCTCGTTTTGCTGCCTGCCTGCAAACAAACAAAACACCAAGGGATTGCTTCCTATTGTTTCCTCTGTGTGATGTCTCCCAGGGTCTGGCATCAAAGGGTTCTGGGGAAGGGAAGGGGCAGTCCCACAATCTCTGATGCTGTGAAGCTGTCACTGCCACTTGTGTCTGTGCCTGTGTTTCTAAAGGCCAGCATTTACTCACTACCCTGATGTGCTGCATCCTTCTTTTCGGATATGAATCGACCTCCCTTTCTTCCTGGACTCTTGTACTAATTGGCTTAAAACAAAACCAATTAACAAATAAAGGCAAACTGGCAGCTTGGGCATGTGGTTTCTCTGCTCGCAAGGAGACGGATGGGACGAAACAGGGTTTGTGTCGCTTGGGGTCGTGTTCATCTTCTTCTTCATCATCATCATCATCATCATCTTATTACTGAAATTTATACCCTGCACTTCAACAATACAATACAATTTAAACTTCTAAAAACAACCTTTTAAAAACCAGTCAAAAGCCTCCAAAAACAACCACGTACTCTTGCAGTTTATAATTTCAGGGTTGCCAGATCTTTCAGCCACCAAATGCATGGGTAAACAGGAATGTTTTTAGATTCTTCCTAAAGGTTAAGAATGTGGGAGACATGAACCTCTCTAATGAGGCTGTTCCACAAACACGGAACCACCACCAAAAAAGGCCCTGTCATGGGTCACCACCAACCAGGTCACTAGGCCTCAAGCCTGCCTAGGGGTTGCCTCTGGGCCCACGTCAACCAAAGTTATCTGCTCAGAGGACATACCAATCCAGAAGCTAGACACGAACATCCCTTTCTCTTTAGAAATAGCCAAACAGGCACAAGAAACTCCTGTCTCCACCCAAATGCACCCAGGTCCAATACAATCTGGTGACTAAACCATATGACACCATCCACACATTTGCACCAATAGACCAGGGATGTCAGTGGCACTTGGCCGCAGTTCAATTTTGCTGTTGGTTTCCTTTTATCAATTCCGGATGTTGAGGGTGAAATAGGAGGTTGGTCATAGTTGTTTCCTACACACCACCACCAAACAAGTGAGGCTAAGTGGTGGGTTCCTCAGCTCAACATCTATTTCACTATATATGGTGAGAGGAGTAGGCCCAATGATGACCAGAAGTCAAGGCCATTTCCAAGGGGAAGAAGAAGGAAGCCATACCATCTCCATTCCTCTTCTTTCTTGTGGATGACTTCCAGGATTTGCTGTCTATGTGCCCTTGGTAGTTGGTGGTTTTCGTTTTGTAATGTTCAACACATGCTGCTTCATGCGCTGTCTTACGAACACCTGTTATTTTTAGAGCGCACCCAGATGTTTCCTCTCTGGGCAGTTTCCCAGGTCAACGGGGATGAATTTTCATGTTGTTTAAAGTTTTGTAAAGTCTGCTGGCTAGTTTCATATCCAGAGAGAGCTTTTTATAGTATCTTTTAGCCTTTTCACCCATTGCAGTCATTTATTATTATTATTATTATTATTTTAATGATGAATGTGTGTTTAGAACATAGGCTGCATGTACGCAACACATCTAAAGTGCGTGATTTGCCCCAAAGAACCCAGGGAACTGTAGATTGTTAATGGTGCTGGGAATTGTAGCTCCACGAGGGATAAACCACACTTCCCATGATTCTATGGGGGAAGCCATGGGCTTACATACCTTAAATGCCCTTCCCTACTTTAACCATCTATTTGGCACAAAATGAGCTCTGATGACACAGTGTTGTACTTCTTTTCTTACTCGCCTAGCCTTGCTGCAAGCTGTGAAGTGGCTACCAAAGAGTGACATTAGAAAAACAGTTTCTAAAACTGGAGGACTGATTCACACATGATCTAGACAGCCCTTGTTGTAGGAAGCAACCTGGAAGTTCTAGCACCGGTCTTTACAACCTGTGATAGCAGGTTCACACATGCCCATTAACGCTAGCTGCTGCAGTCACCAAATGCAGAATACACGAGGTGAAACCCAGTTTAAAGAAGCCTAGGGTGGCATTCTCTGATCGCCCTCCCTCCATTTTACCCTATCAGCCACCAGGATAAAAGATGGTGATTTGCCCAGGGTCACACTGTGAACTTTGTAGCTGGCTCAGAGGGGCTGAGGCTGTGGTGTATGCAGGTTTGGTGGTGCTTGGGCCCCCAGCCAGCACAGTTCCTTGGCAAAGACATGTCACAGCATCTATCCTGGGAAAGTAAGAGAGGAGAAGGAATTTGGAAAGAGGTAATCGAGTGAGTCATGCCTCTTCCCTCAGAGGGATGTAGTTTTCTGCTCAGGGCAGGGAAGGGAGAAACAAAAGTGAAGGGAAGAAATAATATAACCGTAAGACCAGTTGTATAATAAAGTTGGACATTCATTTTGCTAACTTCAATTTCAAACTGGGAGTAGGTGGGACCCGGCTGGCTCCAGTTTGGTACATCATCCCCACCCACTTAGGTTTTCTATTTTTTTAAAAAAATATTTTTTTAATTGAGTGCCAGGTTCCGGTTTAGCTGAAGGTGGATAAATAGGGCTGTTAAATCGGTGTGCTGTGGTGACGAGGGATATGAAAAAGGCATTGTTTTCTGTGCCATCCTATGTCACATGCACCTGTGCTTTCATTCTGCTGCAGTTCTGCTTCTGACAAAAGCTACTGATATTCATCTTGCTGTCTACTGTGGCGGAATTTTACCGTTCAGTACAAATGAAACACAATGCAGATGTGTGTGTGCGCGCGCACACACACAAGCAATTAAGTCTCATTTGCAGATTGAAAGCAACAATGGTGAGTACCAATCCTATTCCTTGGATTGCTTTCCAATCTGGACGTGCCACAAATAAGCAAACCTTGGCAATTTTTGCTACCATTGCCACTGGAATTCTCTGACATCCCTAGGGGTGATCTGCCTATACAATTAAGGGGTGGGAGATCTATTGCTGTCGCTATTGTTAGAGCAACTGGAAATGGAAAGCCCTTGCTGATCTACTGCAGTGATCTGTTAGTGGATCCCCGCCTACCTTTTGCTGCCTGTTTCCTCAATCACCTTCCAGTAAGTGAACAAGCCAGATTAAATGCCATAGTTCTCAAAAAGAAAATATACACATACGGACAGAGTACCTTTTCTGGATTTCAAATATTTATTGTACATTTTTTTTTAATAAAAAAAAAAGTTTCACAAAAGAAGGTTAGGAAGATTCCTCCAAAGGACACTTGAGTGACAGGATGGCAGAGTTAAAGGTGTCCGGCAGTGACACCAGCCAGCCACAGTCAAGTTTGTGGGGAGCAAGTCAGCCTTACAGAACATGCTATGGTGCAGTGTGACTATAGAAGGAAACCCCACGGAGGTTCCTCGCAAGGATGAATCAGGATGCTGTGCCCTGCCTTGAGGTGTAGGAAGATGGCTCCACCCTTCCCCATCATAGGGCAAATTCAGCTGGAGCAGCTGGGCTTCCTCACATTGTAGTGTAGTGGTATATAGCCAGGAGAACAACAGGGCACTGTGGAAGAGAGGACAACGTATGGCAAAATTGACCACAACTCACCCTCCCTTAACCATGTCATTACAATTTCTTTTGCACCATGCTTACTCGGCACACCTTTGGCCCTCCAGAACTACAACTCTCTTCCCTGACCATTGGCCATGCTGACGGGGGATGACCGGGTTGTTCAGCAACATCTGGAGGGCCAAAGGTTGGCCACCCATGTTTGAAGTCTTCTTCTGAGGAGTTCAAGGTGGCTTGCACAGGGCTGTGTACACAACATACTTAAATATAGGATCCTGTAACCCATCACATCATTTCTTTTACACATAAACTGTCAAACATGCACGCAATATTTTAATCCTGACTGTGAACCACAGACAACAAGGAAGTCATTACACAAGATAAAAAAATTCCTTCCAGTAGCACCTTAAAGACCAACTAAGTTAGTTCTTGGTATGAGCTTTCGTGTGCATGCACACTTCTTCAGATACACTGAAACAGAAGTTGCCAGATCCTTCTATATAGTGAGAAGGTGGGGAGGGGTATTACTCAGAAGGGTGGTGGGAATGGGAGATTGGCAGATAGCTGAGATGAGCCTGTTGATGAGCCGATTCCCACCACCCTTCTGAGTAATACCCCTCCCCACCTTCTCACTATATAGAAGGATCTGGCAACTTCTGTTTCAGTGTATCTGAAGAAGTGTGCATGCACACGAAAGCTCATACCAAGAACTAACTTAGTTGGTCTTTAAGGTGCTACTGGAAGGAATTTTTTATTTTGACTATGGCAGACCAACACGGCTACCTATCTGTAACTCATTACACAAGGATGTGCTTCTCTTTTTCAAATAACAAGAGAAATAACAGGAATTGAAACATAATGAAAATAAATCCAACTGAGTTTAGGAGTTATTAAGTGTTCCGCATTACAGCATAATGTAAAGGAGATCTTTGTGCAAGCAAATCAGGTTGAGTGGTGAATAAGTTGTGTAGAGAAGCCCACTGACTCTCTTCATGAACATAAATGCTTTGATGGATCAGGCCAAAGGCCCTTCTAGTCTAGCATTGTGTTGTCACATTGGCCATTCAAACTGCCACTGCGAAGATTGCAAGCCAGACATGACTACATCAGCACTCTCCCTGCTTGCAGCCCCCAAGAACTGGCAATCGGAGGCATATCATGACTAGGTGTGAACATTGGCAGCCCCATCCTCCATGGTCTAGTCATCTTTTTAAAACCACCCAAGCTGGTGGCCATCCCCACATCTGGTGGCAGCAAATTCCTTCCACCTCCTCCCCAAACAAGCCCTTCAAGTTAGGACTCACCGTGAGCATGAGGATAGCAAAGCCGAACCAAGAGACTCCCCAGGCGTAGCTCTGTACTGCGTGCTTGATGTGCTCAAAGCAGCCCTAAGGGAGGAAGGGAGGAGAGCCAGTGAGATCTTCCCTGACATGCTGAGAGTGCCACAATTGCCCCCGGGGGCCAAAAAGGAGGGCTGTCTTGACCTTGAGAGGGAGACTTCGCTCCAGGGCAGACAGTTCTGTACTTCTCATGAAGATGCCCAGGAATGGGAGGCAACTTCGGGAAGGGTGTTGAGGACCACAGTACCTGGGTATGGATGTAGTCGACGTGACCCAGTCTGCAGCCCTCTTCGTTGAGCATGACAAAGTTGCGATCACGCTTGCAGCAGTAGAAGGGCCAAGGGGCCACCACCTCAGGGTACCTGCTTCTGAAGACCGAGGTGTAGTTCACCCAATCCATGGGATTATTGGCGCCACAGCACTTTTGCTGGAGGTGGAAAAAGCATCCCAGTTAGTGTTAACACCTCGTACTGCAGCAGCTATTTGGGCAGAGGACCCCTTGCTTGTTTGCTATGCCTTCCCTGGCTATTATTATTTATTGAATCTGTTAGTCACTTTATCTTTCCCAAGGCAACTCAAAGTGACTTCCAACCAAACAGACAAAAAAACTCCACACAGATACATTTCTTCTTGGTTTTAACGAAATACATTAAAAATATCCCTTCTACTTCTGAAAGGCCACAGTCAGTTAAAGGCCAAAGGCCTAGTTAAAGAGGAAAGTTTTCGCCTGGTGCCTAAGGATATACCGTATTTTTTGCTCTATAAGACTCACTTTTTCCCTCCTAAAAAGTAAGGGGAAATGTGTGTGCGTCTTATGGAGCGAATGCAGGCTGTGCAGCTATCCCAGAAGCCAGAACAGCAAGAGGGATTGCTGCTTTCACTGTGCAGCGATCTCTCTTGATGTTCTGGCTTCTGAGATTCAGAATCCCCCCCCCTTGTTTTCCTCCTCCAAAAACTAGATGTGTCTTGTGGTCTGGTGCGTCTTATAGAGCGAAAAATACGGTATAATGATGGTGTCAGGTGAGCCTCCCTGGAGAGAGCATTCCACAACCGGGGATCCACTGCTCATTCTCATGTTGCCACCCTCTGGACTTCTCTGGGAAGGGGCACACGAAGAAGGGGCTCACATGATGATTGCAGGGTCTGGGTTGGTTCATATGGGGAGAGGCTATTCTGTTCAGGCTTCCTAGAAATATCTGGGAAGGGCTGCAGTTCAGAAGAAGATCAAATGTCAGTCTTCTCCAATCTGGTGTTCTCCAGGTTGTTGGACTACAACGCCCATCAGCCCCTGGCTGCATGGCCCAATGGTCAAGGATGATGGGAGTTGTAGTCCAAAATGTATGGAGGGCAGTCGATTGCAGAAGAGCTGACACACATCGTGTATGCAGATGGCCCAGAAGCAATCCCGGAAGTTTTCAGTGGAAATGATCAGGGGATGAGAAGGCAAATACTTCTGTCTAAAGCCTAGGAGAGCCAAGAGTCTGACCCAAAGGCATAAAGCAGCTTCTCAAGTTCCTATTCAAGAGGGCCTTGTACAAACATGAAATCAGTTTCCTAGCAGATCTAGACTTTGCATGTACATAGAGAACCACTGCCTTCAGAAACATGGATGTGCTATGCCCCGATGCTCCCATCGCTTATGGTAGGTTCCTATATGAGGAGGTAGGCAGGAAGAAGATTATGTGGACATACCTATAACCCTCCAGATATTGATATCCAACTCACATCAGCCTCAACCAGTATGAGGAAACTGGTAGCCTAGGAGGGTGACAGGCTCCTTGAGGGATAGCATGAGACTCTTGGGTTGTGGGTTCTAGCCCCACATTGGGTGAAATATTCTTGCATTGCAGGGGTTTGGACAATGACCCTCATGGTCCCTTCCAACGCTACAAGACTGTGATTCCCCAGCCTCAGCATGCCAAGGCAACATCTCTTGTGCTGCTTGATGAAGCATTAGCAAATTATTGTCAACAACAACAATAAGCTGGTCAGCTCTTGGCAGTTCTGCTCCACCCAGAGGTGGTAGTTTGGGAAGGGGCAGGTTACCTCCATCATGAAACGATCCCACATGCGGGTGAGTTCCCGGCCTTGGTCAGTGTCCGCCGAGTAGAAGGCCAACATCTGTCTTGTTATTAGCTTGGAATTCGAAACCACCTTGGGTGGGGAAGGGAGAGAGAATGCTGGTCATCCACATTCCCCAGCACCCACGTCCTTTACAAGACCCATATGTTCTGAACATTCTGCTTGTAAAGAACGTGGATTGTGTAAATGCATGGCACAATGGTTTCTGGCAGAGAAGAAAAATGACAGGCCTTCGTTCCATAAAATGAGCTTGGGGTTAGGAAAAAACTATCATGGGGGATCATGGGATTAGGCAAAAACAAATCATAGGCTTCCCCCAAAGAATCATGGGAACTGTAGTTTGTTGAGGATGCCAGGAATTTAAGCTCTGTGAGGAGTAAACTTAATTTTCCTAGGATTCTTTGAAGGAAGCCATGACTGTTAAAGTGCTATAAATGTGCTTTAATGGGTGGTATGGATGTGACTCTAGGTTTTGTTGGTTCTCTACAATGAGAGAAATGGGATCACTTAAGGTGTTTAGTTTATTAGGCCAAATAGACTTTTTAAAAAACGTAACAGCCCACTTACTTCTGATATTTTTCAAGAATATACACACCTGGCTCCCATGGTTGCAGCCTAACTGGGACACGTAAAAAGTAACTCCAACTAATTTAGCTTTACTTGTAAAACCTCTTTGTAAAGGCTTCAGCGCTTGAAATGCTAACTACCTGGACCATGGGCGTAGCCAGGATTTACGTTGAAGGGAGGGGGCAGAACTGAGCTGTTAGTTAAGTATTTCTATTTATTTACTTTATTTAGGGGGCAGCTGCCCCCCCCCCTTGGCAAAGCCTAGGCTCATAAGAGACAGTGGGCTGGTTCAGAGGATGCTTCAAGAGGACCAGTCCAGTGCATCAGTCTCATCTGCGCCATCCATGTGGCAATGGTCCATCCAAATGGGGGCTTTGCACTGATGCACAAAGGGCATAGGCCAAAAACTGGGCGGCTGGTTCTCAGATTAAAAGTGCGACAAGTGCAATTCAGTTTGCAGAATGAAACCAGCACTACTGACAGTATCTGTGGCTCCTCTGGGCTTTTCCAAGAAGGAGCACAAGGCCAGGAGGACAAACAGAGTCTTGGAACTTGAAGGGAGGAAAACAAAACAAAAACAAAGGAAAAGTCCCCCAATGATATATCAAAGGTCACATGGTGGTTGTGTCTTGGGTGCTCGCTACAAACACACACAGAAGACACACTGTTGATTAGCTAAGGGAAGGTTATTCCCCCCTCCCCAATCATTAGATTGATCATCTGATGAGCAGGGACTGGGTGATTTTTTCCTCCTGATCATAGTGCTGGGCAGAGCAGAGAGACTAACATTTCTCTGCTTAGCCCAGTGCTGTGATAAGAATTAAAACTGCTCTGCCCTTGCTGGTGTTCAGCCCAGTCACCTCTCTGTGGTGATGCAGCCACTACCTGAAAATTATGTTGGGGGTTAGTGGGCTGGAGATTTACCACCCTGGGCTAAAATATGGCACAGGCCCACCCTTTCTCTCAAACTGGACAGAGCCAAGTTCCGGCCAGCGGCAGGCACAGTTGGGCAACTCTCCCTGGTCTGCTTGTACTTACATAGTCACGGTGCGTGTAGGACGTGATGCAGGAAGCACACTCAAATAAGTAGACAACCAGGATCAGCACCAGATACTGAAGACAAGGAGAAAGAACCAGGTAAGCGGATGGGGAGACTGCTGACCGCTAGGGCCTTAGCAAGCCAACCTTCGTTTCCCAAGGCAGAACATGAAGGCTGGAGACAAAGAGGCTTCTGGGGAGACCAAACTGAAGTTTTGAGAGTTTGTTTTGAAAGCCCTGCTTGAAAATACTGATGCCAGCCCCACTTCTCTCTGAGTTTTACATAGGGAAAGGTGGAACACACATCACGAACCACAGCTCTCTCTTTCAAGGTGCCTTCAGTTTTCCATATTGTCACCCACAGCAATCTTGCACTCTTCCCACCAGAAGGGGAAGCGTGTCAAAGCTGACTCCATCGCTTGTCCCCCCCCCCAAACACTGCTAAGGAATGGCAGGAGATTCCAGCTGGGATGGGGAGTGGGGAAGATAGGCATTCGGTAAAGTCCCTTCCTCCTCCCTGCTTTACTCACCAGCAACACCATCAGGCGGTTGCCATTCACAAGGCTGATAATGCCAAAGACGCACACGCAGAAGAAGCAAAAGCCAGTGAAGATGGAGATCCAGGCACCTGCGTAGACATCGTCTTTGCCTGTAACTCCCATGATGGGGTACACCTTGTAGGGATCAGCTGTTACCCAGACAGACTCCGCGTAAAGTGCCAGTCCTGCAAGCTGCGTAAATATGAGAAAGCTGTGATATAGCAAGCTGCCTTGTGGGAGGTTCAAAATAGGAGCTGTAGCCAGCAGGGTATGGCTCAGAGTAGACCCAATGAAATAATGGGCCTGCCTCATTAAATTCAATGGGTCTCCCCTGAGCAGGACTGGCATTGGATACAACCCTATTTGTCCATTGAGCCCAAACCTCCCTAACCTTGAATCCTCAGACTTGTCCAACTCCTATCACCTTCAGCCATCATGATCAAAGGTGAAGGCTTAGGGCCAAAGTAGAGAGCATTTGGGCTGTGGGCTTTTTCCAACTGTGGGTGCCCAGATGTTGCAACATCTGGGGACCTGCAGATGGAATGGCCCACAGCCCAAATGCTCTCCACTTTGATTGGCAGTAGCTCTCCAGCAGGTGTTTTGCCCATTATCTGTTCCTTCAACCTTTTAACTGGAGATGCAGATGAATGAACTGGGGACCTCTGATCAGCAAAGGAGGTGCTCCACCACTGAACTATACCAGTTCCCCTTTGACACAAATTATGCTAGCAGGGCTGTGGTGCCCCAGGTTAAGACACCAGATTCTAAGCCAAAAAACCCAGGGGTTCCCCTTCTACCTACAAACATGGTAGCTTCAGCACTCTCACCATGATGATCACATTGCCCATCACCAACAGCCCCACGACAAAAGATGAGTTCTTCTCCTCCATGTTTCCCAGGAAAGGTTCCTTGCAACAGCTGCTGAGGTTCTGCAGAAGATGGAAAAGCACAAAAGAAATAAGAAGGTGATTCTGAAAAGCCAGTGGGAACAACTTGGGATTATGGCTTGCTTCCACCACTCCTGTCTCAGTTTGCATAGAGGAGAAACGCTTAAGCCAGCTTGGTCAGTGCTCCTTCCAAAACATCCATACCCAACAGCGTGCAGAGATGGAGAAGGTCGAATGGCAAGATTGATCTAAGGACCATATTTACCAGGTTAGACCACACAGCATTTGAGATGAGAGTCTTTTCAACCTTGGCCATGATTATGGCATTTCTGACTTCTTGGGTTGACGTGAGCTTTTTGGCTGAAATGTTGAGTTTTACTACAAGTTTTATTTTGTACTCCATTCTTAGAAATCGATTTTAATGTTTCACTGTTTTAACAGTTTGTATACAATAAGAAGAGAAGTAACTGTTTTCTATTTTAAGTGTGTCTGGAGGCAGGTAACTGAGCCAATAGGTATGGACTCAAATACGTAGGTTTTAGGGTACTCCACAACATTCCTGGGAGTCAGAAGAGCTCAGGCCAAACTTCCTTTGCAATGAAGACACACCACTATGTTTTTACTCCAATGAATCAACTCAGTGGCCTTTTATCAAGGAACTCAAGACTCAGTTGACCTAAACAGGAACAGTTGCTACCTGTCTCAGGTGGGAGGGAGGGGAGGGTACCTTTGACAGCTTGAGGGCCATAAGCCCTTCTGGAAATCTTCCAAGGGCCACATACATGCTATTGTTGGTTGGGGCCAGAGGCAAAAATAAGCAGACCAATAAATGTAAACTTTACCTTTCTACAGTAGGCCAGTTTCTACACACACTCACACATTCCTCTTTATCTTTCACCCAGGTGAGAAAGAAGCATTCAAGAACTCATCCTAACCAGCAAAAACAGTTGAGGAGAAGTTGGAGCAAGGCCAGTGGGAGGTGCCCCAAGGGTCAGATAGAAAGGTCTAGAGCAGGGTTTCCCAAACTTGGGTCTCCAACCCTTTGGGGACTACAATTCCCATCATCCCTGACCACTGGTCCTACTAGGTAGGGATGGTGGGAGTTGTAGTACAGCTGGAGTTTGGGAAACCTTGGTCTGGAGGATCAGATTTGGTGCTCAGGAGTGAACTTACCACTCCTGATCCATCTTGCACAGGAAAAGCGCTTCATGATAGGGAGCAAATCACAGTTCTCTTCAGCAGGGATGGGGAACCTCCAGCACAGGCTTCAATTTTGGGCAAGCTTCGAAGGACCCATCAGGAGCTTAAAGGGAGTTCCTGATGGTTCCTTTACTGGAGGAAAGCACACTCAATTGGCCATTAGTTGGTGGTGAAGGAATGCACATTGCTCCAGGAAGAGGAAGCAGCTTCCATTGAAACAGCTGTTGAAATGGAGGTAGTGGTGGGGAATTTTTTTTAGCAGTAGTTTCAGTTGAAAATTATTTCTCCCTCCCAGCATTGATCCTCAAACCCCTGAAAATCAGAGCTTCAAAGAACAATATCAGGCTGTTTGAAAGACCTTTTGCAAACAGTCCTGTGCTGCCTCCTGGACTCATGGTGTCTCCTGAGATATTTCAGAACCATTTAACCCTGCATTTTCTAGAATGTGGGAAAATCAGGTTTCTAAAATAGTACCAGAGGCCTGTGTGCAATGCTCAAGAGTGACCAATTGTGAAAAACTAGGACAAATTTTAATTCAGTTGCCTGGAACTGCTTAGAATACTGAAACCTTTTTTTTTTTAAAGGGAACTCATGCCAGGCATCAGCCCTGGACCTTCTGCAAGGGTGCTGAAGCTGAGGTGGGTATGCAAGGATGCCAGGTGATGGCACCCATCTCAGAACCAGAAAAGAAAAAAAATTGGTGGCCAAACAGAAATTCAGATTAATTTAAAATGCAAACTTGTGTATCTTAAGACCTAACAGACCAGGGATTTGTATGATGGGACAGTCTTTAGAAAAAGAAAAGAAACTGCCCCAAATTTATGGATAAAGTCAGGGTATATATGGAGCCAAACAACCTAAGTCCTTAAGAGATTTGAAGGGAAGAGGAAGTTCCTGGCTGGGTCTGGTGTTTGTATGTTTTTTCCAGTGTGGGAGCGCCTGTCCCCAGGCACCAGTTCCTGCCTAGCTGGCTCCACAAAGGGCAGGTCTAACTGGTGGAGTTAGCTATACCCTCAGGACAGCATTGCAGGGATTCCTGGCGATCCACATTGCCTCCTCCAGAGTTGTTTTGCAGGGAGAGGAAGGTGAACAGGCCAGTGCTCTGCGACTCAAACCTGTTATGCAGAGCACACATTGCCACACCCTCCCCCTCCAAGAGGGAAACACCAGTTTTGGTATTGCATGGCACCAGGGAGATGGCCACTACAAGACCCCTCTTGATCTCCCTTCTTGTGGACTTGGCTTGGAGAGCTATCCTTGGACAGAGGTTTGTCCTCTGATGGCTCTTCAGTTGGGAGGCTGTTCTCGGCGCAGTAGAAGACAAGGACACCTTACCTGGGTGAAATCTTGTAGGGTTCTTCCTACATCCTTCTGTTTAATGGGAGGGGATGAAGATCAGAGGCCAAATATCATCTAATCCAGGAGTGGAGAAACTTCTTTATCCCAAGGGCCACGTTCACTTCTGGGCAACCTTCCAAGGGCCATATGCCAGCAGTGGGCAGGGCCAGAGACAAGCGTGGGTGGAGCAACCAATGCAAATTTTACTTTTGTACAACTGGCAACCTTCAGCTCTCTGTCCTCCATTCAGACGAGCAAGATCAGAGTTCAAGGGCACCTTCCAGCCAAGTCAAAGCACTCAAGGTGGGAAGGAGAAGCAGTTAGGTTCTCCACCAAACCAAGCCAAACAACTTCCAAGCATTACCAAGGACCCAAGACATTTTGGCACCTGAGGTGAACTACAAAATGATCTATGCTAAGAACAAGGGGTGGTGGAATCAAATCAACCTGACCCAATGGTTGAAAAGGAAATCAAAGGTCATTGCATGGAGGGGACAAGGCCTGCTCAAGAACATGCCAGAAAATAATAATAATAATAATAATAATAATAATAGTAGTAGTAGTAGTAGTAGTAGTAGTAGTAGTAGTAGTAGTTATTCTTATTCTTCATACCCGTCTATCTGGCTGGGTTTCCCCAGCCACTCTGGGCAGCTCCCAACAGAATATTAAATACACGATAAAACATCAAACATTAAAAACATCCCTAAACGGCTGCCTTCAGATGTCTTCTAAAAGTCAGATAGTTGTTTATTTCCTTGACATCTGATGGGAGGGCGTTCCACAGGGCAGGCGCCACTACTGAGAAGGCCCTCTGCCTGGTTCCCTGTAACCTAACTTCTCACAGTGAGGGAACTGCCAGAAGGCCCTCAGAGCTGGACCTCAGTGTTCGGGCTGAACGATGGGGGTGGAGACGCTCCTTCAGGTATACTGGGCCAAGGCCATTTAGGGCTTTAAAGGTCAGCACCAACACTTTGAATTGTGCAGATGGGTGCAGACTCCAGGAGACCCCAGAGGGCAGTCCCCACCACCTTCTCCCTAGGGGTGGGAGGAGATCAGCAGTGCCTCCTAGTCGCTAAGAGGTCACTGTCGAGGTGGCATGGGCTGCCAAGGAGGCGACAGGTCCATCCTCCCAGGAGCATGCTGAAACCTTCGCTGTAGCAGCAGCAAGCGATGCATTCCTTGGAGACAAGATCTGCTGCCCCTGTGAACCATGCCGCCCAAGGTGGTCAGTTCACCTTGCCTTATGGCCCTACCAAGAACTAATAGCCCCAAATCAGTACTGGGTTGCAAATGGATTTAAGAATTCTGAAGGTACTTGCGTTCTGGCTAGAAGCATTTAGTCAAAGAGTTGCCTAATTAGCTGGAATCAATTATCTGAAACCCAGACTGCCCTCCTTCTTAAGAGAGAGTTTGAGGCTGTTTGCCTTTATTATTGTTCTTGTTGTTTATTAAAATTGTGTACTACCCTTCATCCGAAGATCCCAGTGTGGTTCACAACGGAAAAATACAAAATGAGAATACAAAATACATAACAAAGCAAAAACAAACAAGCAACTCTTTCCCACAAGCATGTTTCAAAAGCCATAGAATGTTAATCAGCCAAATGCCCGGTTGAAGAGAAATGTTTTTGCCTGGCACCTAAAGATATTAAGTGTTTCTCTTCAAAGAATACAGTGCTGCCAAATGAAATTATGCACTCAAGGCGTGACCATCTTTGTATCTCCTAAACAGGAACCAATTGACACATTTTATTGTCATTTTAATGTTCAGCACCTGGAAATTAGTAAATATTGGCTATTTTCATTTCAGAGGCGCTTTGTGCATTGTAGTCAGTTTGTGAATTTTAGCTGGTTTTGCGGGCCATTTTCTGTCTTAAAAGCAAACACCCTTCCTGTGTGTTTACTCTGAAGTAAAACAAATTGTGCTCTATGGTGTCTACTCCCAGGCAGTAATTGCCTCTAGGTTCTCTTGACTGGTTTCATGTTCCAGACAGCTTCTCAAAAATACGCTACATCACCAAATACCATCATTTCAATGGAAATTTTGGGGTATATTCTATCAACATGATAAGCACTGAACCAGATATAGAACATTTAAAGGTGCATTTATGCTTCTTCAAACCAATATGTGAACTGCAGGCATCCTTTAAAATTTACACTTCTCATTTTTCCAAACTTAAGTTCACTTCTCCACATCAGTTTGTGATTTGATTTTTTACAGTCTTCATGAAAATTCATTGGCAATTTCCCCCTCTAATATACCAATTTTTGCATGCAGTTTTGCAAAGCAATCTCCCCAGATATAATGCATTTCTAAATGTTATATTCACTAACAGATGCAATTTCCGTGCACATCTTAGCCTGGTATATAAATTCATTGAATGAGAATTGAATATTCTCCATTGCCATCCTGAAGTTTAGCCTCTGTTGTTTTTCTTCAATCCTCTGTATCACAGACCTAGTAATTTGCCACCAGCCTCACACTTTGGCTGCATATAAACCATGCATTTAAAGCATATTGCTTCTCCCAAAGAAGCCTGGGAATGGTAGTTTGTTAAGGGTGTTGGGAATTGTAGTTCTGTGAGGGGCAGCCTACTGTTCCCAATATTCTTTGAGGAAAGCAACATACTTTAAATGTATGGTTTGTACAGAACCATACTCCTCTCAGCCACCTGGATGGAAACTGATGGTGAATCTGAGGCACAAAAACAGGACTAGGGAGAGATTTTGCAAATATATGTTCACATCTTCTTTGTGTGAGACTGAGAAGGTTAGCTGGATTGCAATAAAGCCTTGTTGACCATTTCTGGAAGGATCCATTTCATCGCACAAATGAAATGGCCCCACTTGAGGTAACTCAGCTAAAGAGATCAGATGCATCTTGCCCACAAAAACTTAGTCTTGAGGTGCCACAAGACTCCACGCTTTCCCCTGCAATGGCTACCACTCTGGAAGGACATTGCTATCAGAAGACAGTCACCACTGATAAGAACTCTACACACATACCCTCTAAGTGTCCCTATTTTCCAGGGACAGTCCCCGATTTACAGAAGCCGTCCGAGTTTCAGATTTGATCCTGGAATGTCCCACTTCTCCTTACGACGTCCCTATTTGCATTGGATAAACATTGGGATGTCCCCAATGTTGGAGGGTACATACTTGGAGTCTTGAGAGTCCCATGGACTGCAAGAAGACCAAACCTATCCATTCTGAAGGGAATCAGCCCTGAGTGCTCACTGGAAGGACAGATCCTGGAGCTGAGGCTCCAATACTTTGGCCACCTCATGAGAAGAGAAGACTCCCTGGAGAAGACCCTGATGTTGGGAAAGATTGAGCGCACAAGGAGAAGGGGACAACCGAGGACGAGATGGTTGGACAGTGTTCTCGAAGCTACCAGCATGAGTTTGACCAAGCTGCGGGAGGCAGTGGAAGACAGGAGTGCCTTGCGTGCTCTGGTCCATGGGGTCACAAAGAGTCGGACACGACTAAAAGACTAAACAACAATAACACATACATGGAAACAATCACAGCTCTTCAGTTTGGGACTGCAGTTTTGAAAGGCAGCAATGGGCCCCTTTCCATCCTCAAAACCTCCCAGCTTACAACCTCCACTCACCTGTTAGCTGCAGACAAGCCAGCTGTATCCTGTTCTGCAAGGTGCAACAATCTTAAGGCTGCCCTTTATATATTTGCCCAGGCAAAGTGGGTAAAGAATGGGGGGGGGGGTCAGAAAACTGGACTGGATTTTCTGGATTGGAGGCAGGAAGGACCGGGGGGGGGGGGAGAGAGAGATTTTACCACCTGTTTTCTGCCACTCGGTTGGTTGATGCCCCACCCAGGAAAAGGCTGACTGACCAGAGCTATCACATAGTTGGATCCTCCGGGTGGCTGGCTGGGGACGGGAATTTCCCTTGTAAGGAGCCTTCAAAAGCTTGCAAGACACCCTGGCAGACAAGCAGAGTGGAAATGAAATTGTGAGGTTCATTTTTTAAAGGGGTTGAGGTTGATCGCTTTTAGTAATAATGTTCTTTTATTATTTGGATACAGCCCTGGCTTTTATTTATTTTTTCTCTTGAGTTTTTAAGCAGGGGAGATGTGTTTTTGTGTGTGTGTGTTCGTTGCAAGCTGCCTTGAGCATTTTACTTTTTTAATGGAAAAACGGGGCAGGCAATTCTATCAATAAATAAATGTACATACCTATTTGCAGCCACAATCCAATTTAGGGATAAGTGCAACTCAATCAGCAGTTTTGAAAACCGCATTTATTTTTAATGGCCGTCAGCTGATTTGAGCATTGATTTGAAACAGCAGATTATGGGTCTAATCCTAAAAATACTTGTTAGAAGACCCCTATCCCCCCCACCTCACAAAGCTATAATTCCCAGAGTTCCCCAGGAAGAGAGATTGATTGCTGACAGTGCCTCTTGTCCTTTACAACTGTTTGCCCCTGTTGTTCACCACCTCTGTACTCTGTACACATTTGAAGAGCTTTGAGTAGACTGGGATGTTGTCCCAGTTCTCTTGGGGTGGTGCTAAAATCACCTCATTTATTTTCAGCAGATGTAAGTGAGTCTGGTCAAATTTGAAGCAAAACCACCCCACTTTATAACCTGCCAAACAGAGGATTATACTTGAGGAACGTGATGCAAATATTTGATGACGTCTGTTCATGTCCATAGCATAGTTTACAGACCCTTAAAGTGTCCTTATTTGCAGGGACAGTCTTGGATTTACAGAAGCCATCCTAGTTTCTGATTTGATCCCGGAATGTCCCACTTTCCCTTAGGACACCCATATTTACATCAGAAATGTTTTGGGGGGTATGAAGTTATGTGACCCCCTGAGCCAAGGAGATAAGTAACAGTTAGAAGACATCTGAAAACAGTTCTGAATAGGGAGGTTTTTTATTGTTTAATATTTTATTATGTTTTTATATATGTTGGAAGCTGCTCAGAGTGGCAGGGGCAACCCAGTCAGATGGGTGAGGTATAAATATTAAAATTATTATTATCATGATTAGGGAATAGGAAGTCCTTGTTTTCATCGGAGAAATGCTGAAGGGTATGAGTTTATACTGTAATAAATAGACCAGTCCAGAGGTTCTCACACAGTGGTCCTTGTGGCATGGAAGCAGAATGAATAAAAGCACCTGTACTTAGCCCTGGATTTTATTATCTCCTCACCTTGACGAAAGAAACAGATGCCATTTTGACCAGATCAGATTATTTGACCAGCCCAAGATAATTTGCTACCAGAGGTGAAGGGCGTGCCAACTGGACTGGCAGCTGACAGCACTGTTGAAATCCTCCACTGAGGCAGCCAGTTAGTTTAGGCAGTGCTGGCTGGTGCCCATTGGAACTGGTAGGGAAGAAGGCAGGGAGGTCAACAGCAGGTGGCACTAGAGCCAATGAGAGGCAGAGCGAACGTACTCTTGTTTAGTCCCCATCCTCCACCCTGCTGAGTCCTACAAGGGTCAATACTTGAGACTAAGGAGAACAGGTCTGTGTAGAGGCAGTGTGAAGCAACCGCCTCAGGTGGCCAGTTCCACAGGGGCAGCAGATCCCACTGTAGCTCTTTATTACCCCCTTGTTCCTGATGTAGCTTTCTGTTAAGTTGTGGGTGAACATATCAGACGACACAGAGATTCTTCAGACAGCTCTTGTTTATTCACAGGCCAGAACAGAACTGAACTGAAGGGTTCAGCCAACCTTCTTATATAGAGCTCAACTACAAAGCAACAGTAACAACTTTCTGTAACTATCCAATCACTGAACGTCACTTTCAATTCCTTATTTGCATATGCGGACCTGAGTGAAAACTATCTACAGTATCCCCCTGCTGGCCCATGGTGAGAACTGCAGTACATAACACTTTCACTCACCCCTTCTTCCCTGGCGGGGTGGGAGATGGTATTTTGTAATTTGGTTCAGGTGCCAAAATGCCTTGGGCAAGCCCTGCTGTGCAGCATAACACAGTCCTGTCTTTCAATGGATGGGAATGTTCAGAGGGCTTAGGAGGAATGGCTGGGGCAATGCCAAAGCAGCCCCCAAAATCTGCCACCTGAGGCAGTCCCCTCACTTTGCCTGATAGGGTCAGCCCTGTGATCTGCCAAAACACCCAGCAATTTTCAAGTGACCCATCCTAGGAGAATAAGGTGGAACCTACACTCATATAAAAACCGTTCTGAAAATGCTTTTTAAAAAAGCATTTTTAAAAATACAGTGGTACCTTGGGTTACATATGCTTCAGGTTACAGACTCCGCTAACCCAGAAATAGTGCTTCAGGTTAAGAACTTTGCTTCAGGATGAGAACAGAAATTGTGCTGACTGATGGGGGAGGGGGGAAAAACTTTCTTTCCTTAAGTGATTAAACATGAATCCCCTCCCCTCACTAGTCAGAAATGTCATTTTAAGGACTTAAGCTGTGGATTTAAGGCTGTGTGGAGATAAACTTTCGAACCAAAGCATGTTTTAAGAAGAGCGTGGAATGTATAAGGGCTTTGGAATGACGCAGTTAAAATTGCCGTCGCCATATTGGGAAGTTCTGTCGGAGGTCTTGAGTCTGGGAGGAGAAATAGAGAAATAGAGCTGCTTTTATATTGTGGGTGAAACTCCTCAGAGGGACTTAAGAGCGACAGTTTTGCGAGATTAATGATGGAAAGAGCGATGTTATCTATGAAGGTGATGATATATGGAAACCATCTCGATTTGAGGATTGGAAGAACGGAAAAATTCACACAGGATTAATATTGGTGTTTATCGGCTTAAGGAGACTATCAGAAGAGATCATAAAGAAAAAAGAGAAAATATATGAACAAGATGTGATGTGGAAACAGCAAGATAAGACTGGATAGAATTATGAACTCTGTTTGGACTGATTTGGACATTAATGCAGTAGCAAGAAGATGATCAGAATCCCCCTTCGGATCTTGAAATATGGGTCCCCCCAACAAAATTTAAAATTCGGCTTTGTAATTCGGAATTTATGTGATGTGATTTAATTTGATTTGATTGGCTGGTTAATAATTTTTTTTTTTAAAAGAACAGAAATTGTGCTCCGGCGGCGCGGCAGCAGCGGGAGGCTCCATTAGCTAAAGTGGTGCTTCAGGTTAAGAACAGTTTCAGGTTCCCTTCCTGACTCGCTCTACGTGGGGCTGCCCTTGAGACTGACCCAGAAACTCCAGCGGGTGCAGAATGCTGCAGCGAGACTCCTTACGAGGTCTTCGCTGCGAGATCACATTCACCCGGTGCTATACCAGCTGCACTGGCTCCCGGTGGAGTACAGGATCAGGTTTAAGGTGCTGGTTTTAACCTTTAAAGCCCTATATGGCCTAGGACCCTCGTACCTACGGGACCGCCTCTCCTGGTATGCCCCACAGAGAAACCTACGGTCTTCAAATAAAAACATCTTGAAGGTCCCAGGCCTCAGAGAGGTCAGGCTGGCCTCAACTAGAGCCAGGGCTTTTTCGGCTGTGGCTCCGATCTGGTGGAACGCTCTGTCACAAGAGACCAGGGCCTTGCGGGACTTGACATCTTTCCACAGGGCCTGCAAGACAGAGCTGTTCCACCAGGCCTTTGGCCAGGGCACAGCCTGACTCCCTCCCTCGGCAATCTTCGCAGAGCTCTGGCCCAATGGTTGCCAGTGGCTTGAATTAATTAATTTTTATAATGAATGATTTTAGAATGTTGTTTATGTTGTACTTTTGTACTGTTTTATTGTTGTTAGCCGCCCTGAGCCCGGCTTCGGCTGGGGAGGGCGGGATATAAATAAAATTTATTATTATTATTATTATTATTATTTCTGTTCTTTCTTCTTTCTTTTTTTTCTTAGGTTGTTCCCCCGAGATCTACTCCTCAGAGACAAAGGAAGGAAATTGAGAACAAGACCAGCAGAAGACAAAGTAAAGTGCAGGTACAATTATGAAGAAGATCTGCAGAAGGGACATGGAAAAGAGTTAAGAGCCTCGGACATAAGATCACCAGGTTGATGGACTAGATGGAACAGACAGAAAGGACTGACAGAACCCGAGACCAGGAAGAAGAGACGGTGGATGAAGATTGGCAGAAAGTTTTAAAAAAATTCATTTAGAGAAATATTGCAAAATTAATGACTGTTAGGAAAATCTTGGAATGAAACTACTAGGCTTTAGTAGAAATGTTATAAGGAGTTATGTATAAATAAGTTTTTAAGTTCTAAGGTTTTTTTTAAACATGGATCACTTGAGGACTTAATAGAATGTCAGCTTGATCCTGTACATATCTGCTTGGAAGTACAGTTGAATTCAATGGATTTACTCCCAATCAGCGAGTGTCTTAGTCTTTGTACTGATCCAAACCTCTATGTGCTTGCCAGAACCAAGTGCTACACAGACTGTCAGTGGATCTCCTGGATTTCGGACAGGATTTCAGACAGGAATCTTCCCCAAACTTGCTTGGAGATGCGCAGGATTGAACATGGTACATTTCATATGCAAAACATGTTCTCCACCACAGAGCCGCAAACCTTTTTCATTGAGGAATAGTGCATTCTTTTTACTTTCATTCCTAAAACCATACTTTTAAAGTAAAATTTTGTTTAAAATAACTCTACCACCCTGTCAGATTTCTTCTTTTTGACAAAGTAAGTGATGGCAATTAATTTTTATGACGGCAATTAATTCCCAGCTTGCCAGGCTTATGGATGTCAGTGACATGTTCACTCTGTATGCATGTGTTTGCTTGCTAGCATTTTGTTCTTGCTAGCATTTATATAGATGAGTTGCATCTATATATTTATCTGCCTTTGCCAAATGCAACTCGCTTTATCGTCTGTTAAAGACTGACAAGTAAGAGTCAATTCAAGCATGAAAATAATATTATTTTAATGCATTGCCAACAGCTTTGAGTGCCAGGTGATTTTTTATTTTAACTCTATACATCTAGGGAACAAAAAGTCATTAGTGTTCCTTGCAATTTAGAATTAAGGATTTGATCCCACAGTTTCTTATGCGAAGGATTCTTTGAAATGGGTTAGAACAGTAATAGGTGGTAATTCCGAAAAGATAAGGTTAAAATAAATTAAGATAACTAAAGGACAGAATATAGAGAAAGATGGAAAGGATTTGCTGAGATAATTAATAATTTGAATACAAAAGAGGGAGGTGTGAGGAGGTCGAGGAAACAAGTTAATGAAGATAAGGATATGGGAATATTGGATTTGTTTTTAAATTTTTTTGTGTGTGTATTGTATGTTTTGTACTTTTTATTCTCTTTTTATCGATCTGTATTGTTTAATCTCTTTTTTCTTGCTTTTCTCTTTTCTTTTTTCTCTGTAACTTTAAATTCCCAATAAATATCATTTTTTTTAAAAAAAGGAACAGTTTCAGGTTAAGTATGGACCTCCGGAACGAATTAAGTACTTAACCCGAGGTACCACTGTACATTGAATTTTCCATAAGGCTCACCATCGCCATCTAGTGTCACATTTTATATTACACTTAAAGCACAATGCATTTTATTTGCAGCTGTATGGCTGAGTCCTAACTTTATGTTAGTATTTTAGGTGCCACAATATTTATATATATTTATTTCAGGGGAGACATTTGCTCTAACCTGGCTTGCCCCCAGAACTGGACCCTTAACCAGTAAGATAAGCCATGTTGCTCTAGGATTAGTAGGGAAGATCCTGTAAAAACCTCTTTGTCTCTCTAACATCCCCACCACTAAAAAAAGGGGGTGGCCACTGTGGTTGCTTTTGCCCAACTCTCTCCCTGGACGTATTACTCACCATCTCCTCCTTGAAGCAAGTAGGCCTCTTTGTTTGGCCTGACACGTTGGCTTAAGGTATGTAAAACATTTCCCTCCCAGTCTTCATTGGGAAATCAGCGGTGGGCAACCGGCAGCACTGGAGACACAAATGAACCTCGGTCTAATTTCATGACAGTATTGAGGAGGGGAAAAAAAGGAGGGGGGGAGAGTGGTGGCAGAAAGGGAAGGTGGTGGTAGAGAGCCTACTTTGGTTCTGACCTTTAGGGATGGGGTAAAAAATTGATCCAGTTCACAATTAAAGGTGAACCCATCAAATCCGCACTTTCTGAAATAAGACAAGAACTGAAACACAGTTGTTCTTCAAAACCAGCGCTTCCCTGAAATTTGCAACCCATAGTATGTGTGCAACAATGCCTGTACCAGGGCAATGTGTGCATGAAAATTCAAATATTAATGAAAATAGCATACAGAAATTATTAAAGTATTAAACTGGAGGAAGTTGCTTGCAAAGGGTGTGTATTCATCAAAGCCACATGCAATAATGTCTTTATTAGGAGAAATTTGCACTAAAAAGCTGATGGACGTTCAAATCGCTGGTGCAACTAGAAGAACCGAATTTAAGATTGGAACGACGAGAAACTAAAAGGACTGAATCTGGCAGGTTTGTCCATTCCTAGCGAACCTGCCCACTTTGGGTTCTGCATGAAGGCCCTCCCAGACTAATGACCCCAGAGGGACTGCATCAGCATCTTAAGAAGGATCCTCCTCTTACTGTCAACGAAAAGCAGATCTGCCTCCGTTCAGTTCCAACCTGCTGGGTCCTCTGGTCTGTTTAGCCCTCAATATGCAGTTTAAAAGGTTGGAGCGCTTGATTGATGGGATTATTCACGAGTCCATTCTTCGTAAACCGGTTTATCTTGCTTGTGGATGACTCATCCAAGCAAATGATGCAAGAGATCGTGTAATCCCCTACCAGCTATGAAAATCTATTTACAGTTTGTGCTGGAATGAACAGATCTCTGCGCAGAAAGCCCAAACCGACTAGATTTTGTATTTTATAGTCGGCACCTGTATTTTTCCTATTTCTGGAAATATTTCTACATGGTTTTATGCTATCCTGGCCGGTGTCCTGAGCGATGATATTATTTTAGCTAGCCATGGAGAACGGTCCGGCTTGAAGGCCTCACCTGGCCGCAGTACATTGCTCCCTTTCCCATCTTCATTTGGCATTGGCTCATACAGGAGTGAGGAGCCTTTGGCCCGCTAGGTGTTGCTGAACTACAACTCCCAGCAAGCATGGGCAATGGAAAGGGTTGATGGGAGTTGTGGTCTCCCCAAATATCTGCAGGACACCATGTTGACTGCCAGCAGTTGCACTCCAAGCGAGAGACCGTGATGGCGGCATTTACCTTTACTCCCCAGGCTGCCTTATCTCAAAACTAGAATGAGCACAAACCTGAAATAACACTTCCAAAACTGTTTAGGGCGCTAAGTGCTCAAGCTATGCAGACATCTCTTAGAAGCGGCTCCTGGGCTTTGACCAGGGAGATGCCCTTTCTTCACGTGTTAACACTTTGTGGTAAAGATAAGCAGGATTAACCGGCTGTTCTTCTTTCTTTCTGAAGTACAGGCTGTCCTTGATCATCGCCCACTTGCTGTGTCACTGGCAGGTTCCCGGGGATCCTGTGAATTTCCTCTCCCTGAGGCCTGGTGTTGGGTCTAGCCACCTCCTTAATTCCCTGCTCTGCCCTGGAGTGATGTTATGTAAGAAAGCATTGTGGGAAATTGAAATTACAGATACCCATGTGCCAGGGCTTAGAGTGCTACTGCCCACCACTTGCAAAGCCCCCCTCCCTGAATAGTTTTGAAGGGCCGCCAAGAAACATTTTGCCCAGAGGTCCCTCAAACCTTGAGTTGGCTCCATTAACAAGATTCAGTGGAGTAACTGTGACCCAACTGGCTTTATGGCTCACGCAAAATGGGGGCACTTTGTTGGGTGGCACCAGGAGAGGGAGGTGGGTGAGAATTTTGGGGTTTGTTTGCATTTGAATGGGAAACCACCTGATTCATATTTTTGGACCCATACGTGAAGTGGCACACAATCATCCTCCAGAATTCACCCTTTGCGATGCAGGTCTCTCTCTCAATGCTGCGTGAACAAAAATGCATATATTAGGGGATAACATGCATAAAAATGAATAAATCATTGGAGATAACATGCAGAAATGTATACTAGGGGAAATTGCTAGCAAAAGCAACTTTGTTAGTCTGAACTGCATATTAATGAATTTTCATGATGGTTTAAAAAGAGTAATAGTAATACTGAATTGCTCCAGAAATGTAGAGAACCGAATTCAAGCTTGGGAAAATGAGAAATGGTGAGGAACCAAGAGAAATTCAGCTCTCCCTCACGGTAAAGGTAAAGGGTCCCCTTACCATTAGGTTCAGTCATGGCCGACTCTGTGGTTGCAGCGCTCATCTCACTTTATTGGCCGAGGGAGCCGGGGTACAGCTGCCGGGTCATGTGGGCAGCATGACTAAGCCGCTTCTGGCGAACCAGAGCAGTGCACGGAAACGCCATTTACCTTCCCACTTGCACTTTGATATGCTTTTGAACTGCTAGATTGGCAGGAGCAGGGACCAAGCAACGGGAGCTCACCCCGTCACGGGGATTGGAACCGCTGATCTTCTGATCGGCAAGTCATAGGCTCTGTGGTTTAACCCACAGCCACCCGTGTCCCTCTCCCTCATGGTACATACTATGTATTAAGGTGGTACACACACACTTAGTACACGTGCACACACACACACACACACACACACACACGGATGTGGTGATCCAGTTTGTACTAGTCTCATAAGTCCTAGTGATGTGCAGAGGTGCCACCTTGGGCCAAAGATTGGGGAGCCAAGTGGTGCAGCACATGTGACATTGGGAAGAAGCTTGTCCTTGGGGGGCAGACTTGCCCAGTGCCGTTCAGCTTCAATGGCCACAGCTCCTCCTTTCTTATGCTCAGGAGAAGCCTGCTTTTGATGCTGTGTCACGCTCGGTTCGATGGTCCGGCCTCCTCCACCCTCTCAATATTTGGGGTGCTGAGCCCCCTGCTACGGAATTTTGAGGGGGGGATGACAACACCTCTGCCCCCTAAAGCAGGCACACCTGACGACATGCTAACTTGGGAGAACAAAGAGACCTTTATAACAGCACCAAAAAAAGAAGTCACCTTTTACAAAGTTGACCGTTATCATTGTCTTTATTCCCTTTTTTACCAGGAAGCCTCTCCGAGGCATTGTCTTAAGCTGCTGGTAGGTTATACATGCCACACCCCTGCTTCATCCATCACCACTTTCTCCTGTTGGATCAGGTGAGGGAGAAAGCAATCCTCACCATTCAATTTTGGGCCTAATGATATTGAAGCCATGCTGGCTGGGGGTGATGGGGGCCCCCCACAGGTTTCCCATTCCTGCACTTATCCTCCCTTGCAAACATATGGATAGACTGATTCACAAAGGGCCAGGATGTAAAGTTGAATGTGTGCATGATCTCCATTGCCCTGAATTAGTGAGGTGATTATGAAGGCTTTGTTTTTGGTGGTGGATCACACAAGCCACCACTTGAAGGACGAAGAGATCTGGGAGGGTTACCTTCAGGTCACACCCTGAAAAGCTGGCCTGGTTGAGCCGAAAACCCAAATCACAGTTTGACTGATGTGAACAAGTCTTGGTTCTCCCCACACCTGCTTGGATATCCTCCCTTCACAGCTGAAGCAAGCTATGGTTCTCCAGATGTTGTTGGACTCCAATTCTCATCAACCCCAGCTAGCAGGGCTTACAGGAGGTGTGGTCCAACAATCTCTGAAGGGAACCAGGTGCCCTATCCCTGGCACAAACCATAATTTTTCTGATTTGGGCCTATGCAGGAAGTGAGGAGGAGAGGGTAAGAGTCCAAAGATTATCCTTGATGGCAACATGTTGATTGGCCATCCTAGAGAATTGGGAGAGGATGTTTATGAACTAAGACAGTCTTCTTATTTGACCTTTCCCCAACCTCCTCCTTGAAACCTCGCGTGGAAAGTGTGTGCACGCACAGAGCCCACTGCCCCATTTCCATCCTTCCCCACCACGGCCCCATTCACAGAAGAGTCTGGGTCTGGCGCTGGGGTTAGAGAAGTGACAACATTTTATTAGTTTGGTGGGAGGGCTGGCAATTGAAATCCATCTCCTGGTTTGTCTGTTTTGACATTTGCATCTTGATTTCAAGAATGTCAGCATTAAAAAAAAAAAGGAACAAGAACTAAACCCGAAACAGGACAAGGAAGGGCACACAGAGTGAATAGACAACGAGGGAATTAACGGAGGGTGTTGGGGGTGCAAAGCCTTACATTCTTCATTCTCAAAACTTGAGTACAGAGCTTGCAGGGGGTTGGCCCGCCCCTGGGACTGCAGGAACCTATTGGAGGAGGCGGTTCTCTGGGCATGCTGGCTCTCTTGACCGAGTGGATATCACACTAATCTTTTATCTCCTAGGACCGCCTTCCTCTACCTTGGGTCCCCAGATGTTTTTGGCCTATAACTCCCATCTTCCCTGACCACTAGTCCTGTGAGCTAGGGATCATGGGAGTTGTAGGCCAAAAACATCTGGGGACCCAAGGTTGAGAACCACTGTCCTAGGAAGATCTTTGGAGGCCAAGAGCCCAGTGTGAAATAGGATCTGGCAACAATAGGATCATTGGATACTGGCCATGATGCCTATACTCTGCCTCCCCTGTCAAAGACACAAATGCTTCCGAAAACTGGAAACTGCAGGAGGAGAAGGTACTGTTGTGCTCAGGCCTTACATACAGGTTTTCCAGAGGCATCAAGTTAGCCAGTGTGAGAACAGGGTGCTGGACTAGATGGGTCACTGACCTGATCCATCAGGTCTTTTTCTTACGTACTTAACCCTTCACAGTTAGGAAGCCCAATGCCTCAAAGGCATTACATCTCGGGGTGGGGTGGGGGGGGACCAAAAACAAAATCAAAACCAGGGCAAAGCATCGTTTCTTCTAATCTAGCTCAAGAGTCCCAATTTGACATGTGCCAACTTTATGGTCTATTCCCTTGGCTGGCCACCCAACTGCAACCCCCAGAAAAGCTGGTAAAATGGTACAGTCCAAAAGGCGGGACAAGGCCTATCCAGTAGTGGGGGTGGGGAAACACTACAGTGCAACTGGTGTACACCATCAGAGGTGGCAACGGAATGGAGCCCGTACGGTCCCCGATTCCCCTCATTTTCAGATGCTGAGATGGCTCATCCCAAAATATGCATTGCTTTGGAAGGTGATCAAGTCGAGATGGCAGCACCCTATTGCGTGATTGGCAAGGTCCTACTGTAAGGAAAAATATCTCGCTGCAAATGACAAAAATAGGCATATAGCCTAGCCCTATAATGGACCCGCCCCCTTTGGAAAAAAACAAAATCAAACAATTGCTGAACTTTAGGATGGACAAAGACCAGCCCTCTTATCTGTTTCAGCAACTTTGCCCCTCCTATCCCGTACATCTTTTGATGGGGGGGGGGGAGAGGAGAAAGAGAGGGAGGACTAGGAGGCAGGGAGGAGACCTTCAATCCTCACTTCCCTCTTCCCTCTCCAAAACTAGTCAGTAAGGTGCTGATGGAAGTTAACTGGGCCAAGGGTAGCAGAGGGTTTACCTACTCAGGCCTACCCCTCTTTAGCTGGCTTTCCAATAAATTAAGTGCAACTAGTGAGGAGTTCAAAAGGAAGCATAATACAAGTGGAGACAGAAAAGGCAAGCAAGTGTAGGTGGACTCATTTCCTATGCTGGAGGCAGACTAGGTTAGCAACTGGGCAGTTAGAGTGTGCGGGGCACTCTTTGCCTCGCATGTAAACTACAGGCGTTCCATGGTTTGTTTGAGTGTGGTTTTCCTTTCTTTCAGTTTTTCAAAATAAAAATCCCTGCAAATGGAGTTGCAAGTGAGTGCAATGGATGGATGCATTTTTTTGGGGGGGGGCGTGGAATGCAGTGTTATGTCGAGGGCACACAGGGTCGGGCTGTAATTTTTAAAAACAAAATGGCATTTGTCCCTGGTGCAGGTTAGGATGATGTGCATGCAACAGCCCCACACAAGTTGAGCGTTGGTTAGTGGTGTGCACACATGAGTTTTTAAGGATGTGTTGTCGTTGTTGTGTGTGTGTGTGTGTGTGTGGCTGGTTTTTGGTACCCCAGGATGATAGTGTGGCTTTAATAAGCAGTCTGGGCAATGGCTGGAGAGGTATTCAGAGGACAGGAGCTGAGGTACAGTGGTACCTCGCAAGACGAATGCCTCGCAAGACGAAAAACTCGCTAGACGAAAGAGTTTTCCGTTTTTTGAGTGGTTCCGCAAGACGAATTTCCCTATGGGCTTGCTTCGCAAGACGAAACGCCTTGCGAGTTCTTGCGAGTTTGTTTCCTTTTTCTTAAAGCCGCTAAGCCGTTAATAGCCGCTAAGCTGCTAATAGCCGTGCTTCGCAAGATGAAAAAACCGCAAGACGAAGAGACTCGCGGAATGGATTAATTTCGTT